>NC_090652.1:234481728-235081728 GCF_040937935.1 Hyperolius riggenbachi | reverse complement strand
TGCTAATTTATGCAATTCCTGCTAGATTTGGTACAGCAGGCAAAGGGTGTATAATAGTACACCTGATTGGCTGACTGGCGTCTGCTGACCAGGTAAAGGCAGGAGATTGCTCTAGCTGGAAGTTAGCAATTGTGTTTGTTGCAGTTAGCATTCAGTTTAGAGGCAGTGGGGGTGAGTTCCCTGGAGGTGAGAGGTCCAGGGCTTGCCAACACTTCACTCTAGGTATCGCATGGTGGTTTGGGGGCCCCAGCTAGTGAGAGAGACCTGGGGCCCCTGGCTGTCATGCTTACCAGTGTTTGTGATTTTGAATTTCTCTTTTGTAGCTTCCAGGATGCAGTTGACAGGTGAGTGGTTAGGGAGGGGACCGTGTGGGAGATGTGCCTACACGGGGCGTCCCTGTAAAACGATGCAATCTATGATTGCATCCAACCGAAGCCTCCCACCTGAATGCTAATTTATGCAATTCCTGCTATATTTGGTACAGCAGGCAAAGGGTGTATAACAGTACCCCTGATTGGCTGACTGGCGTCTGCTTACCAGATAAAGGCAGCAGATTGCTCTTGCTGGAAGTTAGCAATTGTGTTTGTTGCAGTTACCACTAGGACACCGGTTTGGGTCCACTGCACTCGATATACTGGTACACTGATCCCAGAGCCCTATCAGAAGAAGCAGGGAGAATTTTAATTGGTCCTCTGTAAAGGATTGCAGAGACGCCACCGCGCGGTCTGCCAGGCGAGGCGGCTGTTTCCGTGTTCAGACCGGCGGTTTCCGCACAGCAGCATGCGACTGGTGTATCTGAGCCTTCTAGTGCACACAGATGGAGAGCTACGCGCGCGCGCGCTGGGAGGCAGGACCTTTATGCTAAGGGATACTGTGTCATTGCTGTTATACTTTAGACCAGTTCCAGGGTGTTGTGACCACGGACCTCACACCCAAGCATAGGGATATGTGTCAGTACTGTGTTATTCTTTAGACTAGTTCCTGGGTGTTGAGACCACGGACCTCACACTCTAGTCTAGGCCTCTGTTGGATATCTCTTATGACCTATTGCTCTCTTGACCTCTCTCCTGCTATCTGATTCCGTACCTATGCACATCTGATTACCTGTTGCCGACCCTGCCTGTACCTGGTTACCGAATCAGCCTTCTGTCTCTGTACCTTAGGAGATACTCCTCATACGGTCTAGGACCACCTGCTCCTCAGGTGGTCCATGCTCATTTACTGTTACACCAAACACTTACACTTTATCAGGTGTCCAGAGGTTAGTTATACTTGTATTATTGGTGATTCTGCAGATCATCAATAATCAGGTATATATCTGCATTCTTGGTGATACTGCAGATCACCAATAATCAGATACTCTCTGTGTGCTGACATCAATCGTTACAGAATGGCAGACCTGAAAAACAAAATGGACGCACTCCACAGCCGTCTTGATGCACTCACCACCTCGGTGGAGAATTTCATCAGAGTGCTGGACGGTCATCAGACCCAGATCATTGCCTTGTCTGGGTCCATACAGGTCCTTCAGACGGCTGTGAATTCAGTGCGATCTCCTCCAGTTACAGATTTACGTATGTCTGTACCCGAAAGGTTTTCTGGTCATAGATCTGACTTTTAGAATTTTAAAAATCGTGTAATGTCGTATTTTGAGTTAAGACCTAACTTGTCAGGAACTGAGGCACAGAGAATTACATTTATTAAGACCCTGCTGTCAGGAGATTCCCAAACATGGGTATATAGCCTGCAGACAGGGCACGAGGCGCTGACGTCAGTCGAGGAATTTTTTAAGGCCATGGCCATAATTTATGATGATCCGGACATTGCCTCTACTGCTGAAACTCAAAACTTTACGTCAAGGCAAAGATCCGGTGGAGGTTTATGCAGCCGAGTTTAGGAAGTGGTCGGTGTCAGCTAGGAGGGGGACATTTGCACTATTGGACTGTTTCTTATCAGGGTTGTCAGACGCAGTCTCAGATCTGATGCTGGGACACCCTGAACCGAAATCTATCAATGAGGCTATCGCTTTAGCAGTACGGGTTGACCGGCATTTACGCTATCAGAAACAGACCCGGGGTAAGAACACTGTGAGATATGTCTCCTATGCCTCTCCTCCACCCGTGTCGCCCCCACCAGAGCCAATGCAGATTGGCCAGTCAAAGTTGACACGAGAATCGCAGGAAGACAGAACAACTCTGTTTATACCGTGCAGAGGAGGGTCATAGGGTGCAGAATTGTCCCAAGAAGTCGGGAAACGCTGCTGCCTAGGTGTTGTCAGAGGTAATACCCTAGGCGCGCCGTTTTTACCTCTAAAAGATAATCGCCTGCTTCTTCCCTGTTCTGTCACATGGGAAGGTCAGACTGTCTCCACGGAAGCTTTCTTAGACTCTGGCTCAGCAGCCAATTTTATGGATTACGAGTTTGCGAAAAAATTGGGGATTCCCATACTTCCTTTGGACCAGCAGATTTTGGTCACTGCAGTAGATGACTCTCCTCTGCAAAGTACTTATCCCCTGTCTCAGACCCCTGAGTTGAGGTTCTGTGTTGGGGTACTACATAGGGAGAGTCTACAGTTTTTGGTCTTGTGTATGACAACCTCCACCGTTATTCTTGGCATGCCATGGTTACAACTTCACTCCCCTCAGATAGACTGGGTTTCAGGTCAGCTAACGAGCTGGTATACCCATTGTTATCATCACTGTTTAGCGAAAGTAACCGTGGGTAACACCAAGATTCAGGTGAAAGGTGTGCCAAACCAATACGCAGAGTTTGCAGATGTGAGTCACAGGAGCCCTAGTGGCTGACCGCACTTAGCCTTCTAAACGGTGCCAGCGCACGGATCGTGCGAACTCTGGTCGCAGTCAATGCGCAGAAACCGTTAAGAATTAGCCGCAGACAACTCAGAAGGGAGCCTGTGAGACACGGGTAATTACAACGTACACACGATTCCACGGTATCTGCCACCACCACTGGTATGGGCCAGTGGACCCGATTTACTGACTGACTAGTCCTGCGAATAAAACGGTTAAACACACGGTATTCTGTCTAGCCAACAACAAACAAACAGTAGCGTATCTTCAGAGACCCGGGATCAGTTCTGTGTGTGCTGATAAGCAGGGTAGCGGAACAGTGAATGACTTGGAGGAAGTCTTTTATTCACAGCAATATAAATAATAAATATATACAGACAATTATTAAAATCAACAATTATTAAAACAGTAATAGCCAGTATAAAAAATAAAAGAAGGGAGAAAAATACTTAGTTCCTGGAAAGATGTCCTTTAGTGGGAAAAATCAGAGTTCTGGGTTTCAATCAAAGTTCAGACCAGGTGGATGCCAGCATATCCTCAAGCTGGCACCGATGAGTTCAAGATGTTTTCAGGGTGGAGGACTCTGAGTTTGGGTCCTCTGCCATTCTTATGCCCCTGATTCAGTAGGAGGGAGTGAGGGCGAGGAGCCACACACCCCCTTAGAAGATGAGATGAACCCTCCCCTTGTCCTGGGGACCAGAAATCATATCTACCCATATATGGGCTCTATCTCACAGAACCGTACAGGTCAGGGCAGATTTATTAACATTTTCAGGTCTGTCTCGATTTACCCAGCGCCCTGATACCAGACATGAGGGGTGGGACCCCTGTGGTATCATCAGGGCACTTTCAAACTGCCTAACTGGCAGTCCTTACCGCAGAATGTTCTGAAACTTCCTCAGAACCAGCATCGGGACTCATGCTACACTTCCCCCACGTTTGGCGAAGCTGCCATCTCAGGAACCCCAGAAATATGACAGATCTGGGAAGTTATGGATTATGCTATGAGACTCAGGTTATTCAGGATGTGTTCTAGCTGCTAACAGCTGACTTCCCTTTGATCTTTACCAGAGAGCAAGGTGTCAAGACCTCCCGAGGATTCGTAGCCTGCGTGGCTGCACCTAGGCATCCTGATCACCCTTTGGTTAATTAACATCTACATGAGATCAGCTAGGTGTCACCTGGTTCCCAGAACAGAAAGGGGAATTGTGCCTTCCACAGGAATATGTCCAAGCTAATTAACACCTCCCCCCCAGGCTTTCACTTCAGCTAAGACAGATCCCCCAGCTGTTCCTAGGCAGAGGGATACTACACATCAAATCTTGGTTCTATTGATCTAAAGCGCAATCGATGCAGGGAATCGAGTGCGATCGTTCTTTTCTTCACGGGCGGTTCCAGGACGCGCCTGCGGCCCCGCAACCGTCCGTGACAATGTGTTTTGTCCCAAATCAGCTGATAAACTTCCCCCCCACCGTACCTTCGACTGTCCCATCGATTTAAGATCTGGTTGTATGCCTCCCAGAGGTCACCTCTATAATCTATCTGGACCTGAGAAACTGGCAATGCAGGAGTATATTAAAGAAAACTTGGCTAAGGGTTTCATCCGCCCCTTTCGTTCTCCAGCAGGGGCAGGATTCTTTTTTGTGAAGAAAAAAGATGGAGGCCTTCGACCTTGCATTGATTACCGAGGGTTAAACAAGATTACAGTGAAAAATCGTTATCCTTTGCCCTTGATTGACGATTTGTTCACTCAGGTTACCAACGCCAAGATTTTCTCAAAATTAGATTTAAGAGGTGCATACAATCTAGTCCGTATTAGGGATGGTGACGAATGACGAATGGAAGACGGCCTTCAACACACCCGACGGGCGGGCACTACGAGTACCTGGTAATGCCCTTCAGGTTGTGTAACGCCCCGGCCGTCTTCCAGGAGTTGATTAATGAGGTGTTCAGGGAAGTAGAAGTATTGGGGAAGTTTGTTGTGGTATATCTGGACGATATTCTGATCTTTTCGTCTAGTCTCTCAGAACACCGAAAGCATGTCAAATTTGTCCTAGGGAAGTTGAGACAGAATCTGCTTTACGCTAAACTTGAAAAATGTCTTTTCGAAGTGACCTCTGTTGCCTTCCTGGGGTATATTATTTCTACATCTGGCCTCTCTATGGATCCTGGAAAAGTTTCTGCTGTGTTGGAGTGGCCTCAGCCTGTGGGGCTGAAGGCGCTCCAAAGGTTTTTGGGCTTTGCCAACTACTATAGGAGGTTTATAAAGGGGTACTCCACTGTGGTCTCGCCCCTCACCAGTCTCACCAAAAAGGGGGCTGATACTTACCACTGGACAGCAGAAGCACATACTGCCTTTTCCACACTGAAAAAACTTCTGTTCTGCACCCATATTAAGACATGTGGATGTCACCTATCCCTTCATAGTGGAGGTGGATGCTTCCGAGGTGGGGGCTGTATTGTCTCAGCGATCGGGTTTACAAGGTAAACTCCACCCATGCGCCTACTTCTCTCGTAGGTTTTCACCTGCAGAAATGACCAAAATTACTTACGGTAACGTCTTTTCCAGTAGTCGCGAAGACAGCACCCCTAATGAGACTTGTCTCCCTCCGAGCAACGGACAGGAAGCTGCAAAAGATTTAAAAATTAGCATAATCAGGCGGTCAATAGTATAAATAGGCATAGTCTCTCACTCTACCTTCAGTTCTATACAAACGACACGGACACCAAATGATGCTTAATGTTTTTAATATCTCTCTCTCTCTCTCTCTCTATATATATATATATATACACACATACATATAATATATATATTTTATTATTATTATTATTATTTTTGTACCCAGGGTGGGTTGTAGGGGTGCTGTCTTCGCGACTACTGGAAAAGACGTTACCGTAAGTAATTTTGGTCTTTCCCAGTACGTCTGCTCAGACAGCACCCCTAATGAGACGATATACACGATACATATATATATTTAGGGAGGGACCACAGCCTGCAGAACCTTTCTGCCAAATGATAAATCAGCGTTAGCTAACACATTAAGTCTATAGTGCTTTATAAATGTATTCTGGCTGGACCAGGTAGCTGCCCTGCATATCTGTTCGATGGAGGCTCCAGCCCTCTCTGCCCATGAGGTTGAAACAGCTCGCGTCGAATGTGCTCTCACTGGTGAAGATAGCTGTCTGCCTTGAATCTGATAAGCTGTCGCAATAGCCTGTTTTATCCACCTAGCCAGAGTGGTCTTAGATGCTCTTTTTCCTTTAGATTTTCCGGAAAAGATGACAAACATTGCCTCAGTCTGTCTCCATGATCTAGTTCTTTCCAGGTAATAAAGCAGACATCTCCTTACATCTAAGTGATGCAACTCTCTTTCTTTATCATTAGCTGGATTAGCACAAAAAGAAGGAATATACAGCTCCTGAGATTTATGAAATGTCGATACAACCTTGGGAAGGAAGGCAATGTCCAACCGCAATGTAACTCGATCATCAGATATCACACAGTATGGTTCCTTGATAGAAAGAGCTTGTATTTCCCCCAGTCGTCTAGCAGTAGTGATGGCTAATAGAAACGCAGTCTTAAGGGTTACCATCTTGTCTGATGCCTGTTCTAAGGGTTCAAACGGAGCTTTGCAAAGTCCCTGAAGGACTGTATTCAAGTCCCAAGTAGGTACTCTAGACTTTATAGTAGGCTTAATCCTCTTTAAAGCTTCAAAGAAACGGATCACTAAGTGTTCCTGAGCCAGTCTCCTCTCCAGAAATACAGACAAAGCAGAAGTTTGTACTTTAAGGGTGCTTATACTGAGTCCTTTCAGGAAACCATCATGTAAAAATTCCAGCACGGATGTGACAGAGTTATTGAGCATAGATTTCTCATTGCACCATTCATTAAACACTCTCCAGGCCTTTTGATAAATCTGACGAGTCACCTTCTTTCTACTCTGGATTAGAGTTTCCGCCAATCCATCAGAGAGTCCCTTTGCCTTTAACAATTTCCACTCAGGTTCCATGCTGTAAGATGAAGTAGATGTAGATTCTGGTGAAACACAGATCCCTGAGACAGAAGGTCCGGGAGGAGAGGAAGAGTGATTGGCTGAGATATCGTTAAAGTCTGTAGTAACGTGAACCAAGGTCTTTTTGGCCAAAATGGTGCGATCAATATCACTCGAGCATTATCCCGTATGATCTTGTTCAAGACCTTGGGTATGAGAGGCAATGGGGGGAATGCATACATCAGATGGTGACCCCAGTTCATGGAGAAGGCATCTATCGCCCAAGGCTTGTCTCGTGGATGGAGCGAACAAAACTTCTGATACTTCGTATTTACTCTCCTGGCGAATAAATCTACCTCCGGACACCCCCATAAGTCCGTAATCTGTTGAAGGACCTCCTGCTTGAGAGTCCACTCGTTCTGGTCCAGGGTCTTTCTGCTCAAGAAGTCGGCCAGATGATTCGATGTTCCCTTCAAATGGCTGGCGCTCAGGGAATCCAGGTTTGCCTCTGCCCAGTTTAGAATTCGAGATGACTGACGCCACAAAAGATGACTCCTTGTTCCTCCTTGGCGATTTATGTATGCCACCACACTGCCGTTGTCTGATCTTATCAAAACATGCTGGCCCTTGATGTGGCTGCTGAAAGACTGTAATGCCTGCCATACCGCTTCCAGTTCTCTGCTGTTTGACGAGCGAGACCTCAGCTTGGTTGACCAACGACCTTGGGCTGGAAGAAGATCCAGGTGGGCTCCCCATCCCCACGAACTGGCATCCGTAGTTATAATTGTCTGATTTGGATACTGCCAGAGACGCCCCCTTGAAAGATGGTCTCGAATCTGCCACCATAGCAACAATACTTTGACATCGTGCGGGATCATCACCTTCTTGTCTAGGGAAGATTGCTTCCTGTTCCAACTTTTTAAGATCCATATCTGTAAGCTTCTCGAGTGAAACTGTCCCCACTGAACCGCAGGGAATGAAGCTGTTAATAGTCCCAACATCGCCATTGCCCTTCTCAGTGAAATGCTTCTTGATGTCTGAAAAGAGAGAACAGCATTAAGTATGGAAGAGATCTTCCTATCAGGGAGAAAAACTCTTTCATTCAAAGTATCAACATTGAACCCTAGATACTCCATATTCTGGCAAGGAGATAAGGAAGACTTTTCCCAGTTTACTAGCCACCCTAACGACTGAAGGAAGGCTATGCAAGAGTCAAGATGGGAACTCACTAAGCTTGCAGATGAACCCCAAATCAGTAAATCATCCAGATAGGCTATGATATTAATTGATTCCATTCTCAAGACTGCAAGTACTTCTGCCATGACTTTAGTAAACAACCATGGTGCTGAGGCTAACCCGAAGGGGAGAGCATTAAATTGAAAGTGTCTTACCTCTCCGTCCAGCAGGACTGCAAATCTGAGGAATTGCTGCGAGGACAGGTGGATAGGAATGTGCAGGTAAGCATCTTTCAGGTCCAGAGATGCCAGGAAGCAGTCCTTCTGTAAGAGACGAATCACAGACGAAATGTTGTCCATCCTGAACCTTCTGTATGTTACTGACTTGTTTAGACCCTTCAGGTTGATAATGAAGCGGAAGTCCCCTTGAGCCTTTTTGACCAGAAATACTGGCGAATAGAACCCCTGGCCTTTCTGACATGAGGGAACCTCCCTGATTACCCTCTTGTGGAGTAGAGATTTTACCTCGTTCTGAAGAGCAAGCTGTTTTAGCCTGTTTGAAGGTAAGGGAGTGAGAAGGAATCTCTGAGGAGGCGTGACATCGAATTCTATTCTGTACCCTTCTAATACAATGTGTAGGAGCCATGGATTTGTTCTGTAGAGCTGCCATGTCTCGAAGAAGTGGGAAAGTCTTCCTCCCACTGGGAGCCTGATGTCATTGTCTACTTGACTTGGTAATCGGGGGGTTGTTGGGCTTGTTCCTCTGGTTCCTATAAGGGGCCCATCTCCTTTTTGTGTTTGCTTTATCGTTACTCTCTGGCTTTGATGGCCCACGAAAGGGCCGTTTAAACTGAAAAGATCTCTTCCTAGTGGGAAAGTTTTTCTTTGTGTCAGCTGTTCTATCTAAGGTCTCGTCCAGTTTAGAACCGAACAAAAGACCCCCTTCACAAGGAATGCCGCAGAGTTTTGACTTAGACGAGTTGTCGCCTCCCCAAGTTTTAACCCAAACTCCCCTTCTGGCAGAGTTCACTAGTGCAGTGGTTCTTGCTGTTAGCTTAACAGAGTCATCAGCGGCATCAGTAAGGTAATCAGCTGCATTAAACAAGTTTGGAAAATCTTTGAGTATCTCCTCCCTAGGTACGCCTGAAGCAATCTTGGCCTGCATTTCTAAAAGCCATGTTTTCATTGATCTACCCACTGCTGTGGATGCAACTGCAGGCTTGAAGGTCAGAGAGGAAGACTCCCAGGCTCTACGTAGGATATTGTCCATCTTTTTATCGATGGGATCTTTAAGATTCCCGAAATCCTCAAATAATAGGTCAGTCTTCCTTGACACCCTAGACAATGATGGGTCAAGCTTTGGCGGAGGGCCCCAAAACCCCGAATCTTCGGGACTGAAGGGATAACGTTTGGACATAGATCGCGGCCAAAAGGCCCTCTTTTCTGGCATGTCCCATTCCTTCTTAATCATAGACTTGAGAGAGGAATGGACAGGAATAAAATGTGACTGGGGGTCCGCCAAGCTCTCGTACATTTGGTCGAGGGGTGTCAAGGATTTCTGCTCAGTTTTAATACCCATGGTACTATGTAAGGCAGAAATAAAATCTTTCATCAGTTCTGGGGAGAAGGCAAATTTCTGGGATTTATCTCCTTTTTCCCCAACTTCCTCTTCTGAAAGTTGTTCAAGAGAAGAAATCTCCCCTTCTGATAAATCGGATTCAATCACATCCTCAGCAGACCTCTTCCTCTTAGAACCGATAGGGAGAGGTAAATTCACAATAGAGCCTGCTGGGGATACTGGTGGGAGAGAGGCAGGAGGTGCATCAGAGACAATACTAGCAAGTGGATTAACTAGAGGCAGAGTGATAGATGAGGCAGCAACATCAGCTGTAGAGGAAGAAGCCATAGCAGAGTCCTTTATTTCCCTAATAGCTGTAGCCATCTCAGCTCTCATCCACCCCATCAAGTCTTTAAATACAGCAGGAGACTCATTTTTCACTACTTTATCGGTACAGGACTGGCATAATTTTCTAGAGCTGGAAGATACACGGTTATTGCAAATAGCACATCTCCTTTCAACCTTGCTGTCTGAGCGTTTGTCTTGACTGGAATGTGTCCCCGACTTATCCACTTTGTCAGACTTTTTAGGCTAAAATACAAACAAACAATAAGCCTATGTTAGCTACATAATCCTCTTAGCAGAAAAAACCACCAACAAAACTAGACAATAGCTAAGCAGTATGCCCCGCAGACTACTTGCCAGAGAGGATTCAGAGCCAGGTTCCACAGATAATGCAGTAAAGGATCCTGCAGCGTCCTCCATGATCTCAGCCGACATCTGAGATATGGGAAAAAAGGTGGCTTTTCAACTATCGGCAAAGTGATTTGCATAATTACCCCCAATCACCTGATACATTTCGTTCAGCTGGCGCTGCCCCGCCGCGGCCCCTGCCGCTAACTGCTCTGCAGCGCTTACTGGTCACGTGGGACGCATCCGCGTGACGACTTCCGGTTTCTCCGAGCGGAAGTTCCTGGAGCGCGCGTCTGCGCGCATAAATCTGCCGCCTTGCTGGGAGAAGCCTCCTCAATGCTGCTAGTCACATCATACCGCTCTCCCCTGGAGCGGACTATGCAGGAGACCTTGCAGCAAGCCCCAGTCATCTGACCGGATGGCACCTTGAGACCTCTCCCTCCTTCACGTCCGGACAGGAAACTAGAACTGAAGGTAGAGTGAGAGACTATGCCTATTTATACTATTGACCGCCTGATTATGCAAATTTTTAAATCTTTTGCAGCTTCCTGTCCGTTGCTCGGAGGGAGACAAGTCTCATTAGGGGTGCTGTCTGAGCAGACGTACTGGGAAAAAACTACGATATAGGCAACCGGGTGCTTTTGGCCATCAAGTTGGCCTTTGAGGAATGGCGACATTGGTTAGAAGGCGCAGAACACACTATTACAGTTTATACAGATCATAAAAATTTGGAGTACATAGAGGGTGCCAAGAGACTTAGCCCCCGTCAGGCCCGGTGGTCTTTGTTCTTCTCGAGATTCAGATTTGTAATTACATATACTCCTGGCAGTAAAAACGTCAAGGCCGACGCCTTGTCCAGGTGTTTCGAGCCCGAGATGGTACAGCCCTCAGCCCCTGAGACAATTCTACCTCAGAAGGTGGTTTTGCCAGCCACTGAGACCTGGAAAGATTAGACAGTCACTTTGAGCCCCTACCAACAGAACGATCCAGAGGGGAAACCTGACGGGGTTATGTTTGTGCCACTACCTTTCCATTTGCAACTATTACAGCTGTTCCATTCTCACAAGAATGCTGGTCATCCTGGGGCCACCAGAATTTAAGATCTTCTGGCCAGATGTGCTTGGTGGCCTACATTGGCAACAGACTGTAAGGAGTTTGTAAGGGAGTGTGCAGTGTGTGCTAGGAGTAAACCTTCCCGTCAGGCTACCGTTGGTACTTTACAACCTTTACCAGTCCCGAGTGAACCCTGGACTCACTTGTCCATGGATTTTGTTGGAGAACTCACCAGGTCTGAGGGCAAGACGGTCATTTGGGTGGTAGTGGACAGATTCAGTAAGATGGCTCACTTTGTCCTCTTGAAAGGACTCCCCTCGGCCCAGGAATTGGCTGATCTCTTTATCCAGCATATTTTCCGGCTGCATAGCATTCCGGAAAATATAGTGTCAGATCGGGAAGCCCAATTTGTGTCTAAATTCTGGAGAGCGTTTTGCCATCAACTGGACATGGATCTCGCATTCTCATCAGGCTACCACCCACAGACCAATGGCCAGACCGAGAGAGTTAACCAATCCCTGGAACAATTTCTTAGATGTTATGTTGCAGATGCACAATCCAATTGGGTAAAATTTTTGCCGTTTGTGGAATTTGCGCACAACAACCTGAAGAGTTCCTCTTCAGCGTTTTCCCCATTCCAGATAGTGTCGGGAAGATCACCCAAGTTTGCCCCATTGCCAGTGGCATCTACACCATTCCTGGCCCTGGAGGATTGGCAGAGGGCTTTGAAGGAGATTTGGGGAATGGTCAAAAGAAACTTGGGGAAAGCCTTCCAAACCCAGAAAAAGCAGGCAGACAAAAGGCGGTCTGTGGAGTAGAGATTGTCCCCAGGGGACTTGGTGTGAGTATCCACTCGGCATTTGGCCTTGAAGCAACTGTCACCCAAACTAGGTCCTAGATTTATAGGACCTTTTCCAGTGACCAGAAAGATTAACAATGTCACTTATGTGATTGATCTCCCAGCCAGCATGCGAGGTGTGAAATCGTTCCATGTGTCTCTGTTAAAGCCGGCAGTGCATGTGGATTCCTCGCCCCCCCCCCCCCCCTCCTGTGTTGGTTGATGACCAACCTGAATATGAGATTGAAAAGATTCTAGACTCTCGCTTAGTGCAGAATTCCGTGAAGTACCTGGTTCACTGGAAGGGTTATGGTGTTGAAGAAAGAACTTGGGTGCCAGATTGTCGCATGCATGCGGATGAATTAAAGAAAGGGTTTCATGACTCACATCCTGGGAAGCCCGGTGGGAAGTGTCCGGAGTCCACTCCTCGGGGGGGGCAGGTACTGTAAAGGATTGCGGAGACGCCGCCGCGCGGTCTGCCGGGCGAGGCGGCTGTTTCCGCGTTCAGACCGACGGTTTCCGCACAGCAGCATGCGTCTGGTGTATCTGAGCCTTCTGGTGCACACAGATGGAGAGCTACGCGCGCGCGCTGGGAGGCAGGACCTTTATGCTAAGAGGAGAGGGATTGCCTTGATCAGCTGATCCCAGCGCAGATCGTCATTGGCTTAGGGGCGCTGAGGAGCACTGCTCTATATATAGATCTCACTGGTCAGTCTCAGGTTGGCTGCCGTTGCGAATGCTTATGTGTTAGCACTCAGACCATAGTCAGATCCCACAGTGTGTTAGAACCAGGTGGACCTGGGAATTCACACTTAGCCAGATTACTGTGTTATTGCTGTTATACTTTAGACCAGTTCCAGGGTGTTGTGACCAAGGACCACACACGCAAGTTTAGGAATACTGTGTCATTGCTGTGTTATACTTTAGACCAGTTCCAGGGTGTTGTGACCACGGACCTCACACCCAAGCTTAGGGATACTGTGTTATTCTTTAGACTAGTTCCTGGGTGTTGAGACCACGGACCTCACACTCTAGTCTATGCCTCTGTTGGATATCTGTTATGACCTATTGCTCTCTTGAACTCTCTCCTGCTATCTGATTCCGTACCTATGCAAATCTGATTACCTGTTGCCGACCCTGCCTGTACCTGGTTACCAAATCAGCCTTCTGTCTCTGTACCTTATCTGCTCGTGTGTTGCCGACCCGGCCTGGCTGACACTTCTGGGTGTCACTCACTCCTTGGGTGATCGGCCTGTCCGTGCTACCTGTGACACCACACGGTTACAGGTGAGGTGGTTGCAGAGACTCCCTGTCCCTCAGAGGGGATTCTCTGCAGTCCAGTCAGGGACTCTATTCCATAGGAGTCCTTTGACTGCAGTAGAGTCTGATTCCCAGCAGTTCAGGGAATCACTGGCTCTCTGGTTATCTCCAGCCCCTTACTAAGGAGATACTCCTCATACGGTCTAGGACCACCTGCTCCTCAGGTGGTCCATGCTCATTTACTGTTACACCAAACACTTACACTTTATCAGGTGTCCAGAGGTTAGTTATACTTGTATTATTGGTGATTCTTCAGATCATCAATAATCAGGTATACATCTGCATTCTTGGTGATACTGCAGATCACCAATAATCAGATTCTCTCTGTGTGCTGACACCAATCGTTACATCCTCCCTGGAGGACCAATGAAAATCCATAGGGTTTTTTTTTTCCTTTTGGTGATTCTTGTAAGGGCCAAGAATACCTAGGTGAGAAGTAGGGAGAGACCGGGAGCCCAATGGTGCAGTTTCGTTAGGTATAGGGAGGATAAAATCATATAAATACTCACAATGGTGGGTTGCAGTTTCTGCAACCATCGTATAGGCCTGCAGGGAATTAACCGTCCCTGCTCGGTTCTCCAGGTCCTGCTGGATACTGGATGGTCGCTCTCCTGTAGGACGATATATTTTTCAGAAAAACTGCAAAGCTATTACCTCCAAAGGAGGTCTGACTGGTAGTTGGTAGGATTTGCTTCTGAGTGGATAAGATTTGCTTTTGAATAAAAACTTTTTTTCCAGTTGAACTGGAGTCTATATCTTCTGGAGAGGTAAGCAATTACCTCTCTTTTTATTATATCATTTTTTTATTTGCATTTTAAAATACCAAAATAGAACATACATTGGGCGCCTCCATCCTACCCACTTCCTAATGAAAATCCCACTCAGTGAACTAATTGAGAATTCTCCCTGCGAAGGGACAATTCCCATTGGTCTATTGCAAACCGATGGGCGCCTGATGCTTCTGCTGTGGTGGATGACCGGAATGGACTGTAGCTAGTGAGTACATTGCAAAATGCATGCAGCAAGCAGCCTAGTGAGAACGGACACCGTCCATTCTCATAGCCTAGCATTGATCGTCAGCTAGATCTGTAGAAATCAGGTATAACACAATCTTGCGTTTTCTTCCTTAGAACGGACGGAACAGATCCTATTACTTTGCATAGGACCCTTTTGTTTAGATAAATGGAACATTTTTACTTCCAGTGTGAACACAGCCTTACACCATGCCATTGAGTAAAGCAAGTACACAAGCAATGACATTAGTCCATTTGGGACATCAACAGATCCTTTATAAGGGTTTGAACTGAGTCAATCTTGTAGAAAAGTAAGGCATTGGGTATGCAGTGCCATTAAGGTCATGCATGATAATCCTGCCACAATTACTCCCTCCATGGCAGTAGAAGGCTGTCTGCAACATTTCACATGAAGAAGATGTCTTCAAAACACACACTTTGACCCCGTCTTACTGGAGAGCCTGAGTAATCCAGCAAACCTTACAGTGGATTCTTTACACATCTGTCTATTAGCTGGCAATATTTTGCATGCCTCACTAGTGTCATATCAGCTCACAGTATGTTTTGCCAAAGGTGAGTGAAATGGAAATGTAATTACAGCACAAACCTACAGTGTTTTTTTTTTTTTTTTCCGCAAAAAATCCAGAAGTATCTTTGTACATTATAAAATTGTGCACTGCATATGACTAACTGCATACCTACATTTCAGCAACCTTCAAGAAACTCCTATTATGATTAGATATGCACATAGGTTTTGGACATTTTTACTAAATTTTACTTAATTTTCAAAAGAAACCAAAAGAATTACCAGATCACACGGGCTCCTTGCCGATCTACAATCTGAAGTCTGAAGCTACGTATACACACTAGATTAAACTTGTCTGAAGCAGCCTAGACCTGCAAGCGTTGCAGTTTGAAGCACCTGAAAGAGCACCGCGCCCCCAGCCACCGCAATGCATACTGGGAGATGCAGTCCGTTAATGTGAGTACATCACCCGTCCAAGAAATTTACTATTTATGAACCTCCCTAAGGACCGATTTCCACTAGAGATGATTCTCCCAATTATTGAAATGAATAGGTGGCTTCTGAATTCATGTGTGAGAAAAAGACTGGAAGCACTGCTTCAGAATTTCGGACTATGCATTCAAATCTCTATAGCCATGCATGGCATGGCTGCAGGAATTCGGAGGTGTAATTGTGCTGCATACGTGCCAGCGTCCGTCTCAGGGATGGACACTCGGCACCAGTGAAAACCTGTTCTTAGGGAGGAGGTTCACTTATACATTTAGTTAACTTTTTAGTAGCCCTATCCACATTAACTGGTGTGAGATAACTAAGGGCAGGACATCTTCAGCCAGGCGAACTTAGGCTGCCTAATGCAGAATTGGAGCAGTTTATCTGTCTGCATGCTGGATTGGATCTCCTCTTTTCTTCTTCCACCCACAGTGCTGCAATCCCAACAACTTTTTCTGAGTCCCAGTCACATGATATGACATGATCGGGACTCTGAGGATGGTGTCAGCGTTGCAGTGCCACCCAGTGGTGGAAGAGTGGTGATGGAAGAGACTCTTTCATCAATCTGTCATATATCATGTGATTGGGAACCAGATGTCAGCATTACAGCAGTCGTTCAGTGGAGGAAGACGAGAGCCGGTGAAGGAAGAAGAGAGCTGATCAGCATCCGAAACAGGTAAATATAAAATGACTCACTGCACCCACTGCTGCTAAAGGCTTAAATCAGAGCCTATTTGCTTTTAAAGCAAATCTGAACTACACTTCCTGTGTCCGCATGGGTTTCCTCCAGGCACTCATTTCCACCCACATACCAAAAACATATGGATACATTAATTGGCTTCCCCTAAATTGGCCCTAGACTACAATACATACACTACACAATACACACATAGACAAAGTACTATGGTAGAGATTAGATTGTGAGCTCCTCTGAGGGACAGCGCTGCAAAAGATGTCAGCGCTATATAAATACTTAATAATATGTTGATGCTGGCCCCTATACATCAGTGAGATCCAGCATGTCAGATCATCTTGCCTGAAATCCTTGTTCTCACCCGCACTCCGCTGTGTGCCACACATCGCCCATCCGCTGGTTTTGACTGTCACAGAACACAAGCCTGCAGGCTAGGGACGTGTTTGTATAGCCAAGGCCACAAGAGGAGTAGTCCTGGATCCAGATGTATAATTGCATTAAAAATCCTAAATTTAGTGGATTAATGAGAATCCTTCCTGAGGATTTGTATTGGTCCGTTTAGTGGACCAGAGGGGAGCCCCAGTGGGAGCTGATTCCCATACACAGTCTGACATCTTTCATACCTACCTCTATTTATTTTTTAGACCAATAGTCTGAAGGAGCCACACACACCATACAATTAAAAGATTCAATTTTACACCAATTTGATAAATAAGATCGTTGTCCGAAAAATGCAAAAGCTTTTTTTTTTTTGTTTTCGATCAAGAAATCCAATTGAATTTCCCTTTTTTTGTTTTTTTTGAGATTGGACATGTTGCAAAATTCATACCAATTTTATCAAGAATTGTATGGTGTGTAATGGACTGTGAAATTATATTCAACCACGAAAAAAAATTGTATGTAACTATTCAGTACATTTTTCTTTCTAACCAACTTTTTTTGGGGAGTTTAAAATCTTTTATCCCAAAATTGCGGCCACCTCGAAAATACATGCGTGGTGCCTGGAAGATCCTGATCGAAATTTCCAATCGGAAAATTGGATCTGAATGCTTGAATCGAATCAAGATAACAAAAAAATTGTATGGTGTGTGACCACGTTTACTCCATCCATAAGATGCAAGTTAATTTTACTTATACTAAATTGAACAAGAGAACAATTAAGAGATGGAGCTGTAACACTGACATTTGTGCATTTTCCTCTAAAGCATTTTTAAACTCCATAAAACTATCAGTGTAAACAGTCACAGGCTTCAGATGGAGTTTTTACAGTGTAAATGCCTGGAGACAGCACACTGCTGCCAGGCTGGTGGAGAGGCTTCCTGATCCAATATACAGTACTTAGCTGCTGTTGCCTGCCACCTACTGGACATAAAGTGCTCAGAAACAGCTACAATTGTAGTACACAACTGGGCAATATTTGAGTAACTAGGATGTATGCAGGGATGTGGAGGTGTTGTGGAGTCAGAAGCAACAGGGTGCTGCTACCTTTTTTGTGGCCCCAAGCAGCAAATAATTTGTCTCCTCAATCACATTGGCAATGACAGGCCAGAATGGCAAACATAGTGAGGCAGCTTCCTGGCCAAGAGCTTTGTTTTGTTCCCAAATGCAGAGACCATCTTAATTTATGGTCAGTTTAAAATTACTCAGCTTTGGCAATAATGAAAAACCTTTTATGTTACATTCTTTCAACTAAACATGGAAAACACATTATTATATTGAAAACAGAGGAGTATGAGCAGGTGGTACCATAAACAGAGGAGTCGGAATTGGTGGTGGTATCAAAGAGAGGAGTATGAATTGGTGGTATCGTAAACTGAGGAGTATGAGCTGGTGGTGTCATAAACAGAGCCGTCGGATGATTTGTGTACCAACTCCGCAGCAGAACAGGGATAAAACAGAACACATACATTATAATGAACACAATCTAGTCAGGGTAAATATTTTATTGACAACGTCACAACTGAAAAAAAAAGAAGGGTTAAAATATCAGTCCTTACTTTGGAATAACAAGGGAAATTAATCAAAACCAGCAAAAGGAAAAATGGATCAAACCACGCAAGTTGCTCAGAGCAGCCAAACAGAATCCATGGTTTACGCATCTGCTCTCTTTTGGGGTTTTCCCCACTGTCACAAAGGAAGTACTCTTGCTCGCTAAAGAAAAGCAAGTATATTACAAAAGACGCAAATAAATACAAGAAGTTTTATTAACCAGGCCTTCTAGGAAATATAAAACTGAAGTCATAAAAAAGTCCAATTAAATATTTTTTAGGATTTTTACATTTAGCAGTTGGTAAATAACTTATCTATGGCTTGTTACATCAGAGAATCACACAAACTGTGTAGATTTAAGTTCAATTACTAACCTTGAATTATTTTCACATCACTATAAAGTATTTGTACTTATCAGTAAACATTGTTAAAATGTTTTAATATGAAGCTCTGTTAAATTATATAATATACTCGGGTTATTTATTTTAGCATTCATCGTTTACATAAAAAAGGTCATAAGGCAACGTGGGATGAAAAAGATGAAATCATTTATTCTTACCTGAGGTTTCCTCGCCATCTCCATCGGCCCACTCCGATCCTCTGCTGGCTGGCCTATTTGTGCACACTCAACCAGGTATGTGCGGCCCAACCGCGCCCCCCCCCCCAGGCACACATGCATGACTGAGTGTGACTGAACAAACACACAGGGCTGGACAGAGGAGGATCGGAGAAGCCTGGGGAGATGGTGAGGGAGCATGTGTAGCAGAAACAGTGTAAGGTTTACCTGCTCCAGCTCTGCGTCAAAATGATCACACAGGTAGATTCTACCTACAGATGCAAGCCATAACTGCAGCACATGCACAGCGGCAGTCCAACTGTATATGGATTATCACAAGCACCCAATCAATTAGATGTATATCATAGCATTTTATTGCACCAAAATTGTCAGTAGAACATAATGCTTTTACATGTATGCCTCCCCACCTTGCTACTTCAGAATGCTCTAACTGCTGTGCAGAACTCCAGGATGGCATATTACATGAAGCTTTTCTGAGTCAGAGACAGCGTGTGGCACTCAGGCGTGCATTATCTACCCAGATAGCTTATGTCGATAGTTCCTGTGATTGTAACAACCCCATGCTCATCAAACAGACAGAAGGAAACCAAGAGACCAATGGTGCAGAATCATGTAAGATTCAGAAAAGCAAAATGCTGAGGATGTAAATACTCACAAAGGTGGGTTGCAAAATCCTTGCAACCACCATCAGAGCAGTCGGGAAATTAACCATCCCTGCTTGGTTTTCCAGGTCCGTAAAAGGAAATGGTGGGTCGCAATCCGAATGTTCTTTAGGACAAACTAAAAAAAACCTATCACCTCTAAAGAGGTATGAAAAGACACTTAAAACGGGGTGGAGGCACCCAATGCATAAAAGATAGGCTAATAAACTGTTGATCTTATAGAAAGAGAGGTAATCTTACCTCTCCAAGAATTCGGCCCAGTTTACTGAAAAAAAGGTCTTTCATTTGAGCACATAAAATCATTGTCTATAAAGCTTCGTACATACGTCGGACTGTAACCAGCTACCAGTCGTCAGACCCGCCGGTGGGGCGGTCGTTCTGACGACAGTTTGCCGGTGTGTATGTTCGGTGGATCAGTCAAAACCAGCCTGACGACAGACTGTACACACCGGCAAACTGTTGTCAGACCGACCGCCTCGCAGGCGGGTCTGAAGACTGGTAGCTGGTTACAGTCCGACGTGTGTACGAAGCTTAAGATCAACAGTTTATTAGCCCATCTTTTATGCATTAGGCGACTCCACCCGTTTTGAGTGCATGATCTAACCAGAAAGCCTTTGTACATTTTCTGGTAGATTGTGGTCTAGGCAATTGGCACACCTGAATTAGATGATACTTGTTGTTCTGTGTGACGATACTACAACACACTCTCTCAGCATCGGCGGCCACTCTACTCTTGATATTCTTTTTACTCCACCAAAAACTTTGTTTATGAGCTAAATGGGGATGGGGAAAGAAGATCAGTGCGACATGACAGTCCTACCCAGGACGGCAGGCAGCAGCAGGATACCAGGTTGCTCAGGGAATGATATTAGCAATTTAGGTGTTTTTTTTTTTTTTTTATCATTGTCAAATTAAAAAAACGCACCATTTTCATTCCTATGAAAAAAAAACACTTCCAGTCCGGGCTACTCCATGCCTTCCACTTGTGTAGAGATTAAATTAGCTTATTTTTGTGATCTCGTCGTCCCTATGCAGTAACTGGGTAGTGTGGGTGTGCAAAAGCGCTGGACAAAAAAATACACTATTTAGTGTCTTATTGTAGCTCGGTACAAATAATGTATACTGAACCAAGGTAAAGCTACCTAAGGTAAGCATAAGGGAATTCATGCTGGATCCACATGCCCTTGTGTGTTGCCCTCTCCTCATCCAAAGTACCATAAAATATGCACAATGCCCATCAGCCTCAAGAGGCAGCTTTCAGATGTAACCGCTATCATCGTATATGTTTGGGTGGACAAATTAAAGAGACACTGAAGCGAGAATAAATCTCGCTTCTTGTCTCATAGTCAGCAGGGGCATGTGTGCCCCTGCTAAAACGCCGCTATCCCGCGGCTCAACGAGGGTCACTGACACACCCTCCCCCCCCTGCAAAATCTACGACCAACTTGGTCGTAGATTTTGCTGCTCTCGAGGCAGGGCTAACGGCTGCAGCCCTGCCTCTCAGCGCCGTCTATCAGCAGCGCATCGCCGCCTCTACCCCGCCCCTCTCAGCGAAGGAAGACTGAGAGGGGCGGGGGAGAGGCAGAGAGACGCGCGTGAGGCAGGGCTGCGGCGGTTAGCCCTGCCTTAATCCGGAAGAGGGGATGCGCTGCTCGGAGGGGATTTCGGGGGGTAAGGGACCCCCGTTTAGCCGCGGGATAGCGGCGTTTTAGGAGGGGCACACATGCCTCTACTGACTATGAGGTCTGAAGCAAGATTTATTCTCGCTTCAGACTCTCTTTAAATGCTGCAGTTAAACTTTGCAGTAGCAGTCAGTTACAAGTACAATAACACAAGCAGGTAAGTAATATTAGATTGATAGAATGTAACCTTTACCACTAATAAAAAGGGTATATCAACTAGCAATTCCATAACCTGAAATTTAAAAGCAAGAAAAAGTAACCTATAAACTAGTAAAGTTATCAAAGAAACCAAAAAGACTGCAAAATGATTTCAACTGCTGATGGGAATGTTGCTAAATACTTAAAGAGAACCCAAGGCAGAATATTGAAATCTTAATAGGACCCAGAGGCATGTTATGTGCACAATGGACCCAGGAAGTACTCCTGGGTCACAGCTTGGCTTCTGATTGGAGGAAGCTAGCAGAGGCGGGGAGAGCCTGTCATGGAGGCGGCAGTGCGGAAGAGGCTGATTGACAAGCCTCAGATAAACAAAGCAGGCTAGCGACAAGCAGATTGTCGCTAGCCTGGCGATATTTTCTGGGGGGGACAACAGAGCATGGGGGGGGGGGGGGGGAATAGAACGACACAGAGGTAGGTCATTGTGCACATGACATGCCTCTGGGTCCTATTAAGATTTCAATATTCCGCTTTGGGTTCTCTTTAAAGGGGCAATAATGTTAAAATTTTAAATATGTGCAAACAGACATATAAGAAGTACGTAATATGAGTCATAAATTACTTTTCTACTATGTTGCTGTCACTTACAGTAGGTAGTAGAAATCTGATAGAAGTGACAAGTTTTGGACTAGTCCATCTCTTCATAGGGGATTCTCAGCATGGCTTTTAATCTTTATTAAGATATTCCCTAAAAAAAAAATTAAACAATGATGCTGGTTACCTTTCCCTGCTAGCTACACAGTTTTTTGGCAGCTGGATGGTGCAACTGCCATTCACTAAGTGCTTCTGAGAATAAATAAATCCCCCAGATTTCTACTACCTACTGCAAGTGACACCAACATAGGAGAAAAGTAATTTATGGCTCATTTTACTCTGGAAAAAATGTACTTATTTGTATATATGTTTGCACATATTTAAAATTTTAAAAATGTTTGCCATAGTGCCCCTTTAAGTGCCAAATCTGTACAGACTGCACTGACAAATACTAACAGTGGTTGCAACTTGTTAATAAATGCAGGGCTGTGGCGTTGGTACAAAAACTATCTAACTCCAACTCCTGACTCCTCAGTTTATGAAACCACTGACCCCAACTCCAGGTACCCAAAATTGCTCCGACTGATTGATTCCAACTCAACAGCCCTGACCAAATGTCCCAAAAATACAGCATCAAAAATGATCGTGGAATAGAATCAGACCCTTTATGACTCTAATCCTTACAATAGTAGTGGATTGTGAGCATCATGAAGAATTTATAGCAGGGCTGTTATTAGAAAACTGCTATAAGGCCAGCAAACAAAGATACACAGCATGGTGTGTGGAGCACAAATAGTCCAGGATTGCTAAATTAAAAGAAATGTAATACTACCTGTAGTATCTGATGAGCCAATGAAACTTAAAGGGAAATTCTTTCCACCTCTAACACTCCTAAATAATAATTATCTTCTATATCCCACCACAGACCATTTAGGATTCATATTGGAGCATTCCAGCAAGCAATTCTTAAAACTCCATAGTTGTCCATACTTCTCACTGATTCCTTGGTGTTGATATACTGTTAGTGGTTTGTTACGGTACTTTGTCCAAAGCCTAAAAGCTACACAAAGCATGTCTTCTTGGCAGAGTACTACATAAAGGGCAATAAACAACTACCGCAGGTAAAACACCTCAAAGCAAAGTTATCAACTGCCTTGTGAAGAAACGGAGAGCTGAAAGCAGCTGCACGGCCCATATAGTGCTTGGGGACAAAGGAACTATATCTCAAATGCAGGGAACTTGGCATTTGCAGCATCCAGCATGTCCGCCAAGAAATAAATAGTACCAGCCATCCCTGTAGCGAAAGGAAACAATAGATAAGAATTTCTAGGTGGGGAAAAAAGTGCACACGTACATGAGCATACAATGTGGTAAAACATCTTTATAACATCTGCCCTGATCCACCAATAGCAAATATAATATACATTATTATTTTTTATTAATATAGTTCCAAGATCTTCTGTAGCGCTGTACATAGTACCAATATTGGGGAACAAATATACATGAGAAATTCAAGACACTGTACTGTCATGACATTCAATATATACAGTACATACATGCTAGTGTTTCTCATCTCCAGTACTCATTGACCCCCAGTAGGTCATTTCTCATCCGCCTTCTCAAGGTGATGCAATCAGTATTGTTGTCTCTGTAATTAGCCTCCCTGGCAGTATGGAGGAGTGACTTGTCCAGGGAAAAATAGCTGAAAACGATAAGTTCTAAGGCAGGAATTCATTTTTTTGCATTCAAATTTGCATTTGTGTGCAAATTTCCATATGCAGGTTTACAAAGCATGCTGAAATATGCATACAATCACAAATGTTATAAATGCAAGCGAAAAACTGCATGTTTCCTTCCAAAAAGCTGAAGAGTGGGGATATTGTGGCCTGGCAGAAAGGGAGCATAAAATTAAATTTATTTTGTGATATGATTTTGTGTTGGAAACTTATTATACTCAAAATGTATACTAGACCCTTGCTTGACACATTTTGGTTACAGTTACAGGCAAAAATTTCATGAAAATTAACAACCACTTTTTACAGCAATACAGCACAAACTGAATGCCAGGGAGGTTAAAGAGAAACTCCAACCAAGAATTGAACTTTATCCCAATCAGTAGCTGATACCCCCTTTTACATGAGAAATATATTGCTTTTCACAAACAGACCATCAGGGGGCGCTGTATGACTGATTTTGTGCTGAAACCCCTCCCACGAGAAGCTCTGAGACGCGGTACTTTTGGCAGTTTGTTACAATGTAACAAGGTTCACAGACAGGAATTAGCTGTTTACAGCTGTCTCTAACAGCCCAAACAGCTAGGAGCAGCTACATAACCTGCCCACAGTAAAAATGTCACCATGTAATAAATGTCAGAATGTAAATCGGGGAGAGGAAAGATTTTACAATGAGCAAACACTGACTAAACCATTTATACATAATTATTGTAAAAATGAAGCACTTTTTTTATTGCATTATTTTCACTGGAGTTCCTCTTTAAGGTACCACAACTTCTTCTCATGGAAGATTTCATGGCCTGCTGGGGTTACGGAGGGTAGCTTTTAAGAAGAACTGTAGTAAAAATAAAAATGAATAAAATTTCACTTTTTTTTAACTTACTCAACGTTAGCCCATTGTAAAATCTTTCCTCACCCCAAATTACATTTTAAAATGTTTCACAGGTGCTGATATCTTTAGTCCTTGATCTAAACGGAACGTTTGTTCACTGAGAGTTCTATGCACAGAGGGAGATACTCCTTGTTTGGCAGTTGGAAATAGCCATTATTTCCCACAATGCAACAAGGTTCACAGACAGCAAACTACCAAGGTCATGGCCCTAACATCACTCTGAGGGAGGGATTTCACCACAATATCAGCCATACAGTTGACTATGATGGGGTATTTGAGATAAGGTAAAGATTTCTAGTGGGTAAAGGGGTACTTATTGGGATGAAGTTCAATCCTGGGTAAAATTCCTCTTTCAGCAACAATGATTCCAGTAACCAGTAAGAAAAGTGTTGA
The DNA here is from genome assembly GCF_040937935.1 of Hyperolius riggenbachi. Classification (NCBI taxonomy): domain Eukaryota; kingdom Metazoa; phylum Chordata; class Amphibia; order Anura; family Hyperoliidae; genus Hyperolius; species Hyperolius riggenbachi. The sequence continues at coordinate 235,056,889 of NC_090652.1, read as the reverse complement.
CTAATACTCTGCAGCTGCTGGTGATATCATTGGGCACAGCACAATCTGATCAAGTTATCAGAGGGACATTTTTAGTGGTCCCTGCCCAAGTAGGTATGGTTACTTTACTTCCACTGGAATTTTTCTTTTCACTCTTCTGCTGAGTCCTAGTTTAATGTTAAGTCTTAGGGCTGGTTCACACACAAAAAAAAAAAAAAAAGGTACCAGTTTGGGACTTTTTGTTAAAGAGAATCTGTATTGTTAAAATCGCACAAAAGTAAACATACCAGTGCGTTAGGGGACATCTCCTATTACCCTCTGTCACAATTTCGCCGCTCCCCGCCGCATTAAAAGTGGTTAAAAACAGTTTTAAAAAGTTTGTTTATAAACAAACAAAATGGCCACCAAAACAGGAAGTAGATTGATGTACAGTATGTCCACACATAGAAAATACATCCATACACAAGCAGGCTGTATACACCCTTCCTTTTGAATCTCAAGAGATCATTTGTGTGTTTCTTTCCCCCTGTATCTCTCATGCACTGAAGTTTCAGGCTGCTCTTTTCTTCCTGCAAACAGCTTTGCCCTTGTCTGAATTTCCTCAGTATGTGAAAGCCCAGCCAGCTCAGAGGACGATTTATCCAGCTTGTAAAAGATAAGAGAGCAGAGAGAAGCTGCACTAATCTAAATATCACACAGGCAGTGTGCAGAGAGGGGCCTGAAAGGGGAAGTTCATAGCAGAACCACAACACTGAAGAACTTGGCAGCCTTCCAGACACAGGCCGACAAGTCTGACAGGGGAAAGATAGACAACTTTACTTACGGTAACGTCTTTTCCGGTAGTCAGGAGGACAGCACCCCTGGATGAGACTTGTCTCCCTCCCCACCGTGGACAGGAACTGCAAAAGAACAAATTTGCATAAGCAACAGGCAGCCTGCTATATAAGCCACTTACTTTGCTGCTATACCTCAGTTAATATAAAAGATAATACGGACACTAAAATGCTTATACAAACCTCTGATGCTCCACCCAAAAAGGGCGGGTTGTAGGGGTGCTGTCCTCCTGACTACCGGAAAAGACGTTACCGTAAGTAAAGTTGTCTTTCCCGGATCGTCACTCGGACAGCACCCCTGGATGAGACGATATACTAGAGATCAGGTTTAGGGCGGGACCACTGCTTGCAGAACCTTCCTTCCAAAGGATAAATCTGTGCTTGCAGATACATTGAGTCGATAATGTTTTACAAAGGTGTTATGACTCGACCATGTTGCAGCTCTGCATATCTGCTCAATGGAGGCCCCTGCCCTCTCTGCCCATGAAGTAGAAATGCCTCTCGTAGAATGAGCTCTGACCGAGGATGTTAATGTCTTCCCCTGCACCTGGTATGCTGCTACAATTGCCTGTTTGATCCAGCGCGCTAAGGTTGTCTTGGAAGCTCTATTTCCTTTTGTCTTCCCAGCAAATAGGACAAACATTGCGTCTGACTTTCTCCAAGAATTAGACCTTTCCAAATACTGTAATAGACTCCTTCTTACATCCAGTAGGTGTAGTCTCTTCTCTTTATCATTTGTTGGATTTTCACAAAATGATGGGATATATATTTCTTGGTTCCTGTGGAAAGAAGAAACAACTTTCGGTAGAAATGCTGCGTCCGGCCGTAATGTTACTCTATCCTCTGAAATAACACAGTACGGCTCTTTTATGGATAGCGCTTGTAACTCTCCTATCCTTCTTGCTGTAGTAATAGCTATAAGAAATATGGTCTTTAATGTCAGGAATTTGTCCGATACCTGAGATAAAGGTTCAAATGGAGACTCACATAATCCCTGTAATACCACATTAAGATCCCAAGCAGGTATTCTTGATCTTACAGATGGCTTTAGTCTCTTTAACGCCTGAAAAAAACGGATAATATAGTCCTCCTGTGCTAATTTTCTTTCCAGAAACACACTTAATGCTGAAACCTGAACCTTCAGAGTACTAATACTGAGGCCCTTCTTATAGCCACACTGTAAGAATTCCAAAACTGATCTGAGTGATCTATTGTTGAAAGATCTGTTAGTACACCAGTCATTAAAGACTCTCCATGCCTTCTGGTAAATTACTCTAGTTACCTTCTTTCTACTATTGAGCAATGTCTCTGCAAGACCATCTGAGAACCCCTTGGATTTCAGTATTACCCACTCAGGTTCCAGGCTGATAGGTGAAGTAGACTCAGATCTGGATGCAACACTGGGCCCTGCGATAACAAGTCCTGCATCAGCGGTAGGACTATTGGCTCTGATATCGCTAGAGATTGAAGTAATGTGAACCAAGGACGTTTGGGCCACAATGGGGCAATCAATATGACCCTTGCTTTGTCCTGAATGATCTTCTTCAATACTCTTGAAAGTAATGGAATTGGCGGAAAGGCATACATCATCATGTTGCCCCAACTTATCGAGAACGCATCCACTGCCCAAGGAGAATCCTCCTGATACAGGGCACAAAATCTTTGACATTTTGAGTTCTTTTTCCTGGCGAATAGATCCAGTTCTGGACATCCCCATTGAGAACTTATCATCTGAAAAGCCCTTGGGTTGAGTGACCATTCGTTCTGGTCTAACTTCTCCCTGCTTAGATAATCCGCCACCTGGTTTGATGTCCCCTTTAGATGACGTGCCTGTAACGATCTGACATTGTTCTCTGACCAAAACATAATTTTTGATGTTTGCTTCCATAACATCTGACTCTTCGTGCCTCCCTGTCTGTTTAAAAAGGCTACTACCGCTCTGTTGTCGGATTTTATCATCACATGCGTTCCTTTGATCTGATCCCTGAAGTGTAACAGTGCCCTCCATACTGCTTCTAGCTCTCTGCTGTTCGATGACCTTGAGCTCATCTGTACAGACCATTGTCCCTGAGCCGGAAGAGCATCCAAATGTGCTCCCCAACCCCATAAACTGGCATCTGTTGTGATTATGCTTTGATCTGGGTACTTCCATAACCGGCCTGTCGAAAGATGAACTCGATGCTGCCACCAAAGCAGGGATACTTTTATGTTGTGAGGGATAGGGATCCTCTTGTCCAATACCGTAAGGCTCCTGTTCCATGATCTGAGTATCCATAACTGCAGAACCCTTGCGTGGAATTGTCCCCACTGTACTGCGGGAAATGAGGCTGTTAGAAGCCCGAGTATTGCCATTGCTCTTCTCAGTGATATTGTCTTTGCATTCTGAAAGGAAAAAATAGCGTTTAGAATTGCAGTAATTTTTCTATCAGGCATGAAGATCTTCTCTTTCCTAGTATCAATGTTAAAACCTAGAAATTCTATGACCTGGGATGGAACTAAGGAAGACTTCTCCCAATTAATGAGCCAACCCAACTGCTGAAGATAATCTAACGTAGATTCTGTCTGCAATCTTACCCCTTCTGCTGAAGGTCCCCAAATCAGAAAATCATCTAAATATCCGAGGATATTGACTCCCTTTAATCTAAGGTCAGCTAAAACTTCAGACATGACCTTGGTAAACAGCCAAGGGGCAGATGAGAGTCCAAAAGGAAGAGCAATAAACTGAAAATGTCTTACCTCTTCCTCCATGTGGACTGCAAATCTTAGATACTGTTGAGATGACGGATGGATGGGTAGGTGAAGGTATGCATCCTTCAGATCTAGGGAGGCAAGAAAACTAAACATTAGCTTACCTGGTAATTTAATTTTAAGTAACCCTCCAGGACAGGTATACATCGAGATTTGGCCCCTCCCAGGAAACAGGAAACATCCACAAGCCTCTCTATAAATAAAAAACTTTGTCAGGTATCCGGCAGTATTAAATAAAGAAACATTCCAACAGGTCTCAACTACCTGACACCTAACCATTCATAATAGTGTCTTATATACATTTATATATAATTTATACCTTTGCATTTTTAAACACTATTTATCATAAAAGGAAATGGGGTGGGTTACCCCACCTGTCCTGGAGGGTTACTTAAAATTAAATTACCAGGTAAGCTAATGTTTAGTTTTTTCCATTAACCCTCCAGGACAGGTATACATCGAGATGATTCTCAAGTAAACACTAACTTTAGGGTGGGCTGACCGCCTCCAAGACTTTTCTTCCAAAGTCTTGGTCTGATGAAGATATCCAATCTGTAATGCCGCATGAACGTTCCCAAGTTCTTCCACGTTGCTGCCTTACAGATCTCCATAGGAAAAGCAACAGCTCTGAAGGCTCAAGTTGCTGTCCTCTAGTAGAATGAGCTCTTAGATCTTTCAGCGGAGTCGTTTCCATCACTTTATAGGCCTCCATAATAAATAATTTGATCCGGTTAGCTATCGTTCTCTTCGAAGCCCTCTGTCCCACTAGTTTTCCGGTGAAATTTACAAAAAAAGGGCTTCAGTTTTCCTTAAACTCTACTCTCTCCAGATAATCTTTAAGAATTTGTCTTATGTCCAACAAATGTCGTTTCTCATTATCATTTGTTGGATTAGGATAAAAGGTTGGTAGTATAATTTCCTGCGATCGATAGAAAATATCCCCAACTTTCGGAATAAATTCTGAACTGGTTCTAAGGACTACCCTATCGTTATAAAAAATACAATAAGGCTCCCTGCAGGATAAGGCCTCAAGTTCACTCACTCTCCTTGCTGAGGTGATTGCTACTAAAAATATTGTTTTGAACGTTAACAAACGTAAATTCATGTTACTGGCACAGTCAAAAAGGAGGCTTCGTCAAAGCCTTCAAAACCAAAGATAAATCCCAGTTCGGGAATGGTTTAACAGCAATTGGCCTATTTCTCTCTATTGATTTAACAAACCGAGCAATCAAGGGATGACCAGCCAATTGTCTGTCTAAAAAAACAGAAAGCGTTGAAATTTGCACCTTAATCGTACTTGAGGCCAATTTCTTATCAACTCCACTCTGGAGAAATTCTAAAACAGTAGCAACTTCATTAGATCTAAATCCTGACTGTTCCTTCCATAATTTATAAGTTTTCCAATATTTCAGGTATATTGTTCTAGTGTTCTTTTTCCGACTCTTAATCAGAGTATCTACTACCTTATCTGATAGTCCATACGTCTTTAAAATGTGCTCTTCAGTAACCAGGCTGTTAACTTCCATTTGTTGATGTCTGGAACAACCTGCCTCTGAATTAAAATTAAATTGTCCAGAAAAGAAAGTAGCATCGGCTCCGCCACTTTTAATTTCAGAAGCAGAGGATACCACGACCTTCGTGGTAAATTTGGAGCAATAAGAATCACCTTTGTCCTGGATGCTGCAATCTTTCTCAATACCCATGGTAACAAGATTCAGCGGAGGGAATGCAAATGCTAGATTGAAATCTCATGTCTGTGACAAAGCATCCACTGCTGTTGGATTGTCTTTGGCGTTAAGGGAAAAAAATTAACGACAATTTGTATTTTCCCTGTTGGCAAACAGATCTATGACAGGCGTCCCCCACACAGACGTTATCCATTGATATACGTCGGGGTTCAATTGTCATTCTGTATTCGACAGCTGTTTTCGACTTAGTAGATCTGTTAGTACATTCATAGACCCTTTCAAGTGAATTACTGTAATTAACAACAGAATCTGTTCTGCTATGTCCAGTATTTTCAACGCCAAGGTCAATAGCTTGTGTGACCTTGTTCCCCCCTGGCGATTTATATACGCCACTACTGTGGAATTGTCCGTCCTTATTTGCACCTGCTTGACTGCTATCAAATGTTGAAATGCTATCAGAGCGAACTTCACCACCATCAATTCTCTGTGATTTGCAGACTGATTTTTCATATGATGCTGCCAAAGACCCTGTGTTTTGAAATCTTGAACAATGGCCAACCTAACAAGCTTGCGTCTGTGGTCAAGACTACCTGAGTTGGAAATTGCCAAGGTCTGCCCTGAGATAACGAGTGGGAAATAGTCCACCAATCTAGACTTTCCTTTACCTGCACTAGAATCTGTACTAACTGATCCAAAGTTTCGATTGTCTTGCCCAATTTTTCAAGACCCAACTCTGTAGGATTCGTGAATGCTTCATTGCCTACTGTACTGCTGGTGCCACTGAGTTTAACAGTCCCAGGAGTCTCATTGCATCCCGTATCGAGATGACATCCAATCTTTTGAGATTTCCCACCTGCTGTATTACCTTCGCAGGCTTTTGCTCCGGTAAGAACATCTTCTGTTCTATTGAGTTCATTATGAATCCCAGAAAAAAATTATATTCTGAGTGGGCTCTAACTATGATTTTTCCAGGCTTACACTCCATCCTGCTTGCTGGAGTTCCTTTACAACTATCTCTGTAGAGCAAAAATGTTTGCCTTGATTCTGCCATAATTAGAAGATCGTCCAAATAGGGAACAATCATAATACCTCTTTTGTGCAGATGTGAGATCAGCTCGGGTGAAAATTCTCGGAGCGGACAGTATGCCCAAGGGGAGGCAACCTGATGCTTTATGAAAAACTTGAGTGGTTTGAGATTCAGAATTAGACGATACTTGCCCTACGGTTTTTTCACTAGGAAGATTTTTGAATAAAAAACCCTTTACCTGCTCCAGAACTGGCACCAGAGTGACCACCTCTCTTGTTAACATATCTTGTAGAATGCAAGATATGGCCCTCTGTTCTTGGTTTGACCTCAACTCTTTTGTCACTATGAACTTTGTTGAAGGTCTTTGTTGGAATACAATATGGTATCCCAACTCGATCAGATTGAGAATGAATGGGCTGGTCGCAAACTTCTGCCACCGCGGGAGGAAGGAGCCCAACCTTTCTCCCACAGCTTCTTCGCTGTCACTGCTGCTTTCTTGTAGTGGAGTCTGAACCGCCAAACAATGCATTTGGCTTGTTCTGCTCGCGAGAGAAGGACCAGGGTTTACGTCCGTCTTGGGGTTTGGTTTTATTCTCTTGTCCTCACGAAAAAGCTTTTTCCCCTGTCTAAATTGCCTTTTCTTTAGGGAAACCCTTCTTTTTATCTGATGTCCTTTCAAGGATTTCATCCAACTGGGGACCAAACAATAGGTCACCTGAGAAAGGAATGATACCTAACAGGTTTTTAGAAACCTTACTACCTTTCTTCTGGCCATGTTAGACAACGCCGCCGCTCTTGCGGTCAAACAGATAGATTCCGTTGCCACATCTATAATGAAGTTTATAGCCTTAAACATTACGGTAAATGAATTTAAAATAATTTCTTAACTTGACCCCATCTTAATGCGACGCATTACTTGATGCATCCATAAATCTAGGGTACGGCCTACACATGTAGTAGCCGCAGCAGGACGGAAGTTTGCGCAGGTAGCTGACCAAGTTTTCTTTAAGGCAAATTCAGCTTTTTTTTTTTTTTTTTTTGATTGTTCTTTTAGAAAACCTAGATCTTCAAAGGATAATTCATTTTCCTAGTGGACCTGCGAAAAGACTGCATCCAACTTAGGGCATTTATCCCACTGTTTACAGTCCTCTTCTGCAAAAGGAAATCTTCTTTAAAAGCCTCTAGATAAAAAGACCTTCCTATCAGGGTTCTTCCACTGACTATTAATCAATTGTTTAGTAGATGAATGTACTGGAAAAACCATTGGTTTCTCTCCTTCCATGCCCGCATATAATGCATCATGCGTAGACACTGAAGAAAGAGCGTCATCCTTCAAACCTAAAGAATCATAAATTGCCTTTAACAATTCCTCTGTCTCGTTAGCAGAAAATCTAAATTTAAACATTTTATTCTGATCTTTTTCAGACAAGTCCTCATCAGAGTCACACTCAGAGATATCATCAGAGTATTCCTCTGGTTCAGAATCTGACAAGACAGGATGATTTGTTCTAGCAGATGCTTTCTTATGCCCTGTTGCCGATGGTGAGGATTCTTCCATAGGTCCACCAGCAGCTCCTGTCAGCAGGTACTGCTGTTTGATCTATAGGATAGTTAGGCATAACAGTAGGTGATTGAGCAATGACAACTGGTTGTTGTACAATTGGCTGTGGCACCGTAGCAGCTGAAGAAACAGACCTAGACGGCACTTGTGCAATAATAATAGGTGGAGGATTAACACCAGATTGAGCCGACATGGATTCTCTAAACACTTTCATTGACTGTCATTTCCTTGCGAACCATTTTAAGGAAATCTTTATAAGCCACAACAGACTCTTCATTCAAAACACAAGTTGCACACTGCTGACATAATAACTTATTCCAAGGCACCGGTAGCTTCCCTTACAAGAGGGACAGCGTTCTTTAGGCCTAGCAGTATCCGATGCTTCAATAGCAGTAGCAGATGGAGCAGAGGATGAAGCTGCTGTACTCTGTAATAAAATAAACATAATACAGATATTGTTTAACTGCCATGCAGCCAGAGTAACCACAATCCGCCACAGTGTGAGGCAACTTCCCACAAGAAGCTATTCACCAACCAAAAAATTCCCCATAACACAGCCAGTCCAGTGAGCCACCTTAGAACAGCCTTCACACAAACAACTGTTTTACATGTGAAAAACGCGATACCTTAGTATCCGGCTTAGGCTCATGTGCCCTGGGACCTCCTGAGCAGCCTACAGGCTTCCGCTCGTCCCAGGCGCTGGTTGTGCTCCATCTTGCGTCCTGCACGAGTGCCCAGACGCGGGGAATGCTGCGCATTCTTCAATCCGGCGGGCGGAAGTGACGACATAAGCGGAAACGGAAGTGTCCCGTCCGCCATCATGGATACTGGCACGCTGCGCCCGCTCGGCCTCCGCCTTCCCTGCAGCGTGCCCTCGTCCTTCCAGCCGGCGGCGCCTGCCAAGCAAGAAGCTACCACAGCCATCTCTCTCCCCAGACCCTCCACAGCGGCTATAGAGAGAGGTAAGCGGCTGACAGCAGATAACATTGCCTCATGATCCTCACCTGTCCCCGCAGCACCAACAGTCCCTAGCCCCCCAGGCTCTCCAGGACATGCAGCGCAGGTATAGAGAGACCTGTCCCTGGAACAGGAAACATCCATACTGCCGGATACCTGACAAAGTTTTTTATTTATAGAGAGGCTTGTGGATGTTTCCTGTTTCCTGGGAGGGGCCAAATCTCGATGTATACCTGTCCTGGAGGGTTAATGGAAAAAATCGTTTTTCTGCAAGAGATGAACCACAGATTTTATATTGTCCATCCTGAACTTTCTGTATTTTACATTTAGATTTAAGCTCTTCAGGTTCAGAATGAACCGGTAAGATCCCTGCGGCTTTTTCACCAGAAACACTGTAGAATAGAGCCCTTTTTCTCTCTGACAACTTGGGACATATCTTATTACCCCCTTGTCTAGTAGGGATAGGACCTCGTTCTGTAATGCCTGACACCTTGTTTGGTCTTGTGGTTGGGGAGTAATGCAAAACCTCAGAGGGGGATACTGATTGAATTCGATCCGGTATCCCTCTGATACAATCTTTAGCAGCCACTGACTTGTAAATCGAGGCTGCCATTCCTCTAAAAAATTTGCAACCCTCCCCCCCACTGGGATTCTGGCGTCATTGCTTATCCTGCCTTTTGGCCGGATTAAAGTTGGGTTTTGATTTCTGTGGTCTGTATGGAGCCCAACGCTTACCCTTGGAGGACTTGGAGTCCTGCTCTGACCTGTTAGGGGGACGAAATGGCCGCTTATACTGGAATGGTCTTTTCTTCTCTGGAAATTTTTTCTTTCTATCTGAAGTTCTATCTAGTGTATCATCCAACTTGGATCCAAACAGAAGCCCACCTTCACATGGTATTCCGCACAATTTCGATTTTGAGGCATTATCACCACTCCAAGTTTTAACCCATATGCCTCTTCTAGCTGAGTTAACCAAGGCAGTTGTTCTAGCCGTAAGCTTAACAGTGTCATCCGATGCATCCACCATATAATTGGAGGCATTTAGAACCTTAGGAAAGTCATTAAGAATTTCGTCTCGAGGAACCCCAGAAGCAATTTTATCTTGCATTTCTATTAGCCATGATCTTAATGATCTGCTCACTGCAGTGGAGGCTACTGCGGGTTTAAAAGTCAAGGAAGAGGATTCCCATGCTCTACGCAGAAGGTTGTCCATCTTTTTGTCAATTGGGTCTTTCAGACTACCAAAGTCTTCAAATAATAAATCCGTTTTCTTTGACACCCTTGAAAAAGATGGGTCCAACCTAGGCGGAGGGCCCCAAAATCCCTGGTCCTCCGGAGAGAAAGGATAACGATTGGATAAGGATCTAGGCCAAAAGGCTCGCTTCTCAGGGTTATCCCATTCCTTCTTAATCATACCCTTTAGGGTGGAATGAACTGGGATAAACTGAGGCTGGGGATCCGCCAAAGTTTTGTACATCTCATCCAAAGGTGTCAAAGACTTTTTTCTCTGTCTTGATACCCATTGTATCATACATAGCCCCCAATAAATCTTTCATTAAATCAGTTGAGAAAGCAAATTTTGATTTGTCAACATTAGAGACCTCCTCTTCCATATCTGATGGCTGATCTAACTCAGAAATCTCTCCCTCAGATAATTCAGAACCTTCTATTTCACTCTCTCTTCTACGCTTAGATCCGGAGGGACCCGGCTGAGGCAAATTCAGAACAGGGGATGCCGGAACAACAACTGTAGGCACTGAATCCATATTTCCACTAGTTCCTGGAACATCAGAAGGAACTATAGACTGTGAAGCAATGGCAGAGTCTTTAATCTCTTTAATTGCTGAAGACATCTCAGATCTCATCCAGCCCATTAAATCTTTAAATATGACAGGTGATTCATCCTTAACAACCTTCTCTGTACAATTCTGACATAACTTCTTAGAGGATGATGAAGAAAAACGATTGTTACAAATTGCACACTTCTCAGACCTGCTTGACCCATGCTGACCGGATTGAGCAGCAGATTTGTCAGTTTTATCACTTTTATCAGATTTGTCCGACTTGTCATGTTTTTTAGGCTACAAAAAAACACAAACAAGGAACAAATATTACTAGAGGTTCCATAGTAAATAATAATAACAAGCAGGAGTATTTCAGATACCACATCTACTTGCCAGAGAGGGGTCTTGTCCAGACTTAGCAGACTGCAAAGGAGCTGAACCTGAAGCGTCCTCCATGACTTCCAGTAACATCTGAGTCATGGACTCACCTCCAAATAAATACCTCTAACAGACCCAGCTGATAACACTTAATGCCGCCCCTGCCGCATAAATTATGCAAATCAGCTCACATACCTTAAATAATCAGCCTAGGCTGATTCCCTCTCACCGCCGCGGCCCTGCCGCCTGATTGGCCCGGCGTCTTGATGTAATTACAATCAGCTGTTCCGCTGATTCACCCTTCTCCGCCGCGGCCCCTGCCGCTCTGCAGACCTCAGATCACGCGGGACGCCAGCGCGTGACTACTTCCGGGTAAAGCGGAAGTGACCTCTTCATGCGCGCGCCTGCGTGCATAACACCGCTGCCTTCCTTGGAGAAGCCTCCCATTCGCTGCAGGACTCCCCACTGATCACTGCTCAGCTCTAATGGGAGTCCTGCTACACGCTGCCCCTGCCGACTGACATGGATGGCACCCTGGAGACCTCTCCCTCCGTTCCGTCCGGGACAGGAAACTATACTGAGGTATAGCAGCAAAGTAAGTGGCTTATATAGCAGGCTGCCTGTTGCTTATGCAAATTTGTTCTTTTGCAGTTCCTGTCCACGGTGGGGAGGGAGACAAGTCTCATCCAGGGGTGCTGTCCGAGTGACGATCCGGGAAACATTGATTTATTACAGAGACTGTGATAGCTGAAAGTGTTGCAGTAAGCCAGAACACATTAGAATAGCTTTTGGAACTTGTAGAATGATAAAAAACAGGATGCAATTTTTGTTACGGAGTCTCTTTAAGCTCTGCTCAGCACAGGAAGCACATCCAAATGTTAAAACTGAGATCTGCTTCCACCTGAAAAACCGACAACATCTGCGTTACAGTAAAAGGAATGTAGAGCCCAAACTTGAAGCATTTTCTGGACTGGCCAGCTTTGATCGCCAATGTGATTTAGATACTCAAGTGACTCCAGTTCCTTTGCTGACGACTTCTCCACTTGGTCTTGGGACGTAGATCATTGCCAGACAGAAGCATGGGGGTCCCAATAGGGTTGCAGAAGACCAATGGGAATCCTTAGCAACAGGAGGATTTGCATTGCTTCATGATGGACTAATGAAATGTCTCCATTTCTAGAGAGATTTGGTCTATTGTCTCCTAGAGAGAACCCCATGCCCCTATTGGCCTCCGAGCTGTGTACCAAGGGACCAAGCGGTGGCGGGACAAGTGGCGATCAAAGGGGAACGGCGGACATGGAGCAGATTTTTGCAAGCAGATGCAAAATGGAAAGAGCCCTTATAGTGCCTGTTTTACATGCGCTTAAGTGTGAACTGGCCCTTAGTGTTTTCTGCTCTGAAGGTCACACACACACACATCGCCGAGCAACTTTTAGGCAAACTTTTTCTCTAACTTCCTTACTGTAAATGTCAGCTGCACAGATTTCTGAAGGTATAAGATCTTATCTGACTAGTAAAGTATATTTTAAAAAAATATAACCGTTTAGGCACTAAAAGATTGTGATGCATTTCATGGTTCGCCTTGCAATTTTTGGAGTACATAATTGAAGTCTTTTGTTGACAGAATTTCATTGACTCTTCTATGGGGAGGTAAGTCTATTATTAGCTCCCTTTTTAAACTATTTTTAGTGTATCCTGATTGCCACCTCTGTTTTTGCCCAGTTATCCCACATTAGGTCCACCTTTGGTGGAGGGGTTTATACCCATCGTTTTAACTTCTACAGAGAGCTACATCTTAATCCCGGGAGGGGTCTAATCTCCCCACCTGCCTGAGAAGTGGTTGCCTACTGGTGACCCAGAGTTGTGAGTACATTTTCATACACTTTGTTCTATACTACATTTAACTACTACACCATAGGGGGCTCTCGATTGTCTCTTTTTATCTCCATAATTATTAGTGGATTTTCATTCTATTTGTTTTTAATCAACAGATCTGGGCCATTAAACACATTGCATAGTTTATCCTCACTTTAAAGTGAACCAGTGACGAAGCACCCTCATGTATTTTACCATATAGATCAGTGGGAACATTAGAGAAAACACCTACCATGCTTTCTGTTACATTCTGCACTGCACAGCTTGTTTCTTATCAGACCTGAAAAAATCCCCGACTGAGCATTCAGTCTGGCTTTGCTATAATGACTCCGCTATGATTCCTCAGCAGAGCCAGCAGGGGGCAGGCTTGAACTTGAAAAGACATGAGAGAACACAGACTGAGCTATGAATATTCCTGAGCAAAGCCAGACTGAATGCTCAGTCTGGGATTTTATCAGGACTGATTAGAAGCAAGCTGTGCAGTGCAGAATGAAACAGAAAGCAAGGTAGGTGTTTTCTCGAATGTTCCCACTGTTATATATGGTAAAATACATGAGCAATGATCAAAGGAGCAGAAAAGTCAGGCACTATGGTTTAATGGTAAGCAAGTGGCACAAATATGAATCTTGACAGTGCATGAAAAATTGTTGCAAAATCACAATAAAGTCCAAGGCTGTACCTGGGTGTTGGTGGGAGGCAGCGGTGGTGGGCGCCCACCACCGCTGCCTCCCACCAACACCCAGGTACAGCCTTGGACTTTATTGTGATTTTGCAACAATTTTTCATGCACTGTCAAGATTCATATTTGTGCCACTTGCTTACCATTAAACCATAGTGCCTGACTTTTCTGCTCCTTTGATCATTGCTACAGTTCTACTATATGTCATGAGCACATAGTTTATTGGGTGTTGCAGCTGTTGCCCGATATCTACAGCGTTTACCCGAGTGCCTGCCAGCTCTTCTATATCCATCGTAAAATACATGAGGGCGCTTCATCCCTGGTTCCCTTTAAGGGTGAACCTATATAACCCAGAGATTTAGAATAAAGCTTTAGCACTAAGTCTCGCCTTGCAGCGCTAGGTCCGGCTTCGAATCCCAGCCAGGGCACTATCTGTACAGAGTTTCTATTTCCCCCAGTGTCTGTGTGGGTTTCCTCCAGACATTCTGGTTTTCTCACACATCCTAAAAACATACAGATAGGTTAACTGGCCTGCCCTTAAATTGTCCCTAGTCTGCAATGGATATAGGATTATGATAGGGATTAGACTGTGAGCTTCTCTGAGGGACAGTTAGTGACAAGACGATATATATGCTGTACAGCGCTCCAGAAGAGGTTAGCACTATATAAATACTAATAATAATAATGATGATGATAAGGCTGATCACAAAGATGCTATCATGTGATGGGTCAGTATGAGAAAGGTACTCTTTCATTTACCTCTGAATTCACCATTATCAAGTTGAATGTTTATTTTAAGTAGAAATCTAGGGGCTTGTATGAACGCATGAAACACTTTGCTTTACCTTCAAACAGGGAAAAAGGTGTGTCCGGCGTCCTGCAGCCATGTTCTCCATAATCCAAGCACCATTCTGCAAACTAGCAGAAGAACAGATCACTGAAGACATGCATTATCTAACATAATATATACTTAAACAATTACCTGTATAAAGTAACGTACACACACTGGATTGAACTCTGCCGTGGTGAACAATAAAGACAGCCTTGGAAGAGAACTCAGTCAATCCAGGGTTTGTACATTGGGTGCCGACTTCTGCTAAGATCTGGGATGCTGCATCATTAGCGATCCCAGATACCGAATGAGCAACGATCGCTTTGTTCTTCCCACTCCCCTGAATCTGCTCTGTCGCATGCCAATCATTCTCCCTCCACCCCCCTCCATAGTAACAGACGTGTTGCAAGCCTGGAGGCTGGTGATGGATCTGTATAGCGTTGACACTGCACTGATAATGAACTGATCCCTGCTGGGCGACAGAAATCCCCCAGAGTGCAAGGGGCTTTACAACTGAGTAGTAGGTCAGCATATTTCAACACTGGAGATCAGTGGCACACTGCCAACACCCTTTCTAGAAACTTTCACTCATGGATTCCTGCCAGGAATTTACTGCACTACATTACAAGGTCATGTTCAGATAAAAAATAAGTAGGAACTCGAAGTGAGAGGGATATGGAGGATGACATGTTTATTGCCTTTTAATAATGCACATTGCCTGGCTGTCCTGCTGATCCTCTGCCCCTAATATTTTAAGCCATAGACTATGAACAAGCATGCAGATCAGATATCTATGACAAATCTAACAAGATTAGCTGCATGCTTGTTTCAGGTGTGCGATTTAGACCCTACTAACCAGAAAGATCAGCAGAACTGCCAGGCAACTGGTATTGTTTATAAGGAAATACATATGGCAGTTTCCATAGGTCTCACACCTCAGGTTCCTAGCACAGGCTTTTCTTTAATCCGGTGAATTCCTTCCACTTGGTTCACCATTGCAAGATTTACAAAGTAGCAGAATTTTGATTAAATGTCATATTTCTTGGCTATACCCCTAGCCCATTATACCGTCATTTTAATGGAGATGAAACGCTTACCTTACAAGCTCTGTACAAGTACTTCAGATCATGTGTCAGGTTGTACATTGCGAGAAAACAATAGGCATTCCCAGCTGCTCCATGGCATATGCCATAGCCCTTCTTCAGTAACCCTCGATGCCAGGAGACGTCAGTGCACTGCGCTGCGGCCCACAGGTATTGCTCATCCTGGAAGATCTAAAGCACAAACACAAAACCAAAGTCTGGGGAGAGGTAATGGAAAACAGAAGTAGCTAAAAATCCTAATTCACTAATTTGTTTCTAGTATGGAACCTTAAAGAGGAACTCCAGCCTAAACAAACATACTGTTATTAAGTTACATTAGTTATGTTAATTAAAATAGATAGGTAATATAATCTCTTACCCACCCTGTTTTAGAAGAACAGGCAAATGTTTGATTTCATAAGGGCAGCCATCTTTTTGGTTGAAAGGAGGTGACAGGGAGCATGAGACACAGTTCCAACTGTCCTGTGTACTGATCACCCCTCCCAGTTGCTAGGCAACGTGAACAACATAGGAAATCCCATCATGCTTTGCACAGCATCAGGGAAAAACCGCCCGGGCAGGTCTCTGATGGGTGGAGCTTAGCTAAAAAGGCAGCTAAAAATGATGCTTTGGTAAGAAAAAAAAAGTTCTGATGCTGTGAAACTGTTAAAGAAACACCAATCCTTTTCAATTCTGCGGAGTAGATTTTTAGTCCGGAGGTTCACTTTAAAGGAATACTGTAAGGGGGGGGGGGGGGGGGGGAAGGAGTTATCAGGCCTAAAATAAGAAAATAAGCGCTACTTACCTGGGACTTCCTCCAGCCCCAAGCTCCCTCGCCGCAGCTCTGCACACAGCCGGTCGCCGAAGCTCCGTCTCGGACCTCCAGGTCGGCCTGTACTGCGCCTGCGCGAGCGGCGATGTCAATCACCGCCACGTGGACCAGAGCGGACTTCGCAGACGCAGTAGTTCTGCGCCTGCGCAGTCTGCTCCACGTGGCGGTGATTGACAGCGCCACTCGCACAGACGCAGTACAGGCCGACCTGGAGGTCGGCCTGACGCCATCGCTGGGGACCGGGATGCGGCGAGGGACATGCTGGGAGCTTAGGGCTGGAGGAAGCCCTTGGTAAGTAGCGCTTATTTTCCTATTTTAGGCCTGATAAGTCCTTTAACCCCCTTGCCGTTCCAATTATGTCGGCAAGGAAGAGGCACAGCACTTTTAATTTTTTTTTTAATTCATGTAGCTAGCCTAGCGCTAGCTAAATGATAGCCGCTGACAAGCGGCATCCCCCCACCTACTTCGATCTTTGCAAGCAGGAAAGCCATGGCGACGGGGCGGGATGACATCATGGACGTCAGAGGGAATCCTAATCCACCCCTCAGCGCTGCCTGGCACTTATTGGCCAGGCTGCGCAAGGGGTCTGGAGGTGGGGGGGGCAGCGCAGCGGGTAGCCGCGATCGAGATATGCATGCAGCTAGCGTGCAATAAAAAAAAAAAATTGTAAAAAAATCGGCCCAGTGGGGCCTGAGAAATCCTCCTGCGCAGGTTACCCCGAGCTGAGCTCGGGATAATTGGCAAGGAGGTTAAACAGCAAAGAAACTTTTGTTTTGTACAGCAGGCGACATTGGCAGCGCTTCCAGAGGCTGCACCCAAATTAACTAACTGCATTGATGTGCAGAGCTAAAAAAAGGGGTTACGCAACTTGCATTCAAAACCGGTACAGCAAAGGAGAGTGTTGACTTCAGCAAAAATATGTGCACAAATTATTCCCTACTCTACTCTTCCACTTTTGTTTTGCATAACATTTTAGTAAGAGGGCTTTTTGGTCCTTTGTAGCCACTTGCACACTCCTAGGAGTTCTGGTTCACCATGAGCTTGCTGGGTACGCTACACTGAAAGTAATGAAACCGCATTTCTTTTAAAAAAGCACTAGTGTGAAGGGCCCTCAAGTGGACAATTGCAGTATTACTTCATTTAGTCTGCAGCTCTCCACACCGAGCCCGGCCAGCTTACCACCAAAACTTTATATCAGTACAAGGATATGTATGAGAAAATATTGAAGAAACTCAAAAAGTAATGCAAAAATACAAAAAGTCTTTACTGAAGACAAAAATCATGCAAAAATATATCCTTCAAGGAGCATATTCCATAGCAGAGAATGGCGAACAATGGCTAACCCCTGCCATGTGCGGTCTCTGTGTGTGAAAATTGGATGAGTGGTCTTACCTGGTTTCATGCTGCCCAGATGTTTCTTATGATCATGCAATAACTATACAGATTTGTCTTTATATGTGGAGGCCTGATGAAGGGTCTACCCCGAAACAAGTCAACGTTGTCACCTCAATATTTACAACTGCACTAATCTTGATGTTATTCACTGCTGCATGTTCACCATTCTCGGCTATGGAATATGCTCATTGAAGGACATCTTTTATGAATATTTTTGCACGATTTTTGTCTTCAGTAAAGACTTTTTGTATTTTTGCATATAAACTTTGAGTTTCTTCAATATTTTCTCATACATATCCTTGTACTGGTATAAAGATTACATGGGTGTTGTGGCACACCCGAAGGTTATTGTCCTTTATACCTTCCTTTATGCAGAATAAGCTTACCACCAAAGTCAAAGAAAAAAATTTCTGGGTCGAAATTGGAATTCTTATTAGAGAATTGACTCGATTTTCTTTGTAGTGCCCCGTAGTGTAAATGAAGTGTTTTTGATTTTTTTTAAAATTCAAAATGATGACGACATCTGAATATAAAATACTACAACTTGATTACATACCTTAAAAGCTTGAATTAGCATATAAATCACACCAGGGGCCCCATGGCACCAGTGCACTAGCAGGTCCCTTTTATCTCCAATGCATGGAGGGTAATTTCCAGAAGAAAATTTCAGTTGGTTAACGTAGTTTACACTGGGTAGGACAAAGGCCCTTAACGTCTCACCGCTCACATGACAGGAAGGCTGGAAGGAGACCAAATGTTCATAATTACGATCCAAACTCCAATATAAGATCAAGCCACAAATGTAGAAATGGACTGTTCCAATGTTTCTAAATTAAGTAAAGGCTTGTACACCCCAAAAATGCACAAAAATCGAATACACACAGAACAATGCATTTTCTTCTCAAAGGGTCACAAAGTCCTTTTCATTTAACTAAATGCAAATGCTGCAGAAATATGCGTGCAGCACTGCATTTGATTCAACACATACTTGAAGAGGAACCGTAGAGGGAATGCTTAAAGAGACACTTAAGCCAGGAATAGAAAAATCAGTTTTACTAGTCTGGAGCTTCTACCAGCCCTCTGCAGCCATCCCGTGCCCTCGCAGTCACTCCTGGATCCTCCGGTCCCGCACAGCCAGCTAGTTTCGGGCTTTCTGGGGCTCTTTTTACTTTCCTGGGGCTTTTACCGACCCCTGCAGTGGACTTGTGCCCAGAGTGGTACTAAATGAGCCTCCGGTCCCCCGCCACAGCTTAGTTTTGTTTTCGGCGACTGGCTCTGTCGCCGGCCACAGCTTGTCCTTGTTCACGAAGACGCAGTACGAGAATACCTCTTTTGCGCCTGCGCAGGACGCGCCCAGCCACAGGAGCGGGGGGAAAGAACGCACGTGGCCAACAACAGAACCAGTCATAAAAAACTAAACTAAGCTATGGCTGGGGGACCGGAGTCTTGTTTAGTTCCAGCACAGGCATAGCTGGACTGCAGGGGGATGGTAGAAGCCCCAGGTAAGTAAAACAGTTTTTTTTTCGCCAGGCTTAAGTTTCCCTTTTAAAGAGGAACCACAATGACATATGGTAGAATGTAATCCATAATTCAGGATACTCACATTTGACAGTAATTTTCCTAGTTTTCGCATCAGAAATACCTCCCATATCTATATACTGATATATTGGTTTGTAACCACACCCTCTCTGTAATGTTTAGTGCTTCCTCTGATGTCACCCAGCCTTCTGTACCAGCGCACTCTCTAACACTTGGGCGGACAGCGGACGGGGGCTGGTCACGTATGTTAGTCGTTGCAATACCGCATGCCGTTACAGTCGCGGACGCAAGTGAGCACGTGCGGCTGAGGTTTTTTTTCAGCATGTCCGATCGATGCTTTCAACAGATTTCAACCTGCGCTCGAATAAAACATCAATTGGGCGGACATGTTGCGGCACCGATTTTCATTTGATTCGATAAAGTAATAAAATCGGATGTAGCTGTATGGTCACCTTTATCGAATTCTGCCAAGGTAGAATTTGATTAGTCCATTTTCAAGCTCCATAAATTTGCATACACAATTTACAAAATCCTGAACTATTTGCATATCACCGACTATTCTTCAGTGTTTCTGTTTACAGATACATATAGTGCAGACATCTTCTGCAGTGCTGTACAGAGTATATAGTCGTGTCACTTAAGTTTCTCTCAGAGGAACTTTCTTAATCCCTACCACAGTCATATGCCTATCACAGTCTAGGGCCAATTTAGGGGGAAGACAATTTACTTATCTGTATATTTTTGGGATGTGGGAGGAAACTGGAATGCCCAGAGGAAATCCATGCAGACTTGATATTGTGGCACATTCAGAAAATTCACCAACTCTCAACAAACCCACCTGCATTAGGTAGTAGTAAATTCCTGCCAGACCGTGGGCTGGTCCCACATAGTGCTCTCCATACCATTCATACATCAGTGGGCTCTGATTCTGGATACGTTTCTGAGCGGCCATGTTCTCTCCAGATTTCATTACAATTTCACATACCTGAAGAGACAAAAAGTGTTGTAACAATCTAGGATACGTGACCCACGCTCAAAGTGTCCACATTATCTCAATAATTGTAATAAAACTACATGGGCATTTTACCACCTGAATAAAGTAAATTAAATATATTTCAAAAAAAAAATAAAAAAAAAAAAAATGTTCAATCCAATCATTTGGGAACCAGTTCAGCAAGGCTGCTTTTCATGGAGGGTCTCAGACCTCTCGAATGCTGTAGAGACCATCACCATCACTGCTAGAAATCATATAAAGTAATGTCAAACAGGAAATTGGTGCTCCATGCAATTTCCAGTCAGATAGAGGGGTCGAATTGATAATTTCCAACAGGCCTGATCTGATTTCTGATCGTTTTTCTGATCGATTTGCATAGAAGTGATCAGAAAATCGATCAGAAAAAAAAACAAAAAAAAACCAATCGGCTCTGTTGGAAATGATCTATCGACCCATCTATCTGATGGGAAATTGCATGGTGTCTACCAGGCGTAATGTTGGGTATACGCCATGAGATATTTTGGCCGGTGTGATGACGCGCACAGGCGAAGTTGCCGGATTACCGGAGCCGGGACCAGGACCACGGAGGAGACCAGGATGACACCGGAGAACCTCACGGCTACGGGGGCTGGAGGAAGCCTCAGGCAAGTCAAAATTTAATTTTTATTCACAGGTCAGGGTCCCTTTACCCTCTTCCCAACAGCATTGCTGCAGGTATAAACAATGGGGCTAGGATACTCATCATACTCAACAGGACATTAACATTTTAAAGTATAAAAACCCCCCACTTTTTTTTTTTTTTTATAATCAGGAAGGTCTATGTGGGATTTACTAGGTACCCAAGAGTTCACCTTTACCAATCTTTTTCTGAATGTGGATTATGCTTTTTGGCCTGGTACACAGCATGAAAATTTCACTTCAGATCCCATTTCTGGTTCGGAAAATGATCGGATCTGGGGAAAAATTAAATAGCCTAATGATTGCCAGTGACCGATCCCAAATTAATATCAGATCTGAATATCAATCTGACTACTCGCTTGAATAAGAGCTGACGTAAAAATTGCATGGTGTGCATCAGGCCTAAGCATTAACCTCCCTGGCGTTTTGATTACGCGCGGCGCACGGCCGCTGGAGGTTTTTTTTTACCTAATTTTTTTTCATGTAGCTAGCCTAGCGCAAGCTACATGATTCCCCCCTCCCTGCTCTCTCCCTCCTACCCTTTCCGATCGCCGCCAGCGTTAATACCCATCAGGAAATCCTGTTCTGAACGGGATTTCCTGTAGGGCTTCCCCGGTCGCCATGGCGACGATCGGACTGACGACATCGACGTACGTCAGGGGGAGTCCCGATCCACCCCATAGCGCAGCCTGGCGGTGATTGGCCAGGCTGCGCAAGGGGTCTGTGGGGGGGCGGATCAGCGGCGATCGGGAAAACACGCAGCTAGCAAAGTGCTAGCTGCGTTTTACAAAAAAATTATGCAAATCGGCCCACCAGGGCCTGAGCAATCCACCGCGGCATTACGCCCATGTGGTTAAAGGGAACATAAAGCGAGAAGGATATAGAGGCTGCCATATTTATTTCCTTTTAAACAAAGCATATTGCCTGGCTGTCCTGCTGATCCTCTGCCTTTAATAGTTTTAGCCATAGACCCTGAACAAGCATGCAGATCAGGCTCTGACTGAAGTCTAGCTGGGTTAGCTAAATACTTATTTCAGGTGTGTTTCAGACACTATTGCAGCCAAAGAGATGAGCAGGGTAGACAGGCAACTGGTATTGCTTAAAAGTAAATTAAGGGTTTGTCAGACTTGCAAACTAATGCAGTTGAATCTGAATTTGGATCAGGTTTGCTTATGGAGAAGATTATGCCCTGTACACACGCTAGATTAAAGTTTGCTGAGGTAGCCAATAACGATCATCTCATTCGATAATCTGGCTTGTGTACAGCAGCCCCCACCTACCAAAAAGTCCGCCAGACGGATCAACTTGGCTGAGGATGTCTATCTTTTACCCTTAAGCACAGTGTTAAGGTAGCCATACATCTAGCGATTATGATTCAATCGACAAAGCAATCGACTTTATTAAGGAATTGACTTCAGTATGGTTGATTGAAAGTTCGATCGACTTGTAACCGAAATAACACAAACGATATCCTGTGCAAATCACCTTCACATTCGATTTGACTGATGTTGTGTCTCCATGCTCTGAATGCAAAAATCGATTCAGAGCCGATTGAATGATACATAAACGGTAGCCGATTCCTGTACAATTGACCTATATCTTGTTTCATGCTCAATCGACATGAAATCAGCCACTTTTCATTGATTGGGAATTCTGGAACACTCTATTCTCTCTCCATTCTAGAAAATGATCGAATTGAATAGTCGACCGTACAGCCAAATTGCTAGATGTATGGCTACCTTTAGAGGGGGTGGGGCCTACTTTACACTTGTAACTGGAGATGGATCTTAATTGCTGGAATCTGGAGGTTTATGGAAATTGGTGTAACCAGAACCACGAGACATAAGTTTTAGGAAGCTGTTCTAGACTATATCTGGCTGATACCCTTTTTGATATATTGATATTGAGGAAAACAAAGTTATTGATTTTTGGTTGCTGAGATCTCATCACTTGTGACACTTGCCTCTTATGCTATTGTATAACAAACGCCTCAATATTGTAGGGCAGCGTCAAATAGGGATATAATAGATTTAGAAATCAAATGGTGATACCATAAACATGAAACATACAATATATATCCTCATCATGCACATGCCAACATAATGTATATAATAGCAAAATAGAAAATGAGAATTGGCTCTTGGGTGCATGAAAAGGACCGAAATTTTATTCATATATCACAAATATCAAACAACATGAAAAATACAAATATCCCATAAATATAAAATAACCCCATAAAATTACTCCTCACATGACCTCCAACAACCCAGGGGCTGCAGTCCCCTATAAACAATTAGTAACCTGCACCAAGAGAACTTGAAGTGGTACCACTAATGTAGGTGAGATGAAAAAGCACAAAGGGTCAAGCCCGCCATATAATGGACAGTTGGAAGCCAGCGGATGCAGGCAAAGCTCATAAATGATGTTAGCACAAAGGAGCAGATGGAGTGGCAGCATCCAGAAAGACACACAGCAACACACTGAAGCTTGAAGCAGGTAGATAGCGTCTAGGCAAGCTAAAGGCATGCAGTGTTGATGGCCAATAGTGTCCCCTGATGACAGGCAATGGCAAGTGTGAACAAACAGTCCCCCAAACGCAAAGTATGCATAGGTGAGGCAGAGCTGAAGATCTTCACAGGTATAAGCACATATGCCAAATGTAGTTAACAGTCCCTCATTCGCAGGGCATGTGCAGCCAAACAAGCAGGTGTGTGTTAAGAATGATGGCCTCTCATAGTTACCAAATAGCAATGGCAAGGTCCATAAGGCTGTGCGGATGCATGCTAGGCTTCCCTTGTGCTGGCAAGAGGCTGACCCAAATGGCCTGTACGCTCAATGTCCGTGGGACCAAGGAGGGGTAGATTAGAGGAGATGTGGAGGAGTGGACGCTGTCAGGAGGAGCCTGACATGTTTCGCCGCACCTAGCGGCCTTTTCAAAGGCAGACAGCGTGGAAATATGCATGGACGCCATGCCGGCGTCCATAAATGCTGACTGCGGCCGCGCGGCCCGCCCCCCGGCCCACCCCCAGACATCATCCCGACACGCCCACCGGAATTGTGGGCATGTGTGTGGCCAGCAAATGGAGCGCAGGTGCGCTCCAACCAATGCGCATCACACAACGGCGCAGGATGGCGCCGGGTGACTAGCGCCAAAGGTGGCCACCCAATAGGGAGGACGGAGGAACAGGGCGATGAGCCAGGGCGGACAGCGCGGCCACACGCAGCGCATAATGTATATAAATAAACCAATAATTGATACTGTCATTTAAACCCTTAGGTTCAGTGGCCTTAGGTATCAATATACCATTTTTGCAGGGGCGGGTCTCTCTTCATCTCTCTCCTACTATACATAGATGTGTATATGCTGTGGAGCATGGCACACTTGAGTTTAGTGTTTCCATGCCCATGACGCTAATTTTTATGTTTAGAGATTATGTTGCAGTATTACTGGTTGTATGTTTTGTTTTTCATTTCTTTAGGTGTATATATGCATGCACTTTGGTTTATTTATATACATTATGCGTCGTTGTGTGATGCGCATTGGTTGGAGCGCACCTGCGCTCCATTTGCTGGCCACACACATGCCCACAATTCCGGTGGGCGTGTCGGGATGATGTCTGTGACTGGGGGTGGGCCGGGGGGCGGGCCGCGCGGCCGCAGTCAGCATTTATGGACGCCGGCATGGCGTCCATGCATATTTCCACGCTGTCTGCCTTTGAAAAGGCCGCTAGGTGCGGCGAAACATGTCAGGCTCCTCCTGACAGCGTCCACTCCTCCACACCTCCACATCTCCTCTAATCTACCCCTCCTTGGTCCCACGGACATTGAGCGTACAGGCCATTTGGGTCAGCCTCTTGCCAGCACAAGGGAAGCCTAGCATGCATCCGCACAGCCTTATGGACCTTGCCATTGCTATTTGGTAACTATGAGAGGCCATCATTCTTAACACACACCTGCTTGTTTGGCTGCACATGCCCTGCGAATGAGGGACTGTTAACTACATTTGGCATATGTGCTTATACCTGTGAAGATCTTCAGCTCTGCCTCACCTATGCATACTTTGCGTTTGGGGGACTGTTTGTTCACACTTGCCATTGCCTGTCATCAGGTTACACTATTGGCCATCAACACTGCATGCCATTAGCTTGCCTAGACGCTATCTACCTGCTTCAAGCTTCAGTGTGTTGCTGTGTGTCTTTCTGGATGCTGCCACTCTATCTGCTCCTTTGTGCTAACATCATTTATGAGCTTTGACTGCATCCGCTGGCTTCCAACTGTCCATTATATGGCGGGCTTGACCCTTTGTGCTTTTTCATCTCACCTACATTAGTGGTACCACTTCAAGTTCTCTTGGTGCAGGTTACTAATTGTTTATAGGGGACTGCAGCCCCTGGGTTGTTGGAGGTCATGTGAGGAGTAATATTATGGGGTTATTTTATATTTATGGGATATTTGTATTTTTCATGTTGTTTGATATTTGTGATATATGAATAAAATTTCGGTCCTTTTCATGCACCCAAGAGCCAATTCTCATTTTCTATTTTGCTATTATGCCTCTTATGCTAGTATCAACTTGCATTGTGCAAAGTGCTTGGGAATATTTTGTGATGCTTTTCAATTGATCTTTGAAATAAAATTAATCTTAGAGAGAAAAAAAAAAAAACGTGGCCGAGGGACGGCACATCTGTGTTGCTCCGTCAACCCCCTGCTTTCCTGAATTATAACAGAACACGTTGTCAGCTGTGTCGCCCGAGGAATTAGTTCCCGATCACAGTTGGGCGACATCAATCCAGCGTGTACAGGCCTTAACATTGTGCAGAATTGGAAGTCTCATCTGCAGATAGTAGCTTTGAGGGGCTCCTGACTAGATACTCTCAGTCATTTGTTAGGCCTCGGTTATTAAAACTATTGCACTTTTCACAATTTTACTTTTTACTCTCATAATTGTGGCACTTTCACTAGACTAGATCATATCTTTATTTCCTCACCCCTCCTTTCGAGCCTTTCAGAGTCTCCTATAGGTCCAATTTCCTGGTCAGACCACGCCCCTCTAGATATCTCGCTAAATCTGAACCACATTCCTCACATTTCCACAGTTTGGAGGTTAAATGACCGCCTTTTAACAGACGACAAAGCGGTACATGATATCACACAATCTCTCCAGGAGTTCTTTGATATTAATGAGGGTTCGTCTGGTCTAAATCGATAGTGTGGGAAGCCCATAAGGCTACCATTAGAGGGAAACTGATGGCTATAGCATCTAGTCGTATGAAGGTATTTACTAAGCAACTCACGGAGCTTTATAATAATTTGGTTCTAGAGGAAGAACAATTTAAGAAAGCCCTCTGAAAGATATAATCTACTAGAGAGTATTCATAAAAAGATCTCTGATCTTCATTTCACAAAAACAGAACGATCATTAGCTTTCACCAAACAATTATTCTACGAGAAAGGCAACAAGGTGCATACCTTGTTAGCAAAGAAATTATTAGGGATAAAGGCTTGCAATGCTGTTTTTGCTCTGAAGGACAAAAAAAAGGTACCCCTCATTATGATCTGAGGGATATGGCTGCTATTTTTAATCTTATTTCTCATCTCTGTACCAGGGGCGTAGCAATAGGGGTTGCAGAGGTAGCGACCGCATCGGGGCCCTTGGGTCAGAGGGGCCCCGAAGGGCCCTCCCTCAACTACAGTATTAGCTCTCTATTGGTCCTGTGCTCATAATAATAACTTCAATAGATACTTTGAATAGTGATAATCCTTAACAAACTGTTTCCCATCCTTTTCTTGCACCTCTGACACTGTAGTTGCCCTTGGCAGGTTTTGGTGCGCCGTATCAATTGTTACGTATAGAGTGCTTGGGGGGGCCCCATTGTAAAACTTGCATCGGGGCCCACCGCTCCTTAGCTACGCCACTGCTCTGTACAATATACATGAAAAAGCAGCTCTTGGCTGTCACCTAGCCAGTCCGCTTCATTGAATGCCACCATCACGCAGGAAGAGGTTCAAGAAACCCTTCAACCCCTGGTCCGGATGCATTCACTATAGCTTATTACAAAAAAATTGCGGATATACTGATTCCTAAATTAACCTCTCTTTTTAAGGCCTTTATGGATCAGAGGCAGATTCGGAACACTATGTTAAGTTTGCATATGGTAGTTATACCTAAGCCTGAGAAGGATCCATTCGATCATAAAAGTTACATGCCTATTTCACGGCTTAACCACTTGATGACCGGCTCCTTTTTGATTGATCTGTGCTGCGTGGGCTCTTCAGCCCCCAGCACAGATCAGGTGGCAGGCAGGGCGTTTAGACTTCCCCCTTTTTTTCCCCACTAGGGGGACGTCCTGCTGGGGGGGGGGTGATCGCCGCCGCTGCCTTGTGCCTTGCGGGGGGCTCCTCAAAGCCCCCCTCCGCAGCGCTATTCCGCCCTCCCTCTCCTCCTCACTATGGGCCGTGAACTGACCAGAAACGGCCGCTCATCTACTTGTGACCAGCTGCCGCCTATCGGCGTTAGCTGGTCGTTAATACGGATCTCAAAATATTCTCCAAACTTTTAGCTAATCGATTATCCCCTTTAATGCCTTCGTTGATCCATCTGGACCTGGTGGGCTTCATCACTGGTAGATATGCAGGTGATAATGTTAGACGCTCCATTAATGTTATTGTTTATATTAATCATCATAAAATCCAATCGCTTATATTAAGTTTGAATGCAGAAAAAGCATTCGACTGCTTAAATTGGTCTTTTTTGTTCCAGTGTCTGAATTATATGGGTTTTACGGGTTCCTACTTTCATACTCTCCTTTACTCACAACTTCAGGTAGCATTAAAAATCCCATATACAGACCCCAATAACTATTTTACGATCTCGAACAGTACACGTCAGGGTTGCCCCTTGTCCCCTCTGCTTTTTGCGCTTTCTAAAGAGCCGTTGGTGGCTAGGATAAGGGGCAAACCTGACATACACAGTATCACAATTGCCACTCAGGAATATAAATTATCGTTATTTGCGGACAATGTTTTGCTTACGATTTTGCAGCCATTGATCTCATTAGCCTCTTTGAAAATCGGAAATTGATCTGTTTGGCTCCCTTTCAAACTACAAAATCAACGATTCTAAATCTGAAGTTCTTTCCTTTAATATTCCTGACTGTCAACTAGCCTCAATTATGTCGGGGTATTCTTATAGGATTCAGCGAGATACCTTGAAATCTTTAGGTATTCTTATTCCTAAAAACATGTCCCAACTGGTTAAATATAATATTATCCCTCTACTCTCTAGAATTTCATCAGACCTGACCAACTGGGAAAACTACCCCATAAGGTGGGGCGTATGGTTTAATTTAAAATGAACTCTCTACCTAAACTATTATATATGATGTCCGTTATGCCATTAGATATTCCTAAACATTTGTTTTTACCTTTGCAGCACAAAATGTTCCAATTTATTTGGCATCATAGACCTCCTAGGATTGCCAAATCAGTTTTAATGTGTCAGAGGCAATTTGGAGGCCTATCAGTACCCAACATATATAATTATTATATAGCCTCTCAACTGAGGCAAATGGTGGCTTGGCTTTCAAAATACCCTCATGCAGCATTGTCGCAGATGGAATTTCACCACCTTGCTCCTTGGCACCCTAGCTCTGCTCTTTGGTCAAACATAAAAAATATCCCTCAGTCGGCTAAAATCTTCTCCTCAATTTCAAGCAATATTCACTTGTGGCTTATTCTGAAAAGAAAGATGGACCTTTTTCCTCCAAATTCCATTCTTCGTCCGCTACTGGGTTCCCCAGACTTCAGTCCAGGACTCTGCTACTCTATATCCTCAAAATGGCACGTCCACCAGATAAGATTTATAGAGGACATACTGGATCCATTGGATTATAGTTTGCCATCTGAGTCTCTGAAAGATAAATTTCAACTGGACAACACATACTTCCTGCAAGATTTGCAAATCAGGAACTTTCTTAACCTTTCCTAGAAAATTGGAATTTGAAGTTATATGGGAGATGGGCCCTCAACAAAAGGGCTTAATTTAAAATGTTTTACGCTTGGGTAAATGCTCCAACTCGCATATGATCTAATTTCTGTCACAAATATATGAAATATTGGGATGAAATATGTGGTACTGAAACAAGTTTAGAAACATGGTACAAGGTGTGGGTTAATGCTGCCAAGACTTCGATATGTGTTACCACTAAAGAGAAAATATATAAAATCATGATGTTACGGTACAGGACTCTGGAGAGATTACACAAGTGGTATCCTTCAGTTTACCCACTTTGTTGGAGAATGTGTGGTCATTCCGGATCCTTGTATCATATATTCTGGACCTGCCCACATATCAAAATATTTTGGTCACATATTCTTCTATTTATCTACCAACATACCGAAATTTCAGTTCCTAATGACCCATGGTATTGTATTTTAGCAAAACGCTTGCTGAATCACTACTTAACAGCAGCTAGATGCCTCATTGCGAAGCATTGGAGGGATACTAAGGCCCCCACTAGAGTGGAATTCTAGGCAAAATTTACTCACATTTACAAAATAGAACTGCTTACGGCTAGGTTGACCGATAAATTGTTCATATTTGACAAAGTTTGGGGCGCATCCAGTTTTCATGAGACGTCCTAACATACCAGGTTTAATTGCTTCCAAGCATTACAACCCCCACTGGATACACACCTAATTCCCTGCTTGGAGTTCCCCCCCGACTCAATACTTCTCCTCATACTCTCGCTTCTTCCTCTTTCCTTCTCTCCTTCATTTCTCTTCATAACGTCTTCTTCTTCTTTCTCATTATATTGTATGATATGGTCATATTTAGTATGGTATGTTGCTATCATGACTGTCTGTGGGTTGTGATGGTATGAGAGTACGGGTCTGGCCCATGCCCAACATGGAACACCCCCCTCAGCGGCTGATCTTCTTTCTTTATAATGTTTTCTATACACTGTATGTGTTAAGCTGCTCCAATATGACCAGTTTGTACTATATTTTGCTATTCTATAATAAAATTTTAAATATAAAAAAAAAAAAAAAACTATTGCACTTTCACAATTCAGACAGACATACCTCCCGATCAATTTCATGCTGAAAGCTATCCGGGCCTTGTGATGCTGCATCTGACTGCCTCGCTGCCATCCACGTAGTGTTAAATGTCCCCCCGGCGGTGCCCAGTGCAAGGTATACATTTCCTATTCGTGACCTTCACTGGCTCCAGGCGCACCCTGTTATTCATACACCCTCACCACGTGCTTGCGTACTAACGTCCTAGTGCGCCCTTACTAGGAAGCCACATGGCGCGCGTGTATGAGGCAAGGAGTTCGCCCGGAGCCAGCAGAGGGACAAGCGGAGGCCGTGGACAGGCAATGTATACCTAGCACTGGGCACAGGGGGAGACGGGACATTTAACATTAGGGGGACAGCGCCAGCGGTTTTACCGCTTTCGTCGAATCATCCGGCAAGCCGGCCCTACATCTTGCAGCATGTGCAATCGACAAGGCAACCAATTTTTGTCCCGAAATTGGTCGCATTGTCGGTCAGACATGTACTTGGCAGCACCAATTTTCATCCGATTCGATTATAATAATTGAATCGGATGGTCGATCGGTCGCCAAGTCGCTTTGATGTATGGCTACCTTTAGCCACACGTTGAGATATAGTAGAATTAATTCCAGAAGCTTCCAAGTATCTCCCCCATTCTCCCCCTCAGGTTTGCTTTATGCTAGGTACACACAATACCATTTTCTGGCAGATTTACCTGCCAGATCGATTATTTCCAAAATGTCCGATAGGAATTTTGACAGATTTTTCAATCTTTTTGTAATTGTTTTTTTCAATCGATTTTCCTTCAGTTCTATGAAAATCGATATTAACCCATTCGCGTTCCGTCGTTTTCACTTGAGAAATGTTCACCTCCCATTCATTAGCCTATAACTTTATCCCTACTTATCACAATGAACTGATCTATATCTTGTTTTTTCCGCCACCAATTAGGCTTTCTTTGGGGGGTACATTTTGCTAAGAGCCACTTTACTGTAAATGTATTTTAACAGGAAGAATAAGAAAAAAATGGAAACATTCATTATTTCTCAGTTTTCAGCCATTATAGTTTTAAAATAAAACATGCCTTCATAATTAAAACTCACGTATTGTATTTGCCCATATGTCCCGGTTATTACACCGTTAAAATTATGTCCCTATCACAATGTATGGCGGCAATATTTTATTTGGAAATAAAGGTGCATTTTTTCCGTTTTGCATCTATCACTATTTACAAGTTTAAAATAATAAAAAAAAAAATTATAGAAGTATTTCATCTTTTCAAGTTTAGACCCTTATGTAAATTGTAATGTTTTTTGTTTTTTTTTATATTAAACATTTTATTTGGGTAGTTTTGGGAGGGTGGGATGTAAACATGTGATTTATAATGTAAATGTGTGTTTGAATTTTATTTTTTTTACTTTTAGTTGTTTTACTTTTTGGCCACAAGATGGCGGCCATGAGTTTGTTTACATGACGTCACTCTAAGCGTAACATGCTTAGAGCGACGTATGGGGTACGTTACAGCCAGAAAAAGCGAAGCTTCTGAGAGAAGCTGTCACTTTTTCAGCGGGGGAGAGGAATCAGTGATCGGGCACCATAGCCCGATACACTGATTGCCTGGCTAACGAACCGCGGGCCGGGAGCGCGCGTGCATGCGCGCGATCGGCCGCGGTAGTGCGCATGGTTCCTGGACGTAGTTTCTACGTCCAGAAACCAAAATAAGCAAAAAAAAAAAAAAAAAAAAAAAAAAAAAAAAAAAAAAAAAATCGACTGAATTTCTCAATTGGACATGTTGGAAATAATTGATCTGTCGGGTAAATCTGCCAGAAAATTGTATGGTGTGTACCTAGCATTAACCAACAAAGCACTGGCATTAAAATGCAAACAAAAAAAAGCCCCATTTTATTGGCTCTTACCTCCTGTATAAAGCAAACAGGAACCTTTCCTTCTCCAAAATGCTTGTTAATGAACAACAAGGAATACAAGTAGCCCATACGTCCGTACAGAAGCTCATCTGGTAGCCGGGAATCCAACTTCATCACAGTTGAATGCATTTGAAGCACTCTACAAACAGAAAATCATCATTACGGACTTTGCTTCTAATCCAGCGGGCACATTACATCAGGTTTATGCAGCAGAAGTTACTAAAGCTTCATACAAATGTATGAGGTATGTTGTCACCCAATCCCCCGGCGAGATTGCAAGGTAGAGGCTGTACAGCCAGCAGGCTAGCGATGTATTCCTATAAAAGAAGGGGCAGAGTGGCGCTGTAGTGACATCATGTGGGGTAAGTTGTGCATCTAGGAAGATGCTGCCATGTACTGCACAGCAAGCTTGACCTTTCCCTTGGCTGTGGGGGGAGACTAGCAGCAAGCAGCCAAGTCTGGAAATAGTAGCACGTGGTCTCCCCCAGCTGGGGGGAGTGTGTGCAGAAGCAGCCGGGAGGTGACAGCAGGCACGAGGGGGGTAGATGAGCTGACCGAAAGCCATTGTGAACAGGCCCAACGGATCGATAGCAGAATGAAGATTGATCTGTTTCAACTGATCCGTTTACCTCAAAGTGCTAATGTGAACATGGCCTGTCAGATCAATTATTTCCAATTGATTTTCCGTTCACTTCTATGAAAAATTGTTGTTCTCCTTATGTTATGCTGGGTACACACGTTGAGATTTTGCGCTCGATTCGCGGGATCAAACAGATCGATTCGATTATTTCAAACATGCTCGATTGGATTTCGATTGTTTTTTTCATGTTAAGTATGCAAAATCGACAGCAGGAACGATAGAAATCCAATCGAGCATGTTTAAATTTATTCGAATCGATCCGCGAATCGAGCGGGAAATCTCAACGTGTGTACCCAGCCTTAGTGTGTACCTAGCATAAGGAGAAATGCTGGTAAATTGTGGGTTAATAAGCAATACAAGCTTTGTTTCTTATTTCAGCACACAAAATCATCAATCCAATTCTCTCTGAGACTTCTCTCAGCTCAAAGGTTGCATTGAACATGCAGACTGGAATGTATTCTATCATCAAACAGACTTGAAAGAAAGCTGCATGCAGGGAAGAAGTTAGGAACCTGTTTGGATGGGGTGATGTTAACAACCTGTTACTAAATACAAATAAGACCAAAGAAGTTAGTCTGAACTGATTCTGACCACAAAAAAAGACCAATCACACATGGATAATGATCAATGCTGAGGATGTGGAGTTTCCCCATTGCAGAGGATTTGTCCTGGGCTGACAACACTTTAGCTGTAAGCTGGCAAAGAACAACATCACCATTTTGTGAGAAAGCAAAGACGTGCTAACCTTCCCCAGAAGCTGCTGGTTAATTTCTACAGACACACTATAGAAAGCGCCTTGACCAACTGAAGGACGGCCTGGTACAACTGCTTCATCAAGACTGCTAGAGAAGCCCAGCAGCGAGTTGTAAAAACAGCAGAGGTCACTATCGGCACTGAGCTCACATCACTCCAACTCTTGCAAGACTTGCTGTGTAAGAAGGGCCAACACTCACCATGGAAACGCCTTGTTTGAGCTCCATCCATCAGGTACATGTTTTAGGTCAGCCAGTTTACGCACAGACTGAAAAACAGCTTTTTCCCATGTGCCACAAAACTTTTGAAACTCTGAATCTTCCTCTGAGACAATTTTTTAATTTAACCTGTACAGTATGTCATACTGGAAATGTGCGATATACTGTACATTAATGGGTGAAAGTATAATAATTATGGTGGTGACAACTTAATACTGTGCTCAACATTTTGAAATATGTAAAATATTTGCTATGCTTGCACAACTCCTCCTGGCATCCTGCTGATATGTTTGGCTGCAGTTATGTCTGAATCACACACCTAAAACAAGCATGCTGCTAAACCAGTAAGATTGCAGTCAAACATCTGATTTGTACGCTTGTTGAGGCTCTATGGTTAAAAGTATGAAATACCTAGGATCTGCAGGACATCAAGGCAATCTGCATTGATTAAAAGGAAATAAATACAGTGGTGTGAAAAACTATTTGCCCCCTTCCTGATTTCTTATTCTTTTGCATGTTTGTCACACTTAAATGTTTCTGCTCATCAAAAACCATTAACTATTAGTCAAAGATAACATAATTGAACACAAAATGCAGTTTTAAATGATGGTTTTTATTATTTAGTGAGAAAAAAAACTCAAAACCTACATGGCCCTGTGTGAAAAAGAAATTGCCCCCTGAACCTAATAACTGGTTGGGCCACCCTTAGCAGCAATAACTGCAATCAAGCGTTTGCGATAACTTGCAACAAGTCTTTTACAGCGCTCTGGAGGAATTTTGGCCCACTCATCTTTGCAGAATTGTTGTAATTCAGCTTTATTTGAGGGTTTTCTAGCATGAACCGCCTTTTTAAGGTCATGCCACAACATCTCAATAGGATTCAGGTCAGGACTTTGACTAGGCCACTCCAAAGTCTTCATTTTGTTTTTCTTCAGCCGTTCAGAGGTGGATTTGCTGGTGTGTTTTGGGTCATTGTCCTGCTGCAGCACCCAAGATCGCTTCAGCTTGAGTTGACGAACAGATGGCTGGACATTCTCCTTCAAGATTGTTTGGTAGACAGTAGAATTCATGGTTCCATCTATCACAGCAAGCCTTCCAGGTCCTGAAGCAGCAAAACAACCCCAGACCATCACACTACCACCACCATATTTTACTGTAGGTATGATGTTCTTTTGCTGAAATGCTGTGTTACTTCTACGCCAGATGTAACGGGACACGCACCTTCCAAAAAGTTCAACTTTTGTCTCGTCGGTCCACAAGGTATTTTCCAAAAAGCCTTGGCAATCATTGAGATGTTTTTTAGCAAAATTGAGATTAGTCTTAATGTTTTTTGCTTAAAAGTAGTTTGCGCCTTGGATATCTGCCATGCAGGCCGTTTTTGCCCAGTCTCTTTCTTATGGTGGAGTCGTGAACACTGACCTTAATTGAGGCAAGTGAGGCCTGCAGCTCTTTAGACGTTGTCCTGGGGTCTTTTGCGGCCTCTCGGATGAGTTTTCTCCGCGCTCTTGGGGTAATTTTGGTCGGCTGGCCACTCCTGGGAAGGTTCTTCACTGTTCCATGTTTTTGCCATTTGTGGATAATGGCTCTCACTGTGGTTCGCTGGAGTCCCAAAGCTTTAGAAATGGCTTTATAACCTTTACCAGACTGATAGATCTCAATTACAGTACTTTTGTTCTCATTTGTTCCTGAATATATTTGGATCTTGGCATGATGTCTAGCTTTTGAGGTGCTTTTGGTCTACTTCTCTGTGTCAGACATCTCCTATTTAAGTGATTTCTTGATTGAAACAGGTGTGGCAGTAATCAGGCCTGGGGCTGACTACAGAAATTGAACTCAGGTGCAATAAACCACAGTTAAGTTATTTTTTAACAAGGGGTGCAATCACTTTTTCACACAGGGCCATAAAGGTTTTGAGTTTTTTTTCTCACAAAATAATAAAAACCATCATTTAAAACTGCATTTTGTGTTCAATTATGTTATCTTTGACTAATAGTTAACGGTTTTTGATGAGCAGAAACATTTAAGTGTGACAAACATGCAAAAGAATAAGAAATCAGGAAGGGGGCAAATAGTTTTTCACAGCACTGTATGTCAGCCTCTGAATCACTCTCACTTCAGGTGTCTTTAGCTTTTTGCTCTTTGGAAGCTGTCTGGTATATTCCCTGCCACTCTCACTACCCATCTTCCCATTCTGAATTCAATACTCCTCTTATGACCATTTACAGTGACATTTTTCTGGTCCATATTATATTCAGTGTGGGACACATTTGTCATCTTATCTTTGTAGTGCGTAAAAGCAATATTTTATTACTTTTCACACTTGCTTTATTTGAATGACACATCAATGACAAGCAGGTCTACAAAGACAGCACTTTTGTTCATGTAACATAAGGGTGCCAACAAATGTGGGGGTAGAGTGAGAAAGTCTCTTCACTCACACACCTGCTGAAAGAAGGTTGCAGTAATACAACTGTGCCTTTTAGCCCAACTGGACATATAGCAGCAGTCTCTAGCTTTTCAATAAGTCCATGTCAGCTCTAAGTAAAAACCACCTTTAAAACATACCTGAACTGAAAAAAGAATATGAGGTGGGCATACCTAGGGCTTCTTCAGAGCCCTCATAACTTTGTGGCCCCTCAGCTTTAGGCTAGCCACCTCTCCTCTGAGCTTTGCTTACCCCCCTTCATCCCTGAAGCACCCATGCTCTGTCCCCTCAATATGCCCTCTTCCTGCGTAACCCCCCCCCCCCCCCAGCTGTGTGCAGGAGCCTTGGCCTGAAGCATCCTGGGCATGCAATTATACATTTTCCAAATATGCGCAGTTACAAATTTTTCCAGACCACGCAAGCCCAGAACGTTCCCAGCCATGGCTGCCATGTACAATTTTGAAGCATGATCAAGGAGGGTTTGCCAGGAGGGCAAAGCATGTGCCACGTGCCAACCGGGTCCAGTCAGAGCTTTGAACAGGAGGCTCTGATCCGAGGGGAAGCCAGCATAGGTAAGGAGCCACAGAGTTTACTGGTGTCACTGAAGAAGCCTCAGGTATGACCATCTTGCATATTTTTATCATTTCAGGTACACTTTAAATCATTAACATGCAAAAGATTATTTGCAGAAGAAGTTTCTATAAATGTACCCGTATGGATTCTGGTATGGAATCAATAAAGGGTTAATCATCACAGCCAGATGTCAGTCTTTTACCTGTTCACACAATCATCTGCATCCTGTGCAGACCCCAGTTTATGGAACACAACAGCCGCCACTGCATAGGGTCCAGCGTCCCCACAAAGGAAGGTGACATCACGTTTGTTCAGGTAACGCAAGGACCTAGTGACGTACTCCCTTGCTTTCTGCAGCAAAGACGGATCCTGGTACACTTCCGAGAGGTGGAGATACAGCAGGGCGATTCCTAAAACCCATAAAGGTATCATTAGTCAGAATGGCTAAGCTGCATCATTGCCTCATTATTTGTTCTCTTCCGAGATATGGATAAAAAAAGGAGGCGTTTGTAAGGAAATTCTCCACAAAATGCAGTATATGGCAATTACCTATCTGACAGGCACCCTAGTTTGTTTATACCGGACCTGAACTCAGAACTACCTCTCTGCTTTAAAAGATAAGCATCAGCATAATAACGTTTAATAATCTTTCTTTGATAGATGTACCTACAATAAATCTGCAGTGTTTGTACTCCCCGCTTTCATGGAAGCAGATATATTGTTAACATCCCGTACTTTATAAATGAGCTTATCTGCCATGGCAGTCAGCTGACACAGGGAGAGATCTAATTACAACTTGTGATTAGTTGCAGATGAGGTTGAATTAGACAGGCTAAACTCTCTAAATACATACAGGGTGCATTTCTGTATGTTTTCCTTCTGTCCTGTGCAAGAGATCAGGTCCACTTTAAGGTTTACTGTTTAAAATGTGCTTGTAGCAACCTGTAGCAAAACCTGGCAATCTAAGCATATAATGAAAACGTTTGCAAAATGATTCATAATTTTCCCCCAGAGATGAACATGCTTAGCCTTGCCTCATCTGGTGCCTTAGTGGAACACTATTCATTTACAGGACAAAACATACCTGTAACTCCTCAATAGTCTTTACTATACTCCAGAAACCAGTGGAGACACCAGTCTAAAAGCTGGTACTTATATATGTGTTTTTTTTTCTGAGATAGTATGGCTGACAGCTCCTCTTTAACAGAGATATTTGTTATCTAAGTTTTCATATTTTATGCCACAAGGGGTAGAAGCAAAGTAGCTATTTTACTGATCCACATTAACATTTCAATGTCTTTAGACTGTCAAGTTCATATAGCATACATAGAATGTTTCCTTTTAAACAATACCAGTTGCCTGGCAGTCCTGCTGATCTATTTGGATATAGTAGTGCCTGAATCACACACCTGAAACAAGCATGCAGCTAAGGGAAGGGGAGCTCTGGACACCAGGGAACTGAACAGGGGTGGCAAGAGGACCACTAAACACCAGGGAACTTTATAATGGAGGGAGGGAGAACCCACTAGACTCCAGGGAATTGTACAGGGGAGGAGGAGGACCACTAGAGACCAGAGAGCTGTAAAGGGGAGAGAGAGGAACCACTAGACACCAAGGAACTGTATATGGGAGGGAGGGCCCCCATTAGACACCAGGACACTTTATAAGGGGGGGCACTAGGCATTAAGGTTGACCTGCGACTTGGTCCCAGTGTTCAGTTTTGGCCCACCTTGTATTTTGAGTTTGACACCCCAAGAGAATCAAGCTGCACATCAATATTCATATGAAAATGTGTGAATGGCCATTTCCATCAAATTACTAAATTCACATTTACAGTACTACGGTACTAATTAACATCAACTGACTTAAGTAATTTAAAAGGACACCCGAGGCAAAAATAAACTAATGAAATAAGCGATTGTATCTATCTTCTTTCTACTAAAAATGACTTAAGATATTGCGCAGTTTTATTTCATGTTTAAATCTACTTTTAAGTTTTAACTGTTTTATTGTTTTTGCTTGTTTTTATTGTTTTTGCTCAATGACACATTCATTAAAGTATGCCAGAGCTAACATTTATGAACTATTGACCCTTTTTATCTCATTCCTGCTCTCAGAAGCCGTTTTCTGCTTAGGAAAGTGTCTTATAGTTGGAATTTCTTATCAGTGAGGGTCATACTGTAGTCACTTCCTGTCTGAGTCAGCCACTTACATACCTGATATTTAACTATTTCAGGCAGAGAAAGAAAAAAAGGAACACAGCATAGTTATTTGTGTGCTAGGCACTGTACATACCCATGTCAATCTCATCATGTCACATGTCACCTCGGGTATCCTTTAAATCCAGCTGATATGCTAAGCTGAGGGACAGCTAGCTTCCATGCTATGCATTTACTTTATCCTGAGAAGTGGACATCGTCCTACTAAACACTAGAAATCAGCTTGCACAATGCAACACCAAGTTATAAAAAAACCTGATTACAAACTGCTGCTGCCTGCAACCCTGACCCCCACATGATAAGAGACAGAACAGAAATGGTCCGATCAGTGGTCAATCAATACAACAAACATCAATCAACGTGTTATTTTACAGATTTTTTTGCTAGATGTGATGTTTATACTGAATCCAGCAACTAATCTATTAGATGTATAATGTATGGCCAGCATTAGCCACGTAGAGTGGGACAGTACACTGCCCCTCCACCTTACTTTCTGCACATCCCTGCCCTGCCTTAACACCCCCAAGAGATGTGTAGGATGCACATGCTGCAGCACCCACTGAAACTGCTTTCAGTACGGGATGGCTTTAATAGTATGTAAAATCTTACCTGACCAGCCAGTGTACACAGTGAAGTCTCTTGGATCTGCAGATTTCAGGCCATGTTCCATGAGCTGGAGGAGTTCTCTGATTTTACTGTTCAGTCGATTTGCAAAGTCAGATGTGAGCTATGGGTAAAATCAGAACGGTTAGTGTAAGTGGACCTGAACTCTTGCACAGGACACAAAGAAAACAGAGATAAATGCACCCTGTGTGTCTTTAGAGAGAAGAGCCTGTTTAATTCCTCCTCTTCTGTAAATAATCACAAGTGTAATTAACCACTTTACCCCCAGCGGTACGAATTTCTCCGTCCCTTTTTTCCCCCCTAAAAAACCAGGGACGGAGAAATCCGTACCTTTCACGCTACCGCCGCTGTCCGCGCTCCCGCCGCTCGTGCGCGCGCACCCGCCGCTCGTGCACGCCGCCGCCCGCTCGCCCGGGGATCAATGAACGGGAAAATCCATTCCCGTTCGTTGATCTAGCCCCCGCAATGAACTGCTGCTTCTTTCAGAAACAGCGAGATCATTGTGAATCTCCCAGCCTCCTCCTGCTTCCTGTAAGCGTCCTTCCGGACGCTTACAGGTCGCATGTAAACAAACACTCTGTGGCCATCTTGTGGCCAAATAGTAAACTACACCCTAAAAGCATTTTACATACACAAACATTACATTTACACAATAAATTAACTCATTACCTCCCACACTCCCCAATTTTTATTTTATTTTTTGTAATAAAAAAAAAAAAAAAAAATACAATAAAAAAAAAAACAAATAGTTACCTTAGGGACTGAACTTTTTAAATATTTATGTCAAGAGGGTATAACACTGTTACTTTATAAACTGCGGGCTTGTAATTAGGGATGGATGCAAAACTGAAAAAAATGCACCTTTATTTCCAAATAAAATATTGTCGCCAAACATTGTGATAGGGACATAATTTAAATGGTTTTATAACCGGGACAAATGGGTTAATACATTTCATGGGTTTTAATTACAGTAGCATGCTTTATTTAAAAACTATAATGGCCGAAAACTGAAAAATAATAATTTTTTCCCACATTTTTTCCTATTTCCCCATTAAAACACATTTAGAATAAAATAATTCTTGGCATAATGTCCCACCTAAAGAAAGCCTAATTGGTGGCGAAAAAAACAAGATATAGTTCATTTCATTGGGATAAGTAATAATAAAGTTATAGACGAATGAATGGAAGGAGCGCTGAAAGGTGAAAATTGCTCTGGTGGTCAGGGGGCAGGGGCGTAGGAATAGGCCCTGCAGCCCCTGCGCCCGCGGGGGGGCCCGGCCCCCCCCTGGGGCCCGCTTGGGGCCGTTTTGTGGGTGCTGGAGGGGTGGCAGCATGAGGGGAAAGCCTTGCCCACAGTCGGCGGGGAGAGGGGTAGTTCCCCCCTCTCCCTCACCTCGGGGCTCTCCCCTCTGTGCTCCCCTCCAGCTCGTAAGTGTCTGTGGGGCTGTGGTGGGCAGCGAGCGGCGGGCAGATACATACCTGCTTCCGTGCGTTCCATCGGAGACTTCTCCCTCTAGCGGCTGACGTCGCTGCCCACCACAGCCCCACAGACACTTACGAGCTGGAGGGGAGCACAGAGGGGAGAGCCCCGAGGTGAGGGAGAGAGGGGAACTACCCCTCTCCCCGCCGACTGTGGGCAAGGCTTTCCCCTCATGCTGCCCCCCCTCCAGCACCCACAAAACTCCGAGCGGGCCCCAGGGGGGGGGGGCATATTACGATTTTCAGGTGTCTGCTGCCCACATTGTGATTTTCAGGTGTCTGCTGCCCACATTACGATTTTCTGGTGTCTGCTGCCCACATTGTGATTTTCTGGTCACTGCTGCCCACATTGTGATTTTCAGGTGTCTGCTGCCCACATTATGATTTTCTGTCTGCTGCCCACATTACGCTTTTCTGGTGTCTGCTGCCCACATTACGATTTTCTGGTGTCTGCTGCCCACATTGCGATTTTCTGGTCACTGCTGCCCACATTGCGATTTTCTGGTGTCTGCTGCCCACATCATGATTTTCTGGTGTCTGCTGCCCACATTACGATTTTCAGGTGTCTGCTGCCCTCATTACGATTTTCAGGTGTCTGCTGCCCTCATTACGATTTTCAGGTGTCTGCTGCCCACATTGCGATTTTCAGGTGTCTGCTGCCCACATTG
This sequence comes from Hyperolius riggenbachi, assembly GCF_040937935.1. Classification (NCBI taxonomy): domain Eukaryota; kingdom Metazoa; phylum Chordata; class Amphibia; order Anura; family Hyperoliidae; genus Hyperolius; species Hyperolius riggenbachi. The sequence goes on along the minus strand of NC_090652.1, from coordinate 235,015,447 downwards.
CGATTTTCAGGTGTCTGCTGCCCACATTGCGATTTTCAGGTGTCTGCTGCCCACATTGCGATTTTCAGGTGTCTGCTGCCCACATTGCGATTTTCAGGTGTCTGCTGCCCACATTACGATTTTCTGGTGTATGCTGCCCACATTAGGATTTTCTGGTGACTGCTGCCCACATTGCGATTTTCTGGTGACTGCTGCCCACATTGCGATTTTCTGGTGACTGCTGCCCACATTGCGATTTTCTGGTGACTGCTGCCCACATTAGGATTTTCTGGTGTCTGCTGCCCACATTACGACACTCTGGTGACTGACTGCTGCCCACATTAGGATTTTCTGGTGACTGCTGCCCACATTACGATATTCTGGTGACTGCTGCCCACATTAGGATTTTCTGGTGACTGATGCCCACATTGCAATTTTCTGGTGACTGCTGCCCACATGGCGATTTTCTGGTGACTGCTGCCCACATTGCGATTTTCTGGCCCACATTACGATTTTCTGGTGAACACTGCCCACGTTACGATTGTCTGGTGAATGCTGTCCACGTTACGATTTTCTGGTGAACGCTGCCCACATTACGATTTTCTGGCCCACATTACGATTTTCTGGTGAACACTGCCCAAGTTACGATTGTCTAGTGAATGCTGTCCATGTTACAATTTTCTGGTGAACTCTGCCCACATTACGATTTTCTGTCCCACATTACGATATTCTGGTGAACGCTGCCCACATTACGATTGTCTGGTAAATGCTGCCCACGTTAAAATTTTCTGGTGACTGCTGCTCACGTTACTATTTTCTGGTGACTGGTGCCCACATTACGATTTTCTGGTGAACTCTGCCCACATTATGATTTTCTAAAGGCCCACATTACGATTTTCTGGTGAACTCTGCCCACATTACGATTTTCTGGCCCACATTACGATTGTCTGGTAAAATGCTGCCCACTTTACAATTAATTTACAGTGAAACGCTGCCCCATTACGATTATTTGGCACCTATGGGGGGGGCCCCATCCAAATATTCGCAGGGGGGCCCAGTGATTTCTAGTTACGCCCCTGTCAGGGGGTAATACCCCTCAGTGGTGAAGTGGTTAAATCTCTGAGCTGTGTAACCACAGACATTTGGCAGTCCTTGGCAGACACAGCTAATATGCAAACACAGAATGTCAACCCTTCGTATGCTTCTATGAAAGCAGGAAGTAGACACACTGCAGAGATTTATTGCAGGAGTTCTGTAAGCTAACAAAAATGTTTGTTTTTTTTTAAACCGTAACTGTAGATACAAATTAAACACATTGTTTCACTTACCTGGGGCTTCCCCAAGCCCCCAGCAGCTGTCCTGTCATGTGCCGCTCCTCGACAAGCTTCCGCTCTCCCGCAACTTTCGGTTTCGCCACCGGGCCACTGCGCGGCTCTGGCCACGCATATCATTTCTGCGTGTTCCACGCTATTGCAGAGGGGAACGCGAAGAAAGGATACGCTTGGCAGGGCTGCGCTGGCCTCGACTTACAAGTCAATGTACGGAACGGAGCGGCGGCGGGGGAACGGAGACTCGTGAAGACTCGGCACGGGACAGGACAGCTGCTGGGGGCTTGCAGGAGCCCCAGGTAAGTGAAACAATGTGTTTAATTTGTATCTACATCAAATTCCAAATTCCTTATGAGTAAATTGGCCATTTACCAGAACTCAGCGTTTAGCTAGACATATTCCCATTCAGATGCTTTCTTCTGTCGAAATGGTTAGCTTAAAGTGGTCTGAAAGCCAGCATTTCTACTTTGCTCTAAAAGATTTCTCACAGCTTGAAAGCTACTATCCCAGAAAAACATTATAGCAGAACATCACTGAAATGATTGAACAAAGCACTTTCTCCTGCTATTCAGCTTCAAATCCGCATCCAAACCAGAGATAACAGTATCTTTTTTACTTGTTAAACACAAATGTATCAACACTGGAATATAAACTAACACTCTCTGAGAAACGGTCTCTGCTTCAGGCACACACAGTGTTCAGAATAGCCCATTAGGAGATTTTAATATATATAATAAGCAGTTATAATAGAAAAAAAATAAAATGCAATACCAGCTTTCAGGGTAAGAAAAACTACACTTTGGAAACTTATAATTTGTAAGCAGACAATATTACATGTGCACAAAAGCAAATATGATAACTGTATGAGTAATAAAAAGTAGGAAAACACATTTTTATTGAATGTTATGTCAGAGTTTCAGACCACTTTAAAGTGGACCTGAACTCAGAACTTCTACTCCTAAAAGATACACAATACCATAATAACATTTAAGCAAAAACATTTCTTTGTTACAGCTGATACAAATCCTAAAATAAATCGGCACCGTTTCTACTTCCTGATGCATGGAAGCAGACATATTGTTTACAGACTGTACTTTCAAATGGGCTTATCTGCCATCTCTGCCATAGGCAGTCATGTGACACAGGGGAGGGATAAAATTACAACTAGTGATTAGACACAAATGAGGGGGGATTACACAGGCTAAACTATTGAAATACATGCAGAGTGCATTTCTGTTATGTTTTCCTTGTGTCCTGTGCAAGAGTTCAAGTCCACTTTAAACTGTAAACTAAGTACTTGGAGTACTAAAGTTATGCCTCATAAAGTGATACAGATGCCTGCAGAGTAGGGACAGTGCAGCACACTCATCAGTCACCTGTCTGACTGGCGTACTCCCCCCTATGTCCTTCTGTCATCTTCCAGCGCCCGTCCTCCATGTCCTGGCGGTATGTGCGCACTCATGTAGTGTGCGCACTACTCATACTCATGTATGTGCGCACTCAGGTAGTGTGAGCACCGGGAAATGACGGAAAGACACGGGAGGAAGCGTGGCAGCCGGACAGGTAAGAGTTGATTGTGCTCCACTGCCAGGGCCCTGAGGTAGCAATATAGCTTGGGGGAGATCCTGGAGGACCATCACAGGCTCTGGGGGAGCGGCAGTAGCGACTGTACCATACATGTTTAATTGATTTCATGCTTAAATCTATTAAAATAATTGCAGTGTGTGGCAGTGATAGATCTCTGATCAGATGTCAACCAGAGAGGGATCTATCTTTTGGGCACGTTGGGTGGAAGTCAGTCAGTGTATGGCATTTCTTATGCGTTTCTGCTCAGTTCTGATCAAAACATGAGTGATTGGTTTTGACTCTGTAATCAATGATATTAATTAATTGATGTAATGTCATTTACATTTTGGCCAGAAATACCACTAAAATGCTGAGATAACGAGATAATCAGGGTCCACCTATTTTGCTTGGGTAATCAAATGTACAGTGTGGGCTCATTCACACTTGTCAGTTGCAAACCAGTGCCGCTATTGTTTTGCACGGGTGATTTTACAGCGATTAGCACGGTAAAATCACTGTTCACTCTCGTGAGTCACAGCAATTACGATCATCGCTTTTATAAGCACTGTATCGCGAGAAAATGATGCAGGTAACACGTTTTGCGATAGCCCTGTGTCATTTTAAGGCTCCCTGTACACTGCAAATCCATTTTGCGATTCCGATTTGCAATTCTGATTTTCCCTGAATACAATCAACAGAAAAAACGGAGGAAAAAACGCAGCATGCAGTAACGATTAAAAATCGGAATTGGATGTAAAAGCTGATTAAAATCGGAATCCGAATCGCATGCAGTGTGCAGGGAACCTAAATGTAGCTGGATCATCATGGAGCTGGAGCATACAGCTGAACCTGTTAAGGGGCCCATACACTCAGCTGATTAGCGGCCATTCGATTGTCCGATCGATGTGCGGACGATTTCGATCGATTTCAATTGATCTGACATGCTGGAAAATCTAGGTCGATCTGATGAGATTGCTTATCAATTTGCATTGGACCTAATGGAAATCTGATGGCAAAAAAATGCCATCAGAACGATTTTCATTAGATTTCATACAGAAATAAATCTATTGGAAATCTGTTCCTAAACCCATCAGATCAGAAAATCTATCTGATGATCTATCTGCTGCTAATGTAACGAGTGTATGGCCACCTTTAAGGTGGCCATACAGTACACTTCTAGATTTGCAGCATATTCGACCATCATAGATTTCTGTCAGATGCCTGTCAAGTCGAATCTGACAGGAATCTATCTGATGTGTGCCACATACTAGGAACAGATTTCCAATAGATTTCAGAATGAAATCTATTGGAAATCGATCTAAATGCATTATTGGACCATTAGATCCAATGCAACTCTATGGGCCATGGATCTGCTGCCAGCAGCAGATCGACCTAGATTTTCCATCCTGTCAGATAGATCAAACTGATCGAAATCGGACGCAAATCGATCAATAGATTTGATAAGAATCGATTTCTTATCGATCGATTCCATAGAATCGACCGATGGCTGAAATCGACCAGTGTATGGGCCCCTTTAGTATTAGTCCTGAGTAATTTAAAAATGTACAGTAGATATACTTCATAAAATTAAAAGAAAAAAACAAATACTGAAAGAGTCAGTAAAGGTGGCCATACACTGATAGATTTGCAGCAGATTCGACCATCAGATAGATTTTTGTCAGATGCCTGTCAGGTCGAATCACTAGAAACAGATTTCCAGCAGATTTCAGAATGAAATCTATTGAAAAATCGATCTAAAGGCATTATTGCACTATTATTATGCTGGGAATACACCATACGTTTTTCAGCAGATAGATGGTTCGGTAGATAATTTCCGACATGTCCGATCTTATTTTCAATCGTTTTTCTGATCGATTTCTCATAGAAGTGAATGGAAATTGATAAGAAAAAGATAAGAAAATCGATCGAAAATAAGATCAGACAGTAAATCGATGAGTAAAATCTCATCATGTATTCCAAGCATTAACCACCCTGGCGTTCTATTAAGATCGCCAGGGCAGCTGCATGAGGGTTTTTTTTAAATAAAAAAAAAAATATTTCATGCAGCCAACTGAAAGTTGGCTGCATGAAAGCCCACTAGATGGCGCTCCGGAGGCGTTCTTCTGATCGCCTCCGGCGCCCGGAATAAACAAGGAAGGCCGCAATGAGCGGCCTTCCTTGTTTTGCTTAGATCGTCGCCATAGCGACGAGCGGAGTGACGTCATGGACGTCAGCCGACGTCCTGACGTCTGCCGCCTCCGATCCAGCCCTTAGCGCTGGCCGGAACTATTTGTTCCGGCTGCGCAGGGCTCAGGCGGCTGGGGGGACCCTCTTTCGCCGCTGCTCGCGGCGGATCGCCGCAGAGCGGCGGCGATCGGGCAGCACACGCGGCTGGCAAAGTGCCGGCTGCGTGTGCTGCTCTTTATTTCATGTAAATCGGCCCAGCAGGGCCTGAGCGGCACCCTCTGGCGGTAATGGACGAGCTGAGCTCGTCCATACCGCTAAGGTGGTTAAATCCAATGCAGCTCTATAGGCCAGCATCAGATCGACCTAGATTTTCCATCCTGTCAAATCGATCGAAATCAGCGGCAAATCGATCAGCCATCAATTTCCGATCGATCGATGGCTGAAATCGACCATTGTATGGGCCCCTTTAGTGACTAGAAATATTAATAGACTGTAAAGCTCACCTGTCCTGTTGGAGTAAAGGCAGACGAAATGTCTCCACTGTAATCCGCATAGGGATTTGGGAAACTTCTGCTGTCCATGTTTCGTTAGCAAAGTCTGAGGATGTAACATACACAGTATAGATTAGCGACATATTAGAACATTCATTTTAATGCAGAGGGACAAACAAATGGGAGGTGCCACTGGCCATCTGCTTTTACTGTGGCAAACTCTTTGAGTTGTTATCTTCTTATTGACTTCACAGCCCAATGACTCTCTGACATGGAACAAACATGCAGCTAGTAAAACCTGAAACGTCTAAGCCCCCATCCTGAATTCCTGTTCCAGATCTGTCACAGGCAGGCCTGCATTTACGTCACAAAAGCCTATAGGCCTAGATGTCCTGGCACCCTAGACTTTGCCCTCCATGACCCTACAAACACCCGCTGAACTGCACCGCAAGTGTGCTGGCCGTCCCAGCTGTCACTTCTCCCTTACCTGTCATAGGTAACTACAGGTGCCCCTTAGTATTAGGAAGCCAGATGAATCCTCAATATTAAGTTGCATAGGCAAGGAGGGAGGGAGGCACTCGAGGAGCAGAGTGAGCCGCCTTTCTATCATAAAGCGCCTGTAGGCACATGCCTAATGGTAAATCCGGCCCTGGTCACAGGTGTTAATCTCCGATCCTCAGGGGCCATACCCATGTCAGTGTTTCGGATGGACAAAGAAAAAGAGAAGTGTGCTCTACTTGTTGAACCACACCGTTCCTCATTCAGTCGCATCATTTAATTTGAGCTGTGACAAAAAGGTGAGGACCTTGGCCCTTGAGTATTGGAGCTGGACATCCCATGGGATGAAGGTGACAGCCCCAGGGAGTGTATGCTTAGGTATCTCCTGCTACATGTTTATCCATATAGAACCTCCCTTAAAGCGGGATTGTCAGCCATAAAATAAAATTCCTTTTACCCACTGCTCTGTGTTTATTATGCAGCCTGCAAACTTACCCTGCATTGCAAGCACTCCAATCTAATCAGAAATGTTTCTGCTGTAATAAATCTTATCTCAGTCAGCCTGGCTCTATTTGGTACATTGCCGACGAGAAGGAAGCTTGTTATCTCCCCTCCCACATTCCTGCTCCTCACTGATTGGCTGAGGGCAGTTCAGTGAGTTGCATGATCTATGCTGTGCTCACATGTGTTTACAAAGCAAGATAGCTATGACAATGCAGTTTTTAGGAGAAAAAAAAAGTAGGGGAGGAAAAGACATCAGGATTGGCTTAAAGAGAAACCGTAACCAAGAATTGAACTTCATCCCAATCAGTAGCTGATACCACCTTTCCCATGATGAATATTTTCCTTTTCTCAAACGGATCATCAGGGGGCTCTGTATGACTGATATTGTGGTGAAACCCCTCCCACAGTGTGATGTCAGGACCATGGTCCTGACATCACTGTGGGAGCCTTGTTGCATTGTGGGAAATAACAGCTGTTTCCAACTGCCCCCCCAAAAAAACAAGCAGCATCTCTTTCCACTGACATCGCCTGCCAGCAGTAAAAATGTCACTTGTGATAAATGTCAGAATGTAAAATCAGGGAGAGGAAAGATTTTACAATGGGCAAACACTGGCTAAATCATTTATACATACAGTGGGTTGCAAAAGTATTCGGCCGCCTTGAAGTTTTCCACATTTTGTCACATTACTGCCACAAACATGCATCAATTTTATTGGAATTCCACATGAAAAACCAACACAAAGTGGTGTACACATGAGAAGTGGAATGAAAATCATACATGATTCCAAACATTTTTTTTACAAATAAATAACTGCAAAGTGGTGTGTGCATAATTATTCGGCCCCCTTTGATCTCAGTGCAGTCAGTTGCCTATAGACATTGCCTGATGAGTGCTAATGACTAAATAGAGTGCACCTGTGTGTAATCTAATGTCAGTACAAATACATCTGCTCTGTGAGGGCCTCAGAGGTTGTCTAAGAGAATATTGGGAGCAACAACACTGTGAAGTCCAAAGAACACATAAGACAGGTCAGGGATCAAGTTCTTGAGAAATTTAAAGCAGGCTTAGGCTACAAAAAGATTTCCAAAGCCTTGAACATCCCACGGAGCACTGTTCAAGCGATCATTCAGAAATGGAAGGAGTATGGCACAACTGTAAACCTACCAAGACAAGGCCATCCACCTAAACTCACAGGCCGAACAAGGAGAGCGCTGATCAGAAATGCAGTCAAGAGGCCCATGGTGACTCTGGACGAGTTGCAGAGATCTACAGCTCAGGTGGGAAACTCTGTCCATAGGACAACTATTAGTCATGCACTGTACAAAGTTGGCCTTTATGGAGGAGTGGCAAGAAGAAAGGCATTGTTAACAGAAAGCATAAGAAGTCCCGTTTGCAGTTTGCCACAAGCCATGTGGGGGACACAGCAACCATGTGGAAGAAGGTGCACTGGTCAGATGACACCAAAATGGAACTTTTCGGCCAAAATGCAAAATGCTATGTGTGGCGGAAAACTAACACTGCACATCACTCTGAACACACCATCCCCACTGTCAAATATGGTGGTGGCAGCATTATGCTCGGGGGGTGCATCTCTTCAGCAGGGACAGGGTAGCTGGTCAGAGTTGATGGGAAGATGGATGAAGCCAAATACAGGGCAATCTTGGAAGAAAACCTCTTGGAGACTGCAAAAGACTTGAGACTGGGGCGGAGGTTCACCTTCCAGCAGGACAACAACCCTAACCATAAAGCCAGGGCAACAATGGAATGGTTTAAAACAAAACATATCTATGTGTTAGAATGGCCCAGTCAAAGTCCAGATCTAAATCCAATCGAGAATCTGTGGCAAGATCTTAAAACTGCTGTTCACAAACGCTGTCCATCTAATCTGACTGAGCTGGAGCTGTTTTGCAAAGAAGAATGGGCAAGGATTTCAGTCTCTAGATGTGCAAAGCTGGTCGAGACATACCCTAAAAGACTGGCAGCTGTAATTGCAGCAAAAGGTGGTTCTACAAAGTATTGACCCAGGGGGCTGAATAATTCTGCACACCCCACTTTGCAGTTATTTATTTGTAAAAAAAAATATTTGGAATGATGTATGATTTTCGATCCACTTCTCAAGTGTACACCACTTTGTATTGGTCTTTCACGTGGAATTCCAATAAAATTGATGCATGTTTTTGGCAGTTATGTGACAACATGTGGAAAACTTCAAGGGGGCCAAATACTTTTGCAACCCACTGTAATTATTGTAAAAATGAAGCACTTTATTACATTATTTTCACTGGAGTTCCTCTTTAAGTCAGAGGGAGTCAGGATGGAAAATGCCAGGAACAGTTTTCTCTTTACTGTATAAAATTCACTGAACTCAAAATGGACAGTACAAAACATATGTTATGCAAGTAGAACAATTATCTACTTATATATGTGTAATTTTTTCTGTGATAGTATGGCTGTCTCTGCTGCTTTAAAAGTAACATTTCAGTTTCATATGCAGGAAGGTGTTTATCGCTGATTGTGTCACTGAGGATATACACAACTGAGACAAAAGCAGATCTGAGTGAGGCTGCAGCATTTCTTCGCTTTATTCAGGAAAGATCATCACTATTCATTCAGCCCAATCTGCGCAAATCCATCACTTAATGGTTCATAAGTGTAACCTGCTCTATTTATAAAAACGTCAATCAGTGTGTTTAAGGTTGTGTCAGGAAACAAGAACACCTAAAGATATACCAGCTACATGCAAACCTGGGATTTTGACTTGGGAAGCAAGCTCCATGGCAATGGAACACTAATCACCAGGTCACGGTCCCTACAGGTATGGAAAGACTTTTAAAAAAACTGCACATTTCTGTTATCAGCATAGATGCAGGTTAGGTTGTTTTTCACTTACAAAGTAAGTAAGCAAAAAATGCAATTTGACTAGAGTCATGAACCAAGGCTCATGACTGGTGACCATCTGACACGTCTGCAACTAACGGGCCTTCATGCCACATTAAGAAATTGCACAGAAATTGAATAGAACCGCGATTGCTGTGTTCATTTTTCATGCTCACCAAAAGTTTTCTACTAAGATTGCGCTTTGGTAGAAATTGCAAAGAACGCATTCGCGCAGAGGGTAAAGGGGCACTGCAACTACAGCGTTAATCACAGTGCCTGTGCGATTTCCCAAACCTGTAAAAGCACGTGCAACCGGATTTTGTGAACCACAATGCAGCTAGTGGAGAAAGGCTCTTAAAGGGGAACTGAAGTAAGAGGTATACGGAGGCTGCCATATTTATTTCCTTTTAATCAATACCAGTTGCCTGGCAGCCCTGCTGGTCAATTTCTCTGCAGTAGTATCTGAATAACACCAGAAACAAGCATGCGGCTAGTCTTGTCAGATCTGACTTTAAAGAGACTCTGTAACAATTTTTTCAGCCTTAGTTCTTCTATCCTATAAGTTCCTATGCCTGTTCTAATCTGCTCTGGCTTACTGCAGTCTTTCCTAACTGCACTGTCTCTGTAATAAATCAATGTATCTTTCCTCTGTCCTGTTTGTCGGGCTAAAGCTTGATTGTTTGGAATGTGCAGGGCTGCTTGTGATTGGTAGAAGCGATACACACCCTCTGCAGGCCCCCTGCATACTCTGAATGACTCATACACTATGCTTAGCTGAGCCTATTAGAAGCTGGTTAGTTTGTTTGTAAACACTGCCTAAAACTGTTAATTACAAGCCAGGATTGCAGCAGAGAGTGGCAGAAACAGCACAGAGGGGCACAGGAGAAAATAATGAATAGAATGGTATGCTTTTTATTGTAAGAATATTAGAGTACAGATTCTCTTTAAAGTCTGAAACACCTGATCTGCTGCATGCTTGTTCAGGGGCTATAGCTAATAGTATTAGAGGCAGAGGATCAGCAGGGCTGCCAGGCAACTGGTATTGCTTAAAAGGAAATAAACATGGCAGCCTCCATATACCTCTCTCTTCAGTTCCCCTTTAGGCTATGTAACCACTGAAAGATAAATCGTGTGAATCCATCGATGAAACATCGTGCCACAAACTATCTTTCAGGTTAAGGTTAACTTTAAAACATGTTCATTGCAGGTTTGCTTTATCTCACTACAATGCTGCATTTACTGTCTGTTCCCCTGCAGCACCTCTTCTATCTCCGGTGCTTCCTTCCTGCAGAGCCGGTTTCTATAGAACAAAGTCTCAAGTAAACCTGACGTGACCTTAAACCAAAGAAAACAGATACATTGGTAGAGGGAATTCTCTAGATCCTCCAAAGGCTTCCTTGTTCTCCTCGCCCCTCACCGGGATGGTCTGGAAGATCACAGCTGCGCTCATCTTCATGCACGAGCGCAGCCGTACTGTGCCTGCGATAGTATAGCATTACCTGCGCAGTAGCATGCCATGCCAGCCTACTGCACAGGTGCAGCCATACTTGCACAGTACGACCGCACTCATGCATGAAGGAGTGCGGTCGCAATCACATTCCCAAGCTCTTGGCAGCAATGTTCTGGGGGTCTGCTTGTGGCAACAGTCAGGGCTAGGAGAAATGTGGGAAGCTTCTGCAGGATCCAAGGATTACCTCTTCTTAGGTGAGTATCTATTTTTTATCTTTCCACCTCAGGTACACGTTGCTACACATCCATAGCCTCATAAATACGCTTGACTAAAGTCTGCTGCGGGGACCGATAACGGCTGGGCTTCTAACGGTCCCCCGCAGACGTCCTGTGCCCGTGCAGCCACTCACAGATGCTCAGGTCCCCGCCTCTGGTTCACTTCTGGAATTTCTGACTTTAAAGTTGGAAAACCACTGTGCTTGCCTCGGCCGTGTCCTCGCTCCCGCCACCAAGATTGTATTGTGCAGGCCCAGTACGGTCTGCACCTGAGCAGTACGCTCCTGGCGATGCCAGCGGGAGCGAGGACACGGCCGAGGCAGGTGCAGTGGTTTTCCGACTATAAAGTCAGAAATTCCATAAGTGAACCGGAGGCGGGGCCGGAGCATCATGCAGCTGCATGGCCACATAACGTCTGTGGGGGACCATTAGAAGCCCCAGGTATGTTCAATTCTTGTTCCCCCCTACAGTAGTCTTGAAGTCTCTCAAAGTGATGGTTCCTTTTCAATTGACAGTTTAGAAATGATTCTGCAGACATAGTGATGTTGGCCAGCATGTTCTGTTACAATGGAAAGACAAGTGGAAGCAAAGCCCACATGCTGCAGCCAACATACAATTGAGTATTTGTTGTGCGGTGCATCACTACACATTATTATACACATGCTCTTATGCCTAAACAACCTCAATAATATTTTAAATACACTGAGCAAAATGTACCCAAGTTACATACACGTCTTTTAGAATGCAAAATAAAATATATGACAATAAGTGATCCACCCGATCAGTAAGGCGAAAGGCTGGAGAGCCCGCAGCAGATGTGCAGGAGGGGGGCAGAACTGCCGTGCAGTGGACGGGGACCAAGCCAGAGCATTTCCCCGCTGCAATGCAATCAGTACTGCCCGGGGAGAAGCAGAAGCACTGGCATAGCAAGCAGCACTCACGGATCACACGTCACAGGCCGTCAAAGCACGCTCTCCGCAGTCTCCGAGTCCTCTGACACACCGATCACGCCCACCACTCCAGCCACACGCCCATTGGTCCTAGCGCTGAGCATGACGTTGGGGACTAAACAAGCCTAACTTCCAACATCGCCACCTAGCGGCCAAACATGGTGATTTAACTGCACTGATCTCGTTCATTTACAAACAAGCACAGACTAACCACCAAGCTCATGGTGACCCAGAACTCATTGGAGTGTGTAAGAGACTACAATGGTCCTAAAAGCCCCCTTACTAAGATGTTAAGAAAAACAAAAGTTTGCTTTCCTAAAACAGAAAGAATTTGCGATAATTCAGGTTGGAGTGAGCTTGAGATGTCTCCCAGAGCAACACTGCTGAATATATGCAAATTAACCATTGTACCCTTAGAAGCTAAACACACCTCCAGAACCGCTGGAATGCAATGATGTGTCAGCTTGTTAATTTGTACAGAGCCATAATAATCCAACATGCATACAGACTGTTTCGGATTGTTTGATCCTCATCAGTGCATGGCATGGATTAATTTGGCTCTATGGAGTAGGGCTTGTGAATCCGAGAGGCACAGACTAACCAGCAAGCTCATGGTGACCCAGAACTCATTGGAGTGTGTAAGGGACTACAATGGTCCTAAACATTACTAAAATTTACAAACAAAACTCATATGTTGATGCAAATCATGCAATCATTTTAAAAAGCTTTCAAATTATCCCAAAACACGCTTGGGGTAAAATTTGATTAGCCCTGATCTGATTGTCTCAAAATGCAAATAACAAAAACTTTCCATTTCAGATAAAATAAGTACAGTGATGTAATCCTGTTATCTAGGTGATGTTTGCAGAGGGTGTGATGGCAATCTGTAAAATAAGCAGTAAATGATAACACTGAGTAGGGTTTAAAGCGGTATTGTCACCATAAAAATCAAATTTCAACAGCAACTGGTCTGAGTGTATTAAGGGATAAAGATGCTAATCCTGCATTCAAAACTTTCGAAACCTTTTCTGCTGTTATGATTTGGAGTTATCATATACCTTAGGAGCACTGGCTCTTTAGTAGTTGGTGCCAAAGAATTGCATGCTGGGGGTTCTTTTTATCTATAATATATTCCTCCTCTTCCCTTTATTTCCCTGTCTGCTGCTTATCTGAAACCTGACCCCCTACTCACTTGTGTTTACAAGCAAGGCTGAGGTGACTCAGTGATTGGAGAAGACAAGAAAAAAGTTAAGGGCAGAAATGACATCACGAGTTAGTCTTTACTGTGGGCAAAAGACATGGCCCCCACCAGGAACAGAATTCTCGTCATTTACTATATAACATTCACTGAAATCAAAACATGGACAGTACAATACATGTGGTATGTAAGTAGATCAAGTATTTATCTACTTATATATGTGTTTTTTTCCCTGGAATAGTATGGCTGATCCTATTGCTTTAAAAAAAAAAAAACAGAAGTGTCACTTTTGGTACCCCAGAAAAACAGTGAAGATGGAAACTAGCAGAAAAAAATATTTTCTTTATTCATAACACATTTTATAACACATAACATATTTCATAACACATACACACCAGAGGCTTGGGGAAAAAAAGTTTTGCTCACCTGAGGCTTTTTCCAGCCCCTAGAAGTCTGTTAGGTCCTACGCCGATCCAAGCCTCCGCTCCCCCCTCTGGAAGGGAAGGAGGGGTGGAGTGTGTGTGTGTGTGGGGGGGGGGGGGGGGGCGGATCAGCGCAAGACTACGCTATGGGACCTAACAACATAAGCCCCAAGTTAGCAGAACTTTTTTTTCCCCCGGATGTATCCTTTAAATATGACAGTGAACATTAAAAACAACAGTATAAGCAATCTAAATATATAGCAAAGCTTCTGGGATTCGTCAGCGTTTTCACTGACCAGGAAGTGCCACCACGCGTCTTGTAGCTACGCACGGTGGCTAGTGGAAACGGGCCCTTAGAAGCTAAACACACCTCCAGATCCGCTGGAATGCAATGATGTGTCATCTTGTTAATTTGTACAGAGCCATAACAATCCAACATGCATACATACTGTTTTGGATTGGTTGATCCTCATCAATGCATGACATAGATTAATTTGGCTCTATGGAGTAGGGCTTGAAACACCCAGAGGTACAGACTAACCAGTCTAAGCAGCAAGCTCACGGTGAACCAGAATTCATTGGAGTGTGCGAGGGGCTACAATGGTCCTAAAAGCCCCCTTACTAAAATGCTAGGGAAAACAAAACTTTGCTTTCTTAAAACAGAAAGAATTTGCAATAATTCAGGTTGGAGTGAGCTCCGAGATGTCTCCCAGTGCATCACTGCTGAATATATGCAAATTAATTTTTTAGTTAGAAGTTTAATCTCAATTTAATAGGTGATAAGTCAAAGCTGTCCCTTTGCTGGAAATAAATCCTTCTGTTCCTCTTTCCTCTTCTTATGCCTGGTATACACCATGCAATTTTCTATATGCTTTAAGGTCCAATCAATAATTTCCAGCAAACAATCTGATTTCTGTCCGTATTTTTCTGAATTTAATTTAAATATTTAATCACTTCTATACAAAATTGATTAGAAAAAGTGATCGGAAATCAGATCGGAGCGGTCGTAAATTATCAGGTCAGTTGTCAATCTGGCAGGAAATTGCATGGCGGCCGCGTGCAGGCCAGTTTCTAGGGCCGTGCGGCCGCCCTGACCGCTGAGGGAGGCAAGGGCGCTGTGATTGAGGGGGAGCCGCAGCTGTGGGGAGGGTGGCCCGACCTCTCCCTCCCTTCCTCTCCTGGGCCGCCCTCCGTGCTCCCCCTCCACTGCAGAGTGAGCGCAGCGGGAAGCATGGTATACACACTCTGCTTCTTGTTTAGCAGAAAGTAGAGTGTATATATGCAGAGGAGGAGACCAGCGGATATTGATCGGCGATTGGAATGCAGGGAGGTGAGTTGCTGACTGTATACAGTGCTTCCTGCTGCACTCACCTATATCTAACCTATATTGCGGGTAACTACCTATCTAACCTATACTGGGGGCAGCTACCTATCTAACCTATACTGGGGGCGCCTACCTAGCTAGCCTATACAGGTGGCAACTATACTGGCTACCTATATTGGAGGCACCTACCTAACTAACCTATACTGGGGGCACCTACCTATCTAACCTATGCTGGGGGCAACTATTCTGGCTACCTATATTGGAGGCACCTACCTAACTAACCTATACTGGGGGCACCTACCTATCTAACCTATGCTGGGGGCAACTATTCTGGCTACTTATATTGGAGGCACCCACCTAGCTAACCTGTACTGGGGGCACCTGCCAATCTAACCTATACTGGGGGCAACTATACTGGCCACCTATAATGGAGGCACCTACCTGGCTAACCTATACTGGGGACAATTATACTGGGGCACCTATGCCTGGCTACCTATACTGGGGGGACCTATAGCTGGCTACCTATACTGAGTGCAACTAGACCTGGCTAACCTATACTGCGGGCACCTATACCTCCACAGCAGGGGGTGAGCAATTTTTACACCCTAGACCTGGGTGCATTTTAGCCTAGAAACTGCCCTGATGGTGTGTACCAGGCATAGTGTCACTCCATTTGGCCGGGTATACACAGATCTGTAGAAATACTGTAAATGTTTTTATATATTAAAAAATTAATTGATTAACGATGGTCAGTAAGATGCAAATAGCTCAAAGTTGTTGCAAAGGTTTACACTAATTTTATGTCAATTTATGCAGCTTAAAAACAAGGCGGGAAAAAAAAACAGCAGCATCTGATTGGTCCATTTCTAAGTTCCATAACATTATCATAAAAATTACATCAAAGGGCCATATTTGTAACCAACACCATGCAGAAACAGAAAATCATAGGTGTCTAGCTTTGGATATTGCTGTGGAGACTACCACTTCGGTACCAACAGCCTCTGGCCCCTTAGGGCCCATTCACACTAGAGCGTTTTGCCGGCGATTTCGGGCAAAACGTTCAAGCGATAGCGCTTTTTAAAGCACTGGTGCTATAATACCCTATGGGCCCATTCTTACTTGGGCTATTTGCGTTAATCGCCGACGATTAACGCAAATCGCCAAACGCAAACGTGTAGCCTGCACCATTTTCAGGCGATTTCCCGGCAATCGTGTTTCAGTGCTATAGAAGCACTAAACGCGATCGCGGAAAAATCGCTGCAGTGTCCAGTGATTTTTCCACTATAGTCGCGGAAAAATCACTCCTGCAAAACGCCGGAGGTAATAGCCGGCATTTTGCGTTTTTAAGTGTGAATGGGGCCTTAAGGACCAGAGACTGCTGGTTTGAAAAAACAGGGCTTACTGACGTCATGTTGTATCGACCTGCCATTACCGCCATTCAAGCTGCTCTCCCGTCGCTGTAGCCCCCTCGCTCTGCCATTGCTATCATGCCATCGCTATGACGGCAGATCAATGTGAGCCAATGTGATAGGCTCACAGTGATAACAGGGTCAGAAACCAATTAAATCAGCTCCTGACCGGCTCAGGGTACTCTGCCGTCATACTGACGGCAGAGCAAGGGGGCCGCAGTGGCGAGACAGAGTCACGATCGACGGTAGCGGTGGCAGCGTGCGACGGAGATGATTGAAATCTATGCCCTGCCAGAAATAACAGGTGCCAAACAGGGCGTAGATTTCAATCATCGTGGTCCAGAAGCGGTTAAGTTATCTTGCAAATCAGGTCTGTTCAATTGAGAATTGTTTACTACAGTACTAGATGGCAAAATACTGCAGAGTCAGACAGCCGTTACCTGAGTCACAATAGAACCTAATGAGAACTGTAATAAAAACAGATAAAAAGCAATCATATAGCAATCTTCTGCACCTTCAGTGCAAATGTTTCTATAATGAGTCCAGGCTAACCTGGATTTATGAAAAAAAAAACTTTCAACTCCTGACGTATTCATTCTGCTACCATCTCACAAAAGCTAATTTTCTAGCACTATAATGATTCTAAAGGCGGTCATACATTAGCAGACCAACTAACCAATCGACCATCCAATTCAATGATTATAATCGAATTGGATGAAAATTGGTGCTGCCAAGTGCATGCCCGACCGACAAAGCGACCAATTTCGGGACAGATATTGGTGGCACGGTCAATCGTGCATGCTGGAAAATGTCGGGCTGAAGTTGGTTGGTCGGGTGCACGGCACTACGGCGGCCGAATTGCGAACGAGCGACGAGACGACGAAACCCCCGCCGCAATGTATAAATGTATGGAGTGTGTGTGTGTGCATTTATACATTACCTGTCCGGTGTCAGCTTCCACATGGTTTCCGTCCATCTCGCCAAGTTCCGCATACACGCCAGACGCTATGCGCCACTAGCGTGTATGCAGAACCGGGCGAGATGGACGGACACCACGTGGAGGCTGACACCGGACTGGTAATGTATAAATGTACACACTACATACATTTATACATTTTGGGGGCAGCGGTCGGGTGGACGCGGCAGCTCAGCCGATTCCCTGATGATTTCATGCTGAAATCGGACGGGAATCGGCCTGTAGTGTATAGGCAGATTCGACTAGAGACAAATTTATCTCTAATCAGATTCAATTAGAGATAAATTTGTCTCTTGGTCGAATCTGCCCATAATCGTTCTAATGTATGGCCACCTTTACTGCAGTCTGTCCCAGGCAAACTTATCACACAGTAGACAGTCTTGAATAAATCCAGGTTAGGGTTGCTGGATCACTTTTATTTTCTTCTGTTTACCAGCCTTAAAGTACCTCAGTAAATCAGAGCAATAAGCTCTACGGCTAGGTGCACACTTAGTAGAAACGCTAGCGTTGTGGAAAAGGCTGTGTTTTTGCCGCTATTGGAAGTCTATGGCCCGCAGGAAAAAAACATTATAAAAACCGCATATGTGTTTTGTATGCATGCGTTTTTAAAACCGCTGTTATTATATGCAAAAACGCATCAAAAATGCACATAATGAAAGTCAATGGAAACGCAATGGTATGCATTTTTCATGCGTTTTTATAAGCAGTTTTTGTAAAAATAATGGTGTTGTGATGTACCGGTATTTCTGCTTCCTTTATCTTCCTAGTTATTTGCATAAAACGCTATTAAAAAACGCATAAAAAAGTATACAAAACGCATATGCATTTTGTATATGCAAAATGCAAATGCATTAAAAAGCACACAAAGCGCTTGAAAACCGCATGTGCGGTAAAATAACGATAACGCAAATGCACCATGAACGCACACCCAAAAAAAAACAACGCACATAACACGCGACCTTTTATGTTATGTTATGTTATGTATGCACCTATCCTACAAGTTTCTAAAATGGAGGGGGGGGGGGGGGGGGCTAGTCATTGATACTTGCCCTGGCAGCAATTTAACCTAGAAACTGCACTGCTCTCATGCTGTGTCAATAAAAAGATGTTAAAAAAAATGACTGATCTTACCAAAAAATATTACACTATTTCAAGTTGTTCCTAATCAGAGTTCCTGCCCACATTTTTAGATTTTTCCAAAAAAGTATCCTGACTTTCAGTTGGGTCAGGCTTATAGATCCACCATTTCAAAACAAACTCTGTACAGTGAATTGAGGCTACTATTGCTGCGAGAGGAAAGGCCTCTAGGGACTTTCTTTGAGATTCCCATAGTACCAGTTCCCCTGCAAAGCATGGCATAGTTGCTCTCCCTTGTGAATTACGAGAGAAGATGATAAAATAAGGAAGGAACTGTTGTGGTTTATGTGCTGCTGGAACACTAATTTACATACGCAGCTGATCTCTTCACTTATGAGGGCGTATTCACAGTGGGACATTGCATTGTAATGCGATGTTAAAGTCACAATGCAACATTACAATGCAAAGCAAAAAAAAAAGGTGGTAACGCACATTAACGCTGTGTTATCGTTGCATACAGTAGGTACAGTAATGCATACAGACAATGAAAAGTATGCTTTTCTGTACCCGGTAACATGTGAGTTTAGAGGTAATGCACTGCAGCAGTGCGTTACCATGACGCTACAAGTTACAGTGTGACTCTAACGCACTGTGAACGACCCATAGGATTATCTTTGCGTTGTGGTAAGCTGCGTTATAAGAGTTTATAACGCAGCTCTGCAATGTCCCACTGTGAATAAGTCCTCAAATTCAGTGATTCCGTACTGTATATGTTTTTACACTGTATTGTTAAAACATGTTTAATTTCTCTGCGCATTCTTTTCTATGCGGTGCATTGCAGAGTTTTGTTATGAAAATATTTTGTACCTTAATTCCAGTGTCTTAAAGCCAGCGGTAATGGAAAAAAGAAGTACATTTACTACCTGCATGTGCTTTAAAATTACCACTTCTTCGGATGGTCATGCTAAGCACTCCTGGGTTATCTTGTAGCTGCACATTTCACATGTAGCTGATTTTTATCACTATGGGTCTGGGGCGGGACATTTCACACAGGCAACAGTAGCTGCATCTAGTGTCTGTGAAAAGTTGCTAAGCAGTGAGGCCTCATTCACACCTAAAATTGACGCTCCACTGCGCTGCGTTTCTGGTAAAAAATGATTTTCTAAGCGCTTTTCCAGAGGGGTTCTGTAATTCACTCCCTGGCGCAAGTCAGGAAGTGAACTCTTTGACCCGGAAAATAAAAAATACAATGTATTTATTCTTAAAAACGCTCACGCAATCGCTGCACAAATTTTTTGGGAGCGTTTGCGTTTTTCCTATACCTTCCATTGAGGCAAAATCGCCTCAAAAATGGTGAATGCACCGCTTTTCTAAACGCACAGCGCACAAACTGCACTGATATTAACCTTCTCATAGAGATTCATTGCAGAAGCGTTTTGCGGGCGATTTAAAAAACCTCCTGCGCTTGAAAAAAGGCCGAAAATGCCCCTAGTGTGAACGAGCTTTAAGGCTACTTGCACACCAAGACGTTGCGTTAGGTGCTACGTTAAGGGCGCATAACGTGCACCTAACACAACGTATGGTGGTGCGGGAGAGGACGGTAGAGTGAGCCGCGTTAGGCGGCTCTATCCGTATAAGGTCTCCCAGAGTGGCGCTGATTGGCCGGCGGGACCATGTGATGCGGAGCGAGACACTCCGCATCTTGTGGTCCCGCCGGCCAATCAGCGGCCGCCAGTGCAGTGAATATTAAGTAGCCATGTGCGCGGCTACTGTAGCTGCATCTCCCCGCCTCCTCTCCGCCCCCCACTGAGCATGTGCAAACAGTCTAACGTGGCTATAGCTGCTCTAACGCCGTAGCATGCTGCACTTTGCACAGAACGTGCAGCGTTACATGTAACGCAAAGTGGGCTGTGTGAACAGCCCACTTGTGTTACATTGCTGTGCGTTGGGGGAGCGTTACAGGCGCACTAACGTGCGCCTGTAACGTCTTAGTGTGTAAGCAGCCTTAAAGTGGCCATACAAGCTTAGATTACCACCTAATGTGGCAACCTCTCTGATCTGAATCTGATCAGAGAGGGCATCGAATCCCCTTAGGGCCCATTCACAATATAAATCGCAAAATGGCAATTGGCTCTAATCGCAAACCGCCTGCGATCGGCGCCAATCATGGCAGTGAGATCACTGCCAAAGGGGAAAATAGCGCTGGCGCTTTAGCGATTAGTGGGAATTACCCGCTAATCGCTCAGATGTGAACACGGCCTTACACTGCACCCAGATTTTCAATAGATTTCACCATGCAGTGTTGCACTATTCGATACAGTGCAACGCTATGGGCTATCGATGAACTGCCACATTGAACTGGCGGTTCGGTCGTGATTCTGGTCAATTTTTGCTGCAAATTGATCAAAATGGAATAGACTGAAATTGTAACTGATGCAGCTCATTGAGCTTCAGCTTACTGCGCAGGTACGGTCATACTCAAGCAGGCACAGCTCACGGCAGGCAACATGCCCCTGAGAACGTATCTGAGAAGCTGTAATCCAATATGTTTGACAACATGGGAAGCCTGAATCCTGAATTAAAGTGATTCCTCTCACGGTCCCCTCCTTCCAGTGCTGCCGCCTGTCACCCCCGTTAGCAGTCGATTAGGCCCCATTCACACTAGAGCGTTTTGCCGCGATTTCGGCAAAACACTCAAACGCTAGCGCTTTTTAAAAGCGCTAGAGTAATGAAACCCTATGGGCCCGTTCTTACTTAGGCGATTTGCGCTATTCGCCGCAAATTGCCCAAAAACGCGAAACGCAAAAGCATCGCCTGCACCATTTTCAGGCGATTTCCTGGCGATCGTGTTTCAGTGCTATAGAAGCGCTAAATGCAATCGCTGCAAAATCGCCGCACTGTTCAGTAATTTTTCCGCGTAAATTTGTGGAAAAATCAGGAGCCCGAGTGCTCCAGAAGACGGGCAGCTCCATACTGCACCTTTGCAAATGCACTCTCTCATCATGCTCTCACGCATTCGCACTGGGGCACCGGAGGCCTCCTGTGGCGGCAGATTGGAAGGAGGTGTCAGCGCTAGAACGAGGGGACCGAGAGAAGAACAGGAAGGCTCTATAGGACCCAGAGCCTTCCCTCTCCATAGGTATCTGTTCTTTTTTTTCTTGTTATTTTTCTTTTCAATTAAGGCCCCGTTCACACTTGCGGTTTTGCAAAAACCGGAACGGATGTCCGGACCGCACCGGATCCGGACCGGACCTAATCCGTACGGTTCCTATCCGGATCAGGTCCGGATCCGGTCCGTTTGCATCCGTTTTCTGTGCGGTATGAACACGGTTGCGGTCCGGATCCGGTTTCTTAAAGAGATAACAACCTGTAAATACCTGGGGTCTGGGAGGTCAGCAGAAGCTCTGGGGTCATTGTTGGAGACAGGTGGACGTGTGGAGACCATCCGTGGATACAGAGACTGCAGTTGGGACCATGGATCCAGTCATTTTTTACTCGTACCTGGGAATTCTCTCCTTCCTGTTGTTCACCTACTACTATGTGGGGAGAAGGCCTCACCTCCTCGTTATCAGACATATCATCAGACATGTTGCTGCCAAAGAGCTCCAGCATGAAATCCCTGCTGCTCCACTCTGTGAACGCTGGGCCCATGTGGTCCCCATCCAAAATGGCCACTAGAAAAAGCATAGGAAGTGGGGTAGAACGTCCGGTTTTTATAGCCAGTGTGTTGTGCGCTCTCCGGTTCTCATTGGTTTGTATTGGCCGGATGCAACAGTCCGGCTCCGCTCCGGATACGTCTGCCGGAAGAGCCAGACCAAAAAATAGCACATGTTGGATCTTATGCCGGAGTCCGGATCCGGTCCGGACGAAACGGACGCATGTGAACGGACGCATAGACTTTCATTGCTATGCCGTGCGTCCGTTCCGTCCGTTCCGCATGCGGTCCGGCTCCGGCACGGCGATTCCGGACGGCGACCGCTAATGTGAACCGGGCCTTAAAGAGGCTTTAATGTTAAACTAAAGCAACTGGTTTCCATGAGAAAATGATCCAATTTGCATAAACACAGCTATTTATTTTTTATTTATTTTTTAAGTAGCATTATCTTATGAAAAGACCCTACAGTACTGTATCTGCTTCCAGGTGTCAAATCATTATATAACCTAACGAAACGTAAGTGTTTACTTTCACTCTGCAGGGACAATTAAATGTAGTGGGAATTCCAGCGTTTCCCTGCAGACATTGCACAAAGGTATCAGAATTCTTTTGAAACTAATCTTGTGTATTGGCTTGCTGAAAAACAAAAAGCCCTTTAAAACTTTTTACATTTCTGTTTCAGCAATTCTTCAAGCTAAAAAGTCAAATCATAAGTATAGTTGTCTGTAGTTAGTTATCTGCTTGCATTTCCAAAGGGAATATATAACACAGTGGAGGGAAGCCACGCCCACCAGGAGGCGGTGCCAAAACTTTGTTTTCCTGCGTGTACAGGATGTTTATGGAGTCCCGGTGTGCTGGAAGAGCTTTTGTATGGGCCGATTGCTGAAGGAGCCCGTTTGGGTCCAGAAGCAGTCAGCCCCAGCTCTGGCACTGCAGCGGCTAAAGCTTTGTAGGGACGTCAAGGCCAGTGAGTCGTGAAGGTGGGTCTGGGATTTGTCAGCACAAGGTCGTTGCTGCACAAGGGAAGATCTGTCTCTCCTCACCGTCAGATCCACTGATGATTGGATTGCTATAAGCAGGATTTGCAGGTGAGTCCATGCTGATATTTATCGGAAATTCGAGGCAAAGTACTTTGGACAATGCAGAGATGGGTTAAGATGTAATGGGGGTGTGGCAAAGTAGTAGTTTTGGGCCTTCTTGTGGTACTTTTGGTAAGCTGTAGTGGAAAGGGGTCAAAGAAGGTGGCAAGTGGGCCCCTCGACAACCCAAAAAAAAAAACACCTGTCTATCTCACTCACCAGTTAACACTGACCATAACTGTATGCATACAGGAGCAGCTGCCGGTGTTCCAACATTTTAGCATACCCAACAAAATAGCATACAAATGCTAATGAGCATGTGCAAAGTCATGACCGGTATGAAAAACAATTGCAGTTTACATAAAAATAAAAACTAGCTGCTGCTCAAGGTCTTAAATGTGTATATAAATACCTTTATTGAAAAAAAGAGTATGCAAAACACCACACCTACCCCAAAATCAATTACAATATTGCGGAGCGCTCCATTAACCACCCTGGCGTTCTGATTAAATCGCCAGGGTGGCTGCGGGAGGGTTTTTTTTAAATTAAAAAAAAACTATTTCATGCAGCCAACTGAAAGTTGGCTGCATGAAAGCCCACTAGAGGGCGCTCCGGAGGCGATCTTCCGATCGCCTCCGGCGGCAAGAGATAACACGGAAGGCCGCAATGAGCGGCCCTCCGTGTTTCGCTTCCCTCGTCGCCATGGCGACGAGCGGAGTGACGTCATGGACGTCAGCCGACGTCTTGACGTCAGCCGCCTCCGATCCAGCCCTTAGCGCTGGCCGGAACTGTTTGTTCCGGCTACGCTGGGCTCGGGCGGCTGGGGGGACCCTCTTTCGCCGCTGCACGCGGTGGATCGCCGCGCTGCAGCGGCGATCAGGCAGCACACGCGGCTGGCAAAGTGCCGGCTGCGTGTGCTGCTTTTTATTTGGTGCAAATCGGCCCAGCAGGGCCTGAGCGGCAGCCTCTGGCGGTGTTGGACGAGCTGAGCTCGTCCAGACCGCTCAGCAGGTTAACACCACACTGCATAGCACACCAACACACATCCCTTCCACTCTGGTAACGGTACCAATCCTATAATGTCCTCAGAGTGTTGAATAATGTGGCTGCTGAATAAGCATAATGGGTAACCATAAGCCGTTACAAGGCTCAAGCTTCACAGTTTCCTTCCAGCTTTACAAGACACAATTGCAGGGCAACAGGTTCTTACCACCCGACCGGCAGATCAGGTCGACCGTTCATCTTGCCCCGGCGTGATCCTGCTAGATGAATTCCTCCTCCGGTCTTCAGCTCTACCCTGCCCACAACTCAAAGGGGAGCCATGCGCAGCTGTTAGCTCTACCCCGGATAGAGGGTACTGATGGGGAGCAACGAAAAGAGCGGAGTTCCGCTTACTGCAGCTCGGCCGGCTAGAAGGAGCGCTCAGAACGCATGTTGTGGTGAAGCCCCGCCCATCATCAGGTGGGCCCCTCAACACCCACTAGGCCCCAAGCACCTGCCTAGGTTGCCTGGCGGCTGATCCTGCTCTATAGGGATGGTTGGAGCTAGTCTAGCGGAGGGGACCCTGCTAGACCAGACATAAGAACTTTCTTCACTGCAGCCGTTGGCCTCTTGAACTCCCTTAATATTATTCCACCCTCTGTCAGTGCCCTACCAACTGCAAAGTAGTGGTCTGCAAAAGGAACACGTTTTCTTGCTCGAACAACCAGTCACCAGCCACCACATTTAAACTGATTTACTTTTCCCTGCACATTTTGGTAGACTTCAGCAGGGTGCCTGGAAAGTTGCACACTGACGCTGAATGTATATTTGTGTACCTACATATTTGAGCATTTTTTGTATTACTGCCATGTTCTTATTGTATCGCCTTTTGTCTATGTACCACTCGGTAGCTATGTATGTGCTGTGCCAAACCCAAATTCCGGGCATGATCCAGTTATGCTTGGCAAAATAAACGATTCTGATATGGGACCCAGCAGGAAACCGCATGGAAATTGTGGACCCTGAATCAACATCCTAACAGACCCAGCGAGAAACACTATCCATGCCAGCAACCAAATAGGTTTTGGGTAGTTGCGCAAGCAGAGGCTGTATTCTCTAGTTAACTCCAGTCCATCGGCGGTGTAGTGCGTGTGAACGTGCTTCACGTGAATGTGCACGCCCCCTGCTGCACCCGCAGTGTACTATGATCGTCCTTCAATGCAAAACCATTGCTTTAAAACGTCCATTTTGCATTAACTGGTTAAGCTACCGACATGCCTAAGCCCAGCTGCCGATGGTCCTGGTGTGCAATTAGAAGGCCAGTGCTCACTAAAAACCGCTAGCGGATCCGCAAACGCTAGCGGTTTGTGAAGCTGTTTTTCAGAGTGATTCTAGGCATGTTCAGAGAGATTTTCTAAACATGCCTAGCAGTTTTGTGTAGCAGATTTTATATTTTGTTACAGTAAAGCTGTAACTGAACAACTTCCGTAACAAAAATGCTTGGAAAACCGCTCTGATCTAGCATATTTCGGAGCAGTTTTCCACTCTCCTATACTTTACATTGAGTCAGAAATGCTTTAGAAATCCAAAAAATGCTGCAGGACCCGAGTATGCGTTTGGGGCAAAAATGAGCCACTCTGGTGTGCACCAGCCCATTGACTAACATTATCTAAGCGGTTCCGCCCCCCCCCCCCCCCCCTGAAAGCGTTTTATAAAAACGCTCAGAACCGCTCTTGGTGTGCACCAGCCCTTAGGGCTGGAACCCACAGGAGCGCTTTTGGCAGCGTTTTGGCAGCACTGCGATACGCTAGCAGTTTGCCAAAACGCTGGGCTAATGTTAATGGATGGGGCAACTTCCACAGGAGCGTTTGCGTTTCCCAGAAACGCAAACGCAGGACCTGCAGCATTTTGGGAGCGTTAGCGCTTCAATGTAAAGTATTGAAACGCTAGCAGAAACGCTCAGCAAAACCTAAACTGAGCGGTTTTGCTAGCGTTTTGCGGTTCAGCACACTGTAACAAAATTAAAAATAATTCACAGGACCAATCAGGATAAAAACGCAAAACGCAAAACGCTAGGCACCCGCTGGGGAAAAAAATACAATGTTGCAAAACACAACCCAAAACGCGCATGAATGCGCTTGCAAACCGCTCAGACAAAACGCTAGCGGTTGCGTTTTGCGTTTGCGGTTTTCAGTGGGTTCCAGGCCTTAGAGTTTATTTCTTAGAGATTAATAGTTGCCATCAAATTAGGGAGTTTGCCGCAGTTTATTGCAGGGAGCGGAGCTAGCCTATGAGGTTTCCCGCTGGGTTCCCTTGACGAACTCCGGGTGGTTTATATATATGCAGGCCGTGCACTGGCAGACTAACCTGATACAAGTCTCAAGCTCTATATGCACTCTGGATGAAACTCAGCCGAGGTGGCTGATAACAGTGTGGCAGTGATGTCATACGGTCGGCAGGATAAAGGTCCATACGCACATCCAATTTTTATCTGCGGATGACTGGCCAATTTTACCACTGCCATGTAGCAGTAATGCTGCATAGACACTTGAGATAAAAGTCTTTGGAAAAGGCAAGATTACAGACCAATTTTACCCCATTCCATGTAGTATGAGAGCCATACTCTACACAGTCTATTCTATGGAGCTGCACTCCCCATCAGCTAAAATCTTTGCAAGATGCTGCACACAAAGATGCCCGTACACATTCAAAAGATCATTATCTGCAAAAGATCCATTCCTGCAAAATGCATTCATAGTCTATGAGATCTGCAGATCCTCATACACACCTTGTTTAACAGACTTCATCTGCATATCTCGCAATCATCTGCAGATCTGAAAATCCATCCTGGTGGATCTGATCTGCAGATGATTGCCTGTTAAACAAGGTGTGTATGATGATCTGCAGATCTCATAGACTATGAATGCATTTTGCAGGAATGGATCTTTTGCAGGAACAGATCTTTTGCAGATAATGATCTTTTGAATGTGTACGGGCATCTTTGTCTGCAGCATCTTGCAAAGATTTTATCTGATGGGGAGTGCAGCTCCATAGAATAGACTGTGTAGAGTATGGCTCTCATCCTACATGGAATGGGGTAAAATTGGTCTGTGATCTTTCATTTTCCAAAGACTTTTATCTCAAGTGTGTATGCAGCATTAGAGAAAAGCTCTATTGCGCCTGCGCAGGACGCTCCCAGGAGCGAACACTGGCAATCCAGCGCAGGAGACTTGGGCGCAGCTGGCGTGCATAGACCGTAATAGGAATTACGTTTAAAGCGGCGCACAGTGAGTAACTGTTGCGCCGTCAGAAGACGGAGCTGAAGTTACTTTTAAAACACAAGAATTCGGCCTCCAGCTACAGCTGGAAGCCGAAATACATCATTCCCCACCATCCATGTCCAGGAGGAATAGTAATTAACGTTGTCGGGAACTTGTGCAGAAGCAGGATAAGCCATACCGGCTGTATCCTGCGCCCAAGTCTCCCGGCGGCGAATCCTCTCGTACGCCCCAGGAGTGCAAATAAGGACGCATCTGACCACAGCCGCGCAGTGGCCATCTACTGGTCAGTCGGTGGAAAACGAAACTAAGCTGTGGCGGGGGAACAGAGGATCGTTTTGACCCAGCGGTCACGGTGGCTTCAGGGGGCTGATAGAAGCCCCAGGTAAGTTAAGGTTGCCTGGCTGCCCTCTGATCCTCTGCCTCTAAAACGTTTAGCCATATGCTGGGGCTACACGGTACGTTTCTGTACCGTGATCCGGCCAGCTGATAATATTCAGCTGGCCCGATCATGCTGCTCGACCCGCACCCGCTCGATTCCCGCCGGCGGACAATGGCAGGGAATCAAGCGGTGATAAGGAAGCGCCGGCGGGGACGAGCGGCAATCGATCCGCTGGCTCGATCCGGCGCAATAAATGAGCCTTGTATGCACGGCAATAGACCCTAAACAAGCATGCAGGATATCAGGAGTTTCTAATGCTGGGCATACACGGGTCGATCCAGCGGCCGATTATCCGCTCGTCTGCGCGGATCGATTCCCGCTCGTCCCCGGCGGCGCTTCTTATCTCCCGCTCGATTCGCCGCTATTGTCCGCCCGTGGGGATCGAGCGCGGAATCGATCCCCGCTTTGATCGGACACGTCGGATATTATCAATCAAGCCATTAGGCTCGATTGATAAGCCTCCCCTCGACGCCGTGTATGCCCAGCATACCATTATTGTCAAATCTGACAAGATTTGCTGCATGCTTTTTTTTTTTTTTTTTTTTTGGTGGTATTCAGATACTACTGCAGACAAATAGACCAGCATGGCTGCCAGACAACTCATATTACTCCAAGGAGGTAGCGCTCTCAGCTCTGATGATCCCACCCTCAAGTTTACATACACCTAAAACACCTGTTCACATACACATAAAACACCTGTTCGCCACCTCTTATCTCGCAAAAAATAACTATTCCAAGCAGGGCTGTGGAGTCGGTCCAAAAATCCACCGACTCCGACTCCTCAGTTTAGGATTCCTCCGACTCCACGACTCCGACTCCTCTAATTTGCATATTACAATTTTGTTGATTAAAAGTATGTAACATGAAATTCGTCTCTTAACTGCCAACGCTTAGGAATTTTACAAGACAACTGAAGTGAGAAGGATATGTAGACTACTATATTTATTCCCTTTAGACTAAAACTAGTCCTTGGTAAGAGTACTTGTAAAAGGTACAAACCGGAACAAAGAACATCTATCAGGCCCTAGGCAATGTAAGTGTGGGTACATGTAAGAATGATGTGCAGGTACTCTGCAGGGGAATGAGGAGATTGTAAACAGACAACACCTCTGTGTTCAATGTGCACAGCATTCTCAGTGGATTCCCTGCAGCTCTGTGGGGAGTGCATATGTAGAGTATAGTACTACTGTGTAACAAAGTAAACCTGAGACAGATGAAATTAAAGTTTTATACATACCTGGGGCTTCCTCCAGCCGCCTTCAGGATAATCAGTCCCTCGTTGTCCTCCTCCGCCACCTGGATCTTCTGCTATGAGTCCAGGTACTTGAGCCAGTCAGGCGTAGTGCGCATGCACACACTCCGCCGCCAGGAGCGTACTACACCTGTGCAGCACTATTGCGCAGGTGCAGAATGTTCCTGGCTGTGGGAGCGGCATGCGGCCGGACAGCGCTGACTGGCTGAATTACCAGGACTCATAGCAGAAGATCCGGGTGGTGAAGGACAGCGAGGGACTGATTAGCCTGAAGAGGGCTGGAGGAAGCCCCAGGTATGTATAAAACTTTACTTTTCATCCGTCTCAGGTACCCTTTAATTTGTAGTCACCAAACCAAATTTTAACAACATATCAAATTATTTGATTTCATCAGCAAAGGGAGTGCATACATTTGCATAAATCAGCATCAATGCAGAATTATTTCCATCTCGTTGACCATCTCTATTAGTGACACAGCTACACATCAGGCTTTATTCTTACAGCATAGATGTTATTTAGTATATATAAGAGATTCCTGTGTACACATCATATATACAGTCACAATCAGATATGTATATCTGACCTTAAAAATACGGGGACTGCTTTATTGAAGCAGCACAAGTAACTAATTTTGATTGGTTTATTTCATTTTTGTGGACTAAGCACAGCTATTACTGTATATATACATTATTTTTAGTGACTATTATCTGAGAAATAGAACATTTTATCATATTTTCTATTTTAATTACAGTTACAAATTCATTAGGAGTCGGAGTCTGTGCATTTTTTCCCGACTCCGACTCCAGGCACCCAAAATTGCCCGACTCCACGACTCCGACTCCACGACTCCGACTCCGACTCCACAGCCCTGATTCCAAGAGGCAGGCGCTCACGGCGCTTGAAATATCGATAGGCTAAATTAGATCAAATGTGAAGGTATTACAGAGCAAAGTAGATATACACAGTTCTTATTCCATAAAGTCCTTTTAACAAGTCCATAAACTAGCATCCGCACAGTTGTTGTTAGGCTTCCATATAGGTAATATCTTCAACAATAGGCAAGACAGAGATGGCCACCACCAACACCCTTTGTGTGCCACTCACCGCTCTCTCTGACCAAAAAGGTCAATAAACGCCTTGGGACAGTTCCCGGGTTGTCCCCCACCTCTTAGATCAATTCCCCTTTCCGATCGCCAGACTCTCCTTTCAGGGATGATTCTTCTATTAACCACCTTAGAGGAATAAACTCCACATAGTATAATACCGTCTTAAAAATGTTTATTAAAAGTATCAGATACACTCACATGGTCCAATGGATAAAATCGCTCAGAGTTTTTGCAACGGGCTCTCCCCCGTATAGGTGGCCTAGGCTGGCAGGCTTCCGACCCTCTGGGCTCCCTCCTGGACACCGCCGCGCGCCCCTCCTAGGTCCGTCTCCTCGAGGAGACGGACCTAGGAGGGGAGTCCCGGTACACTGAGCGCGCTGCGGTGTCCAGGAGGGAGCCCAGAGGGTCGGAAGCCTGCCAGCCTAGGCCACCTATACGGGGGAGAGCCCGTTGCAAAAACTCTGAGCGATTTTATCCATTGGACCATGTGAGTGTATCTGATACTTTTAATAAACATTTTTAAGACGGTATTATACTATGTGGAGTTTATTCCTCTAAGGTGGTTAATAGAAGAATCATCCCTGAAAGGAGAGTCTGGCGATCGGAAAGGGGAATTGATCTAAGAGGTGGGGGACAACCCGGGAACTGTCCCAAGGCGTTTATTGACCTTTTTGGTCAGAGAGAGCGGTGAGTGGCACACAAAGGGTGTTGGTGGTGGCCATCTCTGTCTTGCCTATTGTTGAAGATATTACCTATATGGAAGCCTAACAACAACTGTGCGGATGCTAGTTTATGGACTTGTTAAAAGGACTTTATGGAATAAGAACTGTGTATATCTACTTTGCTCTGTAATACCTTCACATTTGATCTAATTTAGCCTATCGATATTTCAAGCGCCGTGAGCGCCTGCCTCTTGGAATAGACAACTCATATTGTTTAAAAGAGAATAAGCCTCCATATTCTTCTCACTTCAGTTGTCCTTTAAACAGACTCTGAAGTCTCTAAAATGTATTACAAAATTCCCTTTAACATAATAGCCCTACCTAAACCGCCGTATCCCCGCCTCTCTACGCGAACTAAATCCCCCCCCAAACTCCCCGGGGGGGCACTCCGGGTAGCGCTTCCGTGTGAGGCCGGGCTATGAGTCGCAGCCCTGCCTCACACGCGTCTGTCAGCGGCGGATCGCCGCCTCTCCCCACTCCCCTCTGTCTTCCTTCACTGAGAGGGGCAGGGGAGAGGCGGAGATCCGCCGCTGACGCACGTGAGGCAGGGCTGCAGCTCATAGCTCTGCCTCACACGGAAGCTAATGCTGGCAGCAAAATCCACGACCCCCAGCACAGATATGGGTGCATGCAGAGCAATCCCCTATGGGGATGATGTGCAGGGGGGTCTGATCGTTCCTGCCTGCCTAAGGTTTGCGGGGGGGGCACCTCAAAGCCCCCCTCCGCAGCGAAATTCCCCCCTCCCTCTCCTACCTGTCCCCCCCGGAGATCAGGGCTGCACAGGACGCTATCCGTCCTGTGCAGCCTGTGACAGGATGTCCGCTGTCACATGGCGGCGATCCCCAGCCGCTGATTGGCCGGGGATTGCCGATCTGCCTTACGGCGCTGCTGCGCAGCAGCGCCGTTCAATGTAAACAAAGGAGACAAATGTCTCCTGCGTTTACATTTAATCTGCGAGCTGCGATCAGCGGCTCGCAGGCTATTCACGGAGACCCGCTCCGTGATCTAACAGGAAACGGTCGCTCGCGCGAGCGGCCATTCCTGATTAATTAGGGAGGCACCTGGCGACGCAGATGTGCGTCGCTGGTCCTCCAGCTACCACTTTGCCACCGCACGGTATGAGTGTGCGGTCGGCAAGTGGTTGTCAGAAACACATGAGCAATAAGCGACAACCGGATTGAGTCTTCCCCCACTGTCCATGGCTACCTGGAGGGGGAATAGTAACAAACGCCGCAGGGACTTTTGCAGGAGCAGGGTAAGCCGCCGGCCTAAATATATGTACAACTCAAAAAGAAAAAAGAGCGTGGATGTCTGGCACTGTAGCTTTAATACAAGCAGCAGGTGTACAGTAAGTGGAAATCACAGTAGATACACAAAGGCATGTGTTCACGTGAAAAAATGGAGTACTTATCGTGCTCTGCTGGAGTGGGGAGGCAGCTGTGGGCGCCAGAGGGTGCACGGCCTTACGACCGTTTCGCAATGGGGTGAGCCTTGCTTCCTCGGAGGCTAACGTGCATGTGCCAGACATCAATGCTCTTTTTTTTTTTTTTTTTTTGAGTTTTGCAATGTACTGTCTACTACTGTCTTGAGCACGTAGCTCCTGCTGGAGCTTTTTACCTGCAATTGGCCACTTTGATAGTATCCACAGTTTTTTCTGAGTTCCTGCCACCCTCTCTCTCAGATCTAAATATATGAAGGCTGTCGGAAGGTCTCCTGGAGATAAGTGCAGATATGTTAGGTGGTGCCAGACTGTAAATGGCTTTGTGGAGTAAAGACATGTACACACTCAGCAGCCAGTCAGGGTCCGTAATCAAGATTCTTTGGAATTCTGCATGATAAAATAAGTGGTCTTATCTGACTAGTCCCAATGTATAACCAGTTGTGGATAGCTGATAAGTAGGAGCTCTGTTGAAAACCAGGTCTGTGGAGTCGGTACAAAAATCCTCCGACTCCTCAGTTTAGGATTCCACCGACTCCGACTCCTCTAAGTTGCGCATTACAATCTTGTTGATTGAAAGTATGTAACATGAAATTTGTCTCTTAACTGGCAAGCTTAGGAATTTTAAGACAACTGAAGTGAGAAGGAAATGTAGTCTGCCATATTTATTCCCTTTGGTCCTAGACTAAAACTAGTCCTTGGTACTTGAAAAAGGTACAGACCGGTGTAATGTCTGATTGTACTGCCCGGAAGCTCCCTTCTACACTGAGTAGCGCGCATGCCCAGTGTGAAGTTAATGATGCTGCTGTAGGTAAAATACTAAATATCTCCGCTCCCACACCTCTTACACTCCCCAAATTTTCAGGGTAGGGAGCGAACCCCCAGAACGACCTCTATTCCAAATTGCAGCCCCCGAGCCCCGCTGGTTCAGGAGATAGATTACAGAAACCTATCTCGGGAACCAGCGGGTCTCAGGGGCTGCAATGTGGCATAGAGGTCGTTCTGGGGGTTCCCTCCCTACCCTGAAAATTTGGGGAGTGTAAGAGGTGTGGGAGCGGAGATATTTAGTATGTTACCTCCAGCAGCATCATTCAATAGGAACTGTGGCCGCACAGTCTCCTACTGCGCATGCGGGGCAGCACAAATCCACAGGCAGCGTAATCGGACACAACACCGGAACAAAGAACATGGACTTGTGGGTACATGTAAGAGTGATGTACAGGTACTCTGCAGGGGAATGAGGCAATTCTTCCTCTACATATCCTTCATGCACAATCTGAACCTGGTTTATGGGTGATAGACCAACACCTCTGTGTTCAATGTGCACAGCATTCTCACTGGATTCCCTGCAGCTCTGTGGGGAGTGCATATGTAGAGTATAGTACTACTCAGTGTTCTCCCCAGAAATTTTTTCCAGCCGGGTGGCATGAAAAAGTAGCCGGGTGGGGCGCAACAGGGGGAATGCAGGGCCATGTAAGCTCTGCTTACAGCATAGGAGAAGGAGGAAACGAGCTGAGTGCTTACCAAAGTTAGCCGGATGGAGGCCTGGGGAAAACAGAGCCTCCATATGACTCTTGCTTTAATGCTAGGTACAGAGATGCTAAGTGAGATTTTCTGGCCGATTTACTGTCAGATCGATTATTTCCAACATGTCCGATCTGCTTTCTGATCGATTTCCGAGCATTTTCCAAACAAATTTCCGTTCACTTCAATAGGAAATTGATCGGAAATCGATCAGAAAGCAGATCGCTCATGTTGGAAATAATGGATCTGACAGTAAATCGGTCAGAAAATCTCAGTGTGTACCCAGTATTACATATGCACCATCTGTCTTAAGGTGGCCACACACCATACAATTTTTTTAAATATCTGTTCAATTTAAGAATTGCAATCAATTTTTCTGACTGATTGTAACATTTCAAAATCTGACCAATGTACCACACACCTATGTTCAATTTTTTTCCTTAATTATGATAAAAATGATTGGAAACTCAGAGAAAATTGCTAGGGTGTGTATATTAATAAATTAACAATCCAACACACACCATGCAATATTTAGTAGAAATTGAAGAGAAATATCTGGCATTCCGGATCGATTTAAATTGGAAAAAAAAAACGGGAAATCCGATCAGATTTTTCAGTCGAATGAAAAAAAAAAGCTTTCGATTTATTTCGAGAGATGCAATCGTTTTTATCGAATTACTGTAAAATCGGATCATTTTATTGTATCGTCTGTGGCCACCTTTAAAGTTAACCTGCCAAGTCAAAACCAGGAAAAACTGTTTTTTGGTTGTTTTCAAAGTGCTATTACAGTGCTTTTTGTTAGCTTTTGAAAAAAACAAAACAAAAATAGGCTTCGCAGTGCAGGTGAAATAGACATCATATTTTTCACACATGTTCAGAGCTAGACAGTTATATGTATTGGGCATTATTAATGGTTCTGATCAACCACTATTGCTCTGTCAATGTTTTTGGGGTTGGTTCCTCTACCAATCATCTGATTGGTAAAGTGTTCGTTATTTGTGGACTCCATCGTTGTGGAACCACAAGGCTCAGCATTTCCTACAGATTAAACTGAGAAGCTGCAAACTCACACATACATATAAACTGTTTTTTTGTGTGTGAAAATGCAAAGCTCAGCATGGTCTGAAAGGACATGCTGGCCCCTTGAGATTCCAGAGGTTTCATAGTGTATCCTAAGGGTTAAAAAAGAGGGAGTGGGAAGAAACGTCAGGACAGAGCTTTGTGTGCAAGCTGACCTAAGGTCACAGCTTTTTTTTGCCTGTACCTGTCAGATCAGATGGCTTTTTTTCCCCCTTCAGCGCTGCTGTCCGTTTGCTCGATTCTCTGGGCAGCCAAAACATCCCGCTCTCTGCAGCTAGTGGAGATCTGCTCCGTGCGTCTGACACCTAGTGTTGTCCGGATCATGAATGATTCGGATCTTTGATCCGAATCTCTTTTGTGAGTCGAATCATCCGAATCATCAAAATGAGTGATTCAGATCGCAAAAGGGGCGGGGCCAGGAGCGACACTTCCCCTCTCAGCGGAGTCCTGGAAGCAGAGCAGAGATGGATCGCTCTGTTGAAGGGGAGGCAGTCTTGCACAGCCACAGGTAGATGAGAGAGAGGGGACATCGGTGCCACTGCCAGATGTGTAGAGCACACGTACTGGCTGAAATGTGCTGCTCATTACAGGCTGTCTGTTCCGTAGTTGTGCACAGTTAACACATTGGAAACTTTTGGCTCAGCACAGCTCAGTAACTTTACAGGCACTGTGATTGCAGGGCAATATGATCCTCCTGCACTCGCTCTGAACAGCTGCACTTATATTCTGGGAATGCTTTGGGGAATGCTTTTTCACTGTGCGACGTTTGCATTCAAAGTGTACAGATGAACATATAGGCGAAATATATGTAAAGCATGATTGCAGCATGTGCGTATTGCGTGCAAACAAACATTTCTGCTCTCTGCTCGTCCCTCCTCCCTTCTCTGTCCACTCCCTGCCCTCTGTCCATCTTCTCCCCTTCTCTGTGTGTCCACCCCCCCTCCCCTTCTTCTGTCCTGCTCGTCATTTCATCCCCGAATGCTTCCCTTGTAAAATGATCCGAGATTCGGATCAAAGATCCGGATCTTTTCAATGATCTGATTCGAATCATCCGGATCATTGAAAAGATCCGAACTTCGCATCTCTACTGACACTCCCGGGAGAGGAAGTGAGTGATTGCCTGCACTCCTCTCTTCAGTCAAACGAAAGTGCCGTAATTCACAGAGATGGGAAAGTTAGCACGTAAGTGTACGATCGGGAGGGAGAGAGACAAGTAACACAACCGTGAGTGGGAAAGGAGGCACTAAATACCAAGATTACAAGCCAGACGGGCTGTAGTTTGCCCAGCTCTGCTTTTAGCCACACAGGCTCCAGCGTCCCTTCATGATCGTGCAGGCAGAGTGAGAGACTGCTTGTAATGTGCCTCGTTCCTGGAGGAGCACTATGCAGTCAGTATGGTCCCGCCTATTGCCATGCTGAGGCAAGGAGTGTACGAGCCCGCCGGAAGGCGCAAGATCTCGTACATAGAGGAGCTGAGCTTGCCGGGCAATCTGCTACAGAGGAGTCAGACCAGCGCTGGCTTTTCTAATATCCAAAATAGCAGCTGGGCGGGGCCTTATTTCACCCGGGCGGCCCGCCCACTTAATTGATCCTGGGGAGAACACTGCTACTGTGTAACAAAGCAAACCTGAGACAGATGAAATTAAAGTTTTATACATACCTGGGGCTTCCTCCAGCCCCCTTCAGGCTAATCAGTCCCTCACTGTCCTCCTCCACCTGGATCTTCTGCTGAGTTCAGGTACTTGAGCCAGTCTGGCGTAGTGCGCATGCACACACTCCACCACCGGGAGTGTACTACACCTGCGCTGCACTATTGCACAGGTGCAGAATGCTTCTAGCTGTAGGAGCGGCACGCGGCGGGACTGGGTTGACTGGCTGAATTACCGGGACTCATAGCAGAAGATCCAGGTGGCGGAGTAGGACAGCGAGGGACTGATTGGCCTGAAGGGGGCTGGAGGAAGCCCCAGGTATGTATAAAACTTTTCTTTTCATCCGTCTTAGGTACCCTTTAACCACCCTGGCGTTCTATTAAGATCGCCAGGGCGGCTGCGGGAGGGTTTTTTTTAAATTAAAAAAAAAACTATTTCATGCAGCCAACTGAAAGTTGGCTGCATGAAAGCTCACTAGAGGGCGCTCCGGAGGCGTTCTTCTGATCGCCTCCGGCGGCCAAAAGTAACACGGAAGGCCGCAATGAGCGGCCTTCCGTGTTTTGCTTACTTCGTCGCCATGGCGACGAGCGGAGTGACGTCATGGACGTCAGCCGACGTCCTGACGTCAGCCGCCTCCGATCCAGCCCTTAGCGCTGGCCGGAACTATTTGTTCCGGCTGCGCAGGGCTCAGGCGGCTGGGGGGACCCTCTTTCGCCGCTACTCGCGGCGGTTCGCCGCAGAGCGGCGGCGATCAGGCAGCACACGCGGCTGGCAAAGTGCCGGCTGCGTGTGCTGCACTTTATTTGATCAAAATCGGCCCAGCAGGGCCTGAGCGGCACCCTCTGGCGGTAATGGACGAGCTGAGCTCGTCCATACCGCTAAGGTGGTTAATTCATAGTCACCAAACCTAATTTTAACATATTAAATTATTTGATTTCATGAGCAAAGGGAGTGCATACATTTACATTTGCATAAATCAGCATCAACACAGAATGATTTCCATCTCATTGACCATCTCTATTAGTGACATGGCTACACATCAGGTTTTATACTTACAGCATAGATGTTATTTAGTATATATGAGATTCCTGTGTACACATCATATATACTGTACAGTCACAATCAGATATGTATATCTGACTTTCAAAATACGGGGACTGCTTTTTTGAAGCAGCACAAGTAACTAATTTTGATTGGTTTATTTCATGTTTGTGGACTAAGCACAGCTATTACTGTATGTATAAATTATTTATGATGACTATCTGAGAAATACAACATTTTATCATATTTTCTATTTCAATTAGTTTAATTTTATTAGGAGTCGGAATCGGTACATTTTTTCCCCGACTCCGACTCCAGGCACCCAAAATTACTCCGACTCCACAGCCCTGTTGAAAACCGATCACTTTTTCCCCCCCAAGCTAAATTTACTTTTGCTGTTATTCAGTTTTTGTTTTTTGTAATTTACCTTCTTATTGTAACGATTGGTGTCAGCATGCAGAGAGAATCTGATTATTGGTGATCTGCAGTATCACCAAGAATGCAGATATATACCAGATTATTGATGATCTGCAGTATCACCGATAATCAGATATATTGCTAACCTCTGGACACCTATAGATAAGTGAGTGTTTTGGTGTAACAGTAATACTTTGAGTGATGCACCTGCTGAGCAGGAGATATACAGTAAAGAGACACTGCTCTTGGGAGCATAGGAACCCTCCAGCAGCCTGAGGCTCTCCAAGGGGAGGAGTCAGGCTGGAGACAGGAGGGGTCAGAGAGTGAGTGACACCTACGGTGGATGTCACAATCTGATCTGGAGACTATCTCTTAGGGGAGAGATAGCTCTCGAGGTCGGGCACGCCAGTTCGGCAACACACTGACAGATAAAGTACATAGACAGAAGGCTGATTCGGTATCCAAGGCAAACAGGGTCTGGCAACGGAGTATCAGATATACGAGGTACCGAATCAGATGACAGAAGAGTAGTCAGGAAGGCAATAAGTCATAACAGATATCAAACAATGCCTAGTCTGGGTGTGAGGTCCTTGGTCTCTACACCCCGGAACTAGTCTGAAGTATAATACAGATGATAATACAGTTCCCTAATCTGAGTGCGAGATCCGTGGTCTCAGCACCCTGGAACTAGTCTGGAGTATAAACAGAATACAATTCAAAAATATGGCTAAGTGTGAATTCCCAGTTCCACCTGGTTCAAACACACTGGAGGATCTGACTAGGTCTGAATGCTTCCACGAAGTGATCGCAATGGCAGACAACTTGCAAGTGACCAGCAGGAACTATATATGGAGTAGTGCTCTCCAGCACCACCCCTAATTGCTCAACCAATAGTATCCCGCTCAGGAGTCAGCTGATCGCCGTGGTCAGCTGACTTCTGCCTCTCAGCGTGCGCGTGTACTCCTAAGTCTATGTGCACTAACAGACCCAGTCACACCAGACACACGCCGCGTGCAAACCGCCGCGCTGGACGCGGAACCAGCCGCCTTACTGTTGTTGCATGCGGCGGCTTTTCCGCGTTCTGCCTTGCTACCAGCCACACGCTTCCGCGTGCAAACCACCACACTGGACGTGGAATCAGCCGCCTGCTCAGTAGCACATGTGGCGGCGATCTCTCACACTTATGCTGGGAATATACGGTTCATTACGGCTCTCGATTCGCCTCTCGATTCTCCTCTCGATCGATTTTGCTGCTCAATTCTGCAGTCGATTCTCTTATCTTCCGCTTGTTTTTCTTATCTTTTTCCATTCATTTCTATCAGAAATTGAGCAGCGACAGAATCGAAAGGGAGATCGGACATCTCAGAAATTATCTATCAAACCATCTAATCACCTAAAAAACAAACAGTGTATTCCCAGCATTAAATATTTTAAACTTCTATAGTGCACACTTGAGATTAAAGTATTTGGAAAATAAAGGATCACAGACCAATTTTACCCCCTTCCATGTAGTATGAGAGCCATACCTCTTATTTTATTGAGCTCAGCCCCCATCAGATAAAAATCTTTGCAAGATGCTGTACACAAAGATGCTGTACACAAAGATGCTGTACACATGCAAACACATTTACTATTGCTTTTAATTAGCTAAGACACTAATTTGGACAGTTCTGAATAAGATTTCATTTTCTAAAACTCTAAATTTGTTCTTGGTTAAATATATCAAGCCCGAGTGCCCCCTGGAATCATCAGAAGTACCACCTGGGGTACGCATACCACACGTTGAGAACCTATGGTTTATGATATCTGCAGATCTCATGCACGCCTTGTTTTTTTTTTTTTTTTTTTTTTTTTTTTATATATATAATCGTAATTTTATTTTTCAAAACGGATATAACAGAATATACAACAACTCTATTACACATATTACCAATCGAACACAGCAAGTACATATAAAGACCCAGTTTCATGTTGTATTGAGACCCTTTGATTATTGCTTCTTCTTGCGCATTGTAGAAAGTCCTTTGGTCTCAGTATATAGAGATATTTAGGCTAGGAAAGTCTCGTGATAACTCTCTGTTCCAGTCTATTATCACATGTATTGGTCTCATTTACTGTATGTATATTATTATAAACATACCTATGTATAATGAGCTCATAAAAAGAAGAGAGTCCGAGAATAAAAGAGAGAAGAGAAATAAACCAAAAGACGGAAAAATAAGAATGAAAGGAAGCGAGAGAGCAAGAAAACCATAAGACACAAGAATACCAAAACATTACACATGTACCAAGGCCTCTATATAATTCACAGTTCAGCCTCTTTCCTGACTTATTTCCCTAGTCAGACTCGTCAGAGGACATAATTGTCCGGTAAGTATCTGAATCTTTGAAAAGTATCCATTGTAGCCATATCAGCTTATATTTTTCAAACTTGTCCTTTCCTCATAGTATCGTCTCTTCAGCTTCCTGAAGAGTATTAACCCTGCGGAGCCAATCTTTCAGGAAGGGAGGGCCAGGGAGTCGCCATTTAGTAGGGATCATGCTTTTAGCTGCGTTAAGCAGAAATTGAACTATTGTGATTTTGTATTTTTTGAGGGATTATGGTGTCATATGAAAGAGAATTTGCCATGGGTCCAGTTCTAGTTTCATACCTGTAGTTTCTTTAAGTCTATTACCCTCCTCCAATATGTTGACAGTACCGGGCATTCCCAAAATAGGTGTAAAATGGTTCCCCTGGCCCCTCATCCCCCTCCAGCAGGCCCCATCCGTATCATAGATTTTAGCAAGAAACACCGGGGTCCTATACCATCTCACCAGTAATTTATAGCACCCTTCTTGTATATGAGTACTGATGGAGGAGGCATGTGTCATGGACAGTAGTTTAGCCTGTTGTGCCTCCGTGATCGCTTGACCTGTATCCCTTTCCCATTCACTTGAGTAATATGGTTTTCTTTTGCATTTGCCTGCCAATAGTGACTTATAGATAAAAGATATTGCCTGAAGAATCTTTTCCCCCTTGATAAAAAGCTTTTCCCATTCCTTCAGGTCTATAATTGCCCTTAGTGCCCCCTTGGTTCCCCTCCAATGGGAGATCTGTCCACGTTTCCAGGAGTCTAAAGGGAATTGGCCATACTCTTGTCTATGTTCTCTAATTAACTTAATTCTGGTGCCATTTAAGAAATGCCCCAGCGTTAGATTAACCCCTCCCTTTTTCCACCTCCCAAAGAACCCCTTTTCCAATCCTGGGGGAAAATGTGGAAAGCCCTCTAAAGGTATTAGGGGGGATGGTTTGGGGGTCAAGCCCAAGGTATCTCTGATTTTATCCCATTACCTGAGTGTGTGCTTAACACATATTGGTGCTGAGGCCATGAGTCCCCTGGTATCCTGTCTTAGCCAAACCGCGCCTGCCAAATTTCTGCCTGCTAGCATCTTTTCTAATTTCACCCATCCCTTATATTTGTCATGATGTTGCCAGTCAAGAATTCTATTAAGGGCCACCGCTTGATGGTATAATTTTAAATCCAGGACTCCCAAGCCTCCACTATCTTTAGTTCTTGTCATCTCATAGGATAGACGTGGTCTCTTACCTTTCTATATAAATTTGACTAGGAGAGATCTAATCTTCCCAAAGAAGGATTTGGGTAGTGGGATGGGAATAATTGATATTGATATAGGGAAAAACAGTCTGGGGCGTATGTTCACTTTAATAATACTCACTCTACCCAACCAAGTAAAACTCTTCCCATCCCATTGTGCCAGATCCCTTCCAACAATTTCCAGAAGCGGGCCAAAGTTCAATGGATATAAGTTGTCAAGACTGGAAGGCAATGCAATTCACAAGTATTTAGAGACTCTGTAACAAAATTTTCATCCTTAATTCTCTTATCCTATAAGTTCCTATGCCTGTTCTAATGTGCTCTCTTACTGCAGCCTTTCTTAGTTGCACAGTGGCTGTGTTACCTCTGTTATATGATCTAATCTTCTCTCCTCTGTCAGCTCTGTAGGGCTGAGGCAGTCAGGCTGGAATGTGCTGTGCTGCTTGTGATTGGATAGAAGCTATACACGCCCTCTGCACACTCTATGACTTGCACACTGAGCTACTCTCAGCCTATCACTTGCTATGTCTTTTGTTTGTAAACGCTGCATAAAAATGGCAGTTACGACCCTGGATTGCAGCAGGGTGTGTCTGAAACAGCACAGAGGGGCCCAGGAGAACATAATGAATAGAATGGTATGCTTTTTATTGTAAGAATTTTAGAGAACAGATTCTATTTAAGGGAGGTTTCTTTTGCAGTAAAGGGGAACTTTTCTTTTAAGATTTGCATATCATCTTGACACATCCCCACCCCTATGTATTCAGACTTACACATATTGATTTTAAAATCCGAGATGGCTCCATACTCCTGAAATTCCTGCATCAGATGGGGAAGAGAGGTGCACGGATCCACAATATATGACAAAATGTCGTCTGTGAATGCAGAGAGTTTACATACAGTGGGTTGCAAAAGTATTCGGCCCCCTTGAAGTTTTCCACATTTTGTCATATAACTGCCACAAATATGAATCAATTTTATTGGAATTCCACATGAAAGACAACACAAAGTGGGGTACACATGAGAAGTGGAACGAAAATTATACATGATTCCAAACTTTTTTTTTTTTACAAATAAAAACTGCAAAGTGGTGTGTGCATAATTATTCGGCCCCCTTTTATCTGAGTGCAGTCAGTTGGCTATAGACATTGCCTGATGAGTGCTAATGACTAAATAGAGTGCACCTGTGTGTAATCTAATGTCATTACAAATACAGCTGCTCTGTGAGGGCCTCAGGGGTTGTCTAAGAGAATATTGGGAGCAACAACACCGTGAAGTCCAAAGAACACACAAGACAGGTCAGGGATCAAGTTATTGAGAAATTTAAAGCAGGCTTAGGCTACAAAAAGATTTCCAAAGCCTTGAACATCCCACGGAGCACTGTTCAAGCGATCATTCAGAAATGGAAGGAGTATGGCACAACTGTAAGCCTACCAAGACAAGGCCATCCACCTAAACTCGCAGGCCGAACAAGGAGAGCGCTGATCAGAAATGCAGTCAAGAGGCCCATGGTGACTCTGGACGAGCTGCATAGATCTACAGCTCAGGTGGGAGACTCTGTCCATAGGACAACTGTTAGGTATGCACTGTACAAAGTTGGCCTTTATGGAAGAGTGGCAAGAAGAAAGGCATTGTTAACAGAAAGCATAAGAAGTCCCGTTTGCAGTTTGCCACAAGCCATGTGGGGGACACAGCAACCATGTGGAAGAAGGTGCTCTGGTCAGATGAGACCAAAATGGAACTTTTTGGCCAAAATGCAAAACGCTATGTGTGGCAGAAAACTAACACTGCACATCACTCTGTACACACCATCCCCACTGTCAAATATGGTGGTGGCAGCATCATGCTCGGGGGGTGAATCTCTTCAGAAGGGACAAGGAAGCTGGTCAGAGTTGATGGGAAGATGGATGGAGCCAAATACAGGGCAAACTTGGAAGAAAACCTCTTGGAGACTGCAAAAGACTTGAGACTGGGGCGGAGGTTCACCTTCCAGCAGGACAATGACCCTAAACATAAAGCCAGGGCAACAATGGAATGGTTTAAAACAAAACATATCTATGTGTTAGAATGGCCCAGTCAAAGTCCAGATCTAAATCCCATCGAGAATCTGTGTCAAGATCTGAAAACTGCTGTTCACAAACGCTGTCCATCTAATCTGACTGAGCTGGAGCTGTTTTGCAAAGAAGAATGGGCAAGGATTTCAGTCTCTAGATGTGCAAAGCTGGTAGAGACATACCCTAAAAGACTGGCAGCTGTAATTGCAGCAAAAGATGGTTCTACAAAGTATTGACTCGGGCTGAATAATTATGCACACCCCACTTTGCAGTTATTTATTTGTAAAAAATATTTGGAATGATGTATGATTTTCGATCCACTTCTCACATGTACACCACTTTGTATTGGTCTTTCACGTGGAATTCCAATAAAATTGATGCATGTTTGTGGCAGTAATGTGACAAAATGTGGAAAACTTCAAGGGGGCCGAATACTTTTGCAACCCACTGTATTTGGCCCATGCACACCCTGTTTAACGGACAATCATCTGCAGATCTGAAGATCCATCCTAGAGGATCTGATCTGCAGATGAATGTCTATGCTAGGTATACACCATACAATTTTCAGTTAAATTTTCTGTTATGCTGGGAATACACGGGGAAATTCTGGCGCTTGAATCTGCGCCCGATCGTTTTGCCCGCTCGATTCTCTTATTTTCCGCTTGTTTGTTTTCTCTTTTTTTCAATACACTTCAATGAGAAATCGAGCGGCAAGACGATTGAACGGTGATCGGACATGTCGGAAATTATCTATGGAGCCATTTAATGGCTCAAAATCGAGCCGTGTATTCCCAACATTAGATTTACATGCCAGATAAGATAATCTCCAACATGGTGTGTAG
Source organism: Hyperolius riggenbachi (assembly GCF_040937935.1). Classification (NCBI taxonomy): domain Eukaryota; kingdom Metazoa; phylum Chordata; class Amphibia; order Anura; family Hyperoliidae; genus Hyperolius; species Hyperolius riggenbachi. Next base: position 234,970,782 of record NC_090652.1, on the reverse strand, counting down.
ATTAATGAAAGATCTTAGACCAATTTTACCACCTTCCATGTATGAGAGCCATACTCTACACAGTCTATTTTATTGAGCTGAACTCCTCATCAGATAAAAATCTTTGCAAGATGCTGCACACAAAGATGCTGTACACATTCAAAAGATCAGTATTTGCAAAAGGTCCGTTCCTGCAAAATGCATTCATAGTCTATCTGCAGATCCTCATACACACCTTGTTTAACAGACATTCGGCGGATGTCTGGCGGATGCGGTATAGCGGCGTGCTGCATTGTAGTGCTCTGCGTGCACTGTGCAAACGCAAAACGTGCGCAGTAACAGTGAAGCATTCTTTTTCTTTGACTATGCTTTTGACTATGCTTCACTGTATGTGATGTATTGCGCAGATAACGTGTAGGTCTTTTTTGCTTTTACTGTATATTTCCTAAATCCTTTTTCTTCAAATAGTTTACCTATCCAGCTGGCTAGAGAGAGTATTTAAAACTTGTGCAGCTGATATACAGTGAGGGAAAGAAGTATTTGATCCCCTACAGATTTTGCTTGTTTGCCCTCTAACCAAGGTATGAGCAGTTTATAATTGTAATGGTAGGTTTATTGCAGTTATGAGAGACAGAATAACAAAAGAACCCTCAAAAACCCAGTGCCCCAAAGTCAGAGCTCGATGTGCATTGTAATGAGTGGAATAAATATTCGATCCCCTATTGACCATGAAGATTTCAGGCTCCCAGGTGTCTTCTGTGTGTATACTCAAATACAAGTCGACCTTGTGTATAAGTCGACCTTGTGTATAAGTCGACTCCAATATTCAACCCTCTTAGGCTGGATTTTTTTCTTGACTCAAGCATAAGTCTACCCAGCAAAGTTAACAGCTGCACTTGGGGCTCAGGAGGGGTTAATGACTGCACTGCATACAGTATTGCAGCCATTAACCCCTTCTGTTCCTTAACCTCCTTGCCGGTTATCCCGAGCTGAGCTCCGGGTAACCTGTGCAGGAGGTTTGCTCAGGCCCGCTGGGCTGATTTTCATAATTTTTTTTTATTTTAATTACACGCAGCTAGCACTTTGCTAGCTGTGTGCATAAGTCGATCGCCGCCGATTCGCCGCTACCCATCGCGCCGCCCCCACTCCCCAAGACCCCTTCCACAGCCTGGCCAATCAGTGCCAGGCAGCGCTGAGGGGTGGATCTGGATTCCCTCCGACCGTCCATGACGTCATTCCGCCCCGTCGCCATGGCAACGGGGGAAACCCTGCAGAAAATCCCTGTTCTCAACGGGATTTCCTGCTTGCGGTGATCGAAGTAAATAGGGGGATGCCACTTGTCAGCGGCTATCATGTAGCTAGCGCTAGGCTAGTTACATGATTTAAAAAAAAAAAAAGTGCTGCGCTGCCCCCTTGCCGCAGTAATTGGAACGGCAAGGGGGTTAAGTGCAGCCAATACCTCCTCCAGGCCTTCAAGTGCTACAACTATTCACTCCCCTTCCTGTAGCCCAGTATTTCCTCCCGCCCCTTTCCTTCTTAATTGTTGGCCAGGACTTTCAGACCTGTGCTTTCCTGGCATTTCCTTTCCTCTAAGTATCAAGGTAAGTACACACACCAGATAATTTTTAAACGAATGATTGTTCTAAACGAGCAATCAAAGACAACAATAAAGTAACGACCGTTCAACGACCAAGCAGAATACACACATAAACAATGTAAAGAACGATATTTTAAAGGGAAGGTTCAGGGTAACCTTTAAAAAAATAAAAATCCATATCCACTTACCTGGGGCTTCCTCCAGCCCGTAGCAGGCAGGAGGTGCCCTCGCCGCCGCTCCAGAGGCTTCCGGTCGTCTTCGGTGGCCGACCCGACCTGGCCAGGCCGGCTGCCAGGTCGGGCTTTTCTGCACTCCAAGGACGGGCTCTTCTGCGTCCCACGCGGGCGCGCTGACTTCATCGGACGTCCTCCGCGCTGTACTGCGCAGGCGCAGTACTGCGCCTGCGCAGTAAAGCCCGGAGGACGTCCGATGACGTCAGCGCGCCCGCGTGGGACGCAGAAGAGCCCGTCCTTGGAGCGCAGAAGAGCCCGACCTGGCAGCTGGCCTGGCCAGGTCGGGTCGGCCACCGAAGACGACCGGAAGCCTCTGGAGCGGCGGCGAGGGCACCTCCTGCCTGCCACGGGCTGGAGGAAGCCCCAGGTAAGTGGATATGGATTTTTATTTTTTTAAAGGTTTCCCTGAACCTTCCCTTTAAGAGAAGTGAGGAAATGTACATCGGAAATGACGTATGTATAACGACATAGACCGACCAATTAATGTGCTGCAATGAATGATCATCGGTTAAGTGTTTGTGTGAATGCAATAATAATCACACAAAAAAAAAAATTATTAAAAAAAAAGTTCGTTCATTCAACGCACGCGTACGGATGAAAAGTCCGCGGCTGTATAAGCGGCGCATGCGTTCTGTGTCGAATGATCGTTCTATATCTGTAAATTAGCTGTGCACTCTTTGGTCGTTCATCATTAGTCTTTACAAAAAATCCAACAGGAGGGATCAAAAACTATTAACTATATTGGTCGTGTACACGCGTCGTTGGAAATCGTTCGTTATGTTTGTATGAACGACCGTCGTTCGTGCATGCAAAAATCGATCGTTCTCGTTCATGTACAAACGATTTTTATCTGACGTGTGTACGAACCTTCACTTACCACTGGGTACATTGCTGCAAATGGGAATGTCACTATTAGTACACACATTACTCGGTGTGCTCAGTGTTGCCCGTGACTCGAGGATAAGTCGACCCCTATACTTTTATGAGTGACTTATACTCAATATATACGATAGGTTACAAGCTGAGATTAGGAGCACCCTCTGTAAAGACCCATATACCCTCTTAACCAAGCCGCCTGGTTGTCATCATGTTTTGGTCTGTTGGCTGACAATCAGGCATGTGTGTACCTGTTGGAAGCGACTAGACGAGTGACTGATAACATGCTGTTTGCCCGATTCATCTGGTGGATCAACTCACATGACTGTTGGGCTAATAACATGCAGTTCGCCATGTGTGTACAACCTCGTTTGAAGGACCTGCTTATTTTGAATGTGGCCGTGTCATGCAATTTGTTGTTTCACTACTTATTTCACTTACTTACAATGCGCATTAAGCTCTGACTTTGGGGAATGGGTTTTTGAGGGTCTTTTGTTGTCTCTCACAGTTATAGACTTTTAATTTCTTGGTTGGAGGGCAAACCAGTAGAATCAGTAATGGATCAAATACTTTTTTTTTCTTTTCCCTCACTATAACTAATGTACCAGTGTTTTTAACCCTTTAGCAGCCAAAGAAAGTAAAACGTTATTTGGCTGCAGGGCCAAATTTTTCCTGCCATAGGGGAAGTGTGCCCAGCCTGGCAGGGTAGGGGTGGTGGCAGCAAGCACTCATACATACAGTTGTGTTCAAAATTATTCAACCCCCACTGAAATTGAGTGTTTTGGCTAGTTTGACATTGATTTTGATCATTTCAGTCATCTTGTTTACAAATAAATCAGAGGCACTTGTAAGTCAGACAAATATAACATAACATTTATAATGAAATAACCACAAATGTCTTTTCTGTGCTCACATCATCATCAGTTTTAATCAACCCCCAAGTGACATTCATTCTTAGTACTTAGTACAACATCCTTTTCCAGTTAGAACAGGTTTTTTAAGAGACTCTGAAGCCTTAATAAAATAGGCTTTTTTCCTTATATATAGCAGGGGCATGTTTGCGCGGCTGAACGAGGGTCCTTTCCCCTCCAAATCCCCCCCCCCCCCCCCCCTGCAAAATCACAACCAACTTGGTCGTAGATTTTGCTACCCCTGTGCACTTCCATGTGAGGCAAGGCTATGAGCTGCAGCCCTGCCTCACACGCGTCTATCAGCGGCTGATATCCGCCTCTCCCCTGCCCCTCTCAGCGCAGGCAGACTGAGCGGGGCGGGGGAGAGGCGGAGATCCGCCGCTGATAGACGCGTGTGGGGCAGGGCTGGAGCTCATAGCCCGGCCTCACACGGAAGCGCTCCCCAGGCAGCACAGGGGGGATTTGGAGGGGAAAGGACCCTCGTTCAGCCGCGGAATATCTGCGTTTTATCAGGGGCACACATGCCTCTGCTATATATAAGGAAAAAAGCCATTTTAATTATGGCTTCAGACTCTCTTTAAACGTGAAGCATAGCTTGACACAAGTGTGTCGAAGTCAGCATCTTCTTTCTGCCACGACCAGGTAACGTTTCAACAGTGCCCTTTGCCTTGCATTTGCGACTGATGCTTCCTATGGTGTCTCTTGGTATGTTTAACATCTTTGCAATCTTCTTATAGCCATTGCCCTTCCTGTGAAGAGAAATCGCCTCTTCTCTTGTCTTCCTGGACCATTCTTTTGACTTCACCATGTTTGTAAACACACCAGTAAATGTCTAGAAGGAGCTGAGTATCACAGTCATTTTAAATCTGCCTAATCGGTGTTTATTATGCTTGATTGCTGCTCGTTAACATCCACAGGTGTTTTCAATACCTGATCGAAAACACTTGAATGAACCTCTGTTCTTAAGTGGTAGTCTTTAAGGGGTTGAATAATTGTGTAATTGAAGAAATCACACAAAAAAACAATTTAGTACTGTATTACAAAAACAATATGTCATTTTAGTTGCATTTGGTTCTTTAACAAGTCCTTGTAAGATTTCATTCTGAACACAATTACAAATGTACACTAAATTCCCTAAAACCATTTACAGCATTGGGGGTTGAATTATTTTGAACACAACTGTACCTGTCTGAATGGCTGGATCGGCACCTTCTTTCTCCACCGTGGTGGCGGCATTCTCCCGGCAGGTCTTCTGGGTCCCAATCACATGATATGATGTGATCGGGATCCAGGAGACTGTCAGCGTTACAGTGCCACCCAGTGGTGGAAGAGGGGTGGTGGACGAGTCTCTTCCATCTACCCTCTTCCACCACCGGTTGACGCTGTAATGCTGACACGGTCTCCTGGATCTCGATCATGTCATATCATGTGATCAGAACTGAGAAGACTTGCTAGAAGTTTAGAGGCGCTGGGGGTGGTAAATATAACTTCTTACTGCCATGCACTTACGAGATATGCTGACAGAGGCTGTCGCTGCACAAGCAGCCTTTTGTTTGCACATTTAATTTGAAGCTGCCATTGGGTTAATTGCTTGTTTATTAAACCTGCACCTCTCTATGTTTTTTTTATTTACATTCATGATTACTTTTTTATGTTGCTGCAGATCTGTTGGATACGAGACTCAATGGAACACAGCATGGAGGAGTCGCCGTTAAAATTATACGAGGAGGCATGCTGGCCTATAAGTTTGGTATGGGAGCGCATTAACCATGCATACACTTCCGATGCTCCTCCTTATTCCTGGGGCCTTCAAAAAGGCGAATCTGGATTTCAAACCTGGGTCTTCCAGTCCCAAACTGAAAGGTTCACTGTTGTCTGGAACGCTACTTCCTCTTACTGGAAGGTGAATTCTCCGTGGCAAAAAAGTTTGTTTTTCATAGGGCCCTTTTTTATTGACAAATCACGGACTGGCTTACACGTTCCTCCTCTTTTCACTGTCGTGAACTCGGACAAAGATATCTTAAGGCCTGCCAATCCTCGAACAGCGGCTGCTATGATGGTAGAAATTGGACGATATGTGATTCACCCAAACTTTGGCAACGAAGATCCCAAGCCAACCCAGTGATCAGATTTCATAATTACTGTTTTTTTTTTTCTTTTTACATGCCTGCACTGACATTACAAGCCTTGCTGATGCGCAGCTATTTTTTTTTCTTCAAATGGGTGGCATTGGATGGACAAGAGACATTTTGAAATATGTGCCTGCCTACATGTCTGTAGACCATTATTAAATTCTATTGACAATAAACGAGCTTGAAAGTGTAACTCAGCCCTTTTTACTAGTGTGACGCAGTATGGTGCATCAATAAACTTTGTAAAAGCGCCTTCCTTAGCTAATTTGTTCTTAAGGGGACCCTGAACAGTGATAAAAAACTGGACTTACCTGGTCTTCCTGCAGCCCCACATGGCCCGCGAGGCCCCTCTGGATCACGTCCGCTGTCCCGCTGGCGGCCCCATTAACTTGGCGACTTCGGCTGAACTGAAGTGGTAACTGTACATGTCCGTGCACCCAGCATGACCACACATGCGTAGCCGTAAGCCTTCTGCGCAAGTGCAGTTCTTAAAAGGCTGAATTGCGCATGCGCAGGAGGCTTACGGCGACGTGCACGTATTGAGCTGGGTGCACAGTTACGATTTAACCGGAAGTCGCCAGGATAATGGGGCTACGGAGGGGACCCAGAGGACCTTGTGGGCTATGGGGGGCTGGAGGGAGCCCCAAGTAAGTCCAGGTTTGTTTGTTTGTTTTTATCACTGTTCAGGTTTACATTAAAATTTTGAGGAGTTTTTGATGTATGTGAAAGAATAGAGAAAATAATTTTGCTTAAAATAGAATTTCACTTAAATTATAAGATATACTAACTCTTACCCACTACCTTAAAGGGGAACTGAAGAGAGAGGTATATGGAGGCTGTCATGTTTATTTCCTTTTAGACAATACCAGTTGCCTGGCAGGCCTGCTGATCCTCTGCCTCTAATACTATTAGCCATAGCCCCTGAACAAGCATGCAGCAGATCAGGTGTTTCAGTGGTTCAGACTTATAAGTCTGATCTGATAAGACTAGCTGCATGCTTGTTTCTGGTTTTAATCAGATACTACTGCAGAGAAATAGACCAGCAGGGCTGCCAGGCAACTGGTATTGATTAAAAGGAAATAAACAGGACAGCCTCCATATACCTCTCTCTTCAGTTCCCCTTTAAAGGACAACTAAAGCAAACATAATATGGAGGCTGCCATATTTATTTTACTTTTAAAGAGAATCTGTACTCTAAAATTCTTACAATAAAAAGCATACCATTCTATTCATTATGTTTTCCCGCCCCCCCCCCCCCCCCATGTTTACAAACAAAAGATAAAGCAAGTGATAGGGTTGAGTAGTGCAGTGTGTGAGTCATACAGTGTGCAGGGGGCCTGTAGAGGGTGTGTATAGCTTCCATAGAATCACAAGCAGCACAGCACATTCCAGCCTGAGTGCCTCAGCCTGACAGGGGATAGAAGATTAGATCATGTAACAGAGATAATACAGCCACTGTGCAACTCGGAAAGGCTGCAGTTAGAGCACATTAGAACAGGTATAGGAACTTATAGGATAGAATAAATAAGGCTCAACATTTTCTTACGGAGTCTCTTTAAGCAATACCAATTGCCTGGCTCTCCTGCTGATACTCTGCCTCTAATACTTTTTAGCCATAGATTCTGAGCAAGCATATATAGATCAGATGTTTCTGACAATATTGTCAGATCTGAAAAGATTAGTTGCCTGCTTGTTTCTGGTGTGATTCAGACACTACTGCAGCCAAATAGACCATCAGGGCTTCCAGGCAATTGGTACAATATTATTTAAAAGGAAATAAATATGGCAGCCTCAATATTCTTCTAATTTTAGTTGTCCTTTAACACCAAAATTCAAAGGGCTGGTACATACCTAAAAGCACTAGCATGCTTTCAAACGCTTTTGTGTTTTTAGAAGAGATTTTTCTTAGCGATTCTAGGCATGAGCCTAGTGATTGAATTTTTTTTTTCTTGGTGTCGCGATTTTTGTTTTGTGTTTTGTTTTTTGTACAGTAGAGCTGCAAGTGTACAGCTTTTGTGTAAAAAAAAAAAAAACCCCCGCTTAGATATGTGCTCTGTTCTAGCGCTTTTTAGAGCTATTTTCCACTTTTCTTTACTTAACATCGAGGCTGAATTGCCTCAGGAATGCTGCTAGAAAAAGCGTTTGGAGAAAAAAAATCACATTGCTCTGGAGTGATTTATCCCATACAAACACATTAGCCAAGCGCTCTGAAGCACTCTAGGTGTGCACCAGCCCTCAAAGTGCTTGAAATTGCTGTACAAAACACTAGCAAAATGCTGAGAAATTGTGGTGGGGATTTGCAAATGCAAGTAGACACCCGGCCTACATGGCTATCCCATTGCTGATGGTCAAGCAAAACCATTCTTAACCTCCCTGGTGTTCTATTAAGATCGCCAGGGAGGCTGCGGGAGGGTTTTTTTTTTTTAATAAAAAAAAAAACTATTTCATGCAGCCAACTGAAAGTTGTCTGCATAAAATGCCCACTAGAGGGCGCTCCGGAGGCGTTCTTCTGATTGCCTCCGGCGGCCAGAAGTAACACGGAAGGCCGCAATGAGCTTCGCTTACCTCGTCGCCATGGTGACGAGCGGAGGGACGTCAGCCGACGTCCTGACGTCAGCCGCCTCCGATCCAGCCCTTAGCGCTGGCCGGAACTTTTTGTTCCGGCTACGCTTGGCTCAGGCGGATGGGGGGACCCTCTTTCGCCGCTGCATGCGGCGGATCGCCGCGCTGCAGCAGCGATCAGGTAGCACACGCGGCTGGCAAAGTGCCGGCTGCGTGTGCTGCTTTTTATTTGAGCCAAATCGGCCCAGCAGGGCCTGAGCGGCAGGCTCCGGCGGTACTGGACGAGCTGAGCTCGTCCAGACCGCTCAGCAGGTTAAAGACAACTGTAGTAAGAGGGCTCTCGAGGCTGCCATATTTATTTCCTTTTAAGCAATACCAGTTGCCTGGTTTTCCTGCTGATCCTCTGCCTCTAATACTTTTAGCAATAAGGCCTGGTGCACACCAGAGGAGTTTTTCTGAGCGTTTTGAGTTCTTGAAACTTCCCGCTAATGTTATCCTATGTGTCTATGCACATTGGAGCGATGAGGTTTTGTAAAAAAAAAAAAAAACCTTAGCATTACATTGGGAAGAGCTTTTGAAACCTCTAGCGTTTGGGGAGCTTTTCTGGTGTGCCTCAGCCCTAAATCCTGAACAAGCATGCAGAAGATCAGGTGTTTCTGACATTATTGTCAGATCTGACAAGATTGGTTGCATGCTTATTTGTGGTGTGATTCAGACACCACCACTGCCAAATAGACCAGCAGGGCTGCTAAGCAACCGGTATTGTCTATAAGAGAATAAATATGGCTGCCTCCATATACCTCTTACTTAAGCTGTCCTTTAACCTTCTATAGTGTAGTGCTGATTACTAGGGGTGGATTCGGTGGTCATCTTGGAATACAAAGCAGAACCTTATTTGCTATCACAGTGACAGCAAAGGAGTTGATGACTGAGGGCTGGTTCATACTCTGGAGCCTTGACTACTATATCTCTATGTAATCATTCCCACTGCAGCGTTTCCGATTTGTATAAATCGCAAACTCGCATGCAGCATTTTGAGGGCGATTGAGTTGTAATTTTCATTCTATTGAACGGGAATCACAAATCACAGTAAAAACATTAAATTTATTTGGGTAGAATCGCGATTTACGTTTCCAGTGTGAACTAGCCTTACGAATTTGGAGATGCAAATGGTTACGAGTTGATGCAGGATTATGCAAATTTAATTATGTAATGCCACTGGGTGCTTTCAAAGTGCATGCATGGTCAGGTGATGTCCTTACATTTTCCAACATTAAATGTAAACTGCCATTTGCCTGCCCAGGTAGCCATACTGTCAGGATCATTCTGTATTAGGACAATATCCTGCTTCTGTTGATAATTTAATCTCTTTTTATACTATGGGCTTGATTCACAAAAGCGTGATAACTCCGTTATCACGCCTAAAAACTTTGCATGTGCAAACTAGGGTGCTAAGTAGTTTGCACCCTAGTTTGCACGTGCAAAGCTTTTAGGCGTGATAACTCAGTTATCACCCTCTTGTGAATCAAGCCCTATATGTGAAGATTGCAACTTTTTTTTTTTTTATTCCATTTACTAGGTCATAAGCTAAAGTGAACTGGCCCTAGTACTGACCCTTGAAGGACCCCAGCTGTTAAGTTTCCCATTTGGAGTATGATCTGCTAACTACTACGCCTGTCTTTTTTTCTGTAATCCCTGCATCCTCAGCTTGTTACTGGGCACAGTGTCAGAAGGTTTTGCTAAGTGTTGTGGATACTGGATTATAACAAATGTATGAATTAACATTTCTTCTATTTAATTTAGGTTATATGCTTAAAGCAGTATATAGTCTGTATTTCATTTACTTATTTACTTATATTTGCATACTTAAAATGTATGTGCACTGAGGTGTATTTTTTTTTTTTTTTTTATCAGTACAGTCAGATATATCTATGGAAAGAGGAACTAACACATCTGTTGCTTAGCTGGCTGGAACATGTTAGTAAAGGGTCCATGACAGAGGCAGTCATGAGACCACTAATGCTATACATAGATTCTTTAAAATTATATATTACTAATACATCTATCCTCCTCCCTGGCTGTATGCATTAAAAAGCAGAAGTATCTGCATAGACCGAACAGTGGTTGTCTGTCTGATTATTCTCACACGTGCATGTGGTATTTTGGATTAACAATTTGGAGCAGCGAGATTTAACCCTCTGGGCTCACCCCCTAAAGGCAAGTACAACAGCATGGCATCCCTGGGTGAGCCCGAGTGTAGGCACCGTGGAGTCCGGACCTAGGATAAGGCCATCGGACACAGCGTCAACTGATTCAGACTTTCGGACCTGCCGGACCACCAAAAATAAGGTAAGGCAAAACTTACCTAGCTCAAGTCTGTTGAACCTTGTTGTTGTGTACGCGGGTCTTTGGGCTATATGTTTCCATAAAAAGGTACATTGAAAGCTCAGGCCTATTTTTATAAGAACCCTTAAAGAAAAAGGTTTCTCACTGTGTGTATGTTAGTTATAGAAGTGGGGAGATCACTGGCCTGGAGGAAGTGTGGGTGATCGGAAACCCGATTCACACCAGTAACAATAGTCGGTGTTGTGAGCTTTTGTTGCTGGCAGGGCTGTGGAGTCGGTGCAATTCTGGGTACCTGGATCCAATTTGCAAAGTGAACACAGCTCCACTCCACCACTTCCACTGCAGTGCTCGACCCAGGTTGGCAAGACCAAAAGGATACAATACAGAGAGGATGATCCGCACTTGTCAGATTCAAGTCACCTTTATTAAGGACATATCCAGATTAAAATTCGACAGGCATCATGGCTGACATGTTTCGGACTCAAACGTCCTTAATCATAGCTCATACACAAATGGCAGTTTGGACACATAAATAGTAGTGTGAGTGCGTGGTATCCGCCCCAGAGCCATCCCAATTGGGGAGTGGTTACTCATCAAGGGGAGTGTGTCTGCAAAATGTCACAGACCGCCCACACATACAAATCAATACATTAAAATACATATATAGAAACTTATGTATATACAAACTAAAAACTAAAAACCAGGAGCAGGTAGCCTAAAAAGGCTCCCAAAGAAGAGAAGAGCAGCCAATGACAGCCGGAAGAGGGACAACAAAGGGGGAGCAAGACCAGAAATATAATACTCATGAGTTTGGGGGTAAAGAGCAGAATTTTATTTAAGTGATGGTGGCCAAATCCCATCTGGCATTTAAGCCATGCGGGACCCTAGTATTAAGCTTAAAGATCCACTCTGCCTCCTTTCTCAAAAGTCTTCTATACAGATCCCCTCCCCTCTTAGACGGTATTACTTTCTCTATCCCGCAAAAAGAGAAGCTGGTCATGCTCCCTCCATGGATCTCACGAAATTGCCTGGCAACATTGGTAATATGTGTGGTGTGCCAGTGTGCTCCCAAGTAGTGTTCTGCCACTCTCTGCCTCAAGGGCCTGGTGGTGCACCCCACATACTGCAGAGAACATGCTCCACAGGAAATGAGGTACACCACATATCTTGTTCCGCAATTGATAAACTGTGAGATAGGAAAACTTCTGCCACTGGAGGCAGAGACAGCAGTTTTGGATTTTGCATGGACATGGCAATACTTGCAGGTCGCCAAACCACACCTGTGGGAGCCAACCGTGGTTAGCCACGTTTTGCCTGTGACCCCCGTGTTGAACATACTGGGGGACAAAGCTTGTCCCAAAGTTGGAGCACGTCTGCTTGCGTATCTAACTCCATCGCTGAGGATATTGGAAAGATCCATATCAGCTCGAAGCATGGGAAGATATTTTGCAATGATTCCATTCACCTGTTTATACTCATTTGAATATGTGGTAACAAAGGTAGGCTTCCGGGGTTCGGAATTCTGTGATACCCGGGGATTGACCAAATCTGTTCTAGACTTCTTGGCCACTCTGTCCCTTCCCCTCTTGATGCACCACCCTGGATACCCTCTCGCTCTTAGACGGAGTTCAGCTGTATTCAGCTCCTGTTCCATGTGGTCAACATCAGAGCAGTTACGTTTTACCCTCGTGAACTCACCCACAGGAATACCACGAATAGTATGTATGGGGTGGCAACTGTCCCCTCTTAAGACTGTGTTGCCACTAGATGGTTTCCTGTAGGTGGTGGTCAGGATGCTACCCCGCTCAGTGTCACCTCTCAATTCCAAATCCAAATAACTAATGAAGCCCACACCCACCACATGCGTGAATTGGAGATTCAAGTCGTTTGAGTTGAAGTGCTCAATCAGGTCCCCAACCTGATCCACGTCACCCTTCCAAATGACCAAAAGGTTCGTCGATGTACCTCCCATACCACACAACGTCCTCCACGCGACGGCTGGCACCCCCAAAAACGTAGCGCTCCTCCCACCATCCCATATAGAGATTGGCCAAGGATGGAGAGAACTTGGCGCCCATGGAAGCGCCACGCCTCTGGAGGAAAAACCTGCCGTCAAACATGAAGTAATTGTGGGTTAGGAGGTACTCGACAGCCATGAGTATGAAAGTGCAGAGGTCTGCAGAGTAGTTGGAATAACGGGTGAGGGGGAAATTGAGTGCCTGGAGGGCTAATGTATGGGGAATGCATGAGTACAATGACCTCACATCTATGGTAACCCATGGTTGGGGACCTGATTGAGCACTTCAACTCAAACGACTTGAATCTCCAATTCACGCATGTGGTGGGTGTGGGCTCCATTAGTTATTTGGATTTGGAATTGAGAGGTGACACTGAGCGGGGTAGCATCCTGACCACCACCTACAGGAAACCATCTAGTGGCAACACAGTCTTAAGAGGGGACAGTTGCCACCCCATACATACTATTCGTGGTATTCCTGTGGGTGAGTTCACGAGGGTAAAACGTAACTGCTCTGATGTTGACCACATGGAACAGGAGCTGAATACAGCTGAACTCCGTCTAAGAGCGAGAGGGTATCCAGGGTGGTGCATCAAGAGGGGAAGGGACAGAGTGGCCAAGAAGTCTAGAACAGATTTGGTCAATCCCCGGGTATCACAGAATTCCGAACCCCGGAAGCCTACCCTTGTTACCACATATTCAAATGAGTATAAACAGGTGAATGGAATCAATGCAAAATATCTTCCCATGCTTCGAGCTGATATGGATCTTTCCAATATCCTCAGCGATGGAGTTAGATACGCAAGCAGACGTGCTCCAACTTTGGGACAAGCTTTGTCCCCCAGTATGTTCAACACGGGGGTCACAGGCAAAACGTGGCTAACCACGGTTGGCTCCCACAGGTGTGGTTTGGCGACCTGCAAGTATTGCCATGTCCATGCAAAATCCAAAACTGCTGTCTCTGCCTCCAGTGGCAGAAGTTTTCCTATCTCACAGTTTATCAATTGCGGAACAAGATATGTGGTGTACCTCATTTCCTGTGGAGCATGTTCTCTGCAGTATGTGGGGTGCACCACCAGGCCCTTGAGGCAGAGAGTGGCAGAACACTACTTGGGAGCACACTGGCACACCACACATATTACCAATGTTGCCAGGCATTTTCGTGAGATCCATGGAGGGAGCATGACCAGCTTCTCTTTTTGCGGGATAGAGAAAGTAATACCGTCTAAGAGGGGAGGGGATCTGTATAGAAGACTTTTGAGAAAGGAGGCAGAGTGGATCTTTAAGCTTAATACTAGGGTCCCGCATGGCTTAAATGCCAGATGGGATTTGGCCACCATCACTTAAATAAAATTCTGCTCTTTACCCCCAAACTCATGAGTATTATATTTCTGGTCTTGCTCCCCCTTTGTTGTCCCTCTTCCGGCTGTCATTGGCTGCTCTTCTCTTCTTTGGGAGCCTTTTTAGGCTACCTGCTCCTGGTTTTTAGTTTTTAGTTTGTATATACATAAGTTTCTATATATGTATTTTGATGTATTGATTTGTATGTGTGGGCGGTCTGTGACATTTTGCAGACACACTCCCCTTGATGAGTAACCACTCCCCAATTGGGATGGCTCTGGGGCGGATACCACGCACGCACACTACTATTTATGTGTCCAAACTGCCATTTGTGTATGAGCTATGATTAAGGACGTTTGAGTCCGAAACATGTCAGCCATGATGCCTGTCGAATTTTAATCTGGATATTTCCTTAATAAAGGTGACTTGAATCTGACAAGTGCGGACCATCCTCTCTGTTTTGGGTACCTGGAGTTGGAGTCGATTATTTCAATAAATTGAGGAATCTGAGTCTGATGATTTTTGAACCAAGTTCATAGCCTTTATAAAAATTAGACTAAGGAGTCGAGGAGTCGGAGCAATTTTGGGTACCAAGAGTCGGTGGTTTCATAAACTGAGTCGGAAGATTTTTGTACCGACTCCATAGCCCTGCCTGGAGTCGGAGTAGGTAGTTTCATAAACTGAGGAGTCGGATGATTTTTTGTACCGACTCCAATGCCATGGACTTGCTGGGGAGGGAGGGGGGGGGTGGACTGAAATTCTGGGATACGACCCATGAGGTCCCATGTAACCAGTTTTAGTTAGACGGGGGACAGTCTTTTTCAGAGTCTACAAGTATACTAAGTCTGTTGCTTTTGCAACACCTACATTTGCATGTCTTCCCATTTGTGGCCAACCATTCAGTTTAGCAGCGATTGCGTCTGCATTGCTGCCTACCCTAGCCTTGCGCTGACTTACGAGCGTGGGCCAGTGTAGCTCCTGATCTACAATTGAGCAATAATATAATACACAATTGTCACTAGGACATGCCCTAAGGGTACTTAATCAGGTATGATGCACCTGATATATGTTTCAATAATAAAGTATTTGATAAAAGCAAAACACAATTGTATACGAGTGTTTGCTACAGGAAACACACAATGTCTGTCTGAGTCCTGTGCTGCAGGGGTCCTGGCTGATCCCCCTCCACTGAAAAGAAAGATCAGTGAGGTGTAGCTATCCCACAGCAACAGAACAAGGTGTCCTGTAAAGGGTGATATGGACCCAGGTGCTCTCACATATGTGGTAAGATAAACCACCTCAGCAAGAACACCCAACCTGTCAGAGTCCTCTATACACCCTATAGGGAGGCTGGATTGATAAAGTGCTCAAACGTGCATTGTGCTGTACATAAACCTAATGAGATCACATTTCACCTAACATGGCTTCTTCAGAGGTGCTATACATATAATACAAAGTGCTATACAGATTGAACATCACCCACAGATTAAAATAACAAAACGCCCCCCATATATCTGATAGCCCCAGTCAGAGCTGTATGCGCCGTGTCTGGCTGCCAAATATATACCATTGAGGGAGGAAGAGGAGGTGTCTGCCACACTGGGCTACGCCCACCCCAATCAGGACATACTACGTCCAGATAGAATGCCAAGGAGTATCCCCCAAAGGCAGTGGGTCAAGCCCCCGGTTGTGCCCATCCCCTAGATGTGGTTCGCGGAGTGGGTAGTCTCCGGGGTCGCCCTGTGGCCCACTAAATGCTAGGTACCGCTACGTGCGCTCCATCGGGCCAAAAAGGGGCGGGGTCTGCGTGCCAATTACGCAGCATCCGCCGCCACACCTCGCATCTCGCGCGATTTAGCCTCCGTAGACCGTGGTGGAACGCGCTGGGCGTCAGATACAATAGCGGAGGGGAGGAGTCCAAGCGGACGTCTGCCGCATGTCAGGCTCAACCCCTATCACCATGCCAACGCATGACGCGTTGCCATGGTCCCCGCTTCCCCATACGTGAACCACCTAGGTTGCACGGGTTCCCAGCTCGGATACAGTATGAATAATCACACACAGGATCCATTAGCCGCCCCTGTTGGGGTAGTAGTGGCCACGATACGCCAGCCACTCCGCATAAATAATTTGTAGCAAGAGGGAGGGCAGGACACGGTTAATACGGGGATGAAAATACGCCTATTCAGGTATACCTAGATAGTAGCCCTAATTGCAAAGAATACATACAGTGGACGTATCTTGATAGAGGGGCCATAAATACAGCAGAGCGTTAGAACATAGGGTACATGATGTTGCTACATCTAATACAATTAAGAGGCGAAAAAAAGAAGAAATCTACCAAGACTACATACTAGACTGATCATGTCAGTAAGGACCTATACTTGGGAGGTGTGACCTCACTCTCATAAAAAACATGCCAAATTAAAATCCTCGTTTAATCCATAAGGTGAAATAGTATCCAAACGAAAGATCCACTGAGATTCAATCTGTGTGAGTTTTTGGTCAAAGTTCCCTCCCCTGAAGTCCCTCCTCCATGTCTGGATGCCCCAAAATTGAATCGCAAAACGTTGCTTTGAGTGAAGATCATTCATATGTCTGGCAATGGATGTGTTTCTTTTGTGTTTGATATCGCCGACATGTTCCAGTACACGGTCTTTCAGCTGTCTCGTTGTTTTACCCACATACCATAAATTGCAAGGACATTTGGCTCCATACACTACCCCCTTACTTTCACAGTTGATAAATGTACGCACATCAAAGGTTCTCCCACTTATTGGGGCTGTGAAGTTTTTTACGGTAGGCATGTATGCACAGGCCTTACATCGGCCACATCGAAATGAGCCTACTGGTTTGGGTGGTAGCCAAGTTTCTCTAGGGGTATTGGATGGATTGTATGTACTGTGGACCAGCAGGTCCCTTAGGTTGGCGGATCTTCTGTATGTAATGGCCGGAGTGTCAGGGAGATGTTTAGCTAGATCTTTGTCCTTTTGTAGGATAGGCCAATAGTGCTTCATGATCTCAAAAACTCTATGTGAATCATTCGTGAATGTCCCGATCATACGGGGTACCTTCAGTGTCTCATTTTGTTTCTCAGTAGTCTTGGGCTTCAATTTGGTATCTTTAAGGGTGTCATTACGTGGGGTCTCCAAGGCCCTTTTATATGCTTGTTCAATGACATGATTAGGAAAGCCTCTATGTCTAAACCTTTGTCGCAAAAGTGTGCATTCCTTCTCAAATGCTTGTGGTGTTGAACAGTTCCTCCTAGCTCGGAGGAACTGACCAATAGGTATGCTCTTACGTAGAGAGCTAGGATGGGAGCTCTCCCACCTCAATAACGAATTGGTCGATGTGGGTTTGCGGAATATCTCTGTTTGTATTTTACCATGCTCAATCACAATCTTGAGGTCCAAAAAATTTATAGTATTTTTGTCAATCTCATATGTGAAATGCATGCCTATCTGATTTGAGTTAAGGATTTCGACAAAATCCCTGAAAACATCCTTGGGGCCATCCCATAGGATCACCACGTCGTCAATAAATCTCCCCCAGTACAAGATGTGAGAAGTAAAGAAAATGAGGTCATCAGAAAAGACACAGTGGTCTTCCCACCAGCCCAGGAACAGATTAGCATATGAGGGGGCACAAGCCGTCCCCATAGCACTGCCCCTGAGCTGGTGGTAAAAACGCCCCCCAAACAAAAATACATTGTGTGTCAAGATAAATTCAAGAAGGCGAATAAGAAATCGATTATGTGCTTCAAGGTGTTGTCCCCTTGTTTTTAGGAAATACTGCACAGCTGCCACTCCCAACTTATGCTCAATATTACTGTACAAGGATTCGACATCAAGGCTTGCTAGAAAGGTGGTAGGTGGAACCTCAATGTCCTGAAGTTTCACTAAAAGGTCTTTTGTGTCCCTTAGATAGGAAGGTAGGGCCTCTACAAATGGTCTCAAGAACCCATCGACATATTTACTGATTTCATCTGTGAGATTACCACAGCCTGACACTATTGGCCTACCCGGGGGCGGCAGGCGTTCTTTGTGTATCTTTGGTAATGCATAAAAGACCGCTAGTCTTGGGAACTTAGTTGACAGATCTAGTCGAGTATAGTCAAGTGTATCTAAACAGCCCTCATTCACTGCCTCCTTTAATATCTTGCATAGTTCATCTGCGTGTAGTTTGGTGGGGTTATCGCTGATAATGGCATATTGGTGTTCGTTCCTTAGAATCATGAGGCACATCTGTTCGTATGTGTCTTTGTCCATAACTACTACATTCCCCCCCTTATCTGCAGGTTTAATTACAAGGTTTTTGTTAGTTTTGAGTGTATTCAATGCTCGTCTTTCGTCTACACTTAAGTTATCATGTATCGGGGTTCTCGTGCTCTCATTTTCCAATCTTTTCAGGGCTCTCGTGACCATATCGACAAACGTGTATATCTGAGGATACTGGGATATCGCAGGGCAGTATTTACTTTTAGGTCTAATCCCACTTGGTGGTGCCAAGGGCGGAATACCTGTGTCATGTTCACATAATAACTCCTGTAAGGCCTCATATGCCTCTTTTTCTTGTTTATCTGATATCTTTTGTTTCGCCTCCTTGTTTTCATACATCTTAACCAATGCCAGTTTTCTCGCAAACAGGTTCACATCCTTCACCCAACTGAAGGCCTGAAACCTCTCAGTGGGCACGAATGATAAGCCTTTAATAAGTAGTGAATTTTCAGTAGGTGTCAGGACATGTGATGATAGATTTACTACCCTCAATTGTGTCACAGAGTCATGTGTGGTTACCATTGGTGTGTTGGTTTCCTGTTGCCTCCCCTCCTCTGCCCCGTGTATCCCCACTGTTTCCGATCCCTTAGAGTATGTCGCTCTTGTTCTATCTGTCGTGGGTCTGCACATTGTGTGTTTGGGGAGGAGGGAGGTTGGTCTAAAAAAGTTTGTTTACTTTTATTGTTGTTATATCTAGGTTGTGGGCCTCTGGGAGGGTCACGTATACCACGTTGAACGTATTTCTTCTTTTTATTCGTGTGTCTTTTGGGTGATAGATGGCTACAGGAGCTATTCGACTCACTTTCTGATTGTGCGTCAATGTCAGATGCCGTAATGGGTTCACTTCCCGGGGCAGGTGGTTTTGGTTGTTTGGGTTTCTCTGCCCACGTAAAAATTTTGTTATTCTTAAAGTCAGAGCTATCTCTTTGAAATTTCTTGTGTTTCCTGCTCTTAATTTCCTCAGTGTATGCGCTAACTTTACGCTCAAGTTTGGCTTCAAATTTTTCGAACTCAGGATGGCCAGATAGTTCTAATAATATTTTCTGCTCCTGTATCAATTTAGCTCTAGCTTTCTCTGCAAATTTTTGTTCGTAGTCACATAGATATTTAATTTGCTCTAGCGATTGTCTGGTCTTAAGTTCGTCCCACCCGGTCATAAATAGGGTATCATCAGTATGGGAGTGTAGCTTAGTAAGATTACGTAGACCTCTAACTGTGATATGTTCCTTCAGATAGATATTGAAGGAGGCCACTTCCCAAGAGGACCTGATAAATTCTTTATAGGTTTTAAAGATGTCCACAAATACCGGTTCAATGTCAGTCTGGTTGGTCCCTGGTTCCACCTCACTCTCACTATCTGGCTCCTCTGTATTAAATGTCTCTCTCGCCTCTTTGGTAATGGATTCAATGGATGGTAGCCCTTCAGATAAATAGGCCATATCCTGAACTAGAACAAAAGGGTGTTCGGCACACCATAAACAAATAAATACATACACTCGCCGAATAGTAGGTACCAGGGGAACATATATAATACACAATTGTCACTAGGACATGCCCTAAGGGTACTTAATCAGGTATGATGCACCTGATATATGTTTCAATAATAAAGTATTTGATAAAAGCAAAACACAATTGTATACGAGTGTTTGCTACAGGAAACACACAATGTCTGTCTGAGTCCTGTGCTGCAGGGGTCCTGGCTGATCCCCCTCCACTGAAAAGAAAGATCAGTGAGGTGTAGCTATCCCACAGCAACAGAACAAGGTGTCCTGTAAAGGGTGATATGGACCCAGGTGCTCTCACATATGTGGTAAGATAAACCACCTCAGCAAGAACACCCAACCTGTCAGAGTCCTCTATACACCCTATAGGGAGGCTGGATTGATAAAGTGCTCAAACGTGCATTGTGCTGTACATAAACCTAATGAGATCACATTTCACCTAACATGGCTTCTTCAGAGGTGCTATACATATAATACAAAGTGCTATACAGATTGAACATCACCCACAGATTAAAATAACAAAACGCCCCCCATATATCTGATAGCCCCAGTCAGAGCTGTATGCGCCGTGTCTGGCTGCCAAATATATACCATTGAGGGAGGAAGAGGAGGTGTCTGCCACACTGGGCTACGGCCCACCCCAATCAGGACATACTACGTCCAGATAGAATGCCAAGGAGTATCCCCCAAAGGCAGTGGGTCAAGCCCCCGGTTGTGCCCATCCCCTAGATGTGGTTCGCGGAGTGGGTAGTCTCCGGGGTCGCCCTGTGGCCCACTAAATGCTAGGTACCGCTGCGTGCGCTCCATCGGGCCAAAAAGGGGCGGGGTCTGCGTGCCAATTACGCAGCATCCGCCGCCACACCTCGCATCTCGCGCGATTTAGCCTCCGTAGACCGTGGTGGAACGCGCTGGGCGTCAGATACAATAGCGGAGGGGAGGAGTCCAAGCGGACGTCTGCCGCATGTCAGGCTCAACCCCTATCACCATGCCAACGCATGACGCGTTGCCATGGTCCCCGCTTCCCCATACGTGAACCACCTAGGTTGCACGGGTTCCCAGCTCGGATACAGTATGAATAATCACACACAGGATCCATTAGCCGCCCCTGTTGGGGTAGTAGCGGCCACGATACGCCAGCCACTCCGCATAAATAATTTGTAGCAAGAGGGAGGGCAGGACACGGTTAATACGGGGATGAAAATACGCCTATTCAGGTATACCTAGATAGTAGCCCTAATTGCAAAGAATACATACAGTGGACGTATCTTGATAGAGGGGCCATAAATACAGCAGAGCGTTAGAACATAGGGTACATGATGTTGCTACATCTAATACAATTAAGAGGCGAAAAAAAGAAGAAATCTACCAAGACTACATACTAGACTGATCATGTCAGTAAGGACCTATACTTGGGAGGTGTGACCTCACTCTCATAAAAAACATGCCAAATTAAAATCCTCGTTTAATCCATAAGGTGAAATAGTATCCAAACGAAAGATCCACTGAGATTCAATCTGTGTGAGTTTTTGGTCAAAGTTCCCTCCCCTGAAGTCCCTCCTCCATGTCTGGATGCCCCAAAATTGAATCGCAAAACGTTGCTTTGAGTGAAGATCATTCATATGTCTGGCAATGGATGTGTTTCTTTTGTGTTTGATATCGCCGACATGTTCCAGTACACGGTCTTTCAGCTGTCTCGTTGTTTTACCCACATACCATAAATTGCAAGGACATTTGGCTCCATACACTACCCCCTTACTTTCACAGTTGATAAATGTACGCACATCAAAGGTTCTCCCACTTATTGGGGCTGTGAAGTTTTTTACGGTAGGCATGTATGCACAGGCCTTACATCGGCCACATCGAAATGAGCCTACTGGTTTGGGTGGTAGCCAAGTTTCTCTAGGGGTATTGGATGGATTGTATGTACTGTGGACCAGCAGGTCCCTTAGGTTGGCGGATCTTCTGTATGTAATGGCCGGAGTGTCAGGGAGATGTTTAGCTAGATCTTTGTCCTTTTGTAGGATAGGCCAATAGTGCTTCATGATCTCAAAAACTCTATGTGAATCGTTCGTGAAGGTCCCGATCATATGGGGTACCTTCAGTGTCTCATTTTGTTTCTCAGTAGTCTTGGGCTTCAATTTGGTATCTTTAAGGGTGTCATTACGTGGGGTCTCCAAGGCCCTTTTATATGCTTGTTCAATGACATGATTAGGAAAGCCTCTATGTCTAAACCTTTGTCGCAAAAGTGTGCATTCCTTCTCAAATGCTTGTGGTGTTGAACAGTTCCTCCTAGCTCGGAGGAACTGACCAATAGGTATGCTCTTACGTAGAGAGCTAGGATGGGAGCTCTCCCACCTCAATAACGAATTGGTCGATGTGGGTTTGCGGAATATCTCTGTTTGTATTTTACCATGCTCAATCACAATCTTGAGGTCCAAAAAATTTATAGTATTTTTGTCAATCTCATATGTGAAATGCATGCCTATCTGATTTGAGTTAAGGATTTCGACAAAATCCCTGAAAACATCCTTGGGGCCATCCCATAGGATCACCACGTCGTCAATAAATCTCCCCCAGTACAAGATGTGAGAAGTAAAGAAAATGAGGTCATCAGAAAAGACACAGTGGTCTTCCCACCAGCCCAGGAACAGATTAGCATATGAGGGGGCACAAGCCGTCCCCATAGCACTGCCCCTGAGCTGGTGGTAAAAACGCCCCCCAAACAAAAATACATTGTGTGTCAAGATAAATTCAAGAAGGCGAATAAGAAATCGATTATGTGCTTCAAGGTGTTGTCCCCTTGTTTTTAGGAAATACTGCACAGCTGCCACTCCCAACTTATGCTCAATATTACTGTACAAGGATTCGACATCAAGGCTTGCTAGAAAGGTGGTAGGTGGAACCTCAATGTCCTGAAGTTTCACTAAAAGGTCTTTTGTGTCCCTTAGATAGGAAGGTAGGGCCTCTACAAATGGTCTCAAGAACCCATCGACATATTTACTGATTTCATCTGTGAGATTACCACAGCCTGACACTATTGGCCTACCCGGGGGCGGCAGGCGTTCTTTGTGTATCTTTGGTAATGCATAAAAGACCGCTAGTCTTGGGAACTTAGTTGACAGATCTAGTCGAGTATAGTCAAGTGTATCTAAACAGCCCTCATTCACTGCCTCCTTTAATATCTTGCATAGTTCATCTGCGTGTAGTTTGGTGGGGTTATCGCTGATAATGGCATATTGGTGTTCGTTCCTTAGAATCATGAGGCACATCTGTTCGTATGTGTCTTTGTCCATAACTACTACATTCCCCCCCTTATCTGCAGGTTTAATTACAAGGTTTTTGTTAGTTTTGAGTGTATTCAATGCTCGTCTTTCGTCTACACTTAAGTTATCATGTATCGGGGTTCTCGTGCTCTCATTTTCCAATCTTTTCAGGGCTCTCGTGACCATATCGACAAACGTGTATATCTGAGGATACTGGGATATCGCAGGGCAGTATTTACTTTTAGGTCTAATCCCACTTGGTGGTGCCAAGGGCGGAATACCTGTGTCATGTTCACATAATAACTCCTGTAAGGCCTCATATGCCTCTTTTTCTTGTTTATCTGATATCTTTTGTTTCGCCTCCTTGTTTTCATACATCTTAACCAATGCCAGTTTTCTCGCAAACAGGTTCACATCCTTCACCCAACTGAAGGCCTGAAACCTCTCAGTGGGCACGAATGATAAGCCTTTAATAAGTAGTGAATTTTCAGTAGGTGTCAGGACATGTGATGATAGATTTACTACCCTCAATTGTGTCACAGAGTCATGTGTGGTTACCATTGGTGTGTTGGTTTCCTGTTGCCTCCCCTCCTCTGCCCCGTGTATCCCCACTGTTTCCGATCCCTTAGAGTATGTCGCTCTTGTTCTATCTGTCGTGGGTCTGCACATTGTGTGTTTGGGGAGGAGGGAGGTTGGTCTAAAAAAGTTTGTTTACTTTTATTGTTGTTATATCTAGGTTGTGGGCCTCTGGGAGGGTCACGTATACCACGTTGAACGTATTTCTTCTTTTTATTCGTGTGTCTTTTGGGTGATAGATGGCTACAGGAGCTATTCGACTCACTTTCTGATTGTGCGTCAATGTCAGATGCCGTAATGGGTTCACTTCCCGGGGCAGGTGGTTTTGGTTGTTTGGGTTTCTCTGCCCACGTAAAAATTTTGTTATTCTTAAAGTCAGAGCTATCTCTTTGAAATTTCTTGTGTTTCCTGCTCTTAATTTCCTCAGTGTATGCGCTAACTTTACGCTCAAGTTTGGCTTCAAATTTTTCGAACTCAGGATGGCCAGATAGTTCTAATAATATTTTCTGCTCCTGTATCAATTTAGCTCTAGCTTTCTCTGCAAATTTTTGTTCGTAGTCACATAGATATTTCATTTGCTCTAGCGATTGTCTGGTCTTAAGTTCGTCCCACCCGGTCATAAATAGGGTATCATCAGTATGGGAGTGTAGCTTAGTAAGATTACGTAGACCTCTAACTGTGATATGTTCCTTCAGATAGATATTGAAGGAGGCCACTTCCCAAGAGGACCTGATAAATTCTTTATAGGTTTTAAAGATGTCCACAAATACCGGTTCAATGTCAGTCTGGTTGGTCCCTGGTTCCACCTCACTCTCACTATCTGGCTCCTCTGTATTAAATGTCTCTCTCGCCTCTTTGGTAATGGATTCAATGGATGGTAGCCCTTCAGATAAATAGGCCATATCCTGAACTAGAACAAAAGGGTGTTCGGCACACCATAAACAAATAAATACATACACTCGCCGAATAGTAGGTACCAGGGGAACATATATAATACACAATTGTCACTAGGACATGCCCTAAGGGTACTTAATCAGGTATGATGCACCTGATATATGTTTCAATAATAAAGTATTTGATAAAAGCAAAACACAATTGTATACGAGTGTTTGCTACAGGAAACACACAATGTCTGTCTGAGTCCTGTGCTGCAGGGGTCCTGGCTGATCCCCCTCCACTGAAAAGAAAGATCAGTGAGGTGTAGCTATCCCACAGCAACAGAACAAGGTGTCCTGTAAAGGGTGATATGGACCCAGGTGCTCTCACATATGTGGTAAGATAAACCACCTCAGCAAGAACACCCAACCTGTCAGAGTCCTCTATACACCCTATAGGGAGGCTGGATTGATAAAGTGCTCAAACGTGCATTGTGCTGTACATAAACCTAATGAGATCACATTTCACCTAACATGGCTTCTTCAGAGGTGCTATACATATAATACAAAGTGCTATACAGATTGAACATCACCCACAGATTAAAATAACAAAACGCCCCCCATATATCTGATAGCCCCAGTCAGAGCTGTATGCGCCGTGTCTGGCTGCCAAATATATACCATTGAGGGAGGAAGAGGAGGTGTCTGCCACACTGGGCTACGGCCCACCCCAATCAGGACATACTACGTCCAGATAGAATGCCAAGGAGTATCCCCCAAAGGCAGTGGGTCAAGCCCCCGGTTGTGCCCATCCCCTAGATGTGGTTCGCGGAGTGGGTAGTCTCCGGGGTCGCCCTGTGGCCCACTAAATGCTAGGTACCGCTGCGTGCGCTCCATCGGGCCAAAAAGGGGCGGGGTCTGCGTGCCAATTACGCAGCATCCGCCGCCACACCTCGCATCTCGCGCGATTTAGCCTCCGTAGACCGTGGTGGAACGCGCTGGGCGTCAGATACAATAGCGGAGGGGAGGAGTCCAAGCGGACGTCTGCCGCATGTCAGGCTCAACCCCTATCACCATGCCAACGCATGACGCGTTGCCATGGTCCCCGCTTCCCCATACGTGAACCACCTAGGTTGCACGGGTTCCCAGCTCGGATACAGTATGAATAATCACACACAGGATCCATTAGCCGCCCCTGTTGGGGTAGTAGCGGCCACGATACGCCAGCCACTCCGCATAAATAATTTGTAGCAAGAGGGAGGGCAGGACACGGTTAATACGGGGATGAAAATACGCCTATTCAGGTATACCTAGATAGTAGCCCTAATTGCAAAGAATACATACAGTGGACGTATCTTGATAGAGGGGCCATAAATACAGCAGAGCGTTAGAACATAGGGTACATGATGTTGCTACATCTAATACAATTAAGAGGCGAAAAAAAGAAGAAATCTACCAAGACTACATACTAGACTGATCATGTCAGTAAGGACCTATACTTGGGAGGTGTGACCTCACTCTCATAAAAAACATGCCAAATTAAAATCCTCGTTTAATCCATAAGGTGAAATAGTATCCAAACGAAAGAAGCCTTGATGTCGAATCCTTGTACAGTAATATTGAGCATAAGTTGGGAGTGGCAGCTGTGCAGTATTTCCTAAAAACAAGGGGACAACACCTTGAAGCACATAATCGATTTCTTATTCGCCTTCTTGAATTTATCTTGACACACAATGTATTTTTGTTTGGGGGGCGTTTTTACCACCAGCTCAGGGGCAGTGCTATGGGGACGGCTTGTGCCCCCTCATATGCTAATCTGTTCCTGGGCTGGTGGGAAGACCACTGTGTCTTTTCTGATGACCTCATTTTCTTTACTTCTCACATCTTGTACTGGGGGAGATTTATTGACGACGTGGTGATCCTATGGGATGGCCCCAAGGATGTTTTCAGGGATTTTGTCGAAATCCTTAACTCAAATCAGATAGGCATGCATTTCACATATGAGATTGACAAAAATACTATAAATTTTTTGGACCTCAAGATTGTGATTGAGCATG
This sequence comes from Hyperolius riggenbachi, assembly GCF_040937935.1. NCBI lineage: Eukaryota > Metazoa > Chordata > Amphibia > Anura > Hyperoliidae > Hyperolius > Hyperolius riggenbachi. The sequence continues at coordinate 234,944,238 of NC_090652.1, read as the reverse complement.
GTAAAATACAAACAGAGATATTCCGCAAACCCACATCGACCAATTCGTTATTGAGGTGGGAGAGCTCCCATCCTAGCTCTCTACGTAAGAGCATACCTATTGTTCAGTTTCTCCGAGCTAGGAGGAACTGTTCAACACCACAAGCATTTGAGAAGGAATGCACACTTTTGCGACAAAGGTTTAGACATAGAGGCTTTCCTAATCATGTCATTGAACAAGCATATAAAAGGGCCTTGGAGACCCCACGTAATGACACCCTTAAAGATACCAAATTGAAGCCCAAGACTACTGAGAAACAAAATGAGACACTGAAGGTACCCCGTATGATCGGGACCTTCACGAACGATTCACATAGAGTTTTTGAGATCATGAAGCACTATTGGCCTATCCTACAAAAGGACAAAGATCTAGCTAAACATCTCCCTGACACTCCGGCCATTACATACAGAAGATCCGCCAACCTAAGGGACCTGCTGGTCCACAGTACATACAATCCATCCAATACCCCTAGAGAAACTTGGCTACCACCCAAACCAGTAGGCTCATTTCGATGTGGCCGATGTAAGGCCTGTGCATACATGCCTACCGTAAAAAACTTCACAGCCCCAATAAGTGGGAGAACCTTTGATGTGCGTACATTTATCAACTGTGAAAGTAAGGGGGTAGTGTATGGAGCCAAATGTCCTTGCAATTTATGGTATGTGGGTAAAACAACGAGACAGCTGAAAGACCGTGTACTGGAACATGTCGGCGATATCAAACACAAAAGAAACACATCCATTGCCAGACATATGAATGATCTTCACTCAAAGCAACGTTTTGCGATTCAATTTTGGGGCATCCAGACATGGAGGAGGGACTTCAGGGGAGGGAACTTTGACCAAAAACTCACACAGATTGAATCTCAGTGGATCTTTCGTTTGGATACTATTTCACCTTATGGATTAAACGAGGATTTTAATTTGGCATGTTTTTTATGAGAGTGAGGTCACACCTCCCAAGTATAGGTCCTTACTGACATGATCAGTCTAGTATGTAGTCTTGGTAGATTTCTTCTTTTTTTCGCCTCTTAATTGTATTAGATGTAGCAACATCATGTACCCTATGTTCTAACGCTCTGCTGTATTTATGGCCCCTCTATCAAGATACGTCCACTGTATGTATTCTTTGCAATTAGGGCTACTATCTAGGTATACCTGAATAGGCGTATTTTCATCCCCGTATTAACCGTGTCCTGCCCTCCCTCTTGCTACAAATTATTTATGCGGAGTGGCTGGCGTATCGTGGCCGCTACTACCCCAACAGGGGCGGCTAATGGATCCTGTGTGTGATTATTCATACTGTATCCGAGCTGGGAACCCGTGCAACCTAGGTGGTTCACGTATGGGGAAGCGGGGACCATGGCAACGCGTCATGCGTTGGCATGGTGATAGGGGTTGAGCCTGACATGCGGCAGACGTCCGCTTGGACTCCTCCCCTCCGCTATTGTATCTGACGCCCAGCGCGTTCCACCACGGTCTACGGAGGCTAAATCGCGCGAGATGCGAGGTGTGGCGGCGGATGCTGCGTAATTGGCACGCAGACCCCGCCCCTTTTTGGCCCGATGGAGCGCACGCAGCGGTACCTAGCATTTAGTGGGCCACAGGGCGACCCCGGAGACTACCCACTCCGCGAACCACATCTAGGGGATGGGCACAACCGGGGGCTTGACCCACTGCCTTTGGGGGATACTCCTTGGCATTCTATCTGGACGTAGTATGTCCTGATTGGGGTGGGCGTAGCCCAGTGTGGCAGACACCTCCTCTTCCTCCCTCAATGGTATATATTTGGCAGCCAGACACGGCGCATACAGCTCTGACTGGGGCTATCAGATATATGGGGGGCGTTTTGTTATTTTAATCTGTGGGTGATGTTCAATCTGTATAGCACTTTGTATTATATGTATAGCACCTCTGAAGAAGCCATGTTAGGTGAAATGTGATCTCATTAGGTTTATGTACAGCACAATGCACGTTTGAGCACTTTATCAATCCAGCCTCCCTATAGGGTGTATAGAGGACTCTGACAGGTTGGGTGTTCTTGCTGAGGTGGTTTATCTTACCACATATGTGAGAGCACCTGGGTCCATATCACCCTTTACAGGACACCTTGTTCTGTTGCTGTGGGATAGCTACACCTCACTGATCTTTCTTTTCAGTGGAGGGGGATCAGCCAGGACCCCTGCAGCACAGGACTCAGACAGACATTGTGTGTTTCCTGTAGCAAACACTCGTATACAATTGTGTTTTGCTTTTATCAAATACTTTATTATTGAAACATATATCAGGTGCATCATACCTGATTAAGTACCCTTAGGGCATGTCCTAGTGACAATTGTGTATTATATATGTTCCCCTGGTACCTACTATTCGGCGAGTGTATCTACAATTGAGCAACAAGAATTCATCCTAGTGCCGCCTCTGTACACTGCCTTCCACAGTGCATTTCAGCTCTTCAGCTACCTCTGCATTTCAGCTACCTCCTCATTTCAGTTGTGAATGAGGAAGTAGCTGGAGATCTAAAATGCAAAGTGGAAGGCAGCACATGGAGGCAGGATAAATTAAGCCCCTGCTGTGGTGCTCATCGCTTTAAATTTGAGTCCTGTTCCAAAGGATTCGGGACAGTGGTAAAATTCTGAATGGTCATCCCTACCAGTTAAGTATATCATGTATATGTTTATAATGGAATATGTTTTAACTACTGTTTTTTTGTTGTTGTTTTGTTTTTTGGTACAAGTTTTTTTTTTTTTAATTTGTTGACTGGGAGGGAGAGAACAGAAGGGACTAATGAGCTAACTATAAAACGGACAGTACTCTTCAAGATTGGACTGTCGACATTCAAATGCCTACAAAATTTGTGATACATGAAGCACTTGCTAAAACTGCACCATACTTCCCACAACCTCAGATCAGCAGGATCCATAAGCTTGGTTACCTCAAAACCTTTGGAGCCAGAGCTTTCTGTCATGCTGCCCCTATCCTTTGGATCTTCCTACTACACCCTGGAGGTATTCAAATCCAGACTAAAAAACACCTTTTTAGCCTGGCATTTGCACACTTGTAGAATGTTTCCCCTGTACCAAAATGCACCATTCAACCAATTACTGGTCAGAGCCATACTTACGTCCCACAGGTGAAAAGTGCTTTACAAATATTATCTGTGGGTCAGGTTCCGCAAATTCCTCTCTACAAAAGCAAAGGGAATTCCAGAGCCTGTAGGATGAGCGCTGCGTAATATGTTGGCGCTTTATAAATACAATAAATAATAAATAACCAGAAGCCCAATGGTACAATGTTGTTAGGTCAAATGTGTGTGACAGAATTGTGGGTATTGGATACTCACAAGAATGGGTTGCAGTCCTGCAACCACTGTATGTGCCTGCAGTATGCTATTGGTCCATGTGGTGCGTACATATTAGTACGCAGTCGGTGAGTTGGGCGCAGGGGCGAGTGCAATGACAGCTCCCCCTGCTGCCGCTAATCCCCCTCAGAGTCATCGCAATTCAGAGGGAGGTGTAATTCTGGGTCTGGCGAACGATGGAGCCCCGAATTACTCTTACGAGCCCCATGCAGCATAACATTGCTGCTATAGAGTGCCTCTCCTGTGTTCTCTTCTACTTGTAGATGACAACTAGTAAGGATTAACACCTCCAAAGAGATGTCTAAATGACGAGAGGGTTTTTGGACGTTGGGGAGGCAGTATGCGTGTATTCTGGAGTGGGTTACTACATAGAATGAAAATAAAAGTGGTATCTTACCTCCTGTGATGACTCAAACTAGAATAGAAAAAAGGAATCCTGACTGTAACGATTGGTGTCAGCACACAGAGAACTCTGATTATTGGTGATCTGCAGTATCACCAATAATACAGATGCTATACCTGATTATGTGGTGATCTGCAGAATCACCAATAATACTAGTATAGCCTGACACTGGACAACAGAAGTGGAATAGTGTTTGGTGTAACAGTAATACGGATGAGAGAGATCACCCGAGGAGCGGTTGATTCAGACTGTACTGCAGCCGGTGCTCACCTTATGAGTGGATGAGACAGACTGTGCTACAGCTAAAGGCATATGAATACCACAGCAATGAAAAGGAACACAATAATGCTTTACAGCTGACCACCTGTGGAGCAAGTGATTCAGACTGTACTGCAACCAGATAGTGTTTAGTGCACAGTATACGGGGGAGCAATCCTAGTGATGCTTGACTAAGGATCCCCTAAAGAACAGGTGGTACAGACTGTATTGCAGCCTAGGAATACCTGTAGGACAAGTATCACAGCTAAGCAGTAGTATCCTACACCTGAGAGGTTGGTGTAAGCAACTAGTTTCCCACACCAGTGGCAGGGCCCACTGATGCGGGTAGCGAGGTCAGACAGACAGAGTTTGGCAACGAGCGGACAGATACAGTACAGAAACGGAAGACTGATTCAACGTCAAGGACAGGCAGGGTTGACAACGGGAATCAGATAGGCTGAGGTACAGAATCGACAAACGGAAGAATAGTCAGCAAGCGAAAGGTTGTAACAGATAAACAATGCAATAGTACTTTAAAGCTATCAACAGAATCTAACGAAGTGTGGATCCCCGGCTCCGGCCGGTTCTAGCACACTTTGGGATCTGACTGGGTTCTGAGCGCTAACACACTATAGCAGACGCTGAACTACTGACAGACCTGCTCTATATATAGTCAACATGCTCCATAGCGCCGCCCCAGTCACTCAGCCAATCCGGATGCTAGCTGGAATTAGCTGACCGCATGATCAGCTGACTCCCCTCTTAGCTGCATAAAGGTCCTGTCGCTCTGCTCGCACACGCATAGCCCTTAACCTGTGAGCAATGGAAGGACCCTGAGCATATACCCGCGAGGCAGAGACCGCCGGTTGACACGCGGAGATAGCCGCCATGCCGCTTGACTCAGCGGCGGCATCTCCGCTATTACTTACACTGACAAGCATTTCACAGGTCTACCCGCTTCCTCATGTCAATACAACAAAACGCCTAAAATCAAACATACAGTTGTTGAGCTCACATTCAGTACATAGTCATAGGATGGGTTTCCTTTTCCATATGATATAAACCAGGGTAAGGGAATATTCCAAGATATTGCTGAATGAAAGCACACAAAAAAATAGCATAGTATGCGTGTCAGAAAAGTGCATGATGCAAAGTGCCCCCCCCCAACATCCCAAAACCCCCTTGGCTTTACAAATATTGTTTGTTGTCGGTGGTATGGGATCTTTTTTGCCATGCAGTGTTACATTTATCCACTAGATGTCTCCTGTCCTCTGATTTAATGTTCTAAGTTAAATTAAAGTGTGTGTGAATTTGTTTGTTTGTTTTTTATGGACTTTTAATAAATGATCACTGCTGGTGGTTACAGCCGTAATCATTCATGAATCAGGCACTTTGGCTTTGGAAACAAGTTTCCATTCTCCTATCGGTGTTCTAGTGGCGCCAACGATTGCACACATAGGAACAAGAAGTTTAGTACCAGGACTTAAAGGGATACTTAAGTCAAAAAAAAAATAGATTTTTACTCACCTGGGGCATCCCTCAGCCCCCTGAAGCTGTATGGTGCCCTCGCAGCCTCGCTCCGATCCTCCTGTCCCCGCTGGCGGCTACTTCCGGGTTCGGCGACAGCCGCCGACAGGCTGGGAACGCGAGTGATAGCAGCATAGAGGGTGATATAGCGGCTGGGAACGCGGAGAATCACTCGCGTTCCCAACCTGTCGGCGGCTGTCGCCGAACCCGGAAGTAGCCGCCAGCGGGGACAGGAGGGTCGGAGCGAGGCTGCGAGGGCACCATACAGCTTCAGGGGGCTGAGGGATGTCCCAGGTGAGTAAAAATCTAATTTTTTTTTTTGACATAAGTATCCCTTTAAGACGAAGTCTCAGGGGGCGTAGATATGCTGCTGCTCCTGCAGTGGTTTAACCACTTGAGGACCCACCCTTTACCCCCCCTTACGGACCAGCGCTGTTTGAAGGGATCTGTGCTGGGTGGGCTCTGCAGCCCCCAGCACAGATCAGAGGGCACGCAGAGCGATCAGATCGCCCCCCTTTTTTCCCCCCTATGGGGATGATGTGCAGGGGGGGTCTGATCGCTCCTGCGTGCAGGCTAGTTGCGGGGGGGCACCTCAAAGCCCCCCTCCGCGGCGACATTCACGCCCCTCCCTCTCCTACCTCTCCCTCCCGGTGATCCGGGCTGCACAGGACGCTATCCGTCCTGTGCAGCCAGTGACAGGACGTCCCCTGTCACATGGAGGCGATCCCCGGCCGCTGATTGGCCGGGGATCGCCGATCTGCCTTACGGCGCTGCTACGCAGCAGCGCCGTACAATGTAAACAAAGCGGATTATTTCCGCTTGTGTTTACATTTAGCCTGCGAGCCGCCATCGGCGGCCCGCAGGCTATTCACGGAGCCCCCCGCCGTGATTTGACAGGAAGCAGCCGCTCGCGCGAGCGGCTGCTTCCTAATTAATCAGCCTGCAGCTGGCGACGCAGTACTGCGTCGCTGGTCCTGCAGCTGCCACTTTGCCGACGCACGGTATAAGCGTGCGGTCGGCAAGTGGTTAAAAGGAAAAAAAGTAACATTACCTCGTTAGAGGGAAGCCTCTAGACAGGGCCGGTTCAAGTAACAATGGGGCCCTAGGGCAAGATTAGCCTGGGGGCCCCCAACAGACACCACCCTGACCAAAAAGCTTCATCAGAGGCCATTTGTTGCAGCCAAATTTCCCTCCTGGGCCCCTGAGCTGGCTGCTGACCCTCCCCCAATCATCCCCCAACTGGGAGGGTGCAGCTGCATTGGGGGAGAAGATGGCTAAACGGTTGGAGGAGATTTTAAACTAGGATCTGGGGGGAGGCGGGAGGATAAAGTCTCAATACATAGACAAGATGAGGTAAAAAGACAGTGGGAACCTATCATTATGGAGGGTGGAGAGGGGGGTGGGGACAGTGTAAAGATTAAGGAGGTTGGTAAAAATTCAAGTAGCCAATTTCATGTAATCAAAATTGGTAAATGTGGTGGTAAAAATATAAAGTGCATGGTAACCAATGCTCGGAGCCTTGCAAATAAAATTGACGAACTAGAGTTCATTCTGAATGACAAAGGCTATGACATTGTGGGAATAACCGAGACATGGATGGATGAAAGCCATGACTGGATAGCTAATTTAAAAGGATACAATGTGTTTAGGAGGGATAGAACAGGGAAAAAAGGTGGAGGGGTTTGTCTCTTTGTTAAGAATTCTCTTACAGCTGTCCTCAACGATGAAATGGAGGAAGATTGCGAAGATGTGGAGTCCGTTTGGGTAAATATTCATGGTGGAAATAAAAGTTGCCAATTGCTTATTGGGGTATGCTACAGGCCACCTCTTATTAATGAAGCTGCAGAACTGCGATTACTACAGCAGATTGAAAAAGCTGCAGGTAAAAATGAGGTCATAATTATGGGCGACTTCAACTTTCCAGACATTGACTGGAGTATTGAGGCTACCCATTCTGGTAAAAGCAGCAGATTTCTGGCAGCACTACAGGACAATTACTTGACTCAAATGGTAACTGAACCAACTAGGGGGAATGCGTTACTGGATCTGATCATTTCTAATAGACCAGATAATGTATCAAATGTGCAGGTTCAAGAACATTTGGGAAATAGTGATCACAACATGATAACGTTTGAGCTGGTGACTGATAGGCCACGGGGCAGCGGGACCACTAAAACTATGAACTTTAGAAAAGCAAAGTTCACTCAAATTAGGCAGGCACTAAGTTTGGTGAACTGGGATAATGTACTACAAGGGGAAGACACTGAAGGGAAATGGCAAGCTTTTAAACTTATACTCAATCAATACTGTAGTATGTATATCCCATATGGAAACAAAATGTCTAGGAATAAAAAAAGGCCTCTATGGATGAATAGAAAGGTTAAAGATAAAATGAAGAGGAAAAAGAATGCCTATAAGGTCTTAAAACAGGAGGGGACAGAGGCTGCACTAAGCAATTATAAGGAGTGCAATAAAAATTGTAAAAAAGAAATTAGGCAGGCAAAGATTGAAGCTGAAAAACAAATCGCTAAGGATATCAAATCTAACCCAAAAAAGTTTTACAAGTACATTAACTCTAAAAAAAGAAAGGTTGACTGTATAGGACTCCTAAAGGATGAGGATGGGAACTCAATGGTGGATGACCAAGGTAAGGCAGAGTTATTAAATGCTTTCTTTGCTTCTGTCTTCACAAAAGAAACAGCACTGTTGCAAACTACAGAGGCGGAAGAGTCTCAATCTTCTAACTGTAATATTAAATACTTAACGCAGGAAGAAGTGAAGGCAAGACTAAATAAATTAAAAATAGACAAGGCACCTGGCCCGGATGGCATGCATCCTCGGGTCCTAAGGGAATTAAGTTCAGTTATAGATAAACCCCTTTATCTTATCTTTTGTGACTCTCTTGCAACTGGCAGAGTCCCAGTGGATTGGCGTACAGCCCACGTTTTCCCATTATTTAAGAAGGGCAAAAAATCTGATCCAGGAAATTATAGACCTGTAAGTTTAACATCAGTTGTATGCAAACTATTTGAGGGGTTACTAAGAGATACTATACATGACTTCATAGTAGAAAATAATCTTATTTCTCAGCATCAACATGGGTTTACTAAAGACAGGTCCTGTTTGACTAACATGCTCAGCTTTTATGAGGTAGTGAATGCTAATATGGATATTGGGAATGCTGTAGATGTGATATACTTGGACTTTGCAAAGGCCTTCGACACTGTTCCCCACAAAAGTCTGGTGCAAAAGTTGAGGATGCAAGGACTGGGGAAGAGTCTGTGTTCATGGATAGGGAACTGGCTAATGGACAGAAAGCAAAGAGTTGTGGTCAATGGATCATACTCAAAATGGGAGACTGTTAGCAGTGGGGTCCCACAGGGGTCTGTTCTGGGTCCAGTGCTCTTCAATTTATTTATTAATGACCTAGTAGATGCAGTAGTGAGCAATGTTGCTATTTTTGCAGATGATACAAAATTGTGCAGAATCATTAACTCTCAGGAAGATAGTGTCATATTGCAACAGGATCTGGATAGGATGGCTATATGGGCACATACATGGCAGATGAAATTCAATGTTGACAAATGTAAGGTCATGCATTTTGGACGTACTAATGGTTTAGCACCATACAAAATAAATGGGATACAGTTGGGGACATCAAACTTGGAGAAGGACTTAGGAGTACTCATTGACAACAAGTTAAATAATCGTACTCAATGCCAAGCAGCTGCAGCTAAAGCTAACAAAATTTTGGGATGCATTAAAAGGGAAATAAAAACTCGAGATGCTAGCATAATATTGCCCCTGTTTAACTCTCTAGTAAGGCCACATCTGGAATATGGAATTCAGTTCTGGGCACCACATTACAAAAAAGATATTGCAGTTTTAGAGCAGGTGCAGAGACGAGCAACAAAATTGATGCGTGGGATGGAAGGTCTCACTTATCGAGAAAGGTTAGATAAACTGGGTTTATTTAGTCTAGAGAAAAGACGCCTTAGAGGGGATCTAATTAAAATGTATAAATACATCAGAGGGCAATATAATACCTTGGCGGATGAGCTTTTTGTCCCTAGGCCTTCTCAAAGGACTAGAGGACATGATCTGCGCATGGAGGAAAAACGTTTTAGCCATTTATTTAGGAAAGGGTTCTTTACAGTAAGAGTGATTAAGATGTGGAATGCATTGCCACAGGAAGTCGTTATGGCAAACTCTATACCTGCATTTAAAGGGGGCTTAGATGCTTTCCTTGAGTTGAAAGACATCCATGGCTACAATTACTAGGTAATGCCTAATGATGTTGATCCAGGGATTTTATCTGATTGCCATCTGGAGTCGGGAAGGAATTTTTCCCTTTAGGGGCTAATTGGACCATGCCTTGTAAGGGTTTTTTCGCCTTCCTCTGGATCAACAGGGATATGTGAGGGAGCAGGCTGGTGTTGTACTTTATACTGGTTGAACTCGATGGACGTATGTCTTTTTTCAACCAAAATAACTATGTAACTATGTAACAGACTCTGCAGGGTCCCTGGGGAGCTACAGATCAGATGGGGGAGGGACAACTTGGGGGCCCCTACAGGCTCTGGGGCCCTGGGGCAACTGCCTATTTTTTCCTATGGTAGTTCCGGCCCTGCCTCTATATTCTTCAGAGGCTTCTAAAGGTCACCGATCCAGTACTTGGGACCCTTTGGAAGTTTGCGTTTGCACTCCTGTGACACAAGGGTGCTGTAGTACAATTGATTGCATGAATGTGTATAATATATAGTCATTCTGTATATTCTAGTCTACTTCTCCAAGAAGATGTGATCGAATAACAGTTTTTTTGAAGGTCAGGCGGCAGAATTAAGAACCGCAGTTGGTTTTGAGGTCCTCTCTTAGTGTACAGTAAACAATGAGCACTAGCGCTCACAGACCAATAGACAACAAACAATAGATAACAATGGCACCAATCACTTCAGTGCCCAGAGCTGGGCTAAACACCTCAAGCAGTTGCTACAAGATGGAGCGCTTCCCTGCTATTGTGAGTAGAGTTGGGCCGAACGGTTCGCCTGCGAACGGTTCCATGCGAACTTCAGTGGTTCGCGTTCGCGTCCCGCAGGCGAACCTTTGCGGAAGTTCGGTTCGCCCCATAATGCACATGGAGGGTCAACTTTGACCCTCTACATCACAGTCAGCAGGCCCAGTGTAGCCAATTAGGCTACACTAGCCCCTGGAGCCCCCCCCCCTTATATAAGGCAGGCAGCGGCGGCCATTACGGTCACTCGTGTGCTGCCTGCGTTAGTGAGAGTAGGGCGAGCTGCTGCAGACTGTCTCTCAGGGAAAGATTAGTTAGGCTTAACTTGTTCCTGTCTAGCTGCATACCTGTTCTGTGAACCCACCACTGCATACCTGTGCTGTGAACCCACCACTGCATACCTGTGCTGTGAACCCACCACTGCATACCTGTGCTGTGAACCCACCACTGCATACCTGTGCTGTGAACCCACCACTGCATACCTGTTCAGTGAACCCACCACTGCATTCCTGTGCTGTGAACCCACCACTGCATACCTGTTCAGTGAACCTGCCACTGCATACCTGTTCTGTTCAGTGGACCCGCCACTGTATACCTGTTCATTGAACCCACCACGGCATACCTGTGCTGTGAACCCACCACTGCATACCTGTTCTGTGAACCCACCACTGCATACCTGTGCTGTGAACCCACCACTGCATACCTGTTCAGTGAACCTGCCACTGCATACCTGTTCTGTTCAGTGGACCCGCCACTGTATACCTGTTCATTGAACCCACCACTGCATACCTGTGCTGTGAACCCACCACTGCATACCTGTTCTGTGAACCCACCACTGCATACCTGTTCAGTGAACCTGCCACTGCATACCTGTTCTGTTCAGTGGACCCGCCACTGTATACCTGTTCATTGAACCCACCACTGCATACCTGTTCTGTGAACCCACCACTGCATACCTGTTCTGTGAACCCACCACTGCATACCTGTTCAGTGGACCCGCCACTGTATACCTGTTCAGTGAACCCGCCACTGCATACCTGTTCTGTTCAGTGGACCCGCCACTGTATACCTGTTCAGTGAACCCGCCACTGCATACCTATTGTGTTCAGTGAACCTGCCACTGCATACCTGTTCTGTGAACCCGCCACTGTATACCTGTTCTGTTTAGTGAACCCGCCACTGCATACCTGTTCTGTTCAGTGGACCCGCCACTGTATACCTGTTCAGTGAACCCGCCACTGCATACCTGTTGTGTTCAGTGAACCTGCCACTGCATACCTGTTCTGTGAACCCGCCACTGTATACCTGTTCTGTTTAGTGAACCCGCCACTGCATACCTGTTCTGTTCAGTGGACCTGCCACTGTATACCTGTTCAGTGAACCCGCCACTGCATACCTGTTGTGTTCAGTGAACCTGCCACTGCATACCTGTTCTGTGAACCCGCCACTGTATACCTGTTCTGTTTAGTGAACCCGCCACTGTATACCTGTTCTGTTTAGTGAACCCGCCACTGCATACCTGTTCTGTTCAGTGGACCCGCCACTGTATACCTGTTCAGTGAACCCGCCACTGCATACCTGTTCTGTTCAGTGGACCCGCCACTGTATACCTGTTCAGTGAACCCGCCACTGCATACCTGTTGTGTTCAGTGAACCTGCCACTGCATACCTGTTCTGTGAACCCGCCACTGTATACCTGTTCTGTTTAGTGAACCCGCCACTGTATACCTGTTCTGTTTAGTGAACCCGCCACTGCATACCTGTTCTGTTCAGTGGACCCGCCACTGTATACCTGTTCAGTGAACCCGCCACTGCACACCTGTTCTGTTCAGTGGACCCGCCACTGTATACCTGTTCTGGTTAGTGAACCCGCCACTGCATACCTGTTCTGTTCAGTGAACCCGCCACTGCATACCTGTTCTGTTCAGTGGACCCGCCACTGTATACCTGTTCAGTGAACCCGCCACTGCATACCTGTTCTGTTCAGTGAACCCGCCACTGCATACCTGTTGTGTTCAGTGAACCTGCCACTGCATACCTGTTCTGTGAACCCGCCACTGTATACCTGTTCTGTTTAGTGAACCCGCCACTGTATACCTGTTCTGTTTAGTGAACCCGCCACTGCATACCTGTTCTGTTCAGTGGACCCGCCACTGTATACCGGTTCAGTGAACCCGCCACTGCATACCTGTTGTGTTCAGTGAACCTGCCACTGCATACCTGTTCTGTGAACCCGCCACTGTATACCTGTTCTGTTTAGTGAACCCGCCACTGTATACCTGTTCTGTTTAGTGAACCCGCCACTGCATACCTGTTCTGTTCAGTGAACCCGCCACTGTATACCTGTTCAGTGAACCCGCCACTGCATACCTGTTGTGTTCAGTGAACCTGCCACTGCATACCTGTTCTGTGAACCCGCCACTGTATACCTGTTCTGTTCAGTGAACCCACCGCATCAGTGCGCATACCTGTGCAGTTAAGTGAACCCACCTACCTACGTGAGTGCACGCAGTGTGATATACCACTCCGTGCATACCCGATATGGACAAAACAGGTAGAGGAAGAGGTAGTGCCAGAGCCAGAGGAAGGCCACCCGGCAGGTCTGCGCGAGGTCGTGTAAATGTAATTTCGTGTGGACCTGGCCCACAGTACAGTGCTCGGAAGAAGGCACGTCCCATCACCTCCCAAGATTGTCAGGACGTGGTTGAGTATTTAGCGACACAGAACACCTCATCTTGCTCAGCCACCAGCGATATTACTAGCACCACTTTCGCTGCATTTGACACTTCGCAAGAATTATTTAGTGGTGAAATCACTGATGCACAGCCATTGTTGTTACAGCCAGATGAATTTTCACCAGCTCATATGTCTGAGTTACGCGGCAACACTATGGATGTAACGTGTCAGGAGGATGAAGGACCTACTGATGGTGCAAGTTTGGATTTGTCTGAGGCAAGCGAAGCTGGGCAGGATGACTACGATGATGACGGTAATAGGGATCCTCTGTATGTTCCCAATAGAGGAGATGAAGAGGGGGACAGTTCAGAGGGGGAGTCAGAGAGTAATAGGAGGAGAGAAGTTGCTGAAAGAGGCTGGGGCAGCTCTTCGTCAGAAACAGCTGGTGGCAGAGTCCGGCACCATGTATCGCCACCTATGTACAGCCAGCCAACTTGCCCTTCAGCATCAGCTGCTGAGGTCCCCATAGTGCCCACATCCCAGGGTGGCTCAGCGGTGTGGAAATTTTTTAATGTGTGTGCCTCAGATCGGACCAAAGCCATCTGTTCGCTCTGCCAACAAAAATTGAGCCGTGGAAAGGCCAACACTCACGTAGGGACAAGTGCCTTACGAAGGCACCTGGAGAAAAGGCACAAACAGCAATGGGATGGCCACCTGAGCAAAAGCAGCAGCAGCACACAAAAGCAAAGCCACCCTCCTTCTCCTCTTCCTCCTCCATCAGGTGCATTATCTGCTTCTGCCGCTTTCTCCCTTCCACCTTCACAGGCACCCTCCTCCACTCCGCCTCTGCCCTTGAGCGGTTCCTGCTCCTCTGCCCACAGCAGCAGTCAGGTGTCCATGAAGGAAATGTTTGAGCGGAAGAAGCCAATTTCGGCCAGTCACCCCCTTGCCCGGCGTCTGACAGCTGGCGTGGCGGAACTGTTAGCTCGGCAGCTGTTACCATACCGGCTGGTGGACTCTGAGGCCTTCCGTAAATTTGTGGCCATCGGAACACCGCAGTGGAAGATGCCAGGCCGCACTTATTTTTCGAGAAAGGCCATACCCCAACTGCACCGTGAAGTTGAGAGGCAAGTGGTGTCATCTCTTGCGAAACTGGACAAACTCTGCGCAAACGTATGAATGGACACAGGCACACTATTAATGATACCAAATCTGGACTCCCAGTTGCTACACACTTTCGGTCCAACGGACACAGCATGGATGATCTTCGTGTCACTGCCCTGAAGGGCGGCTTCAAAACGTCAAATGACCGATTAATAGCAGAAACAAAATTTATAAATTGTTTCAAAGCTGTGCAGAAGGGTCTGAATAAGGACAACAACTTTCTATATTGGTATGAGATTGATGAGATATGAACTGTCTCAGCCACCCTAGCTGAACTTGTGAACTAAGAATTTACGATACCTCTGGGTCAATCCTAATACCAGGTCTGTGAGCAATAAAGTAAACAAGGATCCTTATCTTACCCCATTTAGATGGTCTGTTTGTATTAAGGCATCTTAATGATGTATTTATGCTTGAAAAAAAATATCTGGTTTTCCTTTTGATGTTGCATGTATATAAGCTGTCTGTACCACCAGCTTGCAAACTAACAGGATATAAACCTGACGAAGGCTGCAAGGCCGAAAGCTTGTTTATTCTTATTCATTTGTAGTTAGCCAATAAATGGTATCATCCTGATTTAAAACTTCTTGCTCTTGCGAAGAGCGTTGGGTCAAGGGTACACCTGACCACGGATGCCTGGTCTGCCAAGCACGGGCAGGGCCGCTACATTACCTACACAGCCCATTGGGTGAACCTGGTGGTGAACGATGGCAAGCAGGGCGCAGCGGACCAAATTGTGACACCTCCACGGCTTGCAGGCAGGCCTCCTGCCACCTCCTCTCCTCCTGCTACATGCTCTTCGCTGTCCTCCTCCTCCTTGGCTGAGTTGCAGTTGTCCTCCACAGCTACACAGCCCCAGCTCCGCAGGGCCTATGCTGCATGCCAGGTAAGACGGTGTCACGCCATCTTAGACATGTCTTGTCTCAAAGCGGAGAGTCACACTGGAGCAGCTCTCCTGGCTGCTCTTAAGAAACAGGTGGATGAGTGGCTGACCGCGCACCACCTGGAGATAGGCAACGTGGTGTGCGACAACGGCAGCAATCTGCTTGCCGCTTTGCATATGGGGAAGCTGACACACATACCCTGCATGGCACATGTCATGAATCTAGTGGTTCAAAGATTTGTGGCAAAGTACCCTGGCTTAGCGAATGTCCTGAAGCAGGCCAGGAAGTTCTGTGGGCATTTGAGGCGGTCTTACACAGCCATGGCACGCTTTGCGGAAATTCAGCGCAAAAACAACATGCCGGTGAGACGCCTCATTTGCGATAGCCCGACTCGCTGGAACTCGACCCTGCTCATGTTCTCCCGCCTGCTAGAACAGAAGAAAGCCGTGACCCACTACCTCTACAACTACAGTAGAATGAAACAGTCTGGGAAGATGGGGATGTTCTGGCCCGACAACTGGACACTGATGGAAAATGCATGCAGGCTCATTCGGTCGTTTGAGGAGGTGACCAACCTGGTGAGCCGCAGTGAGGGCACCATCAGCGACTTAATTCCCTACGCTTACTTCTTAGAGCGTGCTGTGCGTAGAGTGGCGGATGAAGCTATGAATGAGCGTGACCAGGAACCGTTACGGCAGGAACAGGCATGGGACCAATTTTCATCAGACCCAGCTGTTTCCTCAACACCTGCGGCAGCACAGAGGGGGAGGAGGAGGAAGAAGAGAAGTCGTGTGCAGAAGACGAGTCAGACTCAGAGGATGATGAGCAAGGTGTTTCTTTGGGGGAGGAGGAGGAGGAGGAGGGGACAGCGGCAGGAGAACAACCTCAGCAGGCATCGCAAGGGGCTTGTGCTGCTCAACCTTCCCGTGGTATTGTTCGCGGCTGGGGGGAGGAGGTTGACTTACCTGACGTCACTGAGGAAGAGCAAGAGGAGATGGAGGGTACTGGATCCGACTTTGTGCAGATGTCGTCTTTTATGCTGTCCTGCCTGTTGAGGGACCCCCGTATAAAAAACCTCAAGGGGAATGACCTGTACTGGGTGGCCACACTACTAGACCCTCGGTACAGGCACAAAGTGGCGGACCTGTTACCAACTCACCGGAAGGTGGAAAGGATGCAGCACATGCAGAACCAGCTGTCAACTATGCTTTACAATGCCTTTAAGGGTGATGTGACGGCACAACGCCAGCAAGGTACCACTGCCACTAATCCTCCTCCCGTGTCCACGCAGTCAAAGACAGGACGCTCCAGCGATCTCATGGTGATGTCGGACATGCGGACGTTCTTTAGTCCAACGCCTCGCCGTAGCCCTTCCGGATCCACCCTCCACCAACGCCTGGAACGGCAGGTAGCCGACTACCTGGCCTTAAGTGTGGATGTAGACACTGCTGTGAACAGCGATGAGGAACCCTTGAACTACTGGGTGCGCAGGCTTGACCTGTGGCCAGAGCTGTCCCAATTTGCCATCCAACTTCTCTCCTGCCCTGCCGCAAGCGTCCTGTCAGAAAGGACCTTCAGCGCAGCTGGAGGCATTGTCACAGAGAAGAGAAGTCGCCTAAGTCACAAAAGTGTTAAGTACCTCACCTTTATCAAAATGAATGAGGCATGGATCCCGGAGGGCTGCTGCCCGCCCCAAGACTAAGTCAGTCCCTGCACACACAGCATCTCTGCCTGCACGCCGTGTGACTGGCTACCTTCTCCGGCACCACCAACAGGGTCCGGGACTCCAGGCGGATTGCTGAATTTTTTAGGCCGCTGCTAGCAGCGGCCGCTGTAATAATTTTTCTGGTGCGTGTACATGACTGCCTAATTTTTCTGGCTGCACTGCGGGCAGCTGTAACAACAAAAGAAAAGGCATGTACATGCGCCCATTCCCCTTCGTGATCATTACCTTGCCGTGGTGAAGGGGCTTGCGTATCACAATGAAGCAATGACTGGCGCCTAGATGAGTGTCTCGGGGGGCACACCCACGATAATAAGGTCGTTGCCTCATTGTGGTCAGACCAAATTTGATCAGCTGGACAGTCACTGTTCTGTCATTCAGCTACATCAGCCAGGTGACCATATGGGCTGTAAAGCCACCAAAACCTGCACTCTCGCCATGGTGCGCACCAGTCCAGCACGGCCGTCACTACACAAACAGCTGTTTGCGTTGCGTTACACGGTGAGTTTGGTGTGTCAGTGTGAAGCAGTACCTTAATTACACTACCTGATTGATGTATACACATGCAATATGTTTGAAAGCACTTTAGGCCTGTCATTTAGCATTCAATGTGATTTCTGCCCTTAAAACGCTGCTTTGCGTCAAATCCAGATTTTTCCCCGGGACTTTTGGCATGTATCCCACTCCGCCATGCCCCCCTCCAGGTGTTAGACCCCTTGAAACATCTTTTCCATCACTTTTGTGGCCAGCATAATTATTTTTTTTTTCAAAGTTCGCATCCCCATTGAAGTCTATTGCGGTTCGCGAACTTTAACGTGAACCGAACCTTCCGCGGAAGTTCGCGAACAAGGTTCGCGAACCTAAAATCGGAGGTTCGGCCCAACTCTAATTGTGAGTGGTAAGCATTAGTGTTAAACAAGAAAGTGAGATCAACAAGTTTTAGCGCTCAAAGTCCAGTGCCTTAGAAGTACAGTTCCCAACAGACGCTTCAGTGTATTAGGGGTTAAAAATGTTAAACCCCCCCCCCCACACACACACATGAGCAAACTCACCAGATTCTGCGGCCACTGGGCCCGTTATCCCGTTAGTGCTATAGGCCACCTCTCAGCCACACTGGCACCAACAGCTGGGCTCTTGTAATCCTCCGTGGTGGTTATATCAATTTTACTCAATAATGAGGAAGTTCATATAAAAATACATTTTAATACGCACAGGCAATGTGTTCCGTGGTTTTGCGCCCACTTCCTCAGGCCAAATAAAGTGCTTTTAGCCTGGTACTAAATAAAAGTCTTCAGCATGTGAGAAGCCCAAGTGATCAGGAATAGTCTAGCTTTGAGATCCATTTTGGAATTTGGTTAATAATCATCCAATTTCTCAGAAGATCAACAGCTCACAGCTCTTTTTCATACACACTAGGACGCACAGGGCTAGCAGCATTTCTGATGCAGGCTAAATTGTTAGCCCCTAATACACCGAAGCATCTGTTGGGATTTGGGAACTGTACATCTAAGGCACTGGACTTTGAGCGCTAAAATGTGTTGATCCCACTTTCTTGTTTAAAACTAATGCTCTCTCATAGTGTGCCTGAGGGCAAAGGTTAAGCTATATCTGGAACTATATACTACTTACAATCCTAAGGGTCACACAGTAGTTATATAACAGGTGGTTGATGACCAAAAATATCAGACATGTCTCCATTATTTGGTCAATGACCAAAAAGGTTAAGGTATATTTAGAATTCTGTTCGTTAAAAGTATTAGACCTATGGACTATTCCTACCATGTTTGAAATCTCTAGACTATAAATAGTTCTACAGTTATACATAGTCTTTCAGTGCTGGTACAAATGGTATACAATTGTGGAAACAGCTGGCATTTTCAGAGTCTCAGCCACAAGCAGACATGTAGTGTGTGCTTGTTCAGTAGTGTGTGCGTGTGTTCACAGACGGAAGCACAACTGAGTGCACTCTTCAACAAGCCCTTGTTGAAGAGATAGGGGGTTTCTCAGCGCTTGATGGGGATGAGGATAATACAGAGGCTTCCCCCTACTGAAGTAAGTATCTAAATGAGGGACTTTTTTTTCTTTTTACCCCTACAGGTACAGTTTAAGTTGGCTCAGGATAGTTTATATATGCAAACGTCTTAAAGGTCATGCACTGGCAGACTGATCTGATACAAGTCTCAAGCTCCGTGCACACACTAGCTGAAACTCGCCCAAGGTGGCCGATAACCAGCACGGCACAGGATACATGTAAAATGTATATTAATCTAAACCTTTAAACAATGAAATACTTAAAACTTTTAAAGCAATATACTGTATTTTGCTAGCTGTCCACCCCACGGCTATTAAGTATTTATACTTATTGATCGAGTCAATTTTGGTTAATGATACTCCCCCCCCCCCCCCCCCCCATGGCAATATTACCTTTTAAATACCAAGAATTGATTTTCCAAAAACTGATTTGGCGTGGGGTGCAGAGCTGATATACTCCCACCTTGTTTTGTGGTGCATATAGAGAAATTCAGCATAGCGTGCAGCAAATGGCTCTGTACTCATCTTCCCACAGTTTGCACTCCATTTTAGATTTAAGTAGGCATCAACCAACTAAAACTGCTAAATAATTGTTAACACCTGTGAAGGTGCTCCCAATAGTTTTTACACCAAAAATACGCCTTGCCTGACCAAAACAAACCGTTAAAAGATATGCTAACTAGCTTGTGTGGGGAAAAGAAGGTGAGCTTCATCTTACATGTAAACTTCAGAGATGGTCAATGAGATGCAAATAGTTTTGACTTTAAAGGATACATGAGTTAAATGAAAGTACTCTAGTGAAGCTTTACTTACCTGTGGCTTCTTCCAGCCCCTAGAAGTCTATTTGCTCCAGCGGCACAGTTCCATTGTCCTCCTGGCTGCTGATGTCCCCTCCGTAATCTCGCAAAACCCCCACTGGGTTGCGGACTTCTGCACATGCACGCTATGTGCCACTCATGGTAGTGCTCTTGTCGCCCGGGAGCGATCTGCATAGTTCACAAAGGCTTAAACTGCGACCCAGCCGGGGGCAGCGAGCTTATGGAGGGAACAGGGGAAGCCTGGAGGCAACGAAACTGCGTCAGCATGACATATCCACCTAACTTTGGTTACCCCAGGGACTTGTGCATGTAAGAGGCCAAGGGAACCAATGAAGTACTAGTGGGTCAAGCAATGTACAAGAAGCAGGCCAGAGGTTTATACCGGGGATCAGATGTTTATCAGTTTAGGGATGAGGCAAACTCTAGGTCAGTCACTAGCCTAAGGTCATACATAGGTAATCCAGTATTCAAGCAGATAAATCGGAGTAGGCAGAAGAGTATTCAAAGCAAGCAAGGGTCTGTCCGGGCAGCAATCCACATAGTAAACACATACAACACTCAAGCCACTTCCATAATTGAGTGAATTAAGGTTCTTAGTAATACGCACAGCCCATTTCTTGGCAACAGTGTCAGCGTAGGGGGCGAATACTGTAGGGGGTTGGGGGAAAATGAGTTGAACTTACCCGGGGCTTCTAATGGTCCCCCGCAGACCTCCTGTGCCCACGCAGCCACTTACCGATGCTCCGGCCCAGCCTCCGGTTCACTTTTAAAGTTTCAGACTTTAAAGTCTGAAAACCACTGCGCCTGCGTAGCCGTGTCATCGCTCCCGCTGATGTCACCAGGAGCGTACTGCGCAGGCCCAGTATGGTCTGTGCCTGCGCAGACTTTAAAGTCTGAATTTCCAGAAGGGAACCGGAGGCGGGGCCGGAGCATCGGTGAGTGGCTGCGTGGGCACAGGATGTCTGAGGGGGACCATTAGAAGCCCCGGGTAAGTTCAACTCATTTTCCGCTGACCCCCCCCCTACAGTATTCCTTTAAATAGAGGCTTGAGAAGCAAATTAATTGAGCGGGAGGATTGTCTGAAAAGATGGAAGCTGCCGGTCCATACCACATATGTCTGTGTCAGTAGGGTGGCCTTGCACCTCTGAGGAGACCAACACAGGATAATGGCAAAACAGCTGTAAGGTGACCAGGACTCTGGGACGATGATGAATGCAGGGCAATGCCGCATTCTCCTGACTGCAAGTATTCTCTGCCTGCACTGCTGAGCTTGGCATGATTTCTGCTTCAAACACTATGTAACAGATTGTCAAGTTTGAGATCAATTATGGGTTGCATGCCTTAATATCAGTCACTTTGCAAGGCAATTGCATTTTGTTATATTCAGTGTGAAATTGTCCTCAAAGTTCTATACAGGTTTGCATGCTTTTCTTATTTTATTTTTTTTGCTGCAGGTCCTAGATTCCATATGCCAATTCTGAATCTCTGAAGTTTGGCTTGCCACACCAAGTCGAGAAATAATTTTTGAAGGCGCTCAGAAGGTGAATCACATTAAGATAACAATTAAGTCTAATGTTTACCTCACAAATTTTGGAGTCGCGCATGTTGCACGAAGTTCATCCATTTTGCCACATAACCTGAGAAAGTGGGCAAGACTAAAGACACTTGTAGCTTAAAGTGTCATTAAAACCCTTAAAACTCACCATTTCTGACATATCCTTTTGTGAGGCGTTATACTTGGCTCTATTAACTGTTATGTAATTGTTGGTCGTCTTCTGGGAACAACGTTAGAAATTTGATTAAATACTGCATGCAGTTGCAATTGTTCCCCCCACTCCCCTGTCAACTACCTGTTTCTTGGAGAGCAATTATCGGCGACACAGATATGTGTGGACGGGACTTCCTCACAAGCAATCTTATAAGTTGCAATTGGGCTACTATCCGATGTGAGTAGGATCCCATTTCCTTTACTACTCATGCATAAAGGTTCAATATAACATTTTAGAATGCTCCTGCTTCCTGTCTTTAACCTTCCTTCTTTGAGGTTACCAGATCAGTCAAGAACTGGTGCAGCAGATCAGACAGGTGCAATGGCAGGGGATATTGAGACTAGTGACCAGGATTTGTACTGCTTATTGTATATCCAAAGTGTTCCCGCGCATGGGCGTCGCTAGCCCTATTTTAGGGGGGCTCGTGCCCCCAACATGTCCTGGGGTGCCCCCAATCTATTTACAGGGGTGCCCCACCGCTAGGATCTGGAGGGGTCGCAGCATGAGGGGAAAGTTTGGTGGCACGTCGGTGGGGAGGAGGGACGGTCCCCCCCTCCCACACCTCGGGCTCTCCCCTCTGCGCTCCCCTCCAGCATTGAATAGTGGGTATGCAGGCGGCGGGGCACCTGTCACTACATACACTGGGGGGCTCCTGTCACTACCTAAACTGGGGGACTCCTGGCACTGCCTTAACTAGGGGGCACCTGTCACTGCCTAAACTATCCAGGCCAGCCATCCCAGAATCACTGTCAAAAAGGCCACAGCATCACCACCAGTCAGGCCAGCATTTACTTCAACCAGCCAAGCACAGCCCAGCATTACCGCCAGCCAGGTCACAGCATCACCGCCAGCCAACCCAGCCACTGCATCGGCCACAGCATCACTGCCAGGCCTTTCAGCCCACACATCATCCCCAATCCAGCCAAACACAGTATTGCCAGGCACAGCAGCCAGTAGAGGAGAATTCAGAAGCCAAGTGAGAGGTGTCATGAAATGCTGTCTATTTATGTGCCTCATGACTGCTGAATTTGTCTTGTTGAGGGCCTCATGATTGCTGAATTTGTCTTGTTAGGGGTCTCATGATTGCTGAATTTGTCTTGTTGGGGGTTACATGATTGCTAACTGCGAGACTATGGGAAAAGCTGATTCATCATCATATGAGACAATAGCATTAAACCTACTTTTTTAGCTTTTTAAAACAGAAAATAAAACTGGGAGGTTCTAAAAAAAAAGAATAAATTTTTTCAGGAGTAGGATGGATGACCTTTTCAACTTGGATTTTCCATAATGTTCGTGTATGAGTTAAAACTTTTGTACAGTATTTAAATTGCTGTTGCCACTTTGCAATAGATAAGTGACTTGGGTTGCAGTTTGGGCACTCGGCCTCCAAAAGGTTTGCCACCACTGTCCTAATCTAATGTCCCACCATTGCTAGGTTCATGTACATTTGTCTCCACCCGTGACCACACCCACATTCTGGTCCATGGCCACACCCATTTTTCGTCGGGCGCCCGTAGAGCACGGCACAACGTAACCCTCATATTTTTGGGCACGCTAGCTCCAGTGTGCTGATCTCTGCTGCCTACAGTATGTACAGTATTTTTGATTAACCAATTTTAGCTCTGTTCATCAAATGCATTGTCTGTTGGCCCACTTACTGCATGCGGGTGGTAAAATTGGTCAGTGATTGACCAATCAAAATTGTATGTGCGTATACATCTTTGATCTATGCCTATACTGATTGTAAATCATCTAAATCAGTGCTGTCCAACTTCATGGGCATGGAGGGCCATTTTTTTTTCAGACCCCATGGTGGAGGGCCGAAGGTTCTTGCTACCCCAGGGAAAAAAATGCACTTAAAGGACAATTAGATTGGCAGCACTTACCTCAAAATGCAATTTAAGATGTCGGGGAAGTTGTGTGGCGCGCGTAGCGCGCCAAAAACCACGGGGGTTCTGTTGCGAAAAATGGGTGTGGCCATGGACCAGAATGCGGGTGTGGCCACGGGTGGAGACAAATTTACATGAGTTTAGCAATGTGGGACATTAGATTAGGACAGTGGTGGGGAACCTTTTGGAGGCCGAGTGTCCAAACTGCAACCCAAAAGTCACTTATCTATCGCAAAGTGGCAACAGCAATTTAAACTACATACAAACGTTTTAACTCATACATGAACATTATGGAAAATCCAAGTTGAAAATAAACTGTGAAGATAAACAATTTCATCCATCCTACTCCTGAAAAATGTGGGTTTTTTTTAGAACCTCCCAGTTTTATTTTCCGTTTTAAAAAGCTAAAAAAGTAGGTTTAACGCTATTGTTTCATGATAACGATTTAGCTTTTCCATAGTCTCGCAGTTCGCAATCATGTGACCACCAACAAGACAAATTCAGCAATCATGAGGCCCCCAACAAATCATGAGGCCCCCAACAAGACACATTCAGCAATCATGATGCCCCCAACAAGACAAATTTAGCAATCATGAGGCCCCCAAAAATCATGAGGCCCCCCAACAAGACACATTCAGCAATCTTGAGGCCCCCAACAAGACAAATTCAGCAATCGTGACAGGTGTCCCCCCAGCTAGATAGTGACAGGTGCCCCCCCCCCAGCTAGATAGTGACAGGTGCCCCCCCCCAGCTAGATAGTGACAGGTGCCCCCCCCAGCTAGATAGTAGCTAGATAGTGACAGGTGCCCCCCCCCCCCAGCTAGATAGTGACAGGTGCCCCCCCCCCAGCTAGATAGTGACAGGTCCCCCCCCCAGCTAGATAGTGACAGGTGCCCCCCCCAGCTAGATAGTGACAGGTGCCCCCCCCCCAGCTAGATAGTGACAGGTGTCCCCCCAGCTATAGTGACAGGTGTGTCCCCCAGCTAGATAGTGACAGGTGTATCCCCCAGCTAGATAGTGACAGGTGCCCCCCCAGCTAGATAGTGACAGGTGCCCCCCCAGCTAGATAGTGACAGGTGCCCCCCAGTTAGATAGTGACAGGTGCCCCCCCAGTTAGTGACAGGTGCCCCCCCAGTTAGATAGAGACAGGTGCCCCCCCAGCTAGATAGACAGGTGCCCCCCCAGCTAGATAGACAGGTGCCCCCCCAGTTAGATAGTGACAGGTGCCCCCCAGTTAGATAGTGACAGGTGCCCCCCCAGCTAGATAGTGACAGGTGCCCCCCCAGCTAGATAGTGACAGGTGCCCCCCCAGCTAGTGACAGGTGCCCCCACCAGTTAGCGAGCCCGTTACCTCTCTCTCCTGTGTCCCCGCTGGCCTCTCCTGTGTCCCCGCTGCCGCTGCTGCTGCCCCACAGCTCAGACCTCACAGATCGCGGCGACTGAAGAAGCAAGCAGAGCGCGCGCATGACACCCGCGCGGCAGAACGTCAAATGTGGGAGTGACTAATGATGTTACTTCCGCATGTGACGTACTCCGTGCGGGTACCATGCGCACTCTGTTTACCTCAGTCGCCGCGATCTGAGGTCTGAGCTGTGGGGCGGCAGCGGGGACACAGGAGAGGCCAGCGGGGACACAGGAGAGGCCACAATAAGAGGGAGCAGGCATGGCGCCCATAGCGCAAGTCATGCCTGCATCCCAGGTAGACGAGCGGGCCGCAGCAGGTGGCCTGGGAGGCCGGATGCGGCCCGCAGGCCGCCAGTTGGACAGCGCTGATCTAAATAAAGGACAAGGGGCTCCATCCAATATTTTGATGGGCAGGCCCGTTATCTGTAGCTTACATCGCTGCTAAGTTCATGTAAATTTGGCCCCACCCATGGCCACGCCCACTCACTGTATGGCCACACCCATTTTAGCCACGGCGCGCTGTGCATGCCACTACCACCCCCTGCCTAGTGCCCACAGGTGCCCCCGATCTCCAAGTACCCTAGGAACGCCCCTGTTTCCCCGTAACAGTTTGGCTTCTTCCAGCTTGGTCTCCAGAGTTTTCTGAAAGAGGAACATCTTGTCCTCATTGTGGCCAGGCCTTATGTTTTGTCTACTGAATTTGGTGTGTGGCACACTATCTCAGTCACCCACTTTCTCATTGCTTCTCACAGCAGCAGGAGAAAGATTATGAAAACCACTCATGTTCTCTCCTGGTTTTTGATGTGGGAAAGGATATGTTTTGAGACTAGGGATTGTGGGCACTGGGAAGCGAGGCAGGTAAAAAGAGCGCTGCCATAGGCAGTATTGTGAATTACAGCTATAGCAGCACTCACAGGGTAATTTGGGCGCTGGAAACAAAAAAACTGAGCCCAAATTACAAAAAAAAAGTGCAATCCAACTGCCAGTAACAGCTGGCAGCTGAATTGCATCTTTCCCCTGAGTCCATGGCGGATTGGAGGGGGAATAGTACAATATTTTTCTGAATAATAAGACGCTCCAGAATATAAGACACACGTTTATTCCAGGAGCATCTTGTAGAGGTTCTCCCCTAATCATTGTTCTCCTGCGTCCCCTTCTGTCCACCATGTGTCCCCTTCTGCCTCACTGTGTCCTCCTTTGCCCCCTTATGTCCCCCTGTCTCCCCTCCTGTTCCCCCTGTCTCCCCTCCTGGCCCCTCCGCTGGCCCTGTGTAAAATGAATTAGTGGCAGAGTGGAACACCTCACAAGCGATTCCAGTGGCGAGCGCAGACCTCTGCTCTCCTGCGCGGCTTCCCCTAGTGAAGGCTTCTGTTGATCGTGTCATCAGCAGAAGCTTTCTCTAGGGGGAGCTGTGAGGAAGATGAGAGGTCTGCTGATCGCTGCTGGAATAACTTGTGAGGTGAGCCCCTCTGCCATTAATTGATTTTACAGATTTTACACATGGCCAATGGGGTGGGTTGTGGAGGACCACACAAGGGGACAAGGCATGGAGGCATGGAGTCCCAGACGTTGCGATGGGTCAGCGTTGAGTATTGGCATTGTGAGATGGGGCAATCATCTACCTCATTGTCCCCATGGGAGAAGATTTGGCCAAATGGACATTGACAACAGTCGGACAGCAAAATGCTAAAGTGAAGGGCTCCAAAGGTGAGAGTGAGGACAGTTTTAGGTGGGCCACATGTCTTAGGTAGTGAGGAATCGGATGCAGGTCTGGAAAAAACTGAATCTGGAATTTAAAGTAAGAGACAGTCTGTGATGTCATCTGCCAGTTTTGTCACCTTGTTTTTATTATTGTGTTTCTTATAAATTCAGAAATGCTTTCAATTACAAACTTCCAGATATTGGTTGATCTCAGTCATTTACTGGTGTTGATTTATCAAACCTTGTCAAGAAGACTTGAGCAGAAGTGTAGCAGATGTTCAGAGCAGCCAGTCAGGTTTCAGTTCTGTAAATGAAAACATAAACTGATTAGTTGCTTCCGTCAACGGACTTACAATTTTCTTTGCTCCTGTCTTGATAACGCAGGGAAGTTTTTGTGGTTTTTTTTTTTTGCCTGCCTTCTGCACAATGACGTCTGACAGCATAGAAAAAAAAGTTGTGCAAATAAATGTAGAAAAAGGTACACCATACTAGCTAACTGATGAAGAAATCTGGCCACAGGTCATAAGTAGTGATGGTCATGTCTAGGAGAACTCGTGGAAAAACATGATTTGTTTGAGCAGCTGATAGATTTGCAAAGCTCTGATTTGCTGTGATGACATCAAACAGAGACTTGCCTATTACCTGACCGTGACCTAGACATGACCATAACTAGTCATAAAGTATACTTTGCTGCTAAGGGCCAAAGAAATGTAAAGGATAATTTACAGTTAGGGCCATACATTTTTGGACAGTGGCAACTTTTATTTCTAATTGTGGCTCTGTACATTACCGCAATGAATTGAATGAATGAAACAACTCAGGTGCAGATGAAGTGCATACTTTCAGCTTTAATTCAGTGGGGTGAACAAAATGATTGCATAAAAATGTGAGTCAACTAAAGCAATTTTTTAACATAATCACTTCATTTCAGGGGCTCAAATTGACTTTAGATAATTCTATCAGATACATTTTCCTGCTGTTCTCAGTCGGGCATTTATTGAAAAATCGAATGATATCCAGCAATTGAAAAACAACAATAACAATAACAATAATATTTATATAGCGCTTTTCTCCCTGGGGACTCAAAGGTTATATTCATTTTTTTTCTATTCTGATGACCATTTTAAAGGAGTTATTAATTTCCCCTACTTCCCAATCTACTTAACTGGGGCTTCCTCTAGATCTGTGCAGCTGACATGTCCCATGCCTCAGCTCTGCTCTCATCCTCCGGCCCGGGGTTCCAGCAGGTGTCCCGCCAGGCCACCCTCTACTGCGCCTGCGCGAGCCCCGCTGTCAATCAAGTCCGCGTTGTCTGGACTGGACTGCGCAGATGCAGAACTACTGCGCCTACTAGTGGCGGACATACGGCCGTGCAGGCCGTGCCGCCGCACGAGGGCCCCTGAAGTTCCGCTGCTTCAGGGGCCCATTAAGTATTGCTTGTTTTTTTTTTTTTTTTTTAACCTGGGGGGCCCCGACTCCTGTCCTCCCCCCTCACCTCGCCCCCCCCCCCCCTCATGCGGCAGGAAAGCGGAAAAGACAGGAAGTCTCCGGGGCTGCAGCAGACGCTAGAGGCAGCTGCCGCTTGGTCTCCCCTGTCTTCAACTCTGTATACTGCTCGCTACTAAACCAGGAAGTAGCGAGCAGTATTCAAAGTTAGAGACATATCGGAGACCAAGCGGCAGCTGCCTCTAGCGTCTGCTGCAGCCCCGGAGACTTCCTGTATTTTCTGCTCTCCCGCCGGCCGCCGCGCATACCGGGAGGGGGCCTCCCGAGGTGAGGGAGGGAGGATAGGAGTCGGGCCCCCCACCCGGATAGCTAAAGGCTACCTTACCCACCCGGCTACATTACCCACCCGGCTACCTACCCGGCTACCTAACCACCCACCCGGCTACCTACCCACCCGGATACCTACACACCCACCCAGCTACCTACCCGGCTACCTAACCACCCACCCGGCTACCTACCCACCTGGATACCTACACACCCACCCGGCTACCTACCCACCCGGCTACCTACCCAGCTACCTAACCACCCACCCGGCTACCTAACCACCCACCTGGCTACCCACCCACATGGCTACCTACCCGGCTACCTAACCACCCACCCGGCTAACCACCCACCCGGCTACCTACCCGGCTACCTAACCACCCACCCGGCTACCCACCCACCCGGCTACCTACCCACCCTGCCGGCTACCTACCCACCCGGCTACCTACCCGGCTACCTAACCACCTACCCGGCTACCTAACCACCCACCCGGCTACCTACCCACCCGGCTGAGGCTACCCAACCACCCACCCGGCTACCTAACCACCCACCCGGCTACCTACCTGGCTACCTAACCACCTACCCAGCTACCTAACCACCTACCCGGCTACCTACACACCCACCCGGCTACCTACACACCCACCCAGCTACCTACACACCCACCAGGCTACCTACCTACCCACCCACCCGGCTACCTACCCACCCGGCTACCTACCAACCCACCAGGCTACCTACCTAAAGACCCACCAGGCTACCTACCTACCCACCCACCCAGCTACCTACCCACCCACCTACCCACTCACCAGGCTACCTACCCACCCACCTACCCAGCCACCCACCAGGCTACCCACCCGGCTACCCAGCCACCCACCAGGCTACCTACCCACCCGGCTAAGGGCTACCTACCTACTCACCCGGCTGCCTACCTACCTACCTACCCACCAGGCTACCTACCCACTCACCCACCAGGCTACCTATCCACCCAACCACCCATGGGAGCTGCGTGCCGGATGGAGGCTGGGACAGGAGGTCTGCTGCTGCAGGTGAGTAAATGTTTTTTTTTATTATTTATTTTAGCAGGTGTATGTTCTGGGCAGGTCTGCCACATGATTGCGTGTATGTTCTGGGCAGGTCTGCCACATGATTGCATGTATGTTCTGGGCAAATTTGCTACATGATTGCATGTGTTTTCTGGGCAAATCTGCCGACATGATTGCACGTATTTTTTGGGCATATCTGCTGACATGATTGCACGTATTTTCTGGGCATATCTGCCGTCATGATTGCACGTATTTTCTGGGCATATCTGCCGACATGATTGCACGTATTTTCTGGGCATATCTGCCGACATCATTGCACGTATTTTCTGGGCATATCTGCCGACATCATTGCACGTATTTTCTGGGCATATCTGCCGACATCATTGCACGTATTTTCTGGGCATATCTGCCGACATCATTGCACGTATTTTCTGTGCATATCTGCCGACATGATTGAATGTATTTTCTGGGCATATCTGCCGACATCATTGCACGTATTTTCTGTGCATATCTGCCGACATGATTGAATGTATTTTCTGGGCAAATCTGCCGACATGATTGAATGTATTTTCTGGGCAAATCTGCTAACATTATGTGTATTTTCTTGAGAAAACCTGCACAATTATGTGAATTTTCTGGGGAAAGGGTCACCAAAACTTGGGCCCACTGTCTTTGCGTTGCACTTTTCAAAGGGAACCTGAGGTGAGAATAATATTGAGGCTGCCATATTTCTCTCCTTTTAAGCAATACCAGCTGCCTGGTTGCCGTTCCGGTCCTCTTCCTCTTATTCTTTCAACCATAGACCCTGAACAAGCATGCAGCAGGTCAGGGGTTTCTGACAATATTGTCAGAACTGAGAAGATTAACCTGCATGCTTGTTGCTGGTGTAATTCAGTTTATTACTGCAGCCAAATAGATCAGCAGGGCCGCCAGGCAACTAGTATTGTTTAAAAGGAAATAAATATGGCAGCCTCCATATCACTCTCACCCCGGGATCACTTTAAATTACAGTTAGCTCTGCCCTTATCCGGTCATTGCCACGCCCATTGTTTGCCGCGGCGCTACGCGCCGCAGGTTCTGTCCACACCCATTTTTATAGCCACGCCCATTTTTTGCAGCAGCGCGCAACCAGGGGGGCCCACAATTGATATTTTGCACAGGGGCCCACTGCTGGCTGTGTCCGCCATTGGTGCCTACGCAATACAGTCCGGACAACATGGACTTGATTGACAGCGGTGCTTCACACAGGCGCAGTAAGGACGACCTTGAGGTCGTCCTCTGCACCGGCGGGGATCCCAGGCCGACGGCTGAGTATGGAGATGTGGCATAGGACATGTCAGCTGCAAGGGGCTGGAGGAAGCCCCAGGTAAGTTGATGGGGGGAATTGATTGATGATGACTCCTTTAATGACTAAACCTCAAAGATTTCATTTTATTTTGTGTGGCTATCTTAGGCTAGGTTCACAGTGGTTCTGTGCCACACTACAATACACCACCTATGCAATGTTTACAGTGCGGCAGGTGCGGTGTGTTTATCTGCACGCAGTGCGTTACCATGAAACACATGGAGTAACAGTGGAGCATGCTTTCCATTCATTGTATGCTTCACTGTATGGTTCACAGTGGTTCTGTGCCACACTACAATACACCACCTATGCAATGTTTACAGTGCGGCAGGTGTGGTGTGTTTATCTGCACGCAGTGCATTACCATGAAACACATGGAGTAACAGTGGTGCATGCTTTCCATTCATTGTATGCTTCACCGTATGCGACGCAACATGTAGATATCACTCGGCACCGCTTTCTTGTTCCGTTGCTCTTAAGGGAAATAATTAATATTGTTAGATGAAGTGCTGGAGAACTCCCATCATTGTGTTAAAATGTAGTCAGGAATATCAATATTTTTTTAAGTCTAAGTTCACAGTGGTCAGTTACATAACACATGCGTTATAATGACTTTGAACTGCAATGGAGACCGGACATAGACTTTACAAAGCCTGCATGCGGAGAATAATGTGATCAGTTACAATGCAGTACATTCGACAGGCCCATGGAGTTGTATGGCAGCGAGCTGACATGCAGAATTATTCTGCGATGCAACTGACCACTGTCAAGAGGTTCATAAGGTTATATTTTGTAAACTAATCAATGTTGTTTCCCGACATAGAAAAATGTATGTTCCAAAGTAATGTTTAAAGGACCACTATCGTGAAAATGTTTTAAATTTAAAATACATGTAAATGCATACAAATAAGAAGTATGTTTCTTCCAGAGTAAATTGAGCTATAAATTACTTTTCTCCTATGTTGCTGTCACTTACAGTAGTTACTGGAAATCTGACAGGTTTTGGACTAGTCCATCTCCTCATGGGGGATTCTCATTTACTCTTTACAAAAACACTCCCTGGAAGGGTGCTGTCCACCCTCCCTACTCATTTGCACACTATTCTAGCTGTTGGACAAAGCAACTGCCATTCACCAATTGCTTTTGAAAATAAAGAAATGCCTA
Source organism: Hyperolius riggenbachi (assembly GCF_040937935.1). Lineage (NCBI taxonomy): Eukaryota > Metazoa > Chordata > Amphibia > Anura > Hyperoliidae > Hyperolius > Hyperolius riggenbachi. The sequence goes on along the minus strand of NC_090652.1, from coordinate 234,912,265 downwards.
AGGAGATGGACTAGTCCAATACCTGTCAGTTCTGTCGAATTTCTTCTACCTACTGTAAGCGACAGCAACATAGGGGAAAAGTCATTTATAGCACATCTTACTCTGGGAGAAATGTACTTTTTATTTACGAGTTTTCATGTATTTAAAATTTTATAATTTTTCACAATAGCGGTCCTTTATTACATTTGCTATTGTAAAGCCCTATTTCTGATGACATGATGTACGCACAGGCTGTGTGTTCTATGTGTATAAAGATAGGTCTCGAAAGTCGTTCTAGTCAATAAAGACTGGTATTACTTAGTTACTGCTCTGTGTGTGACAAGTTTTTATACCAATGTGCTGTGAGGGTATTACATATGCACTAAGAGGTCATGTGGGACCTTGTTTATTGTGGGTGATTACAGTAAGTGTTCAGCCCTTTGGTTAAAGGAGGAGATTAAATGTTATGGCTTTCAGTGGCGTTTCTGCTGTTACAGGTAATGCAATGTTCACTGTGATCCTAGCCTTAAAGCGGATCTGAGTTGAAAAACTAACTATGACAAGTAACTTGTCTATGTATCTTATCTAAAGTTTATAGTTTAAACAGCAAATCTAGCTGCAAACAGCTTCAACAGTTTATGATTATTTATTCCTGTGAAACAATGAGAGTGGCCATGTTCTGTTTGTCACATTATACACAGGCAAGCTGATCTGCATTTCCAGCTCTCAGCCTGTGAAAACTACACTCCCCTCTCCTCCTCCCTCCTCCCCTCTGCCTCTGAAATCTCTGACTAGTAACCTCCTCTTCCTCCTGCCCAGACTGAGCTCCCATAAGCCCTTGCTACATACTATGAGAGTGCCAAGGCACTCTGGAGAAGCGGTGAGCGAGGCTTGTTTAGTTTATAGGGAATTAGAGTATTAAAACAAAACAAAAAAGTATTTGGCTTGAGGAATGCCCTATAAACTATATGAAAGGAACACAATTATGCAATGAGTAAGTTTCTCGGATCCACTTTAAGGATGGCCATGCATGCAGAATATGAAAATGGATTTAAAACTTTAATTTTGTAAAACTGATGTTTCTAAAAAAAACAAAAACAAAAAACTTGGTTTGCCACAAAGTATGCTTTCCTTCGTGACTTTAGGTATGGGAATCCTTGTTTTTTTAACATTAAGAAAACGAGAGAGAACACTGAGAGCCCAATATATGTACTGGATTGATATGGGTGATGAGAGGCCGCAAGTATGTAAAGTTATAGGGCCCGTTTCCACTATCGCGAATCCGCATGCGTTGCCCGCATGCAGATTCGCACAGCCAATACAAGTGAATAGGACTGTTTCCACTTGTCAGTTTTGCTGTGCGTTTTTCTGTGCAGGATTTTTCTGCACGACAGAGCCCTCAGAATTCGCTTGCGTGTGGAATGCAGGCAAATCGCATGCAATGTATTTAATAGGGAAATCGCATGCGTTTTCCCCATGCGGTTTTTGCCACGAATTTGCATACGATTTTGCATAGGTACCCATGTTAATTCACACAGGCAGTGACATGGTTAAAATCGCATTATCCTAACCTATGCGAAATCGCGGCAAAAACGCATGCGGAATCGCACCCGCATACGATTTCGCCTGCGGTGATTTGCCGGCGATTCCGCAACGCTATAGTGGAAATGGGCCCATATTCGCAAACATGGGTTACCACTAAGGCAACCACTGTAAATGCAGGTGGGGCGCTAGGCTGAGACATAGACACTTGACGCTGTATGCTCCATCCCCTATTGCCTGATGAAGCGGGAGTCGACTCGGGACCACACCTGTGAAATGCGTTGCCATGGCCCTTTGGAGTGTATATATAAATACATTTGCTTATTGATATATCATCAACCTGTGTTTGTGTCTGCTTGGAGGGGGTAAGTCTACCACTGCCTCCCCCGTTTTTTTTTTTAGCTACATTTATCCTTTTGGCGCCTCTGTTCATTTCCACATTGTTTTTTAGCATGTTCTGGAGTACTCCATTGCAATGACTATATTAATCTTTTTGCATTTGTTTATAATATGCTTTGAAAAGTTGAAGATTTCTCTTGTTGAAAATGCAGAGAAGTGTGCTTACAAATAACTATTGTCCTTAAACCTGTAATACAAATACTGTAATCTGTTTTTGCTGTTATTTACTAAATCATTTGTCTCCTTCAAATACTGTTGGTTACTTATCCAGCTGGCCAGAGAGAGTATTTAAGGGCTGGTTCACACTGCAGTTAAGTGGAAGACTGATCTGTGAAAACAGATCTTATTATTTCACTCCTTTGCCGTTTTCACTCCGTTGCCGTTCTGCTTCTGTTTCGTTTCCCCGACCCCGTCACCAAAGTGTATTATGCTGTTTAGAACGTTCCTTTTCTTCAGTAGTGTGAAGAGACTTTCCGTCTTCTCAGCGCAGGCGCTGTAGTGGCTCAATTATTTCCGCCATAGCCCAAACGAAGAGCCTCTACTGCACCTGCGCAGGATCGCGGCAGGTAAATATTCGCCGCACAGGCGCACCATTTGTCAGCATTTGTCGAGGGACTTTCGAGGGAGCCAGCGCTGGATTCCCCCAAGCTACAGAGGACGGGGAAGCCTCATTGGGACCCTGAGGCTTCCCCCTCCCAAGTTAAGTACCCCCAAGAGGGTTTTTTTTTTGGGGGGGGAGGAGGGGGCACCCATCAGGGTGTGTGGAATGGAGAGTGTTTGTGTGAGAGTAGGGAGAGCTTAGGTCAGTGATGGCTAACCTTGGCACTCCTGCTGTGGTGAAACTACAACTCCCATGAGGCATTGCAATACTCTGACAGCTCTAAGCATAACTTGGGGAGTCAGAGGCATGATGGGATTTGTAGTTTTGTCACAGCTGGAGTGCCAAGGTTAGCCATCACTGGGTTAGGTCATAGTAAAATACTGGTAAATATTATTGATATTTTACTGTATGAATGAAGTAGTAAAATGTCAGTAAATTTACCAATATTCTACTGCTGCTATCCTGCGCCCTTTTAAACATGCCTTTTTCAAATGTACGCTTGGCAATGTGCCTATGTGTTTAATTGCTTGTTTGTTAAACCTGCATCTTTCTCTGCTTTTTTCACCCATTCCTAAATTAATTTTTTTTCTCTTTTTGCTGTAGATTTGTTACAGATACAGGTCTCAAGGACAATAAAGTGAAAAAGGGGACGCAAGATGGAGAAGCTGTCACAATTATATAAGGAGGCATGCTGGCCTTTAAGTTTGGTATGGGAGCGCATCAACCATGCATACACATCTGATTCTCCTCCTGATAGCTGGGGCGTTCAAAAAGGCGAATTTGGATTTCAGACCTGGGTCTTCCAGTCCCAAAAGGAAAGATTCACTGTTGCCTGGGACGATACTTCCTCTTATTGGAAGGTGAATTCTCCATGGCAAATAAGTTTGTTTTTTGTTGGACCCTTTTTTATTGACAAGTCACAGAATGGCTTACATGTACCTCCTTGTTTCACTGTCAGTAACTCAGACACAGATATTTTAATGCCTAGCACCCCTCAAAGTGTGTTTGCTATGATGATAAAAATTGTACGATATGTGAATCGCCCAAACTTTGGCAACGAAGATCCCAAGCCAACCCAGTGATCAGATTTAACAATCTACTTTTTTTTACATGTCTGAACTGACATTACAAATCTTTCTGGTGTGCAATCATTTTTCTTCCTCGAATAGGTGGTGTTGGATGGACCAGAGACATTTTGAATGACTTGGAAATATGTGCCTGCCTACATGTCTGTAGACCATTATTACATTCTGTTGACAATAATCGAGCTTGAAAATGCGACTGCAGCTTTAAGGGAAGGAACACACTAGGCAGAATCGCATGAGTTTTCCCCAAAGCACATAGTGGAAAACGCACATGCGATTCTGCCTAGTGTGTTCCTACCCTAACTCGTTTTTATTTGTGTGACGCAGTATGGAGTAGCAAACTTTATAAACGTGTCTTCCTTGGCTAATTTGTTCTTAAAATTCTTTACAGATGTTTGAGATGTATATTCTAGACAAGAGAAAATATTTTAATTTTGCTTAAAATAGAATTTCAGTCTTTGTAAGGCAATTGTAAGGCACACTATCTCTTGTCTAGACCCTCATCGCATCCATGTAATTTGGGCGCTGGGAAATTTGGGAGCAGGGCAAAGCCGTAAAACGGCTCACTCTGCTCCTGCAAAAGTCCCAGCGACGTGAATTATTCCCCTCACCGGGCCGCCAGTAATGAGTGAAAATGCAGTTATTCTTTTCACATTGATTTTCACAAAAATAATGTTAAATTCGACTTTCGAGATTCTCGAGTTAAAATGCCACCAAGAATCATTTTATTATAAGTTCGCGATTTTGTGCATTTTAGTGAATTTTCGCACTAAAAATAAATCACCATATTGTGACTGATAATACAATGTATTTTCGCAAAAATTTTCTCCTAAGCGAAAATGCCATTTTCAGTGCGAATTTACTGCTGGCAGGCAAATTACGCTGAGGCATATGGTAAACAGAGGCGCCAGTAAAATTAAAAAAAACTAAAATCTTTAAAATTGTTATGGGGCAGTGATGGACACACCTCCCAGAAGCAGACACAAGAACTGTCAATTTCAAAATAGTAGAGAATTTAGATTTCCACTAAGCGCCTCTGTAGCCAGAGGCACTTAGCGGAAATCTGACCCAACACTGCCATATACTCCTTGTTTTATTGCCTGATGAAGCGGGGTTAAACCTGTGAAACGCGTTGCAACTGTTTTGGAGTATGTCAATAAATTCTCTACTATTTTGAAATTGACAGTTCTTGTGTCTGCTTCCGGGAGGTAAGTCCACCACTGCCTCTGTAGCAATTTTTAAAGATTTTAGTGTTTTTTATCCTACTGACACCTCTGTTTACCATATACCTCAACTGAGTCCACCCCTGGTGGAGGGGTGATAAGTCCTTTTTTTTCCCGATCTACAGAGAGCGACTTCTTAATCCCGAGTGGGGACAGGTCTAATCTCCCCATCTGCATTATTAGTGGTTGCCTTGGAGGTAACACCAGTTTGTGAGTGTAATTCTACTTACATTTATCTCTTTACCAGTACATATTACACTATATTGGGCTCTCGGTGTCCCTTCTCTACAGCCAAATTACGCTGTTTATATCGTAATTTTGTCTACATCTTTACTGATTTGTGCACCACTATAGCCGGAATTCACATTGCGACCTATGTCAGCATCCAAATTTCAAGGGCTCTTTTGCCCGACTCACCCCTGAACATCATAGTAATTGTGTGTGTACAAGAATGCTGCCTTCACGGTGTACATGCCCATCCCATTGCCAGAGGCAGACCTCAGTAAAAAAACATGCTTAACTAGTTAGAGGGAAGTCTCTGGATCCCCCAGAGGCTTTGCTGTGTCCTCTCTAACCACCACTGTCCTGGGGTCACCTATACCTGGCTACCTATACTGGGGGCACCTATAACTAGCTACCTACACAACTGATCAGCATGGTTATATCTAAAGCCCGGTACACAATTTCAATTATGATTGACCAATCACTGACCAATTTTATGATCTAAATGTTGTATAAGGGCCTATTCACAGTGGGATGTTGTGTTGTAATGTGATGTTAAAATTGCAACGCAGCATTAAAACGCAATGCAAAAAAAAGGTGGTAACGCACATTAACGCTGCGTTGCCGTGGCATACAGTAGATAGAGTGGAGCATGCAGGCAATGAAAAGTATGCCTCTCTGTACCTGTTTAACGTCTGCGTTTAGAGGTAACACACTGCAAGCAGTGAGTTACAATAACGCAACATTTTACAACATGTCGCACTGTGAATGCACATAGGCTTAACATTTCAGTGCATTAACCTGCAGTGTAATGATTTTATAATGCAGGACAATATTGTCCCACTGTGACTGCGCCCTGACAGTTACCAGATATTGAATACTTTAAGCAGATTGTGTAAGTAAACTCTCATACTAGAAATAGATGGTAAAATTGGTCAGCGATTGGCCAATCATAATTGAAAACATGTACCAGGCTTATGCCTAGTACACACCATACAATTTTCTGTTAGATTTTTCTGTTAGATTTTTCTGTTAAGGCACACCTGCCTGATTTCTTCAAATGACGGGTCGTCAGACTCGACTGCGGGGCGGTCGTTCTGACTACAGTTTCCCCGTGTGTACAGTCTGTCGGCAGGCTGATAAGGCTGGTTTTGACTGATCTGCTCGGCAGAAAGATCAATCATTCAAACCTCCCTGACAAACCTATGAGACAGATTTATTCCTCAGTTTACAAAGATTATTATCTGATGGGTGTACTCAGCTTGAGAATAATAGACTGTGTCGGTATGCTCTCATACTACATGGAGGTTGTAAAATTGGCCTCAGATCCAAAGACTTCTATGTCATGTGTGTACCTAGCATTAGGCTAGGTTCACAGTGATCAGTTGTATAACACACAGGTTATTATAAGCGTGAACTGCAGTGGAGACTGAAGATAGCAAAGCTGGCATGCAGTGAGTTAGAATAACGTGATACGTTACAACTCAGTACTGTGAACAGGCTCATAGAATTGCATGGGCAGTGAGATGACATGCAGGATTATTTTGCAATGCAACTGATCACTGTCAACAGGGCCTTAGAAACAAAGGCTCAGCAAGACATCCAGATACTGTAATCTGCATTGCTTACAAGGATATAAATATGTCAGCCTCCATATCCCTCTCAGTTCATGTATGCTTTAAATGCACTTACTTCATGTGATCAGTGTCACAATAAATTGAACACATGCCTATCAGGTAACAAATCTACAAGACCTCACAATGTGGACTATGACTGGGGAAACAGCAAATGTCCAATGGGAGAAGAACAAGTCAGCATCTGAAAGCACATCACAGGCATTCTGGTGCCAAGTTTAGCTAACGTTCTAGCCAATAAATAACCCATCACATGTTAGCGTTTGTAGTTTAGGTTCCTCATTCGTGCCTATTATTATTAGATGGTTAGGATTTACCCTGCCTTTGAAAGATAATAAGATTCAATGTCATTTAATGCCATACAGAGACCTATACTATACATAAGACTTATGGTTCAGATAGCTTGGCAGTTCAGCTAATATTAGGTCAATGTGCTAAATGCAATATTTTATAGCAATCATACTCTCATGTTTTTTTGCTATGTGTAATGAATAGCGGAGATGCCGCCGCGCGGTCTGGCGGCGGGGCGGCTGTCTCTGCGCTCAGACCGGCGGTTTCCGCACAGCAGCATGCGTCTGGTTTGCCTGGGCCTTCTAGTGCACACAGATGGAGAGCTACGCACGCGCGCGCTAGAAGGCAGGACCTTTATGCCAGCAGGAGAGGTATCAGCTGATCAGGAGGATCAGCTGATACCAGCGGAACTCCTGATTGGCTGAGTGGCTGGGGGCGGCGCTGAGGAGCGCTGTTGTATATATAGATCTTGCTTGTCAGTTGCTGGTTGTCTGTCGTTGCAAATACTTACGAGTGAGCACTCAGACCTCAGTCAGATCCTACAGTGTGTTAGAACCAGGTGGACCTGGGAATTCACACTTAGCCAGATTACGCTCTTGTTATTCACTGTGTTATACTTTAGACCAGTTCCAGGGTGTTGAGACCAAGGATCTCACACCCAAGCTTAAGATTACTGTGTCATTGCTGTGTTATACCTTAGACCAGTTCCAGGTTGTTGAGACCAAGGACCTCACACCCAAGCTTAAGATTACTGTGTCATTGCTGTGTTATACCTTAGACCAGTTCCAGGGTGTTGAGACCAAGGACCTCACACCCAAGCTTAGGATTACTGTGTCATTGCTGTGTTATACCTTAGACCAGTTCCAGGGTGTTGAGACCAAGGACCTCACACCCAAGCTTAGGATACTGTGTTATTCTTTAGACTAGTTCTCGGGTCTCGAGACCAAGGACCTCACACCTCAGACTAGGATTGTGCTTTATTTCTGTTATGACCATTTGCTCTGTCGACCTCTTTCTTGCTATATGATTTGGTACCTCTGCCTATCTGCCTACCAGTTGCAAACCTTGCCTGTACCCGGTTACCGAATCAGCCTTCTGTCTTTGTACCTTATCTGCTTGTGTGTTGCTGACCAGGCCTGCCCAACCCTTCTGGCTGTCACTCATCCCTTGAGTGTTCAGTCTGTCTGTACTACCCGTGACACTATTCCACCAAGTGTCAGTTAGCGGCAAGGACCTCCTGCTCCTCAGAGAGTCCTTCCTGCAGTACAGCCAGGGGCCTCTATCCCATAGGAGTCCTCTGGCTGCAGTACAGTCTGATTCCAAGTTAACCTGGGAATTACTGGCTGCCAGATTATCTCTATCCCCTCTCTTAGGAGATAGTTCCTGCACAGCCGAGGGCCACCTGCTCCTCAGGTGGTCTCTGGCCGAAGTTATCTGTGTCTCCCGCCCCCCGGGAGATAGCCTACAGTTGCACCAAACACTTACACTTTATTAGGTGTCCAGAGGTTAGTCATACTTGTATTATTGGTGATTCTGCAGATCATCCATAATCAGGTATTCATCTGTATTGTTGATGATTCTGCAGATCATCAATAATCAGATTCTCTCTGTGTGCTGACACCATTCGTTACAGAACGGCAGACCTAAAAAACAAAATGTATTAACCCTTTGCACTCTCGCATGCAAATGTTCAAAGAAATGCATTCACAGATTCACTCATACAGGCACAACTGTTATCCCTACAGCTAAGTTAAAAGCCGGGGTTTTAGTTCACAGAAGAATGCATTCTTATGCTTAGTCACCTATACTGCGCAGAAGTACCCAGGTAAACATAGGTGTCCTAACTCTGGCCCTGTAACATGCATAGTGCAGACATGCAAACACATTCATTGCATCAAACCTATCAATGGATTAGGAGCACACATCCTGATGTCATCTCCTGGGACAGATAGAGCATCTTACCAATCGCACAAGGGAGCTAACGTTATGTATTCATGTGCTCCATGCACATACACCAGCATAAGCTGTGTGCATGCTGACAAACACATACAGGGGAAGGAGGGAGTGCACTGAATTAGACCCTAGCCACAGGGGTCAGTAACAAGAAAAAAATACATATATCCAGGCACATCGCCTCTAGTTAGGACATTATATAAGTTATTAAGGAAAGGGAGGTGCTGAAGGGGGTGTGGCTAGAAAACAGCAAAAATCTATTAACCCTTCGCACTCTCGCATGCAAATGTTCAAACAAATGCATTCACAGATTCACTCATACAGGCACAACTGTTATCCCTACAGCTAAGTTAAAAGCTAACTTATATAATGTCCTAACTAGAGGCGATGTGCCTGGATATATGCATGTTACAGGGCCAGAGTTAGGACACCTATGTTTACCTGGGTACTTCTGCGCAGTATAGGTGACTAAGCATAAGAATGCATTCTTCTGTGAACTAAAACCCCGGCTTTTAACTTAGCTGTAGGGATAACAGTTGTGCCTGTATGAGTGAATCTGTGAATGCATTTGTTTGAACATTTGCATGCGAGAGTGCGAAGAATAGAATAAAAATAGATTTTTGCTGTTTTCTAGCCACACCCCCTTCAGCACCTCCCTTTCCTTAATAACTTATATAATGTCCTAACTAGAGGCGATGTGCCTGGATATATGTATTTTTTTCTTGTTACTGACCCCTGTGGCTAGGGTCTTATTCAGTGCACTCCCTCCTTCCCCTGTATGTGTTTGTCAGCATGCACACAGCTTATGCTGGTGTATGTGCATGGTGCACATGGATACATAACGTTAGCTCCCTTGTGCGATTGGTAAGATGCGCTATCTGTCCCAGGAGAGGACGTCAGGATGTGTGCTCCTAATCCATTGATAGGTTTGATGCAATGAATGTGTTTGCATGTCTGCACTATGCATGTTACAGGGCCAGAGTTAGGACACCTATGTTTACCTGGGTACTTCTGGTCATAGATCTGACTTTCAAAACTTTAGAAATCGAGTATTGTCCTATTTTGAGTTGAGACCCAATTTATCGGGAACTGAGGCACAGAGAATTACGTTTATTAAGACCCTTTTGTCAGGGGACTCACAAACATGGGCATATAGCCTCCAGGCAGGGCATGAGGCTTTGTCATCAGTTGAGGAATTTTTTAAGGCTATGGCCATAATTTATGATGATCCGGACATTGCTTCCACCGCTGAGCGGAAACTTAAGACTTTACGTCAGGGGAAAGATCCGGTATAAGTTTACGCAGCTGAGTTCAGGAAGTGGGCTGTGTCAGCTAGGTGGGGGTCATTCGCATTATTAAACTGTTTCTTATCAGGTTTATCAACGCAGTTTCTGATTTGATGTTGGGACACCCTGAACCAAAATCTATTGATGAGGCAATCTCTTTAGCAGAAACAAACCCAGGGTAAGAATACTGTAAGATATGTCTCCTACGCCTCTCCTCCACCCGTGTCACCTCCGCCAGAGCCAATGCAAATTGGACATTTAAAATTGACACGGGTGGAAAAGAATCGCAGGAAAACAGAACAACTCTGTTTGTACTGTGCAGAGGAGGCTCATAAGGTACAGAATTGTCCTAAAATGTCGGGAAACGCTGCCGCCTAGGTGTAGTCAGAGGTAATACCCTAGGCGCGCAGTTATTACCTCTAAACAATAATCGTCTGCTTCTTCCCTGTTCTGTCACATGGGAGGGTCCGACTGTTCCCACTGAAGCTTTTCTAGACTCTGGTTCAGCGGCTAACTTTATAGATTACGAGTTTGCAAAGAATTTGGGGATTCCCCTACTTCCGTTAGACCAACAGGTCTTGGTCACTGCGGTAGATGACTCTCCTCTGCAAAGTAGACATCCCCTTTCTCGGACCCCTGAGTTGATGTTCAGTGTTGGGGTGCTACACAAAGAGAGTCTGCAGTTTATGGTCCTGTGTATGGCAACCTCCACCATTATTCTTGGCATGCCATGGTTACAACTTCACTCCCCTCAGATTGACTGGGCTTCAGGTCAGCTAACGAGCTGGTCTACCCATTGTCATCATCACTGTTTAGCGAAAGTAACCATGGGAAACACTAAAATTCAGGTTAAAGGTGTGCCAACTCAGTACGCAGAGTTTGCTGACGTATTCTGTCCCAAATCAGCAGATAAACTTCTCCCTCGCCATAGCTTCGACTGTCCCATCGATTTAAGATCTGGTTGTATGCCTCCTAGGGGTCACCTCTATAATCTATCTGGGCCTGAGAAACTGGCAATGCAGGAATACATCAAAGAGAACTTGGCCAAGGGTTTCATCCGTCCCTCTCGTTCACCAGCAGGGGCAGGATTCTTTTTTGTAAAGAAAAAAAGATGGAGGCCTTCGTCCCTGCATTTATTTTCGAGGCTTGAACAAGATTACAGTGAAAAATCGTTATGCATTACCCTTGATTGATGATTTATTCACTCAGGTCACCAACGCCAAGATTTTCTCTAAACTAGATTTGAGAGGCGCATACAACCTAGTTCGAATTAGAGATGGTGACGAATGGAAGACAGCCTTCAACACACCCGACGGGCACTACGAGTATCTGGTGATGCCCTTGGGGTTGTGTAACGCCCTGGCTGTCTCCCTGGAGTTGATTAATGAGGTATGCAGGGAGGTGTTAGGGAAGTTCGTTTTATTATATCTGGACGATATACTGATCTTCTCTTCCAATCTGTTGGAACATCGAAAACATGTTAAGTTTGTGTTAGGGAAGTTAAGACAGAATTTGCTTTACGCCAAATTGGAAAAATGTCTCTTCGAGGTAACCTCCGTTGCCTTCTTGGGGTACATAATCTCTACGTCTGGCCTCTCTATGGATCCTAGAAAAGTCTCTGCTGTTTTGGAGTGGCCTCAGCCTGTGGGATTGAAGGCACACCAAAGATTTTTGGGCTTTGCCAACTACTACAGGAGATTTATAAAGGGATACTCCTCAGTGGTCTCGCCTCTCACCAGTCTCACCAAGAAGGGTGCTGATACTTACCACTGGACAGCAGAGACACATTCCGCTTTTTCTACACTGAAAAAACTGTTCTGTTCTGCACCTATTTTAAGACATGTGGCCGTCACCTTCCCCTTTATCGTGGAGGTTGATGCCTCAGAGGTTGGGGTGGGGGCTTTATTGTCCCAGCGCTCGGGTTTGCAGGGCAAACAACACCCATGCGCCTACTTTTCTCTTTTAGCTATCAAATTAGCTTTTGAAGAGTGGTGACATTGGCTGGAAGGTGCAGAGCATACTATCACAGTTTATACTGATCATAAAAACCTGGAGTACATAGAGGGTGCCAAGAGACTTAGCCCTCGCCAGGCCCGGTGGTCTTTGTTCTTTTCAGATTCAGATTTGTTATAACGTATACCCCTGGTAGTAAAAACATCAAGGCCGATGCCTTGTCCAGGTGTTTTGAGCCTGAGACAGTACAGGCCTCAGACCCTGAGACCATTCTACCCCAGAGGGTAGTCCTGGCAGCCACTGAGACCTGGAAGGATCGGACAGTCACTCTGAGTCCCTACCAACAGGATGTTCCAGAGGGGAAGCCCGAGGGGGTGATGTTTGTACCACTACCTTTTCGTCTGCAACTCTTACATCTGTTTCATTCCCATAAGAATGCAGGTCATCCCGGGGCCACCAGAACTCAGGATTTACTGGCCAGATGTGCTTGGTGACCTATATTAGCAATAGATTGTAAGGAGTTTGTGAGGGAATGTGCAGTGTGTGCTAGGAGTAAACCTTCTCGCCAGGCACCTGTGGGTACTTTACAATCCTTACCAGTGCCAAGTGAACCATCAACCATGGACTCATCTGTCCATGGATTTTGTAGGAGAACTCCCCAGGTCTGAGGGCAAGACAGTCATTTGGGTGATAGTAGACATTCAGTAAGATGGCTCATTTTGTTCCACTAAAAGGACTCCCCTCGGCCCAGGAATTGGCTGATCTCTTCATCCAGCACGTTTTCTGTCTGCATGGCATTCCGGAAAATGTAGTGTCAGATCGGGGAGTCCAATTTGTATCAAAGTTTTGGAAAGCTTTTTGCCATCAGCTGGATATGGATCTTGCATTCTCATCAGGCTACCACCCACAGACCAATGGCCAGACCGAGAGAGTTAACCAGTCCCTGGAGCAATTTCTCAGATGTTATGTCGCAGATGCTCAGTCCGATTGGGTAACATTTTTGCCATTTGCGGAATTTGCGCACAACAACCTGAAAAGTTCCTCTTCAGGATTTTCCCCATTTCAGGTAGTGTCGGGAAGATCACCCAAGTTTGCCCCGTTACCTGTGGCGTCTACACCATTCCCAGCCTTGGACGATTGGCAGAGAACTTTGAGGGAGATTTAGGGAATGGTTAAGAGGAACTTGGGGAAAGCTTTCCAGAACCAGAAAAAACAGGCAGACAAAAGGCGGTCTGTAGAGTGGAAGTTTTCTCCGGGAGACATGGTATGGGTATCCAGTCGGCATTTGGCCCTGAAGCAACTGTCACACAAACTGGGTCCTAGATTCATTGGACCATTCCCAGTGACCAGAAAGATTAAAAATGTCACTTATGCGATTGATCTCCCAGCCAGCATGAGAGGTGTGAGATCATTCCATGTGTCTCTGTTGAAGCCGGCAGTGCACGTGGATTCCTCTCCCCCCCTGTGATGGTTGATGACCAACCTGAATATGAGATTGAAAAAATTCTGGACTCTCGCTTAGTGCAAAATTCTGTGCAGTATCTGGTCCACTGGAAAGGATATGGTGTGGAGGAAAGAACTTGGGTGCCAGATTGTCACATGTGGAAAAATTAAAGAAAGAATTCCATAACTCACATCCCGGGAAGCTGGGTGGGAAGTGTCCGGAGTCCACTCCTGGGGGGGGGGGGGGGGGGTACTGTAATGAATAGCGGAGATGCCGCCGCGCGGTCTGGTGGCGGGGCAGCTGTCTCCGCGTTCAGACCTCCGGTTTCTGCACAGCAGCATGTGTCTGGTTTGCCTGGGCCTTCTAGTGCACACAGATGGAGAGCTATGCGCGCGCGCGCTAGAAGACAGGACCTTTATGCCAGCAGGAGAGGTATCAGCTGATCAGGACGATCAGCTGATACCAGCGGAACTCCTGATTGGCTGAGTGGCTGGGGCAGCGCTGAGGAGTGCTGTTGTATATATAGATCTTGCTGGTTGTCCGCCGTTGCGAATACTTACGTGTGAGCACTCAGACCTCAGTCAGATCCTACAGTGTGTTAGAACCAGGTGGACCTGGGAATTCACACTTAGCCAGATTACGCTCTTGTTATTCACTGTGTTATACTTTAGATCAGTTCCAGGGTGTTGAGACCAAGGACCTCACACCCAAGCTTAGGATTATTGTGTCATTGCTGTGTTATACCTTAGACCAGTTCCAGGGTGTTGAGACCAAGGACCTCACACCCAAGTTTAGGATTATTGTGTCATTGCTGTGTTATACCTTAGACCAGTTCCAGGGTGTTGAGACCAAGGACCTCACACCCAAGCTTAGGATACTGTGTTATTCTTTAGACTAGTTCCCGGGTCTCGAGACCAAGGACCTCACACCTCAGACTAGGATTGTGCTTTATTTCTGTTATGACCATTTGCTCTGTCGACCTCTCTCTTGCTATCTGATTCGGTACCTCTGCCTACCAGTTGCCAACCTTGCCTGTACCCGGTTACCGAATCAGCCTTCTGTCTTTGTACCTTATCTGCTCGTGTGTTGCCGACTTGGCCTGCCTGACCCTTCTGGCTGTCACTTATCCCTTGAGTGTTCAGTCTGTCTGTACTACCCGTGACACTATTCAACCAAGTGTCAGTTAGCGGCAAGGACCTCCTGCTCCTCAGAGAGTCCTTCCTGCAGTACAGCCAGGCGCCTCTATCCCATAGGAGTCCTCTGGCTGCAGTACAGTCTGATTCCCAGTTTACCAGGGAATCGCTGGCTGCCAGATTATCTCTATCCCCTCTCTTAGGAGATAGTTCCTGCACAGCCGAGGGCCACCTGCTCCTCAGGTGGTCTCTGGCCGAAGTTATCTGTGTCTCCCGCCCCCCGGGAGATAGCCTACAGTTGCACCAAACACTTACACTTTATTAGGTGTCCAGAGGTTAGTCATACTTGTATTATTGGTGATTCTGCAGATCATCCATAATCAGGTATACATCTGTATTGTTGATAATACTGCAGATCATCAATAATCAGATTCTCTCTGTGTGCTGACACCATTCGTTACACTATGACATGAATATTTAAACGAAAATGGCTGTTAGAAGTGGTCAACAATCTGGCTTCGGTGCAAAGTTATTGCAAATATTATGCATCGAAGTCAACAGGAAGTGTCTGATTTGCCCGGTTCCAATCTGCACACTATTAGCATTTGTGTGAAAGCCATAATTATTAACATCTCATTGACCATCTCTACTGCACATCCGTCACTGGACTAAGTTTGCTGATGTTCTGTTAAAAAAAAGTTTCTGTTTTGCCATAATGTAAAGCCCACTTACAGTAAAATGCATGAAGGACATCCCACATTCTGTCTAGGCCATAGAGCTCCCAGGGCGAGGTTGTATAAATTGCCCCCCCCCCCCCCCCAGACTTGGGCACACTATTGTGGTGTGGTAGCCAAAGATGCCTCCCAGTATTAGGTAGCCCCCGGTATAGCTAGTCAGAGGTGGACCCCAGTATCAGTTAGCCAGATGTAGCCCCCCGAATCCTTTGTAGATAGCCAGAGGAGCCCTAGGTATTAATTAGCCAGATGCAGCCCCTCCCCCATCATAGGTAGCCACAGCAGCCCCCAATATTGGGTAGCCAGATGAAGCCCCCAAGTGGCCAAAAGAGCCCCCAGTATTAGGCAGCCCCCAGTAAAAGTTACCTAGAGATAGCCCCCTGTATTAGATAGCAACTCCTCAGATGTGCCTTCAGTATAGGGTAGCCAGGTGTCTTTTCATATGTTGCCACATGTAGCCCCCCAGGATGTGCCTCAGTACAGGTAACCAGGTCCCCCCATAGAGATATCCTTCTCAGATTAACCAACCCCCCGTATAGGCAGCCAGGCAACCCCTTATAGGTAGCCACATGTAGCCCCCAGATGTGCCCTCAGTAAAGGTGGCCAGGAGAGTCTATTGGCTCTGAGAGGGGATCCCAACTCCTCCCTCTCCCCTCCCCCTTCAATATTCAGAGCTTCTGCGCAACAGCTATTACAGTGGAAACTTACCTCCTTGGGGCTCCATGTGTCATGCGGTAGAGCTCCACTATCTCCTCTCTCTCCAGCACCCCTCATGCTCTAGAATGAGGATGTAGAGCATGAGTGATGCTGGAGACAGAAAATACTTGCAGGATGTGGAGCTCTTCCCCATGACACCCAAGAGAGGTGAGCTTCCATTGTAATAGCTGCTATGTTGAAACCCTGCATATTGGGGGGAACCCAGAAGGGGGCTTGGAGAGAGGAAGGGAGGAGGATGGGATTATCGTGGATTGCACACAGAAGTGTGGCCTGCTTATCACAACGGATCCGATGGATCAGTTGACATACTACATGGGGGGGGGGGGAGTGTAAAATTGGTCAGTAATTGGCCAAACATAATTGAAAGTGTGTACCAGGCTTAACACGGGATGTTATCCCTTTGTCTGCTTCCATGAAAGTAGGAAATATTCACACTGCAGATTTATTTAGGAGTTCTGTAAGCTGTAACAAAGAAATGTTTTTTTTAAAGGTTATTATACTGTTGCTTTACTTTTAGTGCAGAGAGGAAGTTCTGAGTTCAGGTCCGATTTAAAGGGTTACTAAAGCCAAAATAAAAAATCAGTTTAACTTACCAGGGGCTTCTTGCAGCCCCTGGAGTCATCCTGTGCCCACGCTGTGTCCTTCAGTCGAGCAGCAACAATCCCCTCAAAGTTGGCTTGTTGTGGCCAGTTGGTGACTACTGCGCATGCGCGGCCCAAACCGTGCGCACACTTATCGCACTCCCACAAGTGCTATGTGCATGTGCAGTAGTGATTTATGCATACTGCGCATGCGCAGAACACTCCCAGCAGTGGGAGAGCGGTGAGGAGGCGCATGGTGGACTAGCTTTGTGGGGGTCGCTGCTGCTGTCTGAAAGGTCTCAGATGGACTGCGCCGGCACAGGATGACTCCGAGAGCCCTAGATTAGTTAGACTGATTTTTTTATTTTAGCTTTATTTTCCTTTAACTGAGTTATCATTACGATTTCATTAAACATTATACTGTTATGCTTCTGAGTAGTTATTACAATTTCATTAGACATTATAATAATTGGTTCTATATAGAATATATGAATTGTATGTTGTCAACTCGAAATATATTCAGTCTTCATATTTGTTCATAGTTCTCCAGTGCACTGCTGCAAAGCAAACCTTTTTACTGTGATAGTGTAGGACTTGTTCCAGAAGCTGTCATGTGATTCGAAGCTCATGACTGAGTATTAATAAATCCAAGGGGATGGCTTCCATGAAGTACTAGACTAGTGTAGTAAGCTATCCTCATAAATCAATACAATTTAGTCATAGAGGTTTGAGGTGGGTCCACAGTAGTTTCAGGCTGGAGGCTGCTTTTGCTGACTCGCTAAAAAAAATTGTCTCTTGGCCATCATGCTTTTTGAGTTACAGACTTGGATCAAGCACTCAGCCAGTGAAATCAATGAGGGGTCATAACACCTGAATTGCACGTATTAACATAGGAGGATCACCTTAATGACCAGACATCTGGAGTATTAGTAGAAGGAAGTCAAAAGTGGCTTTTCTCACATTTTTCTTAACCACTTAAGGCCCCCAGGCTTACACCCACCCCCCCCCCCCCCCCCCCAGTGACCAGGCTATTTTTTTTTACAATTTTGCACTGCATAACTTTAACAGTTTATTGCTCAGCCATACAACTTAGCACCCAAATTAATCTTACCTCCTTTTCTTCCCACCAAAAATAACTTTCTGTTGGTGGAATCTGATTGCTGCTGCGATGTGTTTTTTTTCTTTAGCAATTTTTTTTATCAATTGTGTTTTGTTTTTTTTAAATAAAAAAGCTGTGTTTCTTTAATTTCCTCCCTCCCCACTAGAATCACCTATGCTATGAGAGGGATCAGATTGTGAGCCTCTCTTGGGGACAGCTAAGTGATAGAGCTGTACAAAAGATTGCAGCACTGTACAAAAGAAAATGACAGTTTTTTCCCAGCCTGCCAGCTCTGATCCGGCTGGCAGGCTGTTTTGGAGAAAAGCTCTGTAACAAACTCAGCGGGGCATTCCCTGTTAGTCTCCGCCTACAGGACCTGACGCCATTCAACATAAGGCGGTCCTGTAGCTGCCACCCTCCAACCGCCGATTGGCATTAGTCGGTCAGGAGGGGGTTAATGTGGCCATGCATCTAATGATTTTGCAGCCCGATTGTCCATCCAATTCAATAATTTTATTGAATCAGATGAAAATCGGTGGTGCAACAAGAGTAATAGATTCAACCAATTTAGGGTCGATCAAGTGCGCTGCGGGAATGGTGAGCGATATTGGGACTAGCAATGAACACAGCTTAACCCCTGGTTGCTGTCCCCTCAAATGTAAATGTGCCCCCTGGCGGCTGTGCATTCTAATATTACCTGTTCCAGCTGCTGCGAGTGTCCAGCTGATTTGCGTCACACACGGCTGCTGAATATAGTGCTGGCGCATGTGTTCTATCCAGTTTTTTTTTTCTCTTTTTTTCACTCTACAGCAAAATCTCCACAACTCCCTTCCTAAAAACATCAACGCTACAGGTAAGACCCTATTCATAGTTCCCTGAGGGCCTTTCTTTACATGGGACCCAGAATAGCACCCTCCATGTTGAATTCCAGTCACTTAAACTAAAGCCACTTCAAACACTGACAGCTGCTCATGGTAAAAATAGCATCTCTTTTCTTCTCCTAGCAACTATATCCGAAAATAGCATTTGCTTTTGGTAAAATCTGTGCATTCATCCTGGTTATGGAGTCTTGGCCATAACTGCGTAATTCAAACTGTGCACTGGAAAGTGAAAACATTAAGCAATGGCAAAATAAAACTGCCTGCTCATTCTGGGCCAGTGATCTATAGTATTAGAGGCCGGGCATCAGCCTAGAAGTCAGGCAACTGGTATTGTTTATTAGTGAATGAAAATGGCAGCCTCTGTTTTCCTCTCACTTTAGGTTCTCTTTAACCACTTGCGTACCGGACGGTTCTGGCCCAATAAGGGCCAGAGCCATCCTTTTCCTGTTTTCCAGTGTGATTTCTGAGATTGGCTCACTGTAGTCACGGGGTCAGGAGATAATGAAATTTAAATTCAGAAGCTCAGCTGTCACAGCAAAGTGAGCAGGTGCAGTGACATGAGAACCGTGAGAGCGACAAGACTGCGTGGCATGGCCGATTGAAATCTACGTCCTGGCAGGAATAGCGGAAGACAACCAGGGCATAGATTTCAATCAGCGTGGTCTGTGGAACAGTTTAAAGAATACCTCAGGTGAGAGGGATATGGACGACATTTCCTTTTAAACAATGCAAGTTGCCTGGCTGTCCTCTTGATCATCTGTCTCCAATACCTTTAGCCATAGATCATGTGCTCTGACTCAGGTCTGACTGGAGAACTCACATGCTGTTTTCAGGTGTGTGATTCAGTCACTCTACTGATGCCAGAAAGCTCGACAGGACTGCCAGTCAACTGATATTGTTTAAATGGGAAGACAGTCTCCATATCACTCTGACCACTTGAGCAAAAAAAGTTACTCTCGTTGCGAAAGCATTTCCTGAATGGCAGCTGCCAAGTCTAACTGTCAAAATTGTGTGCAAGTTAGTAGGGAGGCTGGCTGGTATCTTACTATTTGGGCAGTTAAAATGCCATTCAGTAAATGCTGTTGAAAACAAAGAAAACCCTGAGAATCCCCCATGAGTAGATGGACTAATCCAAAGCCTGTTGGTTCTGTCAGATTTTAACTGCTTACTTTTTTTTTCGCTGGAGTGGTCCTTTAAGGCAACTAGAAGATTGGTGTAACTATCAGGTAAGCAGCTCTTACAACCACCGGGGTAAGTACTGGAGGGAAGGGTGACTCCAATCTACAGTCAGCACTCGGCAACAAAAACCTGACAGAGGTTCTAACCTTTCCCAACTACTAGTTCTGAAAGAAAATCATTTGGAGGAAATTTGATTTTGATTTGCCCTCAGCCCTGATCTGAGAGCGAAAGAAGACTAATAAAATAAAAAAGATCAGCAAATGGCCACTTTTTGAGTGGATCATTCGTGATGTGCTAATCAAAATGGATACTCTCATAAGTCGTATGACCTTTGCATGGGCCGCCATTTGATCGCTTATGCCAGCATAGGTTACACTTTCAGCTGGTAGCTTATTTATGTATCTGCCAGGGATCTTTCTGCAGTTTGTTTTTCTGGTTAAAATTTTCCATGGCTCTGTCATATGAGGTGATAAGCCTTATGATCAGCAACCTCAAACTAGATTGCAAAATGTGCTGGTTTCCAAATTCCTTTCTCTCTCTCTCTCTCTCTCTCTCTCTCTCTCTCTCTCTCTCTTTAATCCTTTTTTCATGAAGCTTTACAATGGATGAGGTCCAAATCTACACCCATCTTCTACCCACCCCATTGAATACACACCCACCATCGCTACCAGTAGCAAGCCAGAGCTGTGAATGTTACAAAATGTTTTTGTCAGGGTCTCGAATACACATATAGGGGGAAAAACAGCTACATATGCAAAACATCAGTCAAGACAATGTTTGCTTTTCTTTCTTTTTTCAATGATCGTGTTTTGTATTTGAATGCACACATGAGTTATAGGTTTATCCTAATTTCACCCTTAACATTTGTCAAGCATATTGATTTAGAGTGTTACTCTCAATGCAAACATGCTGCCCTTCTGTAAAGTCTGAAAAGTAAAAAGTAAAAAGGGCATCTGTTGTCTGAAAAAAAGCCAGGAAAAAAAACGGAAAATTGTATACTTACCTCTCGGTAATTTTCCTTTCCTGTATGAAATCCATGTCAGCATACATCGGGTTAGCTCCGCCTTCCCCCATTCAGGACTGGTAACTATAAATTAAAAGGCCATAGGCCCGCCCCCTGCTTTGTCATTCGCTAAATCCGAAAAAATGGGTGGGAAAATCCCATGCTGACATGGATTTCATACAGGAAAGGAAAATTACCGAGAGGTAAGTATACAATTTTCCGTTTTCCTATATGAATCCATGTCAGCATACATCGGGATTTAACTATTATCATAATCAAGTAACGAGGGAGGGTCTGAATGCTTTCACACAATATATTTATTTACATCTCTCAATTTTATATTTTATGTCAGAAAAAGATAGATTCTCTCCTTCTTTCCACATCATCTACTGTGTGCTGAGGCTAGCACTTTTCTTCCAAACTCCACCGACGTCGTAGCCGCTGGATCCACTTTATAATGAGATATGAATGTATGGGTTGATGCCCAATTTGCTGCTCTACAGATAACATCTGGTGGTACGTTGGCGTAAGCTGCCCACGAAGCCGACATGCCCCTAGTTGAGTGGGGTCTTATTTGTTGTGGAGGCTCCTTGCCCATTACTCTGTATGCAATTCTGATAGCCCTCAGTAACCAACTCGATATCGTTCTTGTTGTTGCCGCATATCCTCTTCGATATCCAGAAGGTACTATAAACAATCTGTCCGTCTTGCGGATCTCCTTCGTTCTCTCTAAATAATCCCTCACAAGTGAAGGTATGTCCAGTGAATCCGGATTGTTCCCGTCTGCTTCTGCAAACTTTGGTAAGTCCCATTGTTGATTAAAATGAAAGGTTGTCGCTACTTTGGGGATGAACTGCTGTATTGGTCTAAGAGTTACTCGATCTGGGAAAAACTCTAAGTAGGGTGGCGCACAGCCTAATGCCTGTAGCTCTGAAGCCCTTCTGGCCGATGCTATGGCTACTAGAAAAACTAATTTTGTTGTAAGGTTAGTCAGGGTGCATTCCATCAATGGTTCAAACGGTGACTTTGTTAATCCCTGCAGTACTAGTGGTAAATCCCATTGTGGACAAAAATTACGCTTTGCTGGTCTTATTTTGGAAACTGCCCTAACAAATTGCATCACCAGTGGATCATATGCCCATCTGTGGTTTGTCAGCGCCGATATTGCAGACACATGTACTTTCAGTGTATTCAGTCCAAGTCCCAGATTTAAGCCATTCTGAAGGAAATTAAGTACTTGAGATACTGTGGGGTTTATGGGGTCCCCCTGTGACTGGAGTATGGATTCTGTAAACTTGCTCCAAACCCTGTGGTAAACACTGTTTGTCGTTCGTTTTCTAGCCTTTAATAAAGTCTCTGCCACATCCTGTGAACAGCCTAGTTTTAGCAGTTTCTCGCGTTCAACTTCCATGCCATCAAAGTTAGCATAGCCGGGTTTGGGTGATTGACTACCCCCTGGGAAAGCAGGTCCTCTTGGCATGATAATGGTATCGGTTGGGTTGTCGACAGCTGTAGAAGTAACGGGTACCATGGCCTGCGCGGCCAATTTGGTATAATTGCTATTACTGTTACTTCTTCCTGCTGGATCTTCCGTAATAGTCGATGGATCATTGGTGTTGGAGGGAACACATATGCCAATTTGCATCTCCACTGACTTGTCAGTACGTCCCAACCCTCCGCCTCCTGATACTTGTATCTGGTGAAAAACCTGCTGCATTTGGCATTGGCTGGCGTTGCCATTAAATCGATTTGGGGTTCCCCCCATTTGTCGCATATCATCCTGAATATGCTCCACTTCAAGCTCCACTCGTTGTTGTCGATTTGCTTTCGACTGAGATGATCTGCTATGATGTTCTTGATTCCCGGAATGTGTATTGCCTGTAGACTTTTCAAGTTGATCTGGGCCCATTCCATTATTATTGCGGTCTCGTTCAACAATGTGTTGCTGTGGGTACCCCCCTGATTCTGGATGTGTGCCACTGCCGTCGTATTGTCCATTTTCAACATGACTGATTGTCCCCGAACTCTGTCCGTAAATGCTTCCAATCCTTGGTATGCTGCCCGCAGTTCTAGGACGTTTGATGATAGTCCTTGTGCTCTGAACCGCCATCTCCCCTGTGCTATTTTGCTCCCTAAGTGTGCTCCCCAACCCCATTCGCTCGCATCTGTTGTAATAACAATTGGGGTTGGGTTCTGAATGTTGTGACAGTTGTACAGGTTGGAGGGATTTTTCCACCACTCCAGCTCCAATTTCATGTCGCTGTGGATTGAAATCATCTGGTTCATTGAGATCCCATTCCACTGGTCCAGGAACCTTTTCTGAAACAGTCTGACATTCCACCTTGCCCATCTCACCATAGGAATTGTGGCTGTTAATGTACCTAGGATCTTCAGGCATTCTCTGGCCGTGATCTTGTGCTTGCTTTGTACTGTCTGTACTCTGCTTAGTATGACGTCCAGTTTTTCCCGTGGCAAGGGAATCGTGTTCAACACTGTATTTATTTCCGCTCCCAGAAAAATTATTTCTTGAGCTGGTAGGAGTTTGCTCTTTTTGTGGTTGATTAACCATCCGAATCTCACCAGTTGTTCTAGAAGAACCTTCGATTGCCGTAAACATGTTTCTTCTGATTCCGCTATAAGTAACACGTCGTCCAGGTAGTGATGGATATTTAACTTTTCCTGACGTAATCGTGCTATTAATGCCACCAGTATCTTTGTGAAAGTGCGTGGGGCTGTACATATCCCAAATGGTAGCACTCTGAATTGATAATGTTTTTGCCCTATCGCGAATCTCAAAAACTTTTGATAACTGTCTTGTATCGGGATGTGTAGGTAGGCGTCCGCTAAGTCTATGGACACCAACCAATTGTTTTTGTGAATCTCTGGTGTTATGGTCTGCAAAGACTCCATTTTGAACTTTTCCAGTGCAATATGGGAGTTTAGTTTCCTTAGGTCCATGACCGGACGTAACTCTCCTGATTTTTTTTCCACAAAAAATAGAGGGGAATAAAATCCTGTGTATCTTTCCATCTCCGGCACTGGTATTATTGCCTTCTTCAGTAATAATTCGCCCACATATTGGTATAGGGTACTTCTTCTGTCCTGTAGGTGTGGTATATTTGTCGGAACAAACGTTTGATCTGGGATCTGTTTGAATGTCCATGAATGGCCGTGCTGTATTGTCTTTAATACCCATTTGTCCACTATTTCCGCCGCCCACACTTGGGCATAGTCGCGTAGTCTGCCCCCTACTGCTTCCGTGTGGGCGGGCAAGATTTCAGAATGACTTTTGTGGTTGAGGGGTAGTAGTGGAACCACGGTTTTTGTTGTACTTAGCGATGGTAGCCTGTGAACTTTGCCATTGTTTGCGAAAGGATTGGGAACCTCTCTGTGACTTGTAGTTCCTATTTTGAGACAAAAAATTCCTTCTATCGTTAGCCGATCTTACTCTTCTCTGTCTGCGATCCTGAGGGAGCAATCCAGACTTCCCTCCCGTGACCCTAGTAATAGCCGACTCTAACTTCGTACCAAAAAGATTCTTTCCGTCATAGGGAATACGGCACCAGTTCATTTTAGAACTAGCATCCGCTGACCACGGCTTCAGCCACATAGCCCGTTTGGTAGTAACGGAGCTTAACATGGCCCTTGAGCTTGAACGAATAATGTCAATAGCTGACTCACCTACAAAATCCGCCGCTACACGAAAGTCTTCCAATGCTGCAATAAGGGTGTCCTTCGGGAGGTTAGCCTGGATTGCACCCTCTAAATTATCAGCCCATGTTCTTATTGCCCGGGCAACTGACGTCAAAGCGACAGCCGGTCTGCATGCTCCGCCACTATGCGAGTAATTCCTCTTTAAATCTGTATCCATCCTCCTGTCAAGGGAGTCTTTAAATGATATTGAGTCTTCTAGCGGAAGAGTAACGTGGCGTGCAAGGCGCATAACTGACGCGTCAACTATGGGTGGATTGTCCAATTGTGCGCTTAGTTCAGCCTCCAGCGGGTATAATTTTAATAATTTGTTCGCTAATGGCGATTTCTTCTCTACCCTGGACCATTCCTCTTGTATGAGTTCTCTTACTTCCTCCATAACTGGAAATGTACTATTACTCTTTCTAAGGTGAGGATAATATCTTCTGGTCTTTGCTGGCGGTTCCTCCGGCTCCTCCCACTGAATTGCGTCCTTAACACTTTTGATAAATGGTTCTACTAGAGAAAAATCAAACACCCCCGGTACTTGTTCTTCCAATTCCATATCTTCTGCTGCTGAAGATGTATTAGGGATATAATTTGGTATAGAGCTGCTAGCCGCTGCTTGTTCCTCTAGGGACTGTTGGACTAGCCCTTTAACATATGTGGGTAAATCTTCCATATTCGGGTCCTCCTCCACCTGAGGTGAATGCAGACATGTATAACAGACTGCCTTCCCTGTCATAGGCCTGTGACCACAAATCCAGCAGTATCTTCTACTTTCTCGTTTAGAATCACTGTTAGATTTTCGAGAAGAGTTGCTGTGATTAGATCTTGAAGATTCTGAGCGTTCTGAAGAGCGTCTTGCTTCCTCTTCATTTTGAGGGCTGCAACAACAATAGAGAATGTTGTTGAAATTGCACTCTTTAAATCCCTACCTAACTCACCTGTCTAAACTCTTACCTATCAGAAATGTTCTGTTCAGCGTCCTGGGCAGTGGCCTCCATACCTTCTTCCCAGCAAAAAACTGCAAGGAGAACGAGGTAGGGTAAATACACCGAGGATTCTAACAGCTGTATGCAATAAAAAGAATAATAATAATTGCTACCTACATGTATACGTGAATAATTGAGTGTAGGCACAATTCACAAGCAATGCTCTCCTGCACAGTGTCTCAGCCTTTCCTGAAAAACAACACACATTGCATCTGTTTCCTGATCCGCAAGCATATGCAGTAAAAAAATATCGTCAGTGCATCCTTTAGAGCGCTGTCCTACCTGCTCCGCTGCGTCCTACCACGTCTCCGCAGTCTCCGCAACTCTGTCAGTGTCAGCCACACTGGCCGTCTCTCCGTGTGTGCTTTCTAATCTCCCGGCGTCTTCCTGGTCTGACTGCGCATGCGCCCGCTCCGACGCACTTCCTGCTGGCTAGCTTCCGGTATGCTGTATGCGCTCCACGTACAGGAATGCGGAAGTTGGCTCCTTATCCGCATCAGCCTATGCAGCCACTGCCCTACTACCGAACTACAGGCGCTTTACACCCAGACTCGTTCGCAACACCCTGGGAACAGAAAACCAGGGATTTTTCCTGCTCTCAAGCACACCTTTAGTGGCCATAAGAGAGAGGCTTCGCACAAGGGAGGCTGACCTTGTGCGGATAACTGTAACAACAGCCAGGTAAGAGTAAAATAAAAAAGTTGTCCCACAACGTGGCCAGTCCTGAGGGATGGACAAAATGAAAAAAGCAGGGGGCGGGCCTATGGCCTTTTAATTTATAGTTACCAGTCCTGAATGGGGGAAGGCGGAGCTAACCCGATGTATGCTGACATGGATTCATATAGGAAAACATAATTCTGTGATATTCAGCCACACTAATACTGAAAAGATGCCTGACGGCAAAAAAAGTTAGATACTTCCCTTAGTAGATAGTAGAGGTTTCCCCCGTCCCCCTCCCAGCACTGGGACCCTCTGAACCTATTTGACAAGGGCATTAGTACTGGTAAAATTGGTGTGCGCAGCCTTGACTCTGCAATTATCTTACAATCTTAGTTTGTTGAATCAGGGCCATAGGGACATCTTGGCAAGGTGCATCACTGTAGGATGCTTTTTGTTTTTAGGTGAGCAGAAACATCTGGTCTCCCAGAATGCTCTGGGACAGGCTGCTGTGATATCATAGAAGGAGAACAAAGGGCGCTATCGTGCATTAACCTTTTTTTTTATTTTAGATTAAAAAAAAAACATATTGCACTTACTAGAATGTAAAAGTTGCAGGCATGTAATAAAATTGCTATTGCAAAAGCATGCTGACACTGGATCTACCTCCCAGCTGGCTCCTCTCCCAGTAGATTTGAGTACTCCAACTTACTGTACACCAACGCTGCTGGCCATGGTCTCCATGAGGATGGTTGCTGGGGGAGCCTTGCTGATATTTAGTGCTCGGCACCCTATTCTCCTCCCTGGCCATAGGTCTGCTCCTGACAACCGTGTCATTTTCAACTAACCCCAAACATTTTCTAATGGTACTATTAAAGGCCAGTATATTTAGTCTATTAACCACTTCTCATCTAGCCCTTGTTTTTCTCCTTCTGGACCAGATCAGTTTTGATGTTTTAGCTGTACCTATTTAATCAGCAGTTTCATTGGGCGGTATTTTTCCTCAAGGACCATTTTGTTTTCTATGCACTTTATTAGGAAGAAAAAGAAAACAACAGGAAAAATACATTATTTCTCAGGTTTACCTATTACAAATTAAAAAAAAAAGTGCTACTGTAGATAATGGCCACTTATTTTATTTGGTTATTTTTCCGGTGTATCACAAAACTTAAATTATGGTCCTGTAACAATTTGTGGTGATGATATTTGAATCTGAAATAAATCTGAAATGTAGCTACAGTGTGTGCTTTATTTGCAGTATTAGCCTCCCCCCCAGGTTTACAAATATAGCCAAATGTGCTGCAGTATTATACCCCCAGGTAGAGATAGCCAGATGTGCCCCAGTATAAGCCCCCTAGATATAGATAGCCAGATGTGCTGCAGTATTAGCCCCTCCCCCAGGTATAGATAGCCAGATGTACCCCAGTATTTTCGCCACAGTAATAGCCCCCCCCCAGGTTTACATAGCCAGATGTGCCCCACTATTGGGCGCACAGTATATGTGTGGTGCAGCACATCTGATTATACTGTAGAATTAGCACCTCCGGGCATAGATAGCCAGATATGCCCCAGTATTACCCCCCCCCCCCATATAGATAGCCAGATGTGTGCGGGATTAGCCCGCCCAAGTATAGATAGCCAAATGTGCCCCAGTATTAGCCCCATAGCCCCACAGTATAGTTATTCAGATGTGCTGCAGTGTAGCACATCTGGCTATCTATACTGCAGTATTAGCTCCTCCAGGCATACATAGCCAGATGTGCCCCATTATTACCCCCCCCCCTGTATAGATAGCCAGATGTGTACAGGATTAGCTCCCAAAGTATAGATAGCCAGATGTGCCCCAGTATTACCCCTTGGTGTAGATAGCCAGATGTGTACAGGATTTGCTCCCCAAGTGTAGATAGCCAGATGTGCCCTAGTATTACCCCCCCGCCCCCCTCGTATATATAGCCAGATGTGTACAGGATTAGCTCCCAAAGTATAGATAGCCAGATGTGCCCCAGTATTACCCCCCGGTGTAGATAGCCAGATGTGTACAGGATTAGCTCCCAAAGTAAAGATAGCTAGATGTGCCCTCATTATTACCCCCCGGTGTAGATAGCCAGATGTGCCCCAGTATTCGCTCCCCAAAATAGATATTCAGATGTGCTGCAGTATCAGCTCCCCCAGGTATAGATAGCCAGATGTGCCCCAGTATTACCCCCCACATCACCACCCCCAGGTACAGATAGAGAGCTTTCAATGGCATCATGTAATTGCATGGAAGCCTCAGGAGAGTAACTATCTGTCTTCGGTCTCTCTCAAGAACTATTCTATCTATCTATCTATCTATCTATCTATCTATCTATCTATCTATCTATCTATCTATCTATCTATCTATCTATCTATCTATCTATCTATCTATCTCTGATGATCTTCTCTTTATACACATCAGTACCGTTATTTTATGTATGGTAGTTCATATATTCTGCATTAATAATATTATCTTTAAGCATAAAATTAATTTATTCAAAATAGGTTGGGCACCTCTGCCTCAGACTCCAGCCGTACTTAACCCCCGCCCACCAGGGGGATTGCAAAAGCTTGAAGAAAAATGAAAGTACTGCCTATTTGCCACTTTGGACTTTTTCCTCTGTAAAATGAACTTTGCTCAATTGAATATGAACTGATCATATCACACAACAATCAAAGCTTTATTCTACAAAAGAGATTTTGCTGATAGGTAGAACATATCTATGGTACATATTTCCTCAATGTACAGATAGCCTGGCGTATGCTTATTATGTGCTAAATAGGAAAAAGCTTCATATTCCTTAATTTCATGTGTGCTGTTTGGAAACTCTGAATGTGCTTGAACAACTGATGATGGTTCTAACAAGCTTTATCAAGGCTAAGATTAATTTTGCATTTAGGGTTGTTATTATTATTGATATTTAGTATTTATATAGTCCCCACTTCTTCCAGGGTGCTGTACAGAGTATATTGTCACTTAACTGTCATTCAGAGGGGTTCACAATCTAATCCCTACCATACTCAAATGTCTATATCGTTTAGTGTATGCATCATAGTGTAGGGTCAATTTAGGGGGAAACTAATAAACTTGTGTGTGTTTTGGGGATTTCATTACCTAGTGCCATAAATCCAACACACATTTTGCTGTGGGATAAAATGGGACTTCACTTTATTTTGTACTTATGCAGGTTATATGACTCCATTTCTGTCAACTAACATTGGGTGTTTGTTTCTATCATGATGATTTTATCCTTTGTTTATAGTACCATGCTTATCTGTTGAGCTGTTATCTTTTATTTATGAGAAAAAAATAAATAAAACGTTTATAATGAAAAAAACAAAACAGTTGTATAACTTGTGTGTACTTTACATAATTATTTGGGTTGAAAGAAGACATACCGGTAAGTGCATTGAATTCAACCAGGAAATAAGGTACAACACTAGCCAGCACCTCCACATATCTCATTTTATCCAAAGGAAGACAAAACCCCATTACAAGGCATGGTCCAATTAGCCGTAAAAGAAAAAAAAAACTCCTTAGCCATTCCAGAATCCAGATGGCAATCAGACACAATCCCTAGATCAACACTGTGAGGAAGTACCTAGTATAGCCATGGGTATCTTTCAATGCAAGGACAAGCTGCCCTTAAACGCAGATATAGAATTTGCCATAATTACTTCCTGTGGTAATACATTCTACATTGTATTCACTCTTACTGTAAATAACCCTATTCTTAATAAATGGCTAATACTTTTTTCCACCATGAGTAGTCCCATAGTCCTCTAAATCGTAAGCCTTTGGCAGGGCCCTCCCTCCTCGTGCATCATACTTGATTGTGTACTCTACCCACAGAATAATGTGAACTTGTATTGTTGGGACCAGTGGCGTACCTAGGGCATTTGACACCCGATGCTGGGTATTAAAAGACACCCCCCCAGCCCAAAAAGGAAAGGAGCGAGTGTGGCATGCTAAGCGTGCAATGGCGGGTAATGGCAGGTATAGGTGCACCCAGTATAGGTAATATAGTTCCCCCAGTATAGGTAGCATAGTTGCCCCGCGTAAAGTTAGCCTAGTATAGGTAGTAAAGTTGCCCCAGTATAAGTAGTATAGTTGTCCCCAGTGTAGGTAGTATAGTTGCCCCAGTATAGCTAGTATAGATGCCCCCAGTGTAGGTAGTATAGTTGTCCCCAGTATAGCTAGTATAGTTGCCCCAGTATAGCTAGTATAGTTGCCACAGGAAAGCTAGTATAGTTGCCCCCAGTGTAAGTATTATGGTTTCCCCCAATGTAGCTAGTATAGTTGCCCCCAGTATAGGTAGTATAGTTGCCACAGTATAGCTAGTATAGTTGCCCCCAGTGTAGGTCGTATATTTGTCCCCAGTGTAGGTAGTATAGTTGCCCCCAGTGTAGGTAGTATAGTTGCCCCCAGTGTAGGTAGTATAGTTGCCCCCTGCGTAGGTTGTATAGTTGCCCCCAGTGTAGGTAGTATAGTTTCCCCAGTATAGCTAGTATAGTTGCCCCCTGCATAGGTAGTATAGTTTCCCCAGTATGGCTAGTATAGTTGCCCCCACTATAGTTAGTATAGTTGCCCCCAGTGTAGGTAGTATAATTGCCCCCGGTGTAGGTAGTATAGTTGCCCCCCAGTATAGGTAGTATAGTTGCCCCCAGTGTAAGTAGTATAGTTTCCCTCAATGTAGCTAGTATAGTTGCCCACAGTATAGGTAGTATAGTTGCCACAGTATAGCTAGTATAGTTGCCCCCAGTGTAGGTAGTATATTTGTCCCCAGTGTAGGTAGTATAGTTGCCCCCAGTGTAGGTAGTATAGTTGCCCCCAGTATAGATAGGTGCCCCAGTATTAGTATAGTTGCCTCAGTATAGTTACTAGTATAGTTGCCCCCAGTATAGACAGTATAGTTGCCCCCAGTGTAGGTAGTTTAGTTTCCCCCAGATGTTGTCCCCTGTAAAGTTAGCCTAGTATAAGTATTATTATTATTATTATTATTATTATAAGTAGTATAGTTTCCCCCAGTGTAGGTAGTATAGTTGCCCCAGTAAAGCTAGTATAGTTGCCCCTAGTATAGGTAGTATAGTTGCCCCCAGTGTAAGTAGTATAGTTTCCCTCAATGTAGCTAGTATAGTTGCCCACAGTATAGGTAGTATAGTTGCCACAGTATAGCTAGTATAGTTGCCCCCAGTGTAGGTAGTATATTTGTCCCCAGTGTAGGTAGTATAGTTGCCCCCAGTGTAGGTAGTATAGTTGCCCCCAGTATAGATAGGTGCCCCAGTATTAGTATAGTTGCCTCAGTATAGCTACTAGCATAGTTGCCCCCAGTATAGACAGTATAGTTGCCCCCAGTGTAGGTAGTTTAGTTTACCCCAGATGTTGTCCCCTGTAAAGTTAGCCTAGTATAAGTAGTATAGTTTCCCCCAGTGTAGGTAGTATAGTTGCCCCAGTAAAGCTAGTATAGTTGCCCCCAGTATAGGTAGTATAGTTGCCCCAGTGTAGGTAGTATATTTGCCCCCAGTATAGACATTATCGTTGTCCCCGGAATAGGGGAAGCTTAGGGGAAAGCAACTGCTTCCTGCATTCCAGGTGATGGCGAATCCAATTGGATTTTTCAGTCGAATAAAAAAAAGCTTTAGATTTTTTCGGGAGATCTGATCATATTTATCGAATTGCTGTAAAATCGGATCATTTTATTGTATCATGTGTGGCCACCTTAAAGTGGACCCAAATTAAAAATACAAGATTTCAGAAATAAAATCTATTTTCTAAATTATAATAATAAATAGCAGCCTTTTTTCAGCTGCATGATGACAAATATAAAATATTTTACATTTATTGGAGGAACCCCTCCCTTCCTTTCAAATTGCCGGGACAAAATCCGGCAAACTGGTGGAGTAGGTGGTGTCCAGCAATGGAGGAATTGCTAATGGCTGCCACCTGTATAACCCTAGTTATGAAAAGAGAAGGGTGAAAAACATGCATTGAAATGCTCATAGGTTTAAAGGAGTGTTTATTTATCTTTGTATGTGTCAGAGTGGTGCAACTAAATATTTTTAATGAAAAAAAATGTTTGGTTTGGGTCCGCTTTAATACTCACCTCAACTGAAGAGTCTCAGATCCTTTCATTTATTTTCTTCAAATCCATCAGCAAACTAGCAGGAATATTGGCAGTGGAGTATATTTATACATATGCTGGAATTTCCAATATGACATTATTGACCAAAAAGATACACTTCTGTTGATAGTGTTTTCTTAACCACTTAAGGACCGCATGAGTTTTCTATGATCTGTGCTAGGTGGGCTCTTCAGCCCCCAGCACAGAGAGTGTGGCAGGCAGGGCGATCAGACTTCCCCCTTTTTTCCCCACTAGGGGGATGTCCTGCTGGGGGGGTCTGATCGCCGCCGGCTATCTGTGTGTAGCTCCTCAAAGCCCCCCTCCGCAGCGCTATTTCCCCCTCCCTCTCCTTCCCTCCCTCTCCTTCTCTCTATGGGCGGTACAGGACGGCGATCCGTCCTGTATCGCCTCTGATAGGCTTCAGCCTATCAGACGGCGGCGATCCCCTGCCAATCAGAGGCCCGAGATCACCGATCTCCTTTACGGCGCTGCTGTGACAGCAGCGCCGTACACTGTAAACACCGGGGATTTCTTCCACGGGTGATTACATTTCGCCTGCGAGCCGCGATCGGAGGCTCACAGGCTGTTCACGGAGACTCCCTCCGTGAACTGACATGGAACGGCCGAGTGTTTCCATGGAAACACCACTGCGACCAGCCGCCGCCTATCGGCGTTGGCTGGTCGTTAAGTGGTTTTAAATTTGGCATTTAACCACTTGAGGACCTAGGGCTTTACCCCCCTTAAGGACCGGCCACTTTTTTTTCCATTCAGACCACTGCAGCTTTCACGGTTTATTGCTCGCTCATACAACCTACCACCTAAATGAATTTTGGCTCCTTTTCTTGTCACTAATAAAGCTTTCTTTTGATGCTATTTGATTGCTGATGCGATTTTTACTTTTTATTATATTCATCAAAAAAGACATGAATTTTGGCAAAAAAATGATTTTTTTAACTTTCTGTGCTGACATTTTTCAAATAAAGTAAAATTTCTGTATACATGCAGCGCGAAAAATGTGGACAAACATGTTTTTGATTAAAAAAAACCCATTCAGCCTATATTTATTGGTTTGGGTAAAAGTTATAGCGTTTACAAACTATGGTGCAAAAAGTGAATTTTCCCATTTTCCAGCATCTCTGCCTTTTCTGACCACCTGTCATGTTTCATGAGGGGCTAGAATTCCAGGATAGTATAAATACCCCCCAAATTACCCCATTTTGGAAAGAAGACATCCCAAAGTATTCACTGAGAGGCATAGTGAGTTCATAGAAGATATTATTTTTTGTCACAAGTAAGCGGAAAATGACACTTTGTGACAAAAAAAAAAAAAAAAAAAAAGTTTCCATTTCTTCTAACTTGCGACAAAAAAAAATGAAACCTGCCACGGACTCACTATGCTCCTCTCTGAATACCTTGAAGTGTCTACTTTCCAAAATGGGGTCATTTGTGGGGTGTGTTTACTGTCCTGACATTTTGGGGGGTGCTAAATTGTAAGCACCCCTGTACAGCCTAAAGGTGCTCATTGGACTTTGGGCCCCTTAGTGCAGTTAGGCTGCAAAAAAGTGCCACACATTTGGTATTGCCGTACTCAGGAGAAGCAGTATAATGTGTTTTGGGGTGTATTTTTACACATACCCATGCTGGGTGGGAGAAATATCTCTGTAAATGACAATTGTTTGATTTTTTTTACACACAATTGTCCATTTACAGAGAGATTTCTCCCACCCAGCATGGATATGTGTAAAAATACACCCCAAAACACATTATACTACTTCTCCTGAGTACGGCGATACCACATGTGTGGCACTTTTTTGCACCCTAACTGCGCTAAGGGGCCCAAAGTCCAATGAGTACCTTTAGGATTTCACAGGTCATTTTGAGAAATTTCGTTTCAAGACTACTCCTCACGGTTTAGGGCCCCTAAAATGCCAGGACAGTATAGGAACCCCACAAATGACCCCATTTTAGAAGGAAGACACCCCAAGGTATTCCGTTAGGAGTATGGTGAGTTCATAGAAGATTTTATTTTTTGTCACAAGTTAGCGGAAAATGACACTTTGTGAAAAAAAAAACAATAAAAATCAATTTCCGCTAACTTGTGACAAAAAATAAAATCTTCTATGAACTCACCGTACTACTAACAGAATACCTTGGGGTTTCTTCTTTCTAAAATGGAGTCATTTGTGGGGTTCCTATACTGTCCTGGCATTTTAGGGGCCCTAAACCGTGAGGAGTAGTCTTGAAACGAAATTTCTCAAAATGACCTGTGAAATCCTAAAGGTACTCATTGGACTTTGGGCCCATTAGCGCAGTTAGGGTGCAAAAAAGTGCCACACATGTGGTATCGCCGTACTCGGGAGAAGTAGTACAATGTGTTTTGGGGTGTATTTTTACACATACCCATGCTGGGTGGGAGAAATAACTCTGTAAATGGACAATTGTGTGTAAAAAAAATCAAAAGATTGTCATTTACAGAGGTATTTCTCCCACCCAGCATGGGTATGTGTAAAAATACACCCCAAAACACATTATACTACTTCTCCCGAGTACGGCGATACCACATGTGTGGCACTTTTTTGCACCCTAACTGCGCTAAGGGGCCCAAAGTCCAATGAGTACCTTTAGGATTTCACAGGTCATTTTTGTTTCAAGACTACTCCTCACGGTTTAGGGCCCCTAAAATGCCAGGGCAGTATAGGAACCCCACTAATTACCTCTTTTTAGAAAGAAGACACCCCAAGGTATTCCGTTAGGAGTATGGTGAGTTCATAGAAGTTTTTAATTTTTTGTCACAAGTTAGCGGAAATTGATTTTAATTGTTTTTTTTCACAAAGTGTCATTTTCCGCTAACTTGTGACAAAAATAAAATCTTCTATGAACTCACCATACTTCTAACAGAATACCTTTGGGTGTCTTCTTTCTAGAGGCACAAGAAAGTATACAAATATCCGGGCACCAATCAGCAAGATAATGCACAAACTCCTTTAATCCTTCCCCAAGAATTCTGACAGACAAATTGTATGGCCTAACAGCCGTTTCACAGAGAAATCTGCTTCTTCAGAGGCAACAATAATACATAAGTGACAGCAAGACAGTATTTATACATCTTAAGATGAGTGAGGGTAGGCTTACCGCACTTCCAAACGCCCCACCGCCGAGCGCGCGCCCTGCAAAGAGCGCACCGCCCCGAGCCGCTGATTGGTAGGTCAATCCTGACGTCACCCTTTCGGGAGCGTCAAACAGGCACTGCCTGATTGGTGTACAGAGATCCCTGACGTCTCCCTTTCGGGAGCGTCCAGTACAGGGATCCTGATTGGTCCATAGAGGGTCAGGTGGTTCATCCTTCACTTCCCCTCCCATAGTCCTACACAGCGGTATCGATGAGGAGTGTGGGCTGGCGTCTAGTTGTCTAGGCGACCAGTCCTGAAGCACGGCATGCCTATAAATATAAGTTGGCACAATTAATACCAGCCTCAGAGTTGGTTTGAACCAGTTAGTTGGGCTGGTATTAATTGTGCCAACTTATCCATATTATAATTTATAATCTATATGTTTTTTAATAACCGGAATTTTCATCCCTTTAGGTTTCACAAATACTACCACCTGTATTGATATTGTTTAACTTCGCTATTATAATGATTTTAATGGTTTCTTGTTTCTTTGTTTATATTTATAGGCATGCCGTGCTTCAGGACTGGTCGCCTAGACAACTAGACGCCAGCCCACACTCCTCATCGATACCGCTGTGTAGGACTATGGGAGGGGAAGTGAAGGATGAACCACCTGACCCTCTATGGACCAATCAGGATCCCTGTACTGGACGCTCCCGAAAGGGAGACGTCAGGGATCTCTGTACACCAATCAGGCAGTGCCTGTTTGACGCTCCCGAAAGGGTGACGTCAGGATTGACCTACCAATCAGCGGCTCGGGGCGGTGCGCTCTTTGCAGGGCGCGCGCTCGGCGGTGGGGCGTTTGGAAGTGCGGTAAGCCTACCCTCACTCATCTTAAGATGTATAAATACTGTCTTGCTGTCACTTATGTATTATTGTTGCCTCTGAAGAAGCAGATTTCTCTGTGAAACGGCTGTTAGGCCAT
Source organism: Hyperolius riggenbachi (assembly GCF_040937935.1). NCBI lineage: Eukaryota > Metazoa > Chordata > Amphibia > Anura > Hyperoliidae > Hyperolius > Hyperolius riggenbachi. Next base: position 234,875,752 of record NC_090652.1, on the reverse strand, counting down.
ACAATTTGTCTGTCAGAATTCTTGGGGAAGGATTAAAGGAGTTTGTGCATTATCTTGCTGATTGGTGCCCGGATATTTGTATACTTTCTTGTGCCATAAATTGTACCTACTCTTCCGGAGGCACGGTCTCTAACCCCTGTTACCCCCCTGGGGCTGCCTACCAGGGCATCTAGTGCCACCCTATCCACTCTTCTGGTTGCTGTCTTCTTTCTAGAATGGGGTCATTTGTGGGGTTCCTATACTGCCCTGGCATTTTAGGGGCCCTAAACCGTGAAGAGTAGTCTTGAAACCAAATGTCGCAAAACGACCTGTGAAATCCTAAAGGTACTCATTGGACTTTGGGCCCCTTAGCGTACTTAGGGTGTAAAAAAGTGCCACACATGTGGTACCGCCGTACTCAGGAGAAGTAGTATAATGTGTTTTGGGGTGTATTTTTACACATACCCATGCTGGGTGGGAGAAATATCTCTGTAAATGACAATTGTTTGATTTTTTTTACACACAATTGTCCATTTACAGAGATTTCTCCCACCCAGCATGGGTATGTGTAAAAATACACCCCAAAACACATTATACTACTTTTCCTGAGTACGGCGGTACCACATGTGTGACACTTTTTTGCAGCCTAGATGCGCTAAGGGGCCCAACGTCCTATTCACAGGTCATTTTGAGGCATTTGTTTTCTAGACTACTCCTCACGGTTTAGGGCCCCTAAAATGCCAGGGCAGTTTAGGAATCCCACAAGTGACCCCATTTTAGAAAGAAGACACCCCAAGGTATTCCGTTAGGTGTATGGCGAGTTCATAGAAGATTTTATTTTTTGTCACAAGTTAGTGAAAAATGACACTTTGTGAAAAAAAACCCCAATAAAAATCAATTTCCGCTAACTTTTGACAAAAAATAAATTCTATGAACTCGTCATACACCTAACAGAATACCTTGGGGTGTCTTTTTTCTAAAATGGGGTCACTTGTGGGGTTCCTATACCGCCCTGGCATTTTACGGGCCTAAAACCGTGAGTAGTCTGGAAACCAAATGTCTCAAAATGACTGTTCAGGGGTATAAGCATCTGCAAATTTTGATGACAGGTGGTCTATGAGGGGGCGAATTTTGTGGAACCGGTCATAAGCAGGGTGGCCTTTTAGATGACAGGTTGTATTGGGCCTGATCTGATGGATAGGAGTGCTAGGGGGTGACAGGAGGTGATTGAGGGTGTCTCAGGGGGTGGTTAGAGGGGAAAATAGATGCAATCAATGCACTGAGGAGGTGATCGGAAGGGGGTCTGAGGGGGATCTGAGGGTTTGGCCGAGTGATCAGGAGCCCACACGGGGCAAATTAGGGCCTGATCTGATGGGTAGGTGTGCTAGGGGGTGACAGGAGGTGATTGATGGGTGTCTCAAGGTGTGATTAGAGGGGGGAATAGATGCAAGCAATGCACTGGCGAGGTGATCAGGGCTGGGGTCTGAGGGCATTCTGAGGGTGTAGGCGGGTGATTGAGTGCCCTAGGAGCAGATAGGGGTCTAATCTGATAGGTAGCAGTGACAGGGGGTGATTGATGGGTAATTAGTGGGTGTTTAGGGTAGAGAACAGATGTAAACACTGCACTTGGGAGGTGATCGGACGTCGGATCTGCGGGTGATCTATTGGTGTGGGTGGGTGATCAGATTGCCCGCAAGGGGCAGGTTAAGGGCTGATTGATGGGTGGCAGTGACAGGGGGTGATTGATGGGTGGCAGTGACAGGGGGTGATTGATGGGTGATTGATAGGTGATTGACAGGTGATTGACAGGTAATCAGTGGGTTATTACAGGGGAGAACAGATGTAAATATTGCACTGTCGAATTGATAAGGGGGGGTCTGAGGGCAATCTGAGCGTGTAGGCGGGTGATTGGGTGCCCGCAAGGGGCAGATTAGGGTCTGATCTGATGGGTAACAGTGACAGGTGGTGATAGGGGGTGATTGATGGGTAATTAGTGGGTGTTTAGAGGAGAGAATAGATGTAAACACTGCGCTTGGGTGGTGATCTGATGTCTGATCTGCGGGCGATCTATTGGTGTGGGTGGGTGATCAGATTGCCCGCAAGGGGCAGGTTAGGGGCTGATTGATGGGTGGCAGTGACAGCGGGTGATTGATGGGTGGCAGTGACAGGGGGTGATTGATGGGTGATTGACAGGTGATCAGTGGGTTATTACAGGGAAGGACAGATGTAAATAATGCCCTGGCGAATTGATAAGGGGGGGTCTGAGGGCAATCTGAGCGTGTAGGCGGGTGATTGGGTGCCCGCAAGGGGCAGATTAGGGTCTGATCTGATGGGTAACAGTGACAGGTGGTGATAGGGGGTGATTGATGGGTGATTGATGGGTAATTAGTGGGTGTTTAGAGGAGAGAATAGATGTAAACACTGCGCTTGGGTGGTGATCTGATGTCGGATCTGCGGGCGATCTATTGGTGTGGGTGGGTGATCAGATTGCCCGCAAGGGGCAGGTTAGGGGCTGATTGATGGGTGGCAGTGACAGCGGGTGATTGATGGGTGGCAGTGACAGAGGGTGATTGATGGGTGACTGACAGGTGATTGACAGGTGATCAGTGGGTTATTACAGGGAAGGACAGATGTAAATAATGCCCTGGCGAATTGATAAGGGGGGGGGGGTCTGAGGGCAATCTGAGCATGTAGGCGGGTGATTGGGTGCCCGCAAGGGGCAGATTAGGGTCTGATCTGATGGGTAACAGTGACAGGTGGTGATAGGGGGTGATTGATAGGTGATTAATGGGTAATTAGTGGGTGTTTAGAGGAGAGAATAGACATAAACACTGCGCTTGGGTGGTGATCTGATGTCGGATCTGCGGGCGATCTATTGGTGTGGGTGGGTGATCAGATTGCCCGCAAGGGGCAGGTTAGGGGCTGATTTATGGGTGGCAGTGACAGGGGGTGATTGATGGGTGATTGGCGGGGGATTGACAGGTGATTGACAGGTAATCAGGGGGATAGATGCATACAGTACACAGGGGGGGAGGGTCTGGGGGGGGGGTCTGGGGAGAATCTGAGGGGTGGGGGGGTGATCAGGAGGGGGCAGGGGGCAGGGGGGGGGATAAAAAAGAATAGCATTGACAGATAGTGACAGGGAGTGATTGATGGGTGATTAGGGGGGTGATTGGGTGCAAACAGGGGTCTGGGGGGTGGGCAGGGGGGGGGGGGCCTGAGGGGTGCTGTGGGCGATCTGGGGCAGGGGGGGGGGGGAAATCAGTGTGCTTGGGTGCTACATAGGGTGGCTGCAGCCTGCCCTGGTGGTCCCTCGGACACTGGGACCACCAGGGCAGGAGGCAGCCTGTATAATACACTTTGTAAACATTACAAAGTGTATTATACACTTTGTATGCGGCGATCGCGGGGTTAACACCCCGCCGGCGCTTCCGTATGGCCGGCGGGATGTTGTGGCGGGTGAGCGGCGGCAGGCGCCGGCGGAGGATCGCATCACGGATGACGCGATCGCTCCGCCCATGCCCCTACAAGGACCGCCGCCTCTGTGGGTGAGCCGGTCCTTGCAGGGCACACTTCCCGGCCGCCTCTGTGCGTTAGGCGGTCGGGAAGTGGTTAATTTAAAGAAAAAAGGCCTTGCAAGTCTGCTCTTCATTCAAGTCTGTTCAGTCAAGACACCAAGAAGAACTATAAGGCCTGGTTGTCCACAACTGAAAAAAATCTCTGAAAAATGCTAACAAGAAGAGGATGAGGAGTGTAGCAAATGTTTTTTAAACTTACTGTCTGTGCTTTGTTTCATTAAACATGCCAAACATTAAAGGACCATTATCGTGAAAAATGGTAAAATGTAAAATACGTGTAAAAACATGCGAATAAGAAGTATGTTTCTTCCAGAGTAAATTGAGCTATACATTACTTTTCTTCTATGTTGCTGTCATTTACAGTAGTTAGTAGAAATCTGACAGGTTTTTGACTAGTCCATTTCTTCATGGGGGATTCTCAGTATTTCATTTATTCTTTACAAAAGTACTCCATGGATAGGATCTATACAAAGATGCAGGCCAACCTTCTACCTGTGTATACATTATTCAGGTAGTTGGACTGAGCCTTACACAAAGTGCTTTTGGAAATAAAGGAAACCTTGAGAATCCCGCATGAGGAGATGGGCTAGTCCAGAACCTGTTAGTTCTGTCAGATTTCTACTACCTCCTGTAGGCGACAGCTATATAGGTGGAATGTAATTTAAAGCTCGTTTCACTCTGAGACAAATGTGCTTTTTATGTATCTGTTTTTATGTATTTTAAATGTTAACATTATTTATGATTGGGGTCCTTTAAGCGCAATTGTTTTAACCTCTGCAGCTAATGGAAAAGCTATCTAAGGCCAGAAACCCACTAGGAGCGATTTTCTGAGCGTTTTGCGATTTGAAAACTCTGGCTAATCTAATGCTATGGGTGTGATCCCACTTGAGCAATGTGATTTTATAAAAATCCCCCATAGCATTAGCAAGAGCTTTTTCAAATCACTAGCGATTAGAAATCGCTCCTAGTGGTTTTCTGGCCTAAAGCCTTGTACATACATCTGATTTTGATTTACCAATATTACCACTTTCATGTAGTATGACAGCTTTCCTACACAATCTAGCAATCAAAATCTGTTGGCCCTCATGCTACATGGTGGTGGTAAAATTGGCCAGTCATTAACCAATAAAAATTGGATGCGGTAACCAGACTTGATTCATCTTCACTCATTGAATCAGAAGGTGGAAATATGCTCACACTAGCAAAAGCTTAATAACACATAAACCCCTTCTGTTGGGCATCCCCACTAGGCCAGGGAAAAATGCAGAAGGAGAAGGAATTTAAATCACAGAAGTGTAAATCGGCTCTTGAATTTCGACAGATAGGACATTGTAAAGAAGACAATTTAGCTTTTAAGTTGATATCCTTATTAGTATACAGGTTATGAATCCCCCATAAATAACGGGTGTGTTCATGCTTAGGAGCTGAGAGAGTGATTTGGCTTCAGTTTTCTCTGCACCGACTTGTCATGATAAATCACCCCATAGGACCATAAAGCAAAGCAAGGCGTTGAATGGCTTTTTTAGCAATATACTTCCCCATCACATTTTACGTCTAGTAGGTATTCTGTTTGAATGTAAATACGAACATGCCTTGCCTAACTTTGAGGCCAACAGACTCATTTGCTGATATTTCAATGCTGGAAAATCCCCTTTATTTCAGTATCTACAGTATTTATTTTTGATTATCTTCATTTCACATCAAGGACTAACGCATCAGGACAAAATATATTAATTTTCAGGATAATTGTTTTCTGTATCTACTGATGTGTATGTAATGTCACAATTAGGATGGAATGCTTTAACTTACTTAACTTGTGTGTTAAAAAGGCTTTTTCAGGACATGGCCATAGCTGTTTTGTTGCATTGTGTCAGTTCACTGTATAGTCCGGTATAGGTTTGCTGATGAAAGGAAAAGCAGAGGACTTATTAAGTTCTCTGTTTGAACATCACTCCAAGAGATAACATTTACCGTGTGTCGCAACCAAAGTCACACAGACATGTAAAATCAAGGCATGATTTCAGTTAAAAAAAGAGGGAGGGGATAGCGGTAAGGTGGAGCTTGGCTTCAGTTTATTTAATGCCCACATAGGAGCAAATATTAGCTTATCTGACCTGGTCTGCAGTCTCTTTGACCATCGGCTCTGAAGGAGACACGTCGTGTACCATCTCTCTCTTGAAGAAGAGCAGAAGAGCGTGACAGGGCCACAAAGATGACTCGGATTTTGTCTGTGTTTAAGGCAGCCAAAACAGGGGTCCTCAATGCAGGGGCCCAACGTCACTGGGGGCTCTCCAAAGCTGGGGTCCGCTTCATGAGTGTCAAGGTATTAACCTGCTGCATATTCCCTTACTTATTTATGAGTTACAGCTTTCGATACATAAGATTTATTTACATATTTTTACTATTCCAATGTTTTCTTGATTGTCATTCATTATTGTATGGTCCGAGCCAAGAATGATGGGGTGCAAACGATCTAATGACAGTTTGATGCATAATAAATAAATGCCATTATATAGCCTTCATATAGGCATTATACAATTGGGAAGGACTGAAAATATTAAATTAGATGAGTTTAAGCATAGTCCTCTATCCTAAATGCAGTGGACAACTACTTGCACCTTTGAACTGCATAACATGCCTGTTGTTAGAAGCCAACGTCTGAATGCATTTGCCAGTACTTAGACAAGGACTCGGGGGGTGTCTGCACTGGAGCAGCCTCTGCATCTGCAGAGGGGTCCCAGAGCCTTAAAAGGGCCCCAACTTTTACATCACTCCCTCTAATAAAGGGGTCCATCCTTCAGATCAGGTGTTTTTGTGGCTACACTTGTTATGGGTGTGAAGGTTATGATGCCCACACTTATGGCCCTTGTGGGATGGGCCCCCGAGCTGTGATAGACACCAGGGGTTGGAAAGAGAAAGGGTGTGAACATTGGGGGCCTCATCAAAGTTTTGCTAGGAGGCCCCATGACTTGTAGTTACGCCACTGCAAGGATTGTGTTATTGGTGGGGTTTGTTTTGCCCACTCCACTGCAGTTTAGAATCTCCTTTCTCCAATCTTTCTGAGCTGAGGTGAGGGACACATTCTTATGTCAAAATATTTTAGCAAGAACACCCCATAAATTATACCTAAGCAATGAAGCAAGAATTTTTAGACAAATGATAGATGTTACTTTTTTTGATTACACTGGATCTTTTTTCCATCTCAACTTTATATTATGAACTGAGAATTAGCTATGCGAGATAGGAGAGATAAAAGCGCAAAATAAACCATTTTTTTTTTGTAAATAAATGCCCTTCTTTATACAGATCTCTATATCAGTCTCAAATAAGAAAGGGAAACTGAGGGTTTACTTTTCAGGTTATGCTTTACTCATTAAGGATTGCTTTGAAACATTGAGCTGACATAATCAGTAGATAAATGTGTAGTGATTATGTGCATTAAAAGTACCCAAAGCAAATCAACTGTTCTATTGATAACATTTGATTTTATAATTTTGATTGCATATGCGTGTAATCTGTTTCCCTACAAAAATAAATGCATTTTTTACCTAAATGATGGAAAATCAATAAGGACAGCAATCCATTAAACTGAAAAAAGGGTTTGGTCTGTGGGTGGCAGGGTGAGCAGGAACCAGGGCTGGATCTACCATAAGGAACGTGCCTACAGGAGCTTGATGGTAGAATGGTGGCTTACTCCCCGTCTCAAGTGCCTTCCTCCTGCCTCACCCCATGCAGAGTCCCGAGTGGAGTGTAAATGAGAGGTTACTTACCCGGGTCTCGGCATTCCACTGACCAGATCTCCCTTCAGTTAGGGGCACCTCTAGCTACCATATTTGGGGGCAACTCTAGCTACCTAATACTTGGGGCACCTCTAGCTTCTTAATATTGAGGACAGCTTTTGCTACCTACTACTAACAGGCACCTGTAGCTACCTATGACGGGCAGGGGATGTAAGGGAGAAGTTTCAGCTGGGCCAGTCAGAATTCTTGTGGTGCGTTTCAGCGGGTGTTTATAGGTCCATGGAGGGTGAAGTATAGGGTGATAGGACATCTATGCCTATAGGCTCCTGTCATGTAAATCTGGGCCTGGCAGGAACAATACAATAGTGGTTTTGCAAGGGACAAGGCAGTACAAAACTCCAAACTTAGGATGTGATCAATAAATTCTTATAACATTTTTGACAGGAATCTGATCAGAATGTTTATTGTATAATGTTGCATGTGATGGTAATCCCTGAAAAACATTCCACTTAGGAAATATCAATGAGGAATGAATAGGGCATTCTAAATAACTTTGTTGCTGACTTAACTTAGACCAAATAATAGGCTGTCAATTTACTGTCATCATTAGCACATAGTGCTGCACCTTAGTGGATGCCTGATGTATTATTATTGCCGTAGCTTTATCTCATATGTGAGCCAATGCAATAACACTCAGCTCTGCTGGTTATGTGAGAGCCTTCCATCTCAGTTACTGTAGAGCTGAAGGAACAAATCTATGAGGAGGAAAAAGAGTGCTGTAGCCAACTCACAAATTTTATGGACTCCTTTAGCAGGCTGCTTTTGGCCAAGTAGGTGGAGCTTGCGAGCATGGGTCTATTTCCCTCAGCCAGTACCAACCCACATGGCTTTTATAATTGGGGAGGTATGTTCCAAATGCAGGCAGGAAATCATTGCCGACCTTGTGGTGTAACCTTGTCCCAGTGTTAAGGACAAAGGACTCTTCCCCACTTCCGTGTTCCTAAAAAGGAGGAGGAGTCAATATAACAAGGGGTCTTATGATGCTATCTGATCAGCCAAAAAAGTCACCCCCACTCCAGTTAAAAATGGATTTTTAGGTAGACTTATTTAACTATTTACCACAAAGAGTTAAAGTGGTAATACAGATTTAATACAGATGCTGTAACACTTTATTTCTTCTAAATGTCGCTAGAGTTTTTCAGGGTTCTTCTTTGGGACATCCATCTTGATCTGCTGTTTTTTTCAAAGTTGTTTGAACAAAAACTTGCGGCATCATCTCCAGACTCTGTCCTTTCCACGCTCCATGGCTCAGCTGCTGCTGATGCCTTAAAACAGTGTTCCCCAACCCTGTCCTCAAGGCCCACCAACAGTACATGTTTTGCAGGAAACCACAAACAATCACAGGTGGGGTAATTAGTGTCTGAGCAGAGCTGATTAACTACCTCTGTGGTTTTCTGCAAAACATGCACTGTTGGTGGGCCTTGAGGACAGGGTTGGGGAACACTGCCTTAAAGGACACCTGAAGTGAGAGGTATACGGAGACTGCCATATTTGATTCCTTTTAAACAATACTAGTTGCCTGGCATCCTTTTGATCTTTCATGCATCAGTATTTTTTGAATCACACACCTGAAACAAGCATGCAGTTAATCTTGTCAGATTTTGGTCAGAATAATCTGATCTTGTTTAGGGGCCATGGCTAAAAGTGCTAGAGGCAGTGGATCAGTAAGTAGGACTGACATGCAACTGGTATTGTTTAAAAGGAAATAAATATGGCAGCCTCCATATCACTCTCACTTCAGGTTCTTGTTACGATTTGCTTAAAGGACCCTGAATCACCTGTTGTGTGTCTGCAGTTTTCCACAGAATCGTAAGGGCCAGTTTCCACAAGGTGCAAATTTGTGCATTTTTTTTGGCACACAAATTTGCATTGCAATGATTTCCTATGGGCCTATTTCCACTAACTGCAAAATCCGCATCCAGAAAAAATGAAAAGTCAACCATGTTACTATTTTTTTAACGTTGCATGCAAATAAATCTCATGTGATGCAATTTTTTGCATTTACATGTGCCTTTTAGCATACATGATAGCAATAGGACTTCCTTCTCTGTAAAAATTGTAGAAAAAATTATGCAAATTATGTGCATGTAAAAATCGCATTTGATTTGCATGGTTCTAATGGAAATGTAGCCTTAGAACTTGCAATTCATTTCCTGGAATAAGTAAAGATAAGCTCTTTCTGTGGGTACATTTATGACATTGCAATAGCACAAACCTATGTCCTTTAACCTTTCACTTCAGCAATCCTCATTTTTTTCTAATATGACACAGGAGAGGGTGGCAAAGGATTACTTACGACCTAATAGTAGACTAATAGTAGACTCTTTATAAAATGTCCAGCCATAGATGGTGCAGGGCTCAATTCATGGTTTCTGTATATATTAATATATGAAGGTCTTATGGCTAGGTTGTAATCCACTGATAATGGATTTAATTTTCCCCAGGTTACAAAATAGATGCTTTTTTTTTAACACATTCATAATATAATTATTTCTCATGGAGTTCATTTTTATCTTCCCTTTAAAATAACTTTTCAGCATTTTACAACTGAAAAAGAACCCAAAAATTGGTGAAAAAGTACTATCAGAAATATCATGAGGACTTTCTTGCTTGCTGGGGGTTTTAAAAGCATTTTATAGACAAGTTTAAAAATATCACCTAGGAGAAATCTCAGTAGAAAAAGTGAATTGCATATGGGCCAATGTCCCATATTCAATGGACTTGTTTGCCTAAGTTTTCTCCAAGGTGATATGTTTACACTTTGTTAATAACATGTCTTCTAAACCTCCAGCAAGCAAGAATAATCAGAATAATTTTGACAGTACTTTTTTCTTCTACTTTTTGGTACTTTTTTAATTGGAGAGTGCTAAAAAGTTATTGCAAATAGAAGGTGAAAAATTATCTTCTAGGAGAAAACTTGAATTGGATCAATCTTTGATTGACTTACAGGGGATCAATTAAATACAACCTAAACCATATATGTGAAGTATTGTTTTTATGGTCAAAAGACTTCAATTAAAAGAGAACTCTCTTGTTGCCATCAAGCAGGGTGTATGACGGTGAGTGCGGGCATGTATGTAGTGCATACCTGACCGGCAGCTGTTGTTTCATCATCTTAGTTGCAAGTTTCAAAATAAGTTAGCTTTTCACCTGCATTCTTCTGCATACTGCTTATATAACTGCAACTTCACTGTGGCTTCACAGAACTACTCTACACTGGGTAAGGCAACTAATTGGGTTTTGGAGACACACTTCAGGACTTGTGGTAGCAACGAGAAAGTTCTCCACTGCCTGCGCTATTATAGTATAGCATTGCTGTCTTAAAATAGATAGAAGTTAGAAATAACATTCAGCAGATGATCAAAAAAAGGAATTAAGAACTCACGATCAGACATTTGGTGAAACCATGCAAATCTAGGCTCAACTCATTGTCCTGTAAAATGTGTATTCTTCACAACAGGCTGCCAAGCACATTATACTTGATTTAATTTATTTCTAATAATCCACAAAAAAGGTTGTACTACTACAATTATCTGCAGGTGAGCCTATCTACAGTGATATATGGTATATACAGTATATGGCATATTTTCATCTTTTCTATACCTGCTACTACATTAGTTGTCACCTTTGCTACACGATTCACTGCTTCGATCTACGTTGTCAGCAGGACTCCAGAGACCCTAAGAAGATTACTGTTTTATTGGGACATCATTTTTTAAAAAATTGAATGGCTGTTGTCTCTGTATTATTGTATTATAGACTTGTCCTCTTCACCAATGAGCAGGGTGGCAATTGTGCCAAGAAGTAGAATTTTAGAACTTGATTGTTTACCTGGAGCTGCTGGGGATCACTAGGGGTCATATGCAAAATACCACCCATGACAAAATTCAGGAGAAAAAGTGAATTGCATATGGGCCAATTACTCTAAATAACTTTGGCAATACTTTTTCACCTACTTTTTGATACTTCCATTGCAAAGTACTAAAAAGTTATTTTAAATAGCAGATGAAAAAATTTCTCCTAGGAGTAAACTCAAGAGAAAAAGTGAATTGCATATGGGCCCTAGGTGATAAAGGTATTGTTACAATTATACTGAGTATTTTATTGCTTGCTGGTGGCTTAAAATGCATTTTATTGATAAGGTGTGAAAATATCACCTAGGAGAAAATTTAAGGTAGCCATACATCTAGTGATGATGGGCAGGTTTGACCAAGAGACAAATCTCTCTCTAATCAGATCTCTTGGCTGCCCATACACCACAGGCCGATTCCTGATCAATGTCATGCTAAAAATGATCAGAAATCGGCCTTGTGATGCCACATTCGGCCTCCTCGCCGACCCGTTGCTATCTCCTTAATGTTTAATATCCCCCCCCCCTGCTCCAGTACAAGTTATACATTACCTGTCAATGGCCGGAGGAATGTGAAGTGGTACCTGCCGGCCACAGAGATAGTTCAATTTTTCTGGGGAGTCTAGTGTGGTGAGATGTCCATCAAGCCTCTCAATATAGTTCCAGTAAATCGCACCATCCACATAGGACTCAACCCTCCAGGAATTATTCAACTGATTTTTATTGCGTACATGAGCGGCGATATAGCACACAAAAGGCACAACGTTTCAGGCAAAGGCCCTTTCTCAAGTGCTCAAGTCTTAAGCACTTAAGAAAGGGCCTTTGCCCGAAACGTTGTGCCTTTTGTGTGCTATATCACCGCTCATGTACGCAATAAAAATCAGTTGAATCATTCCTGGAGGGTTGAGTCCTATGTGGATGGTGCGAATTAATGGCCGGAGGAAGCCTGGAGCCAGCGGAGGACAAGTGGTGGCCATGGACAGGTAATGTATAACTTGCACTGGGGTGGGGACCTTAAACATTAGGTGGGACATCGCCGAGGGTATCATTACGTTCATGGATTGTCCTAAAATCTCACGCCTTTACCTCCTTTGTAATAATAAAATCGAATGGTCTATCGGCCACCAAGTCGCCTGATGTATGGCTATCTTTAGAAAAAGTTTAAAAAAGAGAATTAAATTTGGGCCCGACCCAATGCAATTGTTCAAAGTTTTCTCCTAGCAGATAATTTTCATCTTCTGTTTAAAATAACTTGTTAGCACTCTGCAATTAAAAAAGTACCAAAACGTTGAAAAAAAAAGTACTATCAAACTTATTCAGATGTTTTCTTGCTTGCTGGTGGTTTAAAAGGCAATGGGCCTGATTCACAAAGCGGTGCAAAGTGTTTGCACTCCAGTGAAAAGCCCTTTATCACGCCTAAACTCAGTTTAGGCATGATAAGAAGAAACTCGTGCGAATTTTCCGCGCGCAATCGCAATGCTAAAGCTGCCGGTAGCATAAACCATACTTCCATTATGATCAATTCGATAGAAAAAGTAGCATGATTAAGGATTTGTACTTTTTGAAAAGCATGCTTATTTATATACCATAGCTGGGATTTGAACCCAGAACCTAGTGTGTAGTAGGTATCTGTCTTACCCTCTAGACCATGACCCACACTACATGCTAAAGCTGCCGGTAGCATAAACCATACTTCCATTATGATCAATTCGATAGAAAAAGTAGCATGATTAAGGATTTGTACTTTTTGAAAAGCATGCTTATTTATATACCATAGCTGGGATTTGAACCCAGAACCTAGTGTGTAGTAGGTATCTGTCTTACCCTCTAGACCATGACCCACACTAGGAGGAGGAGGAGGAGGAGGAGGAGGAGGAGGAGGAGAGAGAGATTGAGAGAGATTGAGAGAGATTGAGAGAGATTTTAAAATTTTTCCGACGGAATTCCGTGGAACTGACCCGGTATACCGTCGGAATGGAACGGTAACGGAATTTCTATATGTCGGAATGCGGAATTGTGCCGGAAACGGAAATCGGCTATTCCGACCATGCCTGATTATGCCTCTCACATTGCAAATACAGATATTGGGCCAATGGCGCAATGCATGATATACTAATGAATTTATCAGAGTTCGGCGCCCTCAGTGTGGTCTCACACTATAGTAGTGCTTCAAAACCCCATTAAGCAATGAATGACAGGCTGTATAATTCAACCCAGATGATCAGCAATTGTTACATAAAGCATACATTAACCAACAAACAATTCATCAATGGGTGAGGCAAACCACTACAGAACCATACAATTCATATAAGTCTCAGATACTAAATGCTCAGTGAAAAATGCACAAGGCATAAGCTTGCTAGCAAACAGTTCATCAATAGGGTGATCATCCACTATAATAAACCATGCAGTTCATGTAATTCTCTGCCCCCGGTTAGTTATGAATATCTGATAGGCAGCCCTTGTTCCATCACTTGGCTCAATCCTCTGTAAGTTTTGTCACGAGTGCGGACTACAGTGGGTTGCAAAAGTATTCGGCCCCCTTGAAGTTTTCCACATTTTTTCACATTACTGCCACAAACAAGCATCAATTTTATTGAAATTCCACGTGAAAGACCAATACAAAGTGGTGTACACGTGAGAATTGGATCGAAAATCATACATGATTCCAAACATTTTTTACAAGTCAATAACTGCAAAGTGAGGTGTGCGTAATTATTCGGCCCCCTGAGTCAATACTTTGTAGAACCACATTTTGCTGCAATTACAGCTGCCAGTCTTTTAGGGTATGTCTCTACCAGCTTTGCTCATCTAGGGACTGAAATCCTTGCCCATTCTTCTTTGCAAAACAGCTCCAGCTCAGTCAGATTAGATGGACAGCGTTTGTGAACAGCAGTTTTCAGATCTTGCCACAGATTCTCGATTGGATTTAGATCTGGACTTTGGCTGGGCCATTCTAACACATGGATATGTTTTGTTTTAAACCAATCCATTGTTGCCCTGGCTTTATGTTTAGGGTCATTGTCTTGCTGGAAGGTGAACCTCCGCCTCAGTCTCAAGTCTTTTGCAGACTCCAAGAGGTTTTCTTCCAAGTTTACACTGTATTTCGCTCCATCCATCTTCCCATCAACTCTGACCAGCTTTCCTGTCCCTGCTGAACAGATGCACCCCCCCAGCATGATGCTGCCACCACCATATTTGACAGTGGGGATGGTGTGCTCAGAGTGATGTGCAGTGTTAGTTTTCCGCCACACATAGCGTTTTGGCCAAAAAATCCAATTTTGGTCTCATCTGACCAGAGCACCTTCTTCCACATGGTTGCTGTGTCCCCCACATGGCTTGTGGCAAACTGCAAACGGGACTTCTTATGCTTTCTGTTAACAATGCCTTTCTTCTTGCCACTCTTCCATAAAGGCCAACTTTGTACAGTGCATGACTAATAGTTGTCCTATGGACAGAGTCTCCCACCTGAGCTGTAGATCTCTGCAGCTCATCCAGAGTCACCATGGGCCTCTTGACTGCATTTCTGATCAGCGCTCTCCTTGTTTGGCCTGTGAGTTTAGGTGGATGGCCTTTCTTTTGGTAGGTTTACAGTTGTGCCATACTCCTTCCATTTCTGAATGATCGCTTGAACAGTGCTCCGTGGGATGTTCAAGGCTTTGGAAATCTTTTTGTAGCCTAAGCCTGCTTTACATTTCTCAATAACTTGATCCCTAACCTGTCTGGTGTGATCTTTGGACTTCACGGTGTTGTTGCTCCCAATATTCTCTTAGACAACCTCTGAGGCCCTCACAGAGCAGCTGTATTTGTACTGACATTAGATTACACACAGGTGCACTCTATTTAGTCATTAGCACTCATCAGGCAATGTCTATAGGCAACTGACTGCACTCAGATCAAAGGGGGCCGAATAATTATGCACACACCATTTTGCAGTTATTTTTTTGTAAAAAATGTTTGGAATCATGTATGATTTTCGTTCCACTTCTCATGTGTACACCACTTTGTGTTGGTTTTTTACGTGGAATTCCAATAAAATTGATTCATGTTTGTGGCAGTAATATGACAAAATGTGGAAAACTTCAAGGGGGCCGAATACTTTTGCAACCCACTGTATATGGACAGTAGAGCCTTCACCACACCCCAGTGAGATACACTCACCGTGTGTTGAGACCTGCTGATAGGTCAATCGGAGCCTTGGGACCGTTATCGGGTCGTCCCCCACCACTCTGGCATATGTCAAAAGTCTTCACCTATGTATGGATATCTCCTTGCACTTCAATACCTCAATAAAAAAGGCCTCAAAATAGTGTGATCCCATTTCATTAATAAAAAATATAAAATTCTATTGCACTTACAAATTTCCAAGATGTCATCAAAGCATAG
Organism: Hyperolius riggenbachi; assembly: GCF_040937935.1. Classification (NCBI taxonomy): domain Eukaryota; kingdom Metazoa; phylum Chordata; class Amphibia; order Anura; family Hyperoliidae; genus Hyperolius; species Hyperolius riggenbachi. The sequence goes on along the minus strand of NC_090652.1, from coordinate 234,860,159 downwards.
AGTATTTTCCCATGGGCTCTCCCCCGTTATGTTGGCCAGTGGGCTTATAATGATTTGTATGTGTAGTACAGCTAAGAAATAAAACATTAGCAGCACGGATGTGAGTATCATATTGTTTACAGTACAGGAAGAGTCAAGAAACTTCATTTGTTGTATATGCAAAAGAGCTTCTCTGCAAGGTTGCAGAAAGCTCTGTCTTCTGAAGCTTTTATCTCAACTGTCTCTTACTGTATCTTGTTTGTTTAAAGTTTTACTACAGATGAAAGTTGAAAAGGTCATTAGCTCTGCTCTGTGAAATCATTTAAAATGCTGAGTTTAGTCTGTAAACTGCAAATATTATAATGTTATATAAAAAAAAGCTATATAACTGAAAAAAAAATATAAGACTATTGTCTTTGCTACTAATGTTCTATTTATTATCTGTACTACACAACCAATTCATTATATTATACGTTTTTTTTTCCCCTGCAGTGTCACGTTAACCACTTGAGGACCGCAGTGCTAAACCCCCCTAAAGACCAGGCCATTTTTTGTTAAATGGGCCATTGTAGCTTTAAGGGCTCGCTGCAGGGCCGCACAACTCAGCAGACAAGCAATTCTCTTCCCCCCCCCCCCTCCCCGCCCTTCTCTCCCCACCAACAGAGCTTTCTGTTGGTGGGGTCTGATCGCTCCTCCAATGTTTTTTTTTTTTTGCAAATATTTATGTCTTTATTTTTCTACTAAATTTCTTTTATTTTTCCAAACCCGCCCTCCCTCCCCCAACAGCCAATCACTGTGATTGGCTGTCATAGGCTTCAGCCTTGTCTGGAGGGGACAACCGTGTCACATGGCTGTCCCCAGAACAGCGCTGCCTTAGATCACAGTGATGTGCGAAGTGAAAAGACGGCGGTTTCGCTGTCTAACAGTCTCCTAGCAGCAATTGCTGCTGGGAGACTGATGGCGGGATGGAGCTCCGTCATTCATGCGGAGATGCACACGCATTAGCGCTCACAATCTCCTGCAAATCCCCGCCCCAGGACTTAACGCCAATTGGCATTAGGCAGGCCCGGGGCTGCTGCCGCGGTCACGCCCATTGGTCTATAGGTAGTTAAAGAGAACCAAGCACCACTTTTTTCCTGGTTCCTAATAGCTATAGGAGCTGCCATGTTCCCCTATCCCCTTCTAGCTGTCCATTATTTACCCACAGGGAGGGTGTGAAGATAGCATCTGTGACTTCTGTAAACTCTTTGAAGCATAGTGACCAATATCTCCACTCCTCCTCCCCTTGCTGATGAAAGCTTTTTTTTGCTTATGTGTGCAAACAAATAATTACAGGTAGTCCCCGGTTAACGAACGAGATAGGGACTGTAGGCTCGACTGTCCCCTGTACCTCATCTGTGCCCCCCTCTGTGTCTCTGGTGCCCCCCTCTGTGTCTCTGGTGCCCCCCTCTGTGTCTCTGGGGCCCCCTGTGTCTCTGGTGCCCCCAATGCAGAGTATGCGCAGCGGGCGCAATAAGTCTCACCTGCTTCCATGCGGCTCCGGGCCAATCAGTGGCGTCCTCTCACCCCTAATGGTCCTCCCGGCGGCTTCCGTAGCGTCGCATAATGACGCAATCAGAAGGAGCCGTGGGGTGTCCTTCTGATTGCGTCATTACGCGACGCTACAAAAGCCGCCAGGAGGACCATTGAGGGATGATTGGCCCAGAGCCGCTGTGGAAGCAGATGAGACTTGTTCCCCCATTCTGCTGCGCATACTCTGCTATAGGGAAGTGGTAGTCCACGGCGGCGTGACGTCATCGCGGCAGGGCGGAGCTACGGTCGCGGCGTTCGTATCGGTGGGTTGTTCGTATGTCGGGCGTTCGTAACCCGGGGACTACCTGTACAGCAGTCCTTATCTGTCTCAAATTTCTGCAGTGGGTGAGGCCTGGAAAGTAGGAGGAATTAGGATAATAAAAGCCTATGCTAAACTTTTAAATGTAAAAAGAAGAGGTAAAATTTTAGTTTTAGTAATGAGACACATTGTTGACATGCATTTTTAATGTGCTATTAAGATGCCCTGGGTGCTAAAAATGGTGCTTGGTTCACTTTAAAAGCAGTACAATGAAACAGGCCTAGTTGTCCCAGAGTTCACCAGGTACAATGTCATTCATCACCCACTGACTCCGGCTGAGGTCAGATAAAGATCTCACAAATCCCAGATGTGCCTGACACAGCACTCTGTTAACAGGAAAAGCCACGGACTAATCAATGTGGGAAACCAGGTCAAAAAAATGTACATTACATGAGTTAAAGGGTTTTTTTGCACTTACATTACTGGAGCTGTGACATGTATGCATTCAACCTTTATAGTATAGCTGAACTCAGGAACCCTTGCAAACAAAAGCTATGGGTGACATCACTACACAGAGACATTTTCACACACACCTTTTTGTGAACATCTCATGCAACGTTTATTGTGAAGAGCTGGGATTTCTCAAGCTCACTGCTTGACCTTCGCTGGACTCCTCTATTGTAAACACTTGCTACTCAGAGAGAGCTTAGAGGCACAGATAACCATTTGCCATGTAAAGCAAGTGTCAGATGTCATTTAGAATTTGCAAAAAGGCAAATGGCACTCTCAAGTCTGTAATCAAAGCAAAAGTTGGTTCCACAAAGTACAGACTCAGGGGTAATCCTTCATTCATCTCAGTGTTTCTGTTTTTCATTTTATTTCTCAGCTGTTGCTATTTTATCTTTCACTTAGTTGTTTATTTATTTATTTATTGTATTTATAAAGCACCAACATATTACGCAGTTGTTATCATTGAATAGATACAGCTGGATTTTTATTTTTTTCAGTTCATGTTGCAAAGCAACACAATCTGAATATTTTGAATAGGGTAATTATTTTCTATATACACTGTAAGACATCAAAGCAAGGCTGTTAGATATTGACTAGAAGAACATTTGTCTGATCTGTGTCAATGTAAAACAGTTCCAACCAACTCATATCAAGTTTGATAAAGTGCATAGAAAAGTATCAGTCTAATAGGTCCCCTTCACAATGGGACAATGCAGGGCAACGTAATGGGCACACTGTATCCTAAAACATATGAGACATTAATAATGTGTCCTGTGGGATGTAACTGCATGCAGTGCGTTTGCGTAAAATGCCTACATTGACAGTGAAACATACTTTTCAATGACTGTATGCAAAACAATATGCAACGTTTAGCGCGTGCCACTACTTTACCATTCCATTGCATATCTGCTTTTACAGGGAATGCAATGCAATGCCCACTGTAAACATAGCCTAAGAGACTATCCTCTAAATTAATTAGATACATGCATTAATGAGAGTAAGCTTAGCAATACACAATTAACCTATTGGGTTCTTTATATAATTAGATCAAATAGGTTTCATTACTAATTGGTGTTGGATGTTTCAAATGAAAGATGAGGTCATGGGAAAATGGCTAATGGCATGTATGACAATTTTGAATTATTACTGATCTGTGACAATAAAAAAAATGGATAATGAGAAATCTACTTCCTTTGGAGAAATTTTCAAACTCTACAATAAGAGTAATCGCTTTTCTCCTTTGTGGTTTAGCTATAGTATTATTAATCATACATTCCCAGAAACTTTTACATTTAGGATAATTCCTGAAAAACAGGACAGACTTCCTGTATGAAAATGGAAAAACGCCAAGCACAAAGTCCAGTTCACCAACACTCCAGTTTACTGGTAACATGACCACATACTCAATATCTCCACCAGTATCTCCTTCATACGCAGCAGCAGCGACAGGAAGGAAATCAACACTCAATATGTGTGAACCCTCCCTTAAAGAGGAGTTGTTGTTGGATAGTATAAACAAATAATACCATTACCCTCTGAGAATATGGAAGTCTAGATGTGCATAAAACATGACATAAGAAAAAAACATGGGAAAACGACCAGAAATCGATTGGAAATCAGATCGGACAATTTGGAAATAATCGATCTGCCAGTAAATCTACCAGAAAATCTCATAGTGTGTGCCTAGCATAAGTTGCAAAATTGAATGGCCACTACATTGTTTTCTAAACACAGACAAAATAACTTTTTCAGTGGTTACTGAGTCTTCCAAAGTTTTGCTGGAAAAGCTGATGGTTAAAGAATATAAGTCAAAACTAATGCTTAGATCAAGTCCATTTGAATTACAGAAAGTCGGATAAGAAAGAAAGTTTTAGTTAGTACCATATTCCCTACAGCTTCACTTCTCACTGTTTTGTTCAGGGGAGAAGTGGGGAGGAGTGGTCCAGGGAAGAAGTGGGGAGGAGTGGTCCAGGGAAGAAGTGGGGTGGAGTGGTCCAGGGAAGAAGTGGCATCTCACCCTCCTAGCCTAGTTGGGGCACCATGCAGATCGCATGTGGCAAATAGCTACATCAAACATTTCTCCCTCTATTGTCTGATGACCATGACAATCAAACATTAATATGGGAGGGTAGATGTTTGTAGCTTCTCCACAGCTCTCTCTAAATTTTAGGTTGTTTATAGTTAGAGAGACTGTTTGTAGTAACTAGTTAGTAGCTTAAAACACTGCAAATGTGCTAATAATATGCTAACAATTTAACTGTTTTTTTCCAGGCACAGACTGCTAATATAGTGCTAGAAGATGGAACAAAAATCAAAGGTTACTCATTTGGGCACCCTTCATCAGTAGCCGGTGAAGTCATCTTTAACACTGGATTGGGCGGGTGAGTTGAATCCATGAATTTTGGCCTTTACCAAAGACCAAACTTCTTTCTTTTAAATTAATGTGACATTGAAACGACACAACAAAAGAGGTCTGATATTCATCTATGGAGAGGGAAGGTTCTGGATCCTACAGCGCCTTCCCAATCCTCTCTCTGTATCCTCGTTCCAGTGCTGTCATCCACGTTGCAGTTATTCAACTGGTTAAATACACCTTGGAAGATCCTCAGAAGGCTTCCGAAGCACTTGTGTCCACCAGTGCTTCCGAAGACGGCCAGTTCTGTACTGTGCATGTGTGTGCAGGCACTCGCCATACAATGCTGCCCATCCTTGGAAGCACTGTGGGACACGAGTGCTCCTGGAGAAGGCAAATTTGAATGGGGGACAGCACTGAATGATGATGACACTGAGAAAGGACAGAAGAGGTTTTATGAGATCAAGAGCTTTCCCTCTCCATAGGTGAGCATCTGACTTTTTGTTTTCAGTATGCTTCACATTTGTTTTAATAGTAATAATAATTATAATAAGTACTCGGATGTTATACTGATATTTTGGCTCTTTGATATTTTGGCTCAGTTGACCACATCCACTTCAATAGGAGGTCCCTGCTTCAGTTAACAACTCACCAGATCTTGCAGACAAAAAAGGCCTCTCTGTGCCTGTGGAGTGGCAGACGGAAGCTGTAGAATTTGGAGAGCCAAAGCACAGAGACAATAATAAGTCTGCATTAGGGAGTTTACCCCGCTTTTGGACTTTGGAGCACAGCAAGGTTGCCAGAGGGGGAAGGAGTGGCCTACACTCCATAGGCACAGATGGGCCCATGTTGGCTGCCAGATCTGGTGAGTTAACTGAGAGGGGACCCTCTATTGGAGTGGATATGAGGAGTGCGGACAACTGAGCTCTGTTTATACTAACTTCTTTCCAAAAGACTTTTGTATGCTGAAAATACAGTCGGCAAGGAAGCGCCCCTGCCAAGCTAGTGTATATGTCGTCTGCTTAGAGTCCGATTGGGTCAATCTTCATGGATTGTCTGTTTATATTATTGTTGAATACATGAGCACTGTTATCATTGTTAGTATAAATAAGTAAATATTACTTAGACAGAAGAGAAGTACCCTAATTTTCGTATACTGCAGTAGAAAATGGCCTTATGTATTACAACCTTCATCAAGATTGAAAGGAGAAAAAAAACTGCCTCGAACACAGAGACCAGAATATGATTGTGCTTTCCATACAGAATGGTAGAAACTGAAGTGTGTTTTCTGTATTGTCTTGTTTCCCCAGCTATGTAGAAACGTTGACAGATCCAAGCTATCATGGTCAGATTCTCACTCTTGCCAACCCAATCATCGGAAATGGCGGAGCCCCTGACACCAAGGCACGAGATGCTTACGGGCTCATGAAATATATTGAATCAGAGAAGATCCAGGTAAGACTATCACGATACAAGGCTTCACTGAATTTCCCTTTTTCTGTAATGTAAACCCTGTGGCCCATCTGTACAGTTCTAAGAATTGGCTCACTACCCAACATGTAGCCGGTATTTTACATACACGGCGTACGACTTGGCAGCGTTCCAGTGCATGATCATGCTGCCTCTACATGTCTACGTTCTCCACAATTAACAGATAAACTTTGAACCAGAAACTAGGAATGGCTTTATTTAAATGTGTGGTACAAAGGTCCATTTCACTGTTTACAGAATCAATAGCAGTCAAACATGTGTCTGCTTTTACTAGCACGACTACACTTACCGTACTGTAAATAGAAATTTTTAGGCTGTCAAATCATCAGAAGTGACTCAATTAACAACACTACCAAAGTGCAGACACCTGCTTGTGCCTTTCTTTTCTAATCCTTAATTCACTGACACAATGGGATATGCATGCATGTGCTGCTATATGTATACATAAACCAATCCTGGAGCATAGGTCTGAGATAGCCCCTGCTATTAAATAACTCAGGTAAAGATCTTGTACTCACCACTACAGTTCTGAAATTGCACTGTAATACATTGGGCCAGAGTTGCAGACTAAGGCAAAATGCACAAACGTATACAGTAGTGCCACGTGGATTCTCTGTTCCATGTAGAAATCTAAGTCTCCATGCAGGTAGTTTCCTGGCCTTGATTTGAAACAGGGATTCCAACATTGCTAGGCTACCATGCTACCATGCCACCCACCCTAGCATGTGTGATGCCCATGTCAATTTCTGTTGTCTTTGGTGAGCTTTCTTGAGCACCACACATGACTTATTGGCCTACTGCTTAACTAGCTTGAATATAGTTACTGTTTTTATATTTTTTAAGCATTTTATTAAGAGCTATTTCACACTATGAAAATTAGTGCGACCATACAGTGAGACATATAGTACAATAAAAGTGTGCCCCACTCCCACTGTAAACACATGTTTTGCCTTGTTATCACAAAGCATGCTGTGCATAACTGCATCAGAATCAGGGCCGGCCCGCCCATGAGGCGGGGTGAAACTTTTGCCTCAGGCGGCACTTCTGGGGGGCTGCACCCGCCCGTCCGTGGGGGGCCGCCCGAGTTAGAGGGGATAGAGGGCAGGAAGGGGGTATTGGGCCTAGTGGCGGGGAGGGGGGTCGGACCACCCCTCCCTCGCCTGGGTCCCCCGTCCTCCGGCTCCCCTCCAGCTTTAAACAGTTACGTCGCTGGCTGCAGCTATAAGAGGCAACGGGCGGGAATCACTCACCTCTTCCTCGTTCCAGCCTGCGCTCCACTGACGTCACTTCCTGCGGCATAGCAGGAAGTGACGTCAGTGGAGCGCAGGCTGGAACGAGGAAGAGGTGAGTGATCCCCGCCCGTTGCCTCTTATAGCTGCAGCCAGCGACATAACTGTTTAAAGCTGGAGGGGAGCAGAGGACGGGGGACCCAGGCAAGGGAGGGGGGGGTCTGACCCTCCCTCCCCGACGCTAGTCCCAATACCCCCTTCCTGCCCGCTATCCCCACCAGCTCGGGCGGCCCCTCACACCCACGGCTTGGGGGGTGGCGATTTTTTGAAAGCTTGCCTCAGGCGGCAAAAAGTCTAGGGCCGGGCCTGATCAGAATACACAGACATGCACTGGATGCGAAAGCCCCATAGGGATATACTTGCATTGCGTAGCATTGAGGTGCAAAGGACTTAGTGTGATAGGGCCTTTAAAATTAAATAACTGCAAGGGAGCAGGAGTTTAAAGGAGTGTGGTGATGGTGGGCGAGAGCACCACATTGATTTGAGGTTCTTGGGATCTGGTGAAGTGGATTGTGGGATCAAACAAGGACAGCCACTTTACTTCCCTCCTGTTCAGGTCTATGAAAGGAGGTGTGGCCTTGATGATTGGGCAGGACCCCCCATCAGAGAGATACAGGCCAGTACCAGGCCCAGGAAAGGTGGGCCCACAAAGTTACCTTGCAATGGTACGAGATGTTTGATGGATTGTGTGGGGGAAAAGGGGGAAAGGAAAAACATTCTCCTACATAACTGACTGTCAGTGTAGAGACATTTTAAGGGCCATTGTGATGCTGTGTTGGAAAATTGTACAGGTGATATAAAAATACATATTTTATATGTTGTCTTTTCCATATACTTTTTAAGTCAACCGTACTGTAATATCCTCTGTATTGTATTAGGCATCTGGTTTGCTGGTGCTTGATTACAGTCCTGACTACAATCACTGGGGAGCAGTGAAGTCACTATCTGAATGGCTGCATGAAGAAAAGGTTAGTATCAAGTCTTTTCATGATTTAATTTTGTTAACCACAAGGGGGAGCCATTGAACACTGTACAAAGTATTAGAGTGACTTTAACTACACTAGAATGAGCAGCAGTAGGTAATGTTAATGTTAAAAAATAGTTGTAAATGTGTTTACAACACTAATAAGTGCACATCAGTGTGCCTGACTGTACAGGATCAAGCTTTTTAATTAAATAATAGTTTTATAGCAATACAGTAATAATGAAATTCTCTCTATAAATTAGTCACTGTACATATTAAAAGCCACAGTAAGACACTAAAGGTAATGTGAAAAGATAATGAATTTGTATTATAATCTATGCCATAGGTGTGTCATATGTCAATCATAATTGAGGCACAATTTTAAGGGGAAGCCAATCTTTTGGTTGATTTCTTGCCAAAATCGGTTGATGGAAAATCACCAATCGCAAGGGCTTAATCTCGTGCATGGCGGTAACAGCATTCAATATTGCAACGACCGATGGACCCCCGGCTGGTGTCCCTCAAGTGTATATGTCTCCCCCACCCCTATGCCACGTACAGTGTTGAAGGCTCACCTGTCGTTGGCACAAATGCTGGTCTCCTCTGTTGTGTGGGATTTCCGTGAACATCTGTACCGTATGTCACCGGTGTATGTAGTGATATCACTACATGTGCCAGTGTCACATGGTACAGGGGTTCATGGTGATGCCAGACACTAGAGGAGGCCAGGATTTGCACCGGCGTATGACAAGTGAGTCTTCAACACTGCACATGGCATGGAGATCAGGACACATATACTCTTGGAGGGCAGAAACAGGATGATTTCCAATAGATTTCATCAGGGGTGCTCATCACGAGCTTGTGATCACCACTACCTCGTGATCATGAGATGATTTTTGCGATCACAAGGTCGAAATCGGCATTCGTGATCAGCTGCAATCACAAATGCCGGTTTCAAATGCACTCATGATCGCATTCCAAATCCGACTCGTGATTTGGATTCCAGCCATAATCATGAGTCAGGTAAAAACCCGCCGACTTTAGTGGTTAATAGCAAAGGCCCCGTACATGCTAGAAACACCAAATTTGCAGGGTATGTTAAAGAGACACTGAAGCGAAAAAAAATATGATATAATGAATTGGTTGTACTATAAATAATTACTAGAAGATTAGCAGCAAAGAAAATATTCTCATACTTTTATTTTCAGGTATATAGTGTTTTTTCTAACATTGCATTATTCTATAATATGTGCAGATTACACAACACTCAGCATTCAAAATGATTCTTTCAGAGCAGTCTGTGAAGTAATGACATCTCCTCTGACAGAGGAAAAGTAAATAGTCCAGGAACAGTTGAGATAATAAAAGTCAGATAACAGCCCTCTCCACAACTAACTTAGTCGGAGAGCTTAATGGCTTGTTTGCATAGAGATAACAACTGGAGTTTCTCAACTCTTCCTGTACTGGAAACAATTAGACTGATGTAACTGATCTTAATGTTTTATTTCTTAGCTGTACTACACATACAAATCATAATATCATCATTTTTTTTTTTCGCTTCAGTGTCTCTTTAAGTATTACAGTGGGAACAAGAGAACAAAAAAATTTCAAAAACACCTTAAAGTTTTTGAGAAAATCGATTTTAAAGTTTCAATAGGAAAAAAGTATACATTGAAATGCGGTAAATGACAGATAATGTAGAAAATTTAATGGTACTGTAAATTTACATATATCAAAAGAAAGAACAATGACAGGGTTTCCAGGGCGTCTGTACCCAGTGCCTACGGATCCCCTGGAAACCCTTCTGAAGTTGCAACGCTTTGGCCAAGGATTGCTATACAGCCGCAATATAGCTGTATAAAGATCCCTGGCAACTTTACCTATTTCGGGGAAACTTTTTTTTAATGTTCAGAGTGTGGGAAATAAAAAAAAAAATGACGTTGGGTCCCCCCTCCCGAGCCCTTTTAATCCCTTGTCCCCCATGCACTGCTCTCAGTCTCACACTGTAAAATAAAATCGATTTTCTCAAAAACTATTAGGTTTTTTTACATCTTGTTCTCACTGTTCTACTTAACATCCCCTGCAAATTTGGTAATTCTAGCATGTAAGGGGGCTTTGATATTAACTGCTAACGTCGGCGGGAAATCACAAATTGCGGATTCAATGCGGAATTTCAACTCAAAACTGCATTCAAATAGGTTTGCTGCTTCTATCCATGATCACAATCAATTCGGAAGTGGGCAGAGTCGTGATCGTGATCACTCGAATCAGTCATTGGGGTATCCAAGCAACCCTTGATTTCATGCTTAATCTAGAGTATTGCCTGCCCAGACATTGCACACACCAATCTCCAGAGTCTAGGTCCCTCTTTGATCAGATTCGGTCAGAAAGGGACCTATTTTAGGAGCACACCTTCAATATAATAAATATCTTCTTATGAAAACAGGATGAGTGTCTGTAGAAGATGAAAGCTTGCTTTTTAATCTTATGAATGAGACAATAAATGACATAATTCTTATTTACAGCTTTCTGCAGTCACCAGGTCTGCTATACCATGCTGCCATCTTGTGGACTTTTCATGATTCTGCATATTGCAACACTTGATCTTTACAGTATTTTTTATATAAGCGAGTTGAAGTTTAGTGCTATTGCTGGAATCATAAGGGTGATGCTTTTGTATAGTATTCAGTTTCTTTGGTTATGATATGCCCTTACGTGTCTCCTTATCATTTGATCACATTCTTCTTCATTAGGTTCCTGCAATATGTGGAATTGATACCAGAATGTTGGCAAAGAAGATCAGAGATAAGGTAATCCATCAACCTTCTGTGTCTCATTGATAATACATGGGACTGGTAATGGGGAAGCATGACGTTTAACCTCTATTATTTTGAGAATTTTGCAATGGAAGATGATAGATTTGGGAAGCTCTTGGCTTATGTTGCAGTCCGTTTTTGGGGAAAATTTTCTGACTGCTCGTCCTCATCATAGATGTCACGGGGAGGAAAAAAATCATGGTGAATTTCCACCCAGTGACATCCATGACACTTTTTAGTTGTGTGGTGACAAGACTGAGACCTCTATCAAGTTTAGGAGCTGTCTTAGAAACAATTTGGCAGATGTACAGTATCCTCACCTCCTGTTCTGGTCATCTGCAAAAAGAAGTGAGGTAAAATCAAAAACGACCAAAGTAAGGGCCAGTACACACTGAAAATTGCCAAGTGCAATCGCAAACGCGTTTTTTAAATGCCAATCATGGGACCTGTCAACGCGTTCCCAACAGTCAACATTTGTACTGTCAAGTAAACCTACAGTGCGGTTTTTGTACTTAAACTTTTTTCTGCAGTTGAGCTGCATCTGAATTATAGTTGTGCCCCATTGTGGTTTTCGGAATGTGGCATTTTATATTCCATCCACTGTAAATGTACAAGAACTGCAGTATGAATGTGGCACAACTGCAGTACAAATGCAGTGTGTTTATGTGTTGTGGTGTCTTTGCATTGCTTTTTATGTACACAGGCAATAAACTTAAAGTGATCCCGAGCCGTAGTGTTGGGCGAACATCCAGAAGTTCGGGGTCGTTCGGCCGAACATGCCCCCGATATTCGGCATGTTCGGGCCGAACCCCGAACGCAATGCTAGTCTATGGGGACCCCGAATATGTCCCTTTGGGGCCCCCTATAGGGTCCCAGCATAAAGGGAGAGCATGCCCCGAGCGCGGGGGGGGGGGGGGTCAGAAATGCCCCCCACCCCTCCCCGCTAAGCTCTCCCTTTTGCTGGACCCTATAAAATTAAATAGAAGTACCCCGAAAGTACCTTGCAGGCTGGCAGGAGGAGGGCAGGAAGAGGGCAGCCGGAGATCCTAGGCGCTAGTACCATCTGGTACTTCTGCCCTCTCTCTGACGCACTTCCTGTTTACATTTGAAGTCACGTCAAGAGAGAGCAGAAGTACCGCGATGACACGTACAAGGGTACGCGTCATCTACATGATGACACGTACCCTCGTACGCGTCATCGCGGTACTTCTGCTCTCACTTGACGCGACTTCAAATGTAAACAGGAAGTGAGTCAGAGAGAGGGCGGAAGTACCAGATGGTACTAGCGCCTAGGATCTCCGGCTGTACTCTTCCTGCCCTCCTCCTGCCAGCCTGCAAGGTACTTTTGGGGGACTTCTATTTAATTTTATAGGGTCCAGCAGAAGGGAGAGCTTAGCGGGGAGGGGTGGAGGGCATTTCCGACCCCCTGTGCGCTCGGGGCATGCTCTCCCTTTATGCTAGGACCCTATAGGGGGCTTTTCGGCCGGACACGGCTGTGTTCGGCCGAACACAGAGGGCCTGTTCGGGTTTGGGCAGCGTGGCCGAGCACCCTCCCGAACACCATGAGGTGTTCGGGGGGTGCCGAACCGAACCCGAACAGGCCAAAATCCGGGCGAACCCGAACAGTGGCGAACAGTGTTCGCCCAACACTACCGAGCCGAAGCTGGGGATCAAAATCAGAGCCATACCTTAAAAGAGGGAAGCCTTAGGTTCCCTCGCTGATTTCAAGCCTCTGTTGTTGAGCCTGGCACTTCCTTCTGAAGCGTGACTGCGCACTAGCCGTGCTAGCCCACCCACGCATGTGCAGTAGCATGGAGCCCGTGGCTCTGGCTTACTGTGAATGTGCAGGCAGGCTGGGTCGGCTGTTGCGCAGCCACGCTTGAGGAAGAAAAACTGTGTGGCCCCGATATGATTAGTGACAATGCATTGTCAGTAATCTTCGGGGGGGCCGTGCTCAGCGACGGGGGACACCAAAGCAGGGAGGGAAGCCTCAATAGGATCCGGAGGGTTCCCTCTCTTTAGGTGTCTAATTTTGTATGAGCTTCGGCTTGGGTACTATTAAGTCCAGGCAACGTAGGAAAAACATTTACTTTGATTAGACTATTGCAACACATCACTTCAATTGTAATCAAGAAGCCATTTACCTATACAGATCAATTGTCGATGTGATGATGATCACAGTTCTTATGCTCATTATTCACAGATCCCCTGCTCATTGCTCACAGCTCCCCTGCGTATTATTCTAATGATGCCATCTAGGAGGAGGGATTTTGTGTGCAGCCAACGGGCAATCCTTGCATCTTCTTCAGTCTGGGAATAGTGCTGTTCGAGAATTAGTGTTAAGCTTTGTACTCATGCTAGATGGATCTTGCCTGAGGTAGCCATTGCCCTGGGAATCTAGAATCAGTATTAGTGTCCCATGTGCTTGTTTAAAGATCTGGCATGTTGGATTTTAAACAACAGTAACCCCTGTGTACATTGTACCCCTTAGGTCTTAGGCCCCGTTTACACTTAATCAGTTGCTCTCAGTTATTGCTCTCAGTTATAACTAAAAGGACAAATGATTTTCAAAGTAATGCCCAGGATTTCCTATGGCACCTTTCACACTTAACGCGTTTTAGCTGAAATTTTTTTCACAATGCACTACTATGGAGAAGAAAAAAAAAACGCGTACCAACTAGTGATGCTCGGATACCCCTTTTTATTATTCGAGTTTGGTCGAATTCGAATAGTAAATTATTCGAATTCAGTCGATTATTCAAGTCGAATATTTTTTACTATTCGATTCGACCTCGGACTTCGAGCTCACTATTCGAGTCGGTATTCGAGCTCATTATTCGAGCTGACTATTCGAATTGGCCTTAAATAGCTTCCAACACTTGTTTTGAGGGTGAATGATGCAAGAAACATCTTTTTTTCCAAGTAACAACAGCAAGTGATTATGTGGGGATGTTCCTTTAAAAAAAAAGGTGGAAAGAGAAGTTGTGTCCAGAATTTTGTTCAGTACTGTATATACTTCTTCTTCTTCTTCTTCTTCTTTTTTTATCTTCTATATCTTCTTCTTCTTCTTCTATATCTTCTTCTTCTATATCTTCTTCTTCTATATCTTCTTCTTTATTTTCTTCTTCTTCTTCTTCTTCTATATTGTCTTCTTCTTCTTCTTCTTCATCTTCTTCTTCTTCATCTTCTTCATCATCATCATCTTCTTCTTCTTCATCTTCTTCATCTTCTTCATCTTCTTCATCTTCTTCATCTTCATCTTCTTCATCTTCTTCATCTTCATCTTCTTCATCTACTTCATCTTCTTCTTCATCTTCTTCTTCTACATCTTCTTCATCTTCTTCATCTTCTTCATCTTCTTCTTCTTCATCTTCTTCATCTTCTTCATCTTCTTCTTCATCTTCTTCATCTTCTTCTTCTTCATCTTCTTCATCTTCTTCATCTTCTTCTTCTTCATCTTCTTCATCTTCTTCATCTTCTTCTCCTTCTTCTTCTTCTTCTTCTCCTTCTTTTTCTATATCGTCTTCTTCTTCTTCACTTATTTCTCTTTTATATTTTTTTTTTAAAGAAATGCAGCTATTTTTGAGCGTAATAAATAGCTGGTGGCGCACGCATGTTGGAAGCGCCATTGTATGTGCTACCTGGCAGTGGAAACACACAGACAGCAGGAGGTAAATTCAGCAGCAGCAGCAGGAGGAGGCGGATGATTGTGTGGCAGTAGGCAGTCAATGAGGCAGGCAGCGAGACATAATAGGCTGTGTGGTACCTAGCGGTGGTACCAGGCCATAAATACACAGCATGAGGTTCCAGACAGCGGTCGTGAAGCCCACATCATGTCCAATACACAACTGGGACAACACAGTTTTCAACCCGGACACCTCTAAAAATAATATCACACAGTATTAATAAAAAGTATATATAATTTTTTTGTTTTTTTAAAGAAATGCAGCTATTTTTGAGCGTAACAAATAGCTGGTGGCGCACGCATGTTGGAAGCGCCATTGTATGTGCTCCCTGGCAGTGGAAACACACAGACAGCAGGAGGTAAATTCAGCAGCAGGAGGAGGAGGATGAGTGTGTGGCAGCAGGCAGTCAATGAGGCAGGCAGCGTGACATAATAGCCCTGGTACCTAGCGGTGATACCAGGGTGTAAATAAACACAACAGGAGGTCCCAGACAGCGGTTGTGCAGCCCACATTGTGTCCAATACACAACTGGGACAACACAGTTTTCAACCCGGGCACCTCAGAAAAATTAAACCTTTTTTTTTTTATGTTATTTTGGTTTTGTTTGTAAAACAAATTACACAGATATATAGCTATTGTTTGATGTAATAGCTGGTGGCAGAGTGGCAGCAGAAGGTAAATCTGTGTACCCTGACAGTGGGAAACACAGACAGACAGCAGAAGGGCAGTACACAGCAGCCCACTGTAGGTGTAAAATGTGTGGCTGCAGGCGACGTAATAGTCAAAGTGAACCAGGCTGGCTTAGTGAGCAGGAGCCAGGAGGTGGTAAAGGGTGGTAAGGCACATTAACGATGGTTCTTCAGTTCATGTCCCCCTCTCGCCGACAACAGGGGCCAGGAACTCGCCTTCCACCCACGCCTGGTTCATCTTGAGAAACGTCAGTCTGTCCACAGACTTGTGAGACAGACGTGAGCGTTTCTCGGTGACCACGCCACCAGCTGCACTGAAGCAGCGCTCGGACAGCACGCTGGAAGGGGGACAGGACAGCACTTCCAGGGCGTACTGCGCAGCTCGCTCCAGATCTCCAGGCGCTTGACCCAATACTCCATGGAATCAACAGGGGCATCGCTGTCAAGCCCGCTGTAGGACCCCATGTAGTCAGCCACCATTCGGGTCAGGCGCTGGCTGTGAGCGGAGGAGGATGCTGCTGCATGCACCTCCTCTCTAGTCACTGCTGCCGGAGCCTCTACAGTCCTGTAGAGCTCGTTGCTGAGAGACAGCAGGTCTGTGGGGCGCTTGCTGCTGGATGCAGGCACCTGCTGCTGCCTCTGTGCTGGCTGGACAGTGGGGGTGGAAGGCTGGGGGAAGGCTTCCTCCAACCGCTCAACAAGGGCCTGCTGTAAGCTCGTTATTTGTTGCGCTGGGTCTCCTCCTGCAGGCGGCAGGAACTGGCTCAACTTCCCCTTGAGGCGTGGGTCCAACATCATGCTGATCCAGATCTCCTCCCTCTGCTTCATCTGGATCACTCTGGGGTCCCTGCTCAGGCACGCCAACATGTGCGCTGCCATTGGGAAGAGGCGGGCCACGTGTGCTGGCACATCGATGGCAGTGCTGCTGTCCTCATCCTCCTCCTCTGCCGCCTCATCCTCTCTCCACCCCCGCACCAACTCAGCTGCGCTGTGCTGATCCCCCTCATCAGCAGCAAGGTCAGGGACCTCCACAAAGTCCTCCTCCTCCTCCCCCTCAGAGGTGGACTGTGCAGCTGCTTGCCGCTCCTGCTGGTCCAAGGCTGCCGCTCCCTGTTCCAGCAAAGCATCGAGGGCCCTGTTCAGCAGACAAACCAGGGGCACCCACTCGCAGACCATAGCATGGTCCCTGCTCACCATGTTAGTGGCCTGCAGAAAGGGAGCCAGCACTAAGCACACCTGCTGCATGTGCCTCCAGTCATCATCGGGGACGATGGACGGGATGTTGCTGGTCTTGTCCCTTCTCTGAGCGGCGGAAACAGTGGTCAGGGCAAGGTACTGGTTGACAGCGTGCTTCTGTTCAACCAGACGCTCCAACATCGCCAGGGTGGAGTTCCAGCGAGTCGGAACGTCAAGGATCAGCCGATGGCGTGGCAGCTCCAGCTCCTTTTGCACGTCTTCCAGGCTCACACAGGCTGCAGCCGAGCGCCGGAAGTGACGCACAACGTTCCTTGCCGTTTCCAGCAGTTCGCCCATCCCCTGGTAGGTGCGCAAGAACTTCTGCACCACCAGGTTCAGCACGTGGGCAAGACAGGGGATGTGGGTCAGGTTTCCCCTGTCTATTGCGGCAACCAGATTGGCCCCATTGTCGGCCACCACCTCTCCGACTCTGAGGCCTCTGGGGGTCAGCCAAATCCTCTCCTGCTCCTGGAGTTTGGCCAACACATGGGTTGCCGTCAGCTTGGTCTTCCCAAGGCTGACCAAGTGCAGCAGCGCTTGGCAGTGGCGGGCCTTCACGCTGCTGCTGAGGCGGGGGGTTTGGCCAGGTGTGCCGGAGGATGGCAGAGGATCGGAGGAACCTGCTGCAGTTCCCCTGACCCTGCGGGGTGGCACCACCCACTGTGTTGCTGCTGCTGCTGTGCCCGCTGCTGCTCTCCCATCCTCACCCCCTTCCACCAAGCTGACCCAGTGGACAGTGAAGGACAGGTAGCGGCCTGTCCCGAAGCGGCTGCTCCAGGAGTCCATGGTGACGTGGACCCTTTCACCAACCGCGTGCTCCAGCCCTCGCTCCACATTGGCCATCACAAAGCGGTGCAGTGCAGGAATGGCCTTGCGGGCGAAGAAGTGTCTGCTGGGGAGCTGCCAGTCTGGGGCTGCACAAGCAAGCAGCGCACGCATGTCGCTCCCCTCCTGCACGAGCGTGTACGGCAGGAGTTGGGAGCACATGGCCCGTGCCAGCAAGCCGTTCAGCTGCCGCACGCGACGGCTGCTGGGAGGCAGAGCCCTAACCACCCCCTGGAAGGACTCGCTCAAAAGGCTCTGGCGTGGCCTTTTGCTGGCACGGGAATCAGCGGACACAGCAGAGGAGGCCACTGAGGACTGGCTGCCAGAACAGGCCTCAGTGTCGGCGGCAGGAGTTGCAGAGGGGGGAGGAGCAGTGCGTTTCCGCACTCCTGCTGGTGCTGCTGGAGGAGCAGGAGGGCGGGTGGCTGCTGTTGCTGCTGCTGCTGAAGGCTGTGCAGTGATGGGTGTGGTGCCACTGCCAGCACCAGATGCCTTCAGCCTCTGGAACTCCTCATGCTGGTGGAAATGTTTCGCAGCAAGGTGGTTGATGAGCGAGCTGGTGCTGAACTTTAAGGGGTCTGCACCTCTGCTCAACTTCCTCTGACAGTGGTTGCAAGTGGCGTACTTGCTGTACACTGTGGGCATGGTGAAAAATCGCCAGATTGGTGACAAAAACAACCCCCTACGGCATGGAACCGCTGCTGCCTGTCTCCCTGTGGTGGTTGGGGGGGGGGGGGGCTTGGGTGCGGCTGGTGGTGGTACTGGCAGATGCTGCTGCTGCTGCTGCTGAGCCTGAGACACCAGCAGGCTGTGGGACCTGCCTACTGCTGCCAATGCTTGCAATGATGCGCCTCCTTGCAAGGCCCACAAGCGCATCCTCCTCCTCCTCCTCCTCAGAGCTGCTGATGACGACATCCCCTGGAGCTGGTGGCACCCAGTCTCTGTCTGTCACCGTGTCATCATCATCCTCCCCCTCCTGAAACATGTCCTGCTGGGATGATGACCCCCCAAACTCCTCTCCTGATGCATGGATGGGCTGCTTGACTGTCGCCACAGTCTTGCTGTCCAATCCCTCCTCCCCCAAAGTGCCCATCAGCATCTCCTCCTCAAAATCGCCAACAACAGCAGACAATACCCTGATGGTGCCTGGGGTAAAAAGACTGCTGAGTGACAGGTCGGCGACTGACGGTGAACTGGCCTCCTCCCCAGGCCCTGCTGGGCGGCTGCTGCGAACAGGGGTGGTGGTGGTGATGGTGAGGGTGGAGGCCTCGGATGCAGAGCTGATGGCGGGCTGCTCATCCTCCGTCATCAGTTGCACCACAGTGTCTGCATCCTTTTCCTCAATGGGACGTTTCCGACCCGGCTGGAGGAAAATCGGAGCAGGTGCTACACGCTGCTGCTGCTGTGTCTCTGCAGCGTGAGTTGCAGATGCTCCTGCTGGGCGGCGCCCAAGGCGTCCACAGCCAGTGGCTATAGGAGGAATGTTAGCCACTGACGCTGCTGCTGCGGAACTGTGCATGGTGGCGCGGCCGCGCCCGCGGCTTGCCACAATGCTGCTCCCTCTCCTCCTGATTCCCTTGCTGCCCTTCCCCTTGCACAAACCGCGCTGGCTGCCACTTCCAGACATCTTCGATGTTTTGGGCGTAAACACAAACGTTTTTTAAAAGGGCGGGTGAAAAGTGGGGTACTTTAATGGAGTGGGTTGGTGGGCGAGGTGACTGAGTGAGTGTCTAGTACAGTAAGTAAGTAGTAACAGTCAGGAAGTACAACTAGCAGTTACAATAAATAGTAGTAATCACAAGGAAATAGAGTGTGTGTACACTACAGACAGTGAGTGCACGCACGCGCAAACAAGCGCAGGAGCTAGCCTATGAACAGAGACTGAGTGAGTGTCCCTAGTACAGTAAGTAAGTAGTAACAGTCAGGAAGTACAACTAGAAGTTACAATAATAAGTAGTAATCACAAGGAAATAGAGTGTGTGTACACCACAGACAGTGAGTGCACGCACGCGCAAACACGCGCAGGAGCTAGCCTATGAACAGAGACTGAGTGAGTGTCCCTAGTACAGTAAGTAAGTAGTAACAGTCAGGAAGTACAACTAGAAGTTACAATAATAAGTAGTAATCACAAGGAAATAGAGTGTGTGTACACTACAGACAGTGAGTGCACGCACGCGCAAACACGCGCAGGAGCTAACCTATGAACAGTGACTGAATGAGTGTCCCTAGTACAGTAAGTAAGTAGTAACAGTCAGGAAGTACAACTAGCAGTTACAATAATCAGTAGTAATCACAAGGAAATACAGTGTGTGTACACTACAGACAGTGAGTGCACGCACGCGCAAACACGCGCAGGAGCTAGCCTATGAACAGTGACTGAGTGAGTGTCCATAGTACAGTAAGTAAGTAGTAACAGTCAGGAAGTACAACTAGAAGTTACAATAATAAGTAGTAATCACAAGGAAATAGAGTGTGTGTACACTACAGACAGTGAGTGCACGCACGTGCAAACACGCGCAGGAGCTAGCCTATGAACAGTGACTGAGTGAGTGTCCCTAGTACAGTAAGTAAGTAGTAACAGTCAGGAAGTACAACTAGCAGTTACAATAATCAGTAGTAATCACAAGGAAATAGAGTGTGTGTACACTACAGACAGTGAGTGCACGCACGCGCAAACACGCGCAGGAGCTAGCCTATGAACAGAGACTGAGTGAGTGTCCCTAGTACAGTAAGTAAGTAGTAACAGTCAGGAAGTACAACTAGAAGTTACAATAATAAGTAGTAATCACAAGGAAATAGAGTGTGTGTACACTACAGACAGTGAGTGCACGCACGCGCACACACGTGCAGGAGCTAGCCTATGAACAGTGACTGAGTGAGTGTCCCTAGTACAGTAAGTAAGTAGTAACAGTCAGGAAGTACAACTAGCAGTTACAATAATCAGTAGTAATCACAAGGAAATAGAGTGTGTGTACACAGACAGTGAGTGCACGCACGCGCAAACACGCGCAGGAGGTAGCCTATGAACAGTGACTGAGTGAGTGTCCCTAGTACAGTAAGTAAGTAGTAACAGTCAGGAAGTACAACTAGCAGTTACAATAATAAGTAGTAATCAGAAGGAAATAGAGTGTGTGTACACAGACAGTGAGTGCACGCACACGCAGGAGCTAGCCTATGAACAGTGACAGTGAGTGTCCTAGTACAGTTACAGTATATAACTACAATACAAAATACAATCAATCAGTAGTAAAGGACAGCAGAAATACTGGTATAGATGAGAAATAAACAGAGGACAGGAGAGAACAGCTGCCCACACAGGCAGGCCCTGAGGCCTAAAGCTGTAAGCCTGCAGCAGCTGTCTCTCTCTATGTAACACAAAAGCTACTAACTAAAATACAATGTCTATCTAACTAACAACAATATAGGTGTATATAGGAGGTGTATGTGAGCAAAAACGCTAGGTGATTGACCACAATAAAGCTCTTGCTAAGCCAAAGCACAAAGGAGCAGATCTCTCTCTGTACAAAGTCAGGCAAGGATGGAAAAACCGAACATGGCGGCTGCTATTTATAGGGTAGGGGCTGGCCAGGGTCCCCCTCAGTGATTGGCTGCCGTCAGAGGGCCTGGGAGCCCTCTGATTGGCTCTAAGGACATCAATCTGGGCTATGACGCTATTTGAGCTCGGTATTCGAGCTCGAATAGCGCTGTTTGCTCGAATAGCGCGAATAGTGAATGAGCTATTCGAGTTTACTCGAATAGCCCATTCGAATACCTGCAGCTATTCGGAGCTCGAATACCGAGCTCGAATAGCTGAAAAAGAGCTCGAATATTCGAGCTACTCGAATATTCGAGCTCTGCTGAGCACCACTGGTACCAACTGATTAAGTGTAAGGGCCCGTTTCCACTATTGTGAATCTGCATGCGTTTTCTGCACGCAGATTCGCATAACCAATACAAGTTAATTAGCCTGTTTCCACTTGTCAGGAGAATAGAGCGTTTTTCTGTGCAGGAAAAATCTGCACAGCAGAGCCATCAGAATTCGCACACCGCAAGGTGGATGCGAATGCGAATTTGCGTACATTTTCGCATGAAATCAATGTAAAAGCATACAGGCACTGATATGGTTAAATTACTAACTAACATACGCGAAAACATACACAAATTTGAGTTTTCTGCAACTAATTCACACCTCACAAGTGGAAAAGGGCCCTAAACGGGGCCTTGGTATCCAACCTGCTGAAATCTGCTCCTATGTGCACTATGCCGTTGTCTCTCCTCCCCTAGCTATAGCAACACTATGTTTTGCTCTAGTATAGCATAGTTACATGTCTGCATGGCGCTTATTTGCCACAGTGTCACCTACAGGATCGAGACCAATCCTGACAGACAATACTGAGGCCTGGGGCCCTCTAGAGATCACAAATCACTCTCAAAAACACTAGCGGTTTGTATTTTTATTTTCCCAGTAAAAACAAAGCTAGAGCAATCTGGAGTGATATTTAAGGAATGTGATTTTGGTCCCTGCATTGCCTGAATTAAGTTTTTTAACTCTTCATGTACTGGAAAACTATATGAGACTTTTTTTTCTTGGACAATATTGTTCAATTTCTTAGCTGTACTTTGCATACAATTCATTATCTCACTCCCTCCAGCCACCAGACTTGCCCCCACCTTTAATACCTTCACACAAGCTCTCAAGACTCACCCTTTCATGCTCGCATACCCCCCTACACCAGCACCATAATGTGTTCTGTTAGACACCCTCTCAACAGATGCACCTATTGTCTCCACCCCCACCCTTTAGATTGTAAGCCTCTGGCAGGGCCCTCTCCCTTAGTGTTTCCAGCTTGATTATGCAATCTTACTGACAATCACCCCTTTTGTGGACTAGAACAATCTCTATTTTGACCTATGACACTGTATTATCAAATCATTTGCATGATCTTGTTTTGTTGTGAGTTTTCTGTATGTCCTACCGTGTATGTTACCACTTCTATCTATTGTGCAGCGCTGCGTAATATGTTGGCGCTATATAAATACAATAAATAATAATAATAATAATAATAACTTTATTTTCGCTTAACGCTTGCTTTAAGTCACAACATGAGAAACCATATGCCACTTGACAAATACTGAGTCCACATGCTTTGCAGTGCTTTACATGCCTGACATCACGATTGTAAACTCAGCAGATGCTAATTACTGGCATCAGACCAGGCACCAGCAGGGACAGTAGATAAACCTTGAGAAGATATTAATTAGAAAAAATACACTTAGCAATGTTGACATCAACAAATATAGAGTACATTTCTCATCTGATGTTTTGTCTCTGCTTGGACTTAGGCTTCAAATGTTTTTACAAATAAAATGTGTACGATATATTTATTGTATCCAATGAGTGAAGCTAGACAGACTACATGACCCTTATTTTCCAGCAGTGTTCAATTGCATATAATTAAGCAGTTCAGTTTCTCCCTTCTTTCTCTCTGTATAAACAAACAGTATAACCTGCACTATCATTGCTGTTGCACAAAAGCACCTAAGTAGAGCATAAAAAAAACCATTAGGAAAGTTCATGGGAATGGGTACATTTCCTGCCATTTCTTTGGGTGCCATGCTGCCAGATCATACTTTTGTTTGTGTCCCTACCTGCAAATACATATGCAACTTTGGTTGTGCAGTAATCAAGAGATGCAGATGGGCATATGCAATTCACTTTTTCACCTGGAGATAATTTTTCTTCATCTATTTAAAATAACTTTCTCGCATTTTTTAACTAAAAAAGCACAAAAAAGTACATGAAAAAGTACTATCAAAATTATTTTGAGTATTTTCTTGCTTTCTGGTGGCTTAAAGGCATTTTATTGACAGGTTTAAAAATATCACCTACGAGATAACTCAGGTGAAAAAGTTAATTGCATATGGGCCCAGGACCCGTATGCAGTTAACTTTTTCAGGAGCTTTCTCTTGGAGAAATGTTTTCGTCTTCTATTTAGAATAACTTTTCAGCACTCTGCAATTGAAAAAGTACCAGATAGTAGGTAAAACAAGTACAATCAATACTATATTAAGTATTTTCTTGCTTGCTGGTGATTTAAAAGGCATTTTGTTGCTAAGTTTGAAAATATCACTTTGGAGAAAACACAGGAGAAAAAGTTAATTGCATATGGGCCCAGAAATCAAGAAAATACTCATATGCATATGCAATTCACTTTTTCACCCGCGTTTTCTCCTGGGTGATATTTTTAAATTTGTCAATAAAATGCATTTTAAGGAATCAGAAAGCGAAAAAATTTTCAAAATAATTTTGATAGTACTTTTTCATTTACTTTTTTACTTGCAAAGTGCTGGAAAGTTATTTTAATTTGAAGATGAAAAATTATCTCCTAGGAGAAAACTCAGGTGAAAAAGTAAATTGCATATGGGCCCCGCGCCCATATGCAATTCCACTTTTCTCCTGCATTTTCTCCTAGGTGATAAGTTTTCATCTTATAACTTTCCAGCACTTTTCAACAGAGAAAGTACTGAGTAGTACAAAAGTACTATCAAAATTATTTCGAGTATTTTCTTGCTTGCTGGTGGTTTAGCAGGCATTTTATTGACAAGTTTAAAATTATCACCTAGGAGAAAAGTTAATTGCATATGGGTCACTGGCCCAATCCATTCAATCCTCTTTGGGCCATATGCAATTCACTTTTTCATCTGAGTTTTCTCCTAGGAGATAATTTTTCATTTTCTATTTAAAATAACTTTCTAGCACTTTTCAACTAAAAAAAGTACCAAAAAGTAAATGAAAAAGTACCATCAAACTTATTTTGAGTGTTTTCTTGCTTTCTGGTGGTTTAACCACTGCAGTGCCGGGGGGGGGGGCTGCCTGATCGGTGCTGCGTGGGCTCTCCAGCCCGCAGCACCGATCAGCTGGCAGCCAGGGCGATCAGGCTTCCCCCCTTTTTTCCCCACTAGGGGGATGTCCTGCTGGGGGGGCCTGATCGCCGCCGGCTGCCTGCGCTTGCGGGGGGGCTCTTCAAAGCCCCCCTCCGCAGCGCTTCCTGGCCTCCTTCCCCTTCCCTCCCTCTCCCTCCCCGTGTGAGGCGGCGCAGGACGGAATTCGTCCTGCGCCGGATAGGATAGGCTTCAGCCTATCAGGTGCCGGCGGTCCCCGGCCAATCAGAGGCCGGGGATCGCCGATCTCAGCCACGGCGCTGCTGCGCAGCAGCGCCGTTTACATGTAAACACCGGGGAAGATCTTCCCCGTGTGTTTACATTTACCCTGCGAGCTGCGATCGGCGGCTCGCAGGGTGTTCACGGAGACACGCTCCGTGAACTGACATGGAACGGCGTTTCCATGGAAGCCACTTCAGGATTCAGGGGCGTAGTTAAGCGTACGCCGAATCCTGAAGTGGTTAAAATGCATTTTATTGCCAAATTTAAAAATATCATCTAGGAGAAAACTCAGGAGAAAAAGTTAATTGCAAATGGTCATTTTTCTCCTAGGTTTTCTCCTGGGTGATATTTTCACACCTAATTAATAAAATGCCTTTTAAGCCACCATCAAGCAAGACAATACTCAGAATAATTATGGCAGTACTTTATTGCCTACTTTTTGGTACTTATTCAATTGAAGAGTGCGGAAAAGTTATTTGAAACTGAAAAGGAAAACTGATCTCCTAAGAGAAAACTTAGAAGACAAAGGTGAATTGAATAAAGGCCACTGAGCAAATCATGTGGAATGTGGCTGCGGACTCGGAGCATGTGCCCCCTGTGCCTTGTCCTCACAGCTCCCCTGCTGCTTTTTCCTTTTAGCAATATCAGTAACATGTTGTTTATTCAATAAACTGTCTAGTACTTTTTAAATATCAAATTGCAGAAAGAACTCTATTACATTGTTTTATTATTATTTATGTCCCCAGGTAATAATAAGATAATTTGCAAACACTGCATTTCAATTTTATGTTAAGAAAGTAATTAAACATATTGGCTTCTCCACTGTTCCACCTGATAGCTGATTTCCAGAGAGATGCCCTATCAAATTAAAATAAAAATTACATTTAAATTAAAACACACTAGCATTGATGCCGCTAAGTTGTTTTGTAAGCTTATGTCTTCAAATAATGGTAACTGACCACAGCAATAATAGCCCATTTATTGTGTTATGTAAAGACTTCTAATATATTCCCTCACCATAATATGTAAACATAATATAAAACTGTTGCATGAAAGAATTACATATCTTTAGTCTCCGGTGACCATCCATATACTTCATGAATTTGAAATGTAACTCCTTTTCCCTAACATATCTTTCCCCCTAAAATAGATTCTCATACAAGAGAATTGATTGATACCAAATTACTCATGTGACAAATCTGATGAGGTGATTTGTTTGAAAGTCTGTGATTGGCTGGTCATGATCATAGGACCATAACTGACTTTTCATTCCTGTTTTATCCTGCATAGGAAGTAGAAGTGAGATGATCCTGACCTACCAATCAGACTCTCAAACCCAATCTACACGGTACGATTCTTTGTGCGATTCGATTACGATTCTATTAATGATGCGATTAAATCCGGCATGTCCGATAGGGATTCGATTCATGACGATTTGCCATTGCAAATCGGACATGTCGGATTTAATCAGATCGTAAATAGAATCGTAAACGAATCGCATAAAGAATTGTATCGTGTGGATGGGGCTTTAGATCACATGACTGAATCCATCGCCTTTAAAATTCCTTCTCAAAAATATATGTAGGAGAACTTGATTACTGTACTTGTTCAAAACCTGATAAGAAAAAGCACATTTCCCTTGGTGTAACAGTTGACTTCTGTGTTCTTTTTTGAGAGTAAGGCCCATCAATATATATAATAGAGTGCAATGTTTTTTTTGGTCAGTGCAATTTGCACAGCTTTGTGTCGCATTGTGGTTTGATTGGAGTCATTTCCAGATGGATAGTTTGGTGGACAGGTACCATTGCTTGAAATCATTATTATACTTGTAAGTTTATTTTGCAGTGTAAATAAATGCTCTTTTTTTTGCAGGGAACAATATTGGGTAAAATTGAATTTGAAGGTCAGCCAGTGGAATTTGTTGACCCCAACAAAAGGAACCTTATTGCAGAAGTATCAACCAAGGTGAGCACTATTTAAAGTTTTAACATATTTAAGCCTATGGAAAGATTTCCAGCTTTATTTTATATAAATTCATGTATATAGTGGGACTGAAATTATAAGTGTGCATCATTATCACCTGAGTTTTATTTGAAAGACATAGTTGGCGCCCGTGCCCTATGACCTGGACATACTGCGCATGCACAGTATGTCTGCTTGGGCACCTGGTGACCATGCGCTGGCTATGCCTTCCCGCGGGACTGCACACGTACTCCTACGGACATACTGCACCTGCACTGCAGGACCAGGACTTTGGAACGAACCAGTTATAGATGAACGGAGACAGACGCCGGACAACGGGAGGTGTGGTAAGCCTATGTGCTTCTCCCCCACACACACAGGATGTAAATTACAAAATCCACTGAGGACTGAGGTATCCTTGAAGACCAGCTAGGACCTGCCAGTAACTAGATCTCAGCCGCGTACAAGTGGAATCGGCGCAGGAGACTTGGGTGCAGGAATGAAATAATTCGACTTCCAGCAATTGCTGGAAGTCGAATTATTGTGTTTTAAAAGTAACTTCAGCTCCATCATCTGAGGACGCCAAAGTTACTCCCTGTGCGCTGCTATAGCCATAATTCCTATTACGGCCTATGGTGGCGCCGACTCGCCCAAGTCTCCTGCGCTGGATTCACTGTGTTCGATCTCAGCCATGCAGTAAACTATTACAGGTAAAGGAGACAATCAAAAGGCGGAGCCACCCTTTCTCACCCCATTGGTGCCGATGCACTCCCGGGCAGGACATCTGTACATAAACAAACAGTGCAGGCAGCCTCTTTGATGATCAGGGAGGGCGTTGCTGTTCTCATCTCACTGATCTTGGCCAAAGCGCTGGGGGTCGGGGATCATTTCAGGGTGAAGGCCATGGCTGCTGGAAATAATCCAGGCTGAGGGGGGCTGCCAGACTCTGTGATGTTTCCTCATGTGTCAGCAGTTCTGACTCCGCTGTGTTCTCCTGGCTGATCCTCCCAGAGATAAGAGACAACACAAGTGGTGTTCAAGGTGAATTCCAACTACTGCACTGACAGAGCTGCTGATATGTGGATAGGACAAGACAGCACCATGCCTAGCAGCACTTGCATTACCACTGCCAGGTAATGATCTCTAGCTACATAGGTCTTGATTCAATTAAGTTTTCTCCACAATTTTCTAGCAATGTGCGTAACGCAAGTAGCATAACTCGCTCTTTGCTAGCAGTGCAGTGGTTACCTAGGTATTCAAGTTGTGCTCTTTGGGCAATGCATTGGCATTAATCATTAAAATTGCCATAAGTTGTCTGCGCACAGCAATTTTAACAAAGTTTTGGAAATCACCCCCATAGTACTTAAAAGTAGGTAAGAAAAGAGATCCAAAACTTACATTTTTTATTGACTATTTATTTAGAGTACTTATTGCTTATTTAGTGCTAAAAATATGAACATTTCGGAGAAAAAAATCCAGGAGAAAGGTTTATTGTATAGCGTCCACAGAGTTATTGGTGAGACACGACTGATGCAGCGTCCATTTTAATAACCTCTGAATTTAACAAGCAGTTGATGATCCTTACTACCTCTTCCTACCTCTCGTCAACCCTCCCCCAAGACTCCTTCCAAATGAATTATAACATTTTGACAGTGCAATGGTACTTTTATCAGCCACAGTGATAAGAATTCACACACATAAAACAATACATAAGTAAACATAACAGAAACATACTATCTCTTTGATCTCTTGAAAAGAGGGTCACCACAACCTTTACTTGCATGAAGCCAAATTAACTCTTTCTTGTTTAACTGGCTCAGAGGCATACCAAAGACTGCTGCGCAGACACGGCTTGATTTTGCCGCTCAATTCTCCCGCTCGAGAGTCAATTCTCCTATCTTCCGCTCGTTTTTCTTATCTTTTTCCATTCACTTCAATCCGGAATCAATCGGCGAAACGATCGGGCGGGAGATAGGACATATCGTAAATTATCTATCGAGCCATCTAAATGGCTCAAAATTGAGCCGTGTATTCCCAGCATTACATGCAGTTTGCCACTAATAACGTAACTACTATAAAAATAAAGATGGGTCTGAGGCTTCCATTTTTCATAACATAACCCACAAACTTGCTGATTTTCTCCTCACTACCAGCATCCATACGTCAGCTGCTTACCTTGGGTCTGTGTAAAAATAGCAATCAGTAATTTGGACGCTGGATGTAGCTGTTATTAGAATATTGCAATTACTATTGAAATAACAAACGGCCTTACCATTCGAGGCTATTGGACTTGGTGACGTGAACGCAAGGAAATACCTATAATATAATATGTGTAATTTTACCGATATTCCCAATCCCTAATAGTAGAATATTGGTGATTAAACCGATATTCTACTATCTCTCACGGTAACCTAATTCTCACACTTACCCTCCTCTATCTGTCTCTAACACTAACCCTAACACTAACCTCCCCCCCCAGAGCCAGGACAAGGTCCTCCAGAACCCAAGGCTGAGACACCAAAGTGCGCCCCTGCATCCCTCCCAAACCAGCCGTCACTCACTGATTGCTAATAGATAAAGAGGCACCCCGTGGCCCCCAACCCACCCAACACCTTTATCTCTAGTTATCTGGCTTGCAGTCACTGCCATATATCCCATTTTCTTATTTCTCTTTGCTTCAAACACAATAGGGAAATGACAGCTGAGGGAATTGTGCTCCCCCTCCTACACTGCGCCCTGAGGCTAGAGCCTCTCACGCCTCTGCCTCGGCCCAGCCCTGCTCTCCCCACCTACTCCTAACACTAACCTCCCCCACCTACTCCTATCACTAACCTCCCCCACCTACTCCTAACACTAACCTCCCCCCACCTACTCCTAACACTAACCTCCCCCCATCTACTCCTAACACTAATCTCACCCCACCTATTCCTAACACTAACCTTCCCCGTATATATGTCTAACACTAACACTCCCCACCCAAGCGGCTGTAAAGCCAGTAATTACAGCACTTTCAACATGTCATTAGCCTAGAGGCTAATGACATATTTGCTGTTATGAAGGAGGGATGACATTCAGCACAAGCAGGGTAGCTTCCATGGGTCCTCATGATGGATCTTTAGGCGACATTGAGTGGCTCCTATATACATGAAGTGGGTCTGGAATACCTGTCGTTCTTTCCAGGGAAAATTAGATACAAACAGGAGAAAACTGGGATCCCCTTATGGTGTAGTATGTGAATGAATGCAGAAAGGAATGAAAACAAATAGGGTACTCACAAAACCAGGTTGAAGAATGGCAACCACGGATAGATGCTCCGGTCCAATTCATTCTTACTTCAAGACACAGTTTCATTGACCTATGGAAGCGATTGGATACTCACAAAAGTCGTTGTCCAGTGTTTTTAAATACATTATTTTTGTATGTAAGTTTTCAGTCATTTTACACATCTTTGGGGCGCACCCCAGTGTCCTGTACACATGCTAGATTCTCAACCAAGATGGTACAAGTTCAATCCAGTGTAGGTACTCAGGCTTAGAACCATTGCTTTTCAGCAGTATTGCTTTTTCATGCAGCGGTTGTGTGCAAATATGTATACATTTCGCAGGTGAGACTTTCCTTTTCCATAGGGATATAAACCCCACCCCTACATCCTAATGGGTAGGATGGAGGCCCCCAATGTGTGTTCTATTTTAGTATTTTAAAATATAAACAAAATTTAAAAAGTGCGGTAATCGCTTTCCTCTCCAGTAGATATAGACACTAGTTCAAATGGAAAAATGTTTAACCAAAAGGCAATCTGACAATGCGCTTCACGGATCATTGCCCGCTTCCTCAGGTCAATACAAAATACCTTGATAGCATAGGGGATAGCGTGTAGGCGCCTCTAACCTCCTGTTGTTTTTCTGGAACAGGACGTGAAGTTAAAGGATATACATCGAAATTTTAAAATACAAGTAGTGACTGGAGTTCTTTTTTTTAATGTTGAAGCATCACACTATAAAGTCGTCAGAGAGCTTGCCCAAGCAATTGCTCAGTCAGATTGCCTTGTGTGTGGTCAGCATTACTGGAGGTGTACTTATTATCGTTACCTGGCAAATTACAGAACAAACATGTAATTACCCTAAAATCTTCTTGAGTTTATCCACTTCAAAATTAATCACAATAATACTGTTAGCACTCATTTTTCTACCTCCGGCTGTTTTGAAGACAACCTATTCAATCATTTCTACTTTACAGGCATCTTAATAAAAGGCCCGGTTTGGTAATTTCATGGTTTATTAGGAAGGCTGGCTGTCAGAAGGCGTTTAAAAGGCCGACACGTTTTCACTTGATACAGGAAGCAACAGGAGGAAGGATATATAACTTCGGCTTGAAGGCTCTAAAACCCATCTTGTAAAATAAACTTGACAATAATGAAATTTACCAATGGCAATAATTAGCGAACGCAGTAATCTGTCCGCCTCAGTGATAAACAGCCACTTAATATGAATCAGCGTGAGGTATATTTGTTTTCAGCGAGAGCCAAAAATTGATTTCTTAACATCTGCTTCTGCCTCTTTCGTTAAAGTGCTGCTCGCACCAATAAAATGGCCTGGAAATATTTTAGCAGACGAAGTTTGGAGTTAAAGATTTTGAAAGGTTTCCAGCTGGCATTCGAGGTGTCACACTTAATCACTAAAGAGTTCTACCGACTTGTTTAATACCTTGCGGATTACAATCAAGTCAAATGAGCTCATTTGATGAGGTTAAAGTGTATACAGTGGGTTGCAAAAGTATTCGGCCCCCTTGAAGTTTTCTACATTTTGTCACATTACTGCCACAAACATGCATCAATTTTATTGGAATTCCACGTGAAAGACCAATACAAAGTGGTGTACATGTGAGAAGTGAATCGAAAATCATACATCCTTCCAAACATTTTTACAAATAAATAACTGCAAAGTGGGGTGTGCGTAATTATTCGGCCCCCTGAGTCAATATTTTGTAGAACCACCTTTTGCTGCAATTACAGCTGCCAGTCTTTTAGGGTATGTTTCTACCAGCTTTGCACATCTAGAGACTGAAATCCTTGCCCATTCTTCTTTGCAAAACAGCTCCAGCTCAGTCAGATTAGATGGACAGCGTTTGTGAACAGCAGTTTTCAGATCTTGCCACAGATTCTCCATTGGATTTAGATCTGGACTTTGACTGGGCCATTCTAACACATAGATATGTTTTGTTTTAAACCATTCCATGGTTGCCCTGGCTTTATGTTTAGGGTCATTGTCCTGCTGGAAGGTGAACCTCCGCCCCAGTCTCAAGTTTTTTGCAGCCTCCAAGAGGTTTTCTTCCAAGTTTGCCCTGTATTTGGCTCCATCCATCTTCCCATCAACTCTGACCAGCTTCCCTGTCCCTGCTGAAGAGATGCACCCCGAGCATGATGCTGCCACCTCCATATTTGACAGTGGGGATGGTGTGTTTAGAGTGATGTACAGTGTTAGTTTTCCGCCACACATTGCGTTTTGCATTTTGGCCAAAAAGTTCCATTTTGGTCTCATTTGACCAGAGCACCTTCTTCCACATGGTTGCTGTGTCCCCCACATGGCTTGTGGCAAACTGCAAACGGGACTTCTTATGCTTTCTGTTAACAATGCCTTTCTTCTTGCCACTCTTCCATAAAGGCCAACTTTGTACATTTCCTGACTAATAGTTGTCCTATGGATGGAGTCTTCCACCTGAGCTGTAGATCTCTGCAGCTCGTCCAGAGTCACCATGGGCCTCTTGAACTGCATTTCTGATCAGCGCTCTCCTTGTTCGGCCTGTGAGTTTAGGTGGATGGCCTTGTCTTGGTAGGATTACAGTTGTGCCATACTCCTTCCATTTCTGAATGATCGCTTGAACAGTGCTCCGCAGGATATTCAAGGCTTTGGAAATCTTTTGTAGCCTAAGACTGCTTTAAATTTCTCAATAACTTGATCCCTGACCTGTCTTGTGTGTTCTTTGGACTTCACGGTGTTGTTGCTCCCAATATTCTCTTAGACAACCTCTGAGGCCCTCACAGAGCAGCTGTATTTGTACTGACATTAGATTACACACAGGTGCACTCTATTTAGTCATTAGCACTCATCAGGCAATGTCTATAGGCAACTGACTGCACTCAGATCAAAGGGGGCCGAATAATTATGCACACACCACTTTGCAGTTATTTATTCGTAAAAAATGTTTGGAATCATGTATGATTTTCGTTCCACTTCTCATGTGTACTTCAAGGGGGCCGAATACTTTTGCAAGCCACTGTAAATGCTTTCCAGAATTATTTACATATCTGCCATCTCCTAACTCACAAGATAAATAGTGTGTATGTATTCAAACTTATATAGCCCATCAATCATTTTTTTAATGGTAAAGCATGGTCAAGTTACTTAGGACCTGTAACCAGCATAGGGAAAGTAGTCTAGAAGATTATTCTCATGTGATAGCATGAGGAAGATAATGCAGGGGGTGACTATTCCTCTCCTCCTCTTCTTCCGTCACTCACCCCAGGGACGTTACAACAGGGGAGCAGTCCTTACGATTGCAGGGAGGCCCAGAGCTGTAAGGGGCCCCAACTACTATTTTGGCCAACTACACTCCCTCTGATAAAAGGGTCTATTCTTCAGATCAGCTGTTTTTGTGGCTACACACTTGTAATGGGTGTGAAGATTACGATGTCCACACCTCTCCATTCCTAAATATGTTGTCTACTCAAGAGTATTCCTGGGCTAATCAGCAAGGCTGCATTTATAATTTTTCTGCCTCTAGGCCAACTTTCTTGTGGCTCCCGTTCCATGTACAGCAGCCTCCCTCCCATTCCATGTGCAGCCCATTTTTCATGTGAAACTTCTACTGTATGTACATCAATCTGTTTATTTCATGTACTGCCTCCTTGGGCAAAAACTCTCCTCTTCCATACTCTGCTCTCCATTTACAGTCTTCATTTTCCATTTGCAGTCTCCTCGTCAATGACCAGCTGCCTCCTTGAGCAGCAGCCACCCAAAGCCTGGACCTTTGTGGCCTTTCTAGAAATCCTGATCTACCAGTCAGGGAATATGAAAGCAAGCTTGGTCTTTAGTTCTTCCCAAAAGGGAACTGTAGTGACATATAGTAGAATGCAGTAAGGTATTCAGAATGAGGGTTGAGCAAAAATGTTCTCGTAAAAATGTGAGCTGAGGATTTCCTCTGTTCTTTACCTGTGGCTTAGATTCATAACTCATCACTTTTGCATAAAGCCAAAGGCTGCTTTTAAATTAAGCAGTGAGTTCTGCTACAAACAAAAGGCCAACATAATTATAATGGACTTAAAGAATATACTGCATTAAATAGCTGTTTTTCATTTGTTTTAGTAGCCAACCCATAATGTTTGTTTTTTACGTTACAATGAAATCATTGTTGTGAAACCCGGGACAGAATATCTTCTCTAAAATAAGAATATCTGAGGCCAAAGGGGATCAATTAAAATATTGTGTTTTGTACTTTATTTTAGGAAGTCAAAGTATTTGGTAAGGGCAATGCAGTCAGAATTGTGGCAGTGGACTGTGGAGTGAAGCACAATGCCATCCGTCATCTGGTAAAGGTGAGTGTACTTCATGCTACTGTGTAAAATCTAACACTCTTTGTTCATATTTCCATTCACCCCAGGCTGTCTAGTAACGGCTCTCTAAAGAATAGTAGGTGCTAAAGATGTTGCATACAGTTACATAAGTAGTTCTGCAGACACCCATGTCTCACTCCATTCATATCCATTTATTGCTTAGAAAAGAGTTGAGGTGGCATTATAGAGAGACCCCTGTGAGCATACAGGAATATACTCAAGTATTGTATATTTTATGGTTAAACAGAACAAAATGATGGTTAATGTGCCATCTCCCAAAAGCAGTAACAGGTTCACTTACTGTTAGGATTAGTCCCAGAACCCTGGAGCTTTTACTTGGTTTCAGTGTCTGCGGCCTATGATAGAGCATGATGGAGTGAGTTGGATAAGATGTTCTGTGAAGAGGATTCAATAAAGATGACCTGAACTCTTGCATAACACACAATGAAAAGTCTTTATCCCACTTATAGTTGCTTAAAAAAATTCACAGAGCTGTTCTTTGTGTTTTGTTTAGACAGATCAAACTGTCTTATCAGTAGCTGTGAGTAGACTGCAGTTCTTCCAGTGCCCAGGCTCACTGCTCATGAGTAAACACCTAAAGCATACCAGAGCCAAAATCAATATTGAATCGGGGGGGGGGGGGCATGTATGATGAGCTGTCCTGATGCTCACCCCCCTTCTCAATTCTGCCCCTCCGCTGCCTGTAAATGCCCTCCGGCATCCTCTTCCGGGTCGCTGGAATCAGGCATCACTGCACCTGCACTGGCCTAGCTGCAAGCCTCCTACAGTGTGTGACCGCGACCGGGAGCACACTGCGCATGACATCATCATGACATTATGCGCATACGCAGGTCGGGCCAGCGCAGTTGCAGTGATGCCCGACTCTGGTGACCCGGAAAAGAGGTTGCTAGAGGGCATTTACAGGCAGCGGAGAGGTAGAATGGAGAATGGAGAACATGCCTGCTCCCCCATTTCTAATTATGATTAGGTATATTTTAACCCTTTCAGTCCACCCGGCAAGTGAGTCCATGTTCAAACTTCAGTGGTTTTTTTTAGGATTTCCATAAATTGTTACAGATTATTTTCCTATAAAGGTTATTGTGCTGTGGCTAATCTTTTAGAGTAGAGAGGAAGTTTGGGGTTTAGTTCCATTGGCACTGGAGACCAGCTACTGGAGCTGATTCAAAGCTCTGTCAACCCTACCTCTCATGTGGCTCAGGGAATCCAATGACCAATGAATGCTAGCTGAGTACAGTTTGCCTCTTGGTTTCAATGGTAAGATGCTGAGGAAAGTACCTGTGTTTACTGTGACTTTTTTGCAAAGGTAACCAGGTGCCATGGTTTTCTGGCAATATTAGTAAATCACACTAAAATAAAATCAATAAATAAAAAAAAAAAAAGATGTGTGAAAACCTCTAATTTGATAATAATAATAATAACAACAACAAAAAATGCATAGTTTGTCTTGACACTGTAACCAGGAACTAAACACAAACTGTGGACTGCAATGGGCTGCCCATTTCCACTTACAAGTGATGCGAGTGCAGCTACCTAGCCGCATTGCATCACTTCCGCTGGCGTCCGCATCACTTCTGCATCTCCCAATGCGGAAGTGTATGGAGGGGTGACGGTGGGTGGATGCAGCCATGCGAGAATCTGCAGCATGCTGCATATTCTCGGATCACTCCGCACGCAATGCACGCAATAGAAACAGTTTCATTGCCATGCATTGGGTTCCGGACACACGCAGTGCGATGCACGCTATGTAGCCGCATCGCACCGCTTCTAGTGGAAACGGGCCCTTATGGTTTGCCCCTGTTCATTCCTGTACACACTTGCTATAGTGGTCTGAAACAATTATTCACTGATGCAGTAAGAATAGTTGCAACTTCATATTCAGCCACAAGATGGCAGTACCTTCACTCCATTAATAGATAGGCTGTGGAGATGGTTTCTGCTGCAGTTTCTATGTACTGTATTTATAGCATGGATGGAGTAGAGGGCTTTATCTAAGGAAGGGGGTGCCCCCTGAAATGCATGGTGATGCCATGGTGACTGAGAGCACAAGCTGTGAGAAATGAGAGATAAGAGGGGAGGGAAGACATAGTCTGTAGACACAGCACCAAAGCCTCTATGATCAGAAGCACTCTTTGTTTTTTCATATCCTTGCCTGCTTTGTGCTTTACAACATGAGCTAAGTCTTTAGGCAGGGGTCACACTTGTCTATTTTTGTGCGCGTTTTCTGCACAGAAAAAGGGATTTAAACTGAGAACTACTAACCTGTTAGCATTTAAAATGCATATTTCATTTCAAGATGCTGCAACCATTTTAACCTCAGCTGGCAGAACTCGTTGTTCTGTCCGCTGAGGGTATGCAGTGGAGCATTTTTTGTAGTTACCTGTCCGGATGCTGGATCAGCTTCTCCTCTTCATCCACCCGCCTCGATACACTCCCGACATCCTCTTCTGAGCTCTAATCACATGTTATTACACATGATAGGGGCTCAGAAGATAGTGCCTGCGGTGCAACACGTAATGGAACTTCTACCACTCCTCTACCACCACCAGGTGGCGCTGCTCCGCTTCAAATCATTGGCACTAAAAATGCTCTGGCAGTGTGAACCAGGCCTTAATCCATGTGATGCAGCACAATGCTGTCTTGTGACTCATCACCCTAGTGACATAGGAAGGTGATATGAAGTAGTAATGTCACCCGGATGACTGTGTACAATAGCAGTAATGTGTGTGTGTGCGTGTGTGTCTATATATATATATATATATATATATATATATATATATATATATATATATATATATATATATATACTAGCTGATTGCCCGGCGTTGCCCGGGTATGTATTTGGCTGGTGTTGGCTCCGCCTACTTTTTCTAACCCTAACACACAATTACTCACTGACCAAGTTTGTGAGCTTTGCGGTCTTTGGTATCAATAATCTGCATTGAAATGAAACAAATCTGATTGGGTGTGTGTGGCTCCACCCCCTTTTCTGAATTTGAACCCCAGTCACCCAATAACCAACTGTACCAGGTTTGAGGCCTGTGCCATTAACAGTTCAAGAATGGTAGCAATTAAATATTCCCCTTGAAAAACAACAGGTGAAGTTTGATTCACTTTTGTAGGCTCCACCCACTTTTCTGAATATTAATTTCAGTCACCCAGTGACCAACTGTGCAAAGTTTAAAAACCCTGCCATTAACAGAATGGCTGCAGTTTACATTTTCTCAGTGAAATTTGTATTTGTCTTCACCCACTGATGACCCGGCGTTGCCCGGGTATGTATTTGACTGGTGTTGGCTCCGCCCACTTTCTAACCCTAACGCACAAACACTCAATGACCAAGTTTGTGAGCTTTGGGGTCCTTGGCATCAATAATTTGTATATTTCCATAGAAATTAAACAAATCAGATAGGCTGTTTGTGGCTCCACCCCTCTCCAGCATTTGAACCCCAGTCAACCAATGACCAACTGTAGCAGGTTTGAGGCATCTGCTATTAACAGTGTAAAAATGGCAGCAATTTAAATATTCCACTTGCAAATCAACAGGTGAATTTTGATTGGCTACTATAGGCTCCACCCACTTCCCTGAATATTAATCTCAGTCACTCAGTGACCATCTGGGCAAAGATTGGGAACCCTGAAATAAACAGAAGGGCTGCAGTTTACACTTTTCCAGTGAAATTTGTTTTTGACTCCGCCCACTTTTTGTAACCTGGACACAAAGTCTAAATGCCCAAGTTTGTGAGTTTTGGGGTCCTTGGCATCAATAATTTGTATTTTCCCATTAAATGAAACAAATCTGATTCACTGTTTGTGGCTCTGTCCCCTTTTCTGAATTTGAACCCCAGTGACCCAATGACCAACTGTGCCAGGTTTGAGGCTTGTGCCATTAACAGTGCAAAAATGGCAGCAATTTTAATATTCTCCTTGAAAAGTGACATGTGATTTTTGATTGGCATTTTTAGGCTCCACCCACTTTTCTGAATATTAATCCCAGTCACCCGGTAACCAGCTATGCTAAGTTTGAGAACCCTGCCATTAACAGTGAAGACGGGCTGCAGTTTACAATGTCCCAGAAAAATCTGTTTTTAACTCCACCCACTTTTTGTAACCTTGACACACAGTCACTACTCAATGACCAAGTTTGTGAGCTTTTGGGTTCCTGGCATCAAAATTGTGCTAATATAAGCAGTTTATCCAGCAAAGAAATCTGGCTGTTTTTGGCTCCGCCCCTTTACTGAATTTGAACCCCAAACACTTAAAGGGAACCTGAAGTGAGTAAAATTATTTAAAATAAACACATGACGTCGCTGCAAATGAATATTACATACTTACCTCACTGTCAGTTCCTCTCAGAAGCTCACCATTTTCTCCTTACAGTGATCACTTCCAGTTCTGACAATATTTTGTCAGAACTGAAATATACCAGTTGCTGTCAGTTATATATCAGCAGCTGTCAGTTACAACTGAATGTACAAGGTAATGTCCATGTTTCCCTATGGCTCAAGTGAGCGATATTACAGTTTAACAGTGTGATGAGCAGGAAGCTGTTATGGGGTAATGGCCATTTTTAAAATGGAGGACGGAGAATTCCATTGATCACAGTGGACAAATGGGACACGGGAGAGGAGAAAGAGATTGGGGAGTAGACTGCACGGGAGGTAAGTATGACCTGTGCATGTTTATTTTGACTTTTTATTTTCAGTTCAGGTTCTCTTTAACGACCGACTGTAGCAGGTTTGAGGCCTCTGCTATTAACAGTGCGAGAATGGCTGCAGTTTCAACATTCCCCTTGAAAATCAATAGGTGAATTTTGATTGGCTCTTGTAGGCTCCACCTACTTTTCCGAATATTAATTCTAGTCACCCAGTGACCAACTGTGTGAAGTTTGAGAACCCTGCCATTAACAGTGTAAGAAAAGCTGCAGTTTACATTTCCCCATGTAAAAAGTTAGTTGTTTTTGGCTCTGCCCACTATTTCTAATCTTGACATACAGTCACTTAATGACCAAGTTTATGAGCTTTGGCATCAATAAGTTGCATTTCACCATTGAAATTAAACAAATCTGATTGGCTGTTTTTGGCCCGCTCCTTTCAGAATTTAATCCCCAGTCTCCCAGTGACTGACTGTAGCAGATGTTAGGCCTCTGCCATTAAGAGTGCATTAATGTCAGCAATGTAAATATTCCCCTTGAAAATCAAAAGGTGAATTTTGATTGGCTGCTGTAGGCTCCACCCACTTTTCTGAATATTAGTCCCAGTCACCCAGTGGCCAACTGTGTCACGTTTGAGAACCCTGCCAATAACAGAATGGCTGAAATCAATCTAACAAATCTGATTGGCTGTTTGTGGCTCCACCCCTATAGTGAATTTGGACCCCAGTCACCCAATGACTGACTGTATCAGGTTTGAGGCCTCTGCCACTAACAGTGTAAGAATGGTAGCAATGTGAATATTCCCCTTGAAAATCAATAGGTTCATTTTGATTGGCTGTTGTAGGCTCCACCCACATTTCTGAATATTCATCCCAGTCACCCAGTGGCCAATTGTGTAAAGTTTGGGAACCCTGCAATGTAAAAAATGAAGTTGTTGGCACTGCCCACTTTTTCTAACCTTGACATACAGTCACTCAATTATCAAGTTTATCAGCTTTGGGGTCCTTGGTATCAATACTTTGTATATTCCCATTGAAAAATAAACAAATCTGGCTGTTTGTGGCTCCGCCCCCTTCCTGAATTTGGACCCTAGTCACCCAGTGTCCAACTGTACCAGGTTTGAGGCATCTGCTTTTACCAGTATAAGAGAATGGTAGCAGATGAAATATTCCCTTTGAAAATCAAAAGGTGAATTTTTATTGGCTGTTGTAGGCTCCACCCACCTTCCAAAATCTTAATCTCAGTCACCCAATGACCAACTGTGCAAAGTTTGAGAACCCTGCCATTAACGGTGTAAGAAGGGTTGCAGTTTATATTTTCCCAGTAAAAGTTGTTTTGGCTCCACCCACTTTTTGTAACCTTGACACACAGTCACTCAATGACCAAGTTTGTGAGCTTTCAGGTTCCTGGCATCAAAAATGTGTGCATGGAAGCAGTTTATCCACTAAGGAAATCTGATTGGCTGTATGTGGCCCCGCCCCTTTAGTGAATTTGGACCCCAGTTACCCAATGACCGACTGTAGGAAGTTTGAAGCCTCTGCCATTAACAGTGTAAGAATAGCAGCAGTTTAAATATTCCCCTTGAAAATCAATAGGTGAATTTTGATTGGCTGTTGTAGGCTCCACCCATTTTCTTGAATCTTAATCGCATTCACCCAGTGACCAAGTGTGGCAAGTTTGAGAACCCTGCGATTAACAGTCTAAGAATGGCTGCAGTTTACATTTTCCCATTTAAAATGAACGGCTGAAATTTGATTGGCTGTTTTATGCTCCGCCCACTTTTCCTGGATTTGTAACCTCGGTCACCAAGTGACCAACTGTGCCAAGTGTGGGGACTTTGGCTTGATTACTGTGAGAATGGCAGCCTTTTACATTTTTTCCATTGACTTGAATGGGTGGAATCTGATTGGCTGTTTGTAGCTCCGCCCACATGTGCAGGGGGGCCGCGAGACCCCCAGAACCTATCATCCCAGGTAGTAAGGGATCTGTGTACCAAGTTTCGTTCAAATCGGTCAAGCGGTTTTCGCGTGATCGCGGCACATACACACACACACACACACATACACACACACACACACACACACACACATACATCCGATTTTATATATATAGATTATATATATATATATATATATATATGTATATATATATATATATATATATATATATATATATATATATATGTGTGTATATATATATATATGTACTGTGTGTATATATATATATATATATATATATATATATATATATATATATATATATATATATATATATATATATATACAGTGGGTTGCAAAAGTATTTGGGCCCCTTGAAGTTTTCC
This sequence comes from Hyperolius riggenbachi, assembly GCF_040937935.1. Classification (NCBI taxonomy): domain Eukaryota; kingdom Metazoa; phylum Chordata; class Amphibia; order Anura; family Hyperoliidae; genus Hyperolius; species Hyperolius riggenbachi. The sequence goes on along the minus strand of NC_090652.1, from coordinate 234,818,760 downwards.
ACATTTTGTCATGTTACTGCCACAAACATGAATCAATTTTATTGGAATTCCACATGAAAGACCAATACAAAGTGCTGTACACATGAGAAGTGGATACGAAAATCATACATGATTCCAAACATTTTTTACAAATAAATAACTGCAAAGTGGTGTGTGCATAATTATTCGGCCCCCTTTGATCTGAGTGCAGTCAGTTGCCTATAGACATTGTCTGATGAGTGCTAATGACTAAATATAGTGCACCTGTGTGTAATCTGATGTCAGTACAAATACAGCTGCTCTGTGAGGGCCTCAGGGGTTGTCTAAGAGAATATTGGGAGCAACAACACCGTGAAGTCCAAATAACACACAAGACAGGTCCAAGAGAGGTCAGGGATAAAGTTTTTGAGAAATTTAAAGCAGGCTTAGGCTACAAAAAGATTTCCAAAGCCTTGAACATCCCACGGAGCACTGTTCAAGCGATCATTCAGAAATGGAAGGAGTATGGCACAACTGTAAACCTACCAACACAAGGCCGTCCACCTTAACTCACAGGCCGAACAATGAGAGCGCTGATCAGAAATGCAGTCAAGAGGCCCATGGTGACTCTGGATGAGCTGCAGAGATCTACAGCTCAGGTGGGAGACTCTGTCCATAGGACAACTATTAGTCATGCACTGTACAAAGTTGGCCTTTATGGAAGAGTGGCAAGAAGAAAGGCATTGTTAACAGAAAGCATAAGAAGTCCCGTTTGCAGTTTGCCACAAGCCATGTGGGGGACACAGCAACCATGTGGAAGAAGGTGCTCTGGTCAGATGAGACCAAAATGGAACTTTTTGGCCAAAATGCAAAACGCTATGTGTGGCAGAAAACTAACACTGCACATCACTCTGAACACACCATTCCCACTGTCAAATATGGTGGTGGCAGCATCATACTCGGGGGGTGCATCTCTTCAGCAGGGACAGGGAAGCTGGTCAGAGTTGATGGGAAGATGGATGGAGCCAAATACAGGGCAAACTTGGAAGAAAACCTCTTGGAGACTGCAAAAGACTTGAGACTGGGGCGGAGGTTCAACTTCTAGCAGGACAATGACCATAAACATAAAGCCAGGGCAACAATGGAATGGTTTAAAACAAAACCTATCTATGTGTTAGAATGGCCCAGTCAAAGTCCAGATCTAAATCCAATCGAGAATCTGTGGCAAGATCTGAAAACTTCTGTTCACAAATGCTGTCCATCTAATCTGACTGAGCTGGAGCTGTTTTGCAAAGAAGAATGGGCAAGGATTTCAGTCTCTAGATGTGCAAAGCTGGTAGAGACATACCCTAAAAGACTGGCAGCTGTAATTGCAGCAAAAAGGTGGTTCTACAAAGTATTGATGCAGGGGGCCGAATAATTACGCACACCCCACTTTGCAGTTATTTATTTGTAAAAAATGTTTGGAATGATGTATGATTTTCGATCCACTTCTCACATGTACACCACTTTGTATTGGTCTTTCACGTGGAATTCCAATAAAATTGATTCATGTTTGTGGCAGTAATGTGACAAAATGTGGAAAGCTTCAAGGGGGCCGAATACTTTTGCAACCCACTGTATATATATATATATATATATATATATATATATATATATATATATATATATATATATATATATATATATATATACAGAGGGATACGAACGTTTGGGCAACCTTGTTAATCGTCATGATTTTCCTGTATAAGTCGTTGGTTGTTATGATAAAAAATATTAGTTAAATATATCATATAGGAGACACACACAGTGATATTTGAGAAGTGAAATGAAGTTTATTGGATTTACAGAAAGCATGCAATATTTGTTTAAACAAAATTAGGCAGGTGCATAAATTTAGGCACCACAAAAAATAAATGAATTCAATATTTAGTAGATCCTCCTTTTGCAGAAATTGCAGCCTCTAAACACTTCCTGTAGGTTCCAATGAGAGTCTGGATTCTGGTTGAAGGTATTTTGGACCATTCCTCTTTACAATACATCTCTAGTTCATTCAGGTTTGATGGCTTCCGAGCATGGACAGCTCTCTTTAACTCACACTACAGATTTTCTATTATATTCAGGTCTAGGCACTGAGATGGCCATTCCAGAAGGTTGTATTTGTTCCCCTGCCTTAGTGGATTTTGAGCGATGTTTAGGGCTGTTGTCTTGTTGAAAGATCCAGCCCTAGCGCAACTTCAGCTTTGTCACTGATTCCTGGACATTGGTCTCCAGAATTTGCTGATACTGAGAGGAATCCATGCTTCCCTCAACTTTAACAAGGATCCCAGTCCCTGCACTGGCCACACAGCCCCACAGCATGATGGAACCACCACCATATTTTACTGTAGGTAGCAGGTGTTTTCTTGGAATGCTGTGTTCTTTTTGCTCCATGCATAACACCCCTTGTTGTGCCCAAATAACGAAATTTTAGTTTCATCAGTCCACAGCACCTTATTCCAAAATGATGCTGGCTTATCCAAATGTGCTTTAGCCTACCTTTAAGCGGCTCTGTTTGTGCTGTGGGTGGAGAAAAGGCATCCTCTGCATCACTCTCGCATGCAACATCTCCTCCTGTAAAGTGTGTAGAATGGTTGAATGATATACAGTGACTCCATCTGCAGCACGATGATGTTGTAGGTCTTTGGTGCAGGTCTGTGGGTTGACTCTGACTGTTCTCACCATTGTTGCTTCTGTCTATCCGAGATTTTTCTTGGTCTGCCACTTTGAACCTTAACATGAACTGAGCCAGTGGTCTTCCATTTCCTCAATATGTTCCTAACTGTGGAAACAGACAGCTGAAATCTCTGAGACAGCTTTCTGTATCCTTCCCCTAAACACTGAACAATCTTTGTTTTCAGGTCATTTGAGAGTTGTTTTGAGACCCCCGTGTTGCTACTCTTCAGAAAAAAATAAAAGATGAGGAAAACTTACAATTGACCCCTTAAATACTCTTTCTCATAATTGGATTCACCTATGTAGGTCAGGGGTCACTGAGATTGCCAAGCCAATTTGAGTTCCAACAATTTGTTCTAAAGGTCTTGGAATCAATAAATAAACACATTTATGCACCTGCCTAATTTGGTTTAAACAATTATCGCACAATTTCTGTAAATCCTATAAACTTCATTTCACTTCTCAAATATCACTGTGTGTGTCTCCTATATGATATATTTAACTGACATTTTTTATCATAACAACCAACGATTTATACAGGAAAATCATGACGATTAACAAGGTTGCCCAAACTATATCCCACTATATATATATATATATATATATATATATATATATATATATATATATATTTACAAATATATGCGTATAATACACGTTTTAGCTGCTTTTGCCAAAGTCCATTTGTAGTATCAGTATGACTCCATCATATTGTACTTTTCATTAGGTTTTTAGCATTTATGCCTCATAGTTTAGATGATGTTTAGGTGTTTTGGGTCCGCATTCCTTGAATGACATATTATCTAGTAGTGTAACACAGGCAGTCAGGCCAGAGCTGAGACATTATGTACAAGGCGACAGGCCTCCAGGGATGTAAGTGATGGGTTTGTAACACCACGCAAGTTGAAAATTACCGGTCTGATGCTTGGGTGTGTGATTACTGAGTCTGAAAAAAAATCTGATTTTCACTGATTCCTATTCTTTTCTTGCTGACAGGGGACATTTCTTTTCCACTGCGGTGAGATTGGTGTTGTCTGATATTCGCAACCCTGGTTACCTCCCAGAAAGAGCTCTATAAAATCTATAGACAAACTGTCTGTCTTTTTCTTCCTCTTACTTTGATGCTGTATGTTATCTTATGACTGCATCCATTCCACATTGTGGTTTTTTTTTTTTTTTTTACAAATATGTGAAGTCCTGTACAGACATTGGCTGATTAATTGTCTGTATGGGTGTAACCTGTCTTAAACTTTTCTGGATCAACATAGTTGGAATCTACGTCCTGCTGGTGGCTGTGCGGCTGTGACAGGACGTAGATTCCAATTATTTACTTACGCCGTCCTCACAGTTCACGCCACTGTTCCGTCGCTGCACCCACTCACTCTGCTGTCACAGTGACAGCAGAGCTTCTACATCTCGGTCAGTAGTGAGCCAATCACAGAAATCACATTACACAATAGGGAAAGGCCGGCTCTGGTCCTTAAAGAAAATCTGTAACGAAAAAACCTCCCATGGGGGGTACCCCCCATGGGGGAAGCCTCTGGATCCTATTGAGGCTTCCCCCGCTCTTCTCGGTCCCATGGTGGCGGCGAAAATCCTCTCGGAGCGGCGATGGCAATGTAAATATTTACCTCCCTAGCTCCAGTGCAGGCGCAGTATCCGCTCTTCCCACAGAGATAGGTGGAAATAGCCGATCTCCGTTGGGCCGCTCTACTGCGCAGGCACAAGTCTCCTGCGCCTGCGCAGTAGAGCAGACCCGACGGAGATCGGCTTTTTCTGCCTATCTCCGTCAGAAGAGCCGAAACAGCGTCCACGCTGGAGCCTGGAAAGGTAAATATTGAACAGGCTGTCGTATCTGTCGGGCCAGCTTTGAAGGGCTGCAGCGAGACCCCCGTGGGACAGAGGAGGACGGGGAAGCCTCATTAGGATCCGGAGGCTTCCCCCTCCCGAGGTGAGTACCCCCCAGGGGACGTTTTTCTTGTTACAGTGTCTCTTTAAAGGACAGCTGAATCGAGAGGGATATGGAGGCTGCCATATTTATTTTTTTTTAAACAATACGAGTTTCCTGGCAGCCCTGCTGCTCTATTGGGCTGCAGTAGTGTCTGATTAGCATTCTGAGTTTAAGCAAGGAAAGGAATAGACAACGTATAGAGATATGTAATTCCACCATAAGCATACCTCTATGCTTAGCTTATTTAAGTTTGTCTGAGGTCAGGTATCCTGACCTTTAAGCTGAAAAATTGTAAATTTTAAATATAAAAATAAATAAACTGCTTCCATTCACACATGTTTGATGCCAGGAACCTGAAAGCTCACAAACTTGGACATTGAGTGACTGTGTGTCAAGGTTACAAAAAGTGGGCAGAGCCAAAAAAATGTACTGGGAGAATGTAAACTGCAGCAATTCTAATGCTAGGAATACGCGGTACGTTTTTGTACCGTGTAATCGAGCTGCTGATGGCTCGATTCTGCGCTCGATACCACGGGCAGGCAGGACAATGGAAGAAAACAAGGAGAAGATAAGAAGCGCGCGCGGGGACGAGCGGGAACCGATCCAGGCGCCCTCGGGGACGAGCGGGGACGTGCCGGAATCGATCTACGGTACAAAACGTACCGTGTATTCCTAGCATTACACTTTTAATGGCAGGTTTCTTGGCCATTGGGTGACTGGGATTAATATTCAGGAAAGTGGGTGGAGCCTACAACATATCTTAAGCTGATGAAGTTGCTTATGCTCCAATAAAAAGTATGTCACTGCACAGCCACATATCAAGGAAAACATTTGTGCCTGAATTTGGGTATTAACTCTATCTGCTCCTATGTCGAACTATGCATAACTTCAATGTTGCACATTGGTTGACATATTAAAAATGGCTGCCGCTAGGTGACACTGATGCTGGATGAAATCTGGCACAGCGTCACTTTCTTCAGATCAAAGTGTCTGACTAAATCTGACACCTTTATTGCTGCCGGCCACTTCCTCTGCCACTGTGCCACATAATGTAAATCTTACGTGGATGCATTTGGACATATTGTAGGGGCTTCACTGTCGGATCTGGTCAGGCATGGTGTCACCCTGTGTGGATGAAAGTGAAAAAAAAACCAAAAACGTTGAACCTCTCCAGCGCCACTCAGTGCTGTGTAATAACAAAATTATGCAAGGGGGGCAGATCTACAGCATGCAAAATGGTGCTGGCCCCGCCCCCTCACTAAACCCGGGTCACCTTCACGCTCTAATGCGAGGAGGTACATACCCTCCAGATCACCGCCGCTGCAGATTCTTGATCATTCATGGCTCCCTCCCCCTCCCCACCCCACACACAAGCACACCAGAAAAAGTAAGTGTTGGTTGTCCCAAGGGTGATCAGGAAAAAGTATTGGAAGGGGTTAAGTTCCCCCAAAATAACCATTAGCTTAGAAACATAAATCATTTTCTTTTTTTCATGGTTTGTTTCCTTTCTTCTCTTAGCGAGGCGCAGAGGTGCACCTTGTCCCTTGGAATCACGACTTTTCTAAAATGGAATATGATGGTCTCTTAATCACAAGTGGTCCTGGAAACCCAGAGTTGGCACAGCCTTTAATAAAGAACCTCAAATCGGTAAGTGAGCGCTGATTGCAATTCCCAAAAAGTAATGTGAACCAAATCTTCATATTACATGTTTGTGGAATGCTCATGCTTTTCCTAATTAACCCACAGGTCTTCAAGGACCGCTCGGAGCCTGTGTTCGGTATATGTAAAGGGAATGAAATAGCAGCATTGGCAGCCGGTGCCAAAACATACAGATTGCCCATGGCGAACAGGTAGGGTGTCACATTGCTTGGTGATAAACTCTTCATTAAATTATATCTATATCCAGATTTTGAGGTTAACAAATACTGGTACAATACTTACCTGGGGTTTCCTTAAAGATAAGGTTAAGGCTGCTCGTCCCTCGCTGTCACCTGCTATTATCCCCGAAAGCTTGGTTGAGTCACGCTCTGTCGCGCATACGCGGCCCGCCAGGCATTCTCTACTGTCGCGCTCACATCTCTGGGAGCGATCTGCGTCTGCACACTAGTACTGTGCAGGTACAGATCACTCCCAGGGACGGGAGCATTGCGGGGGAGCTTTCAGGACAATTGCGGGTGACATTAGTCACCCAGGGAGACAGCAAGGGACGAGCAGCATTAACGGGGCTTAAAGAAGCCCCAGGTAAGTATGGAACCTGAGATGCTTCTCGTCTCAGGTTCACTTTAAAAAAGGACAGTCCTTAAACACATACATGTCACCATCACCTATGCAAATCCTATACTATAAAATCCCTGTGTCGCTGCGTCCGTCCGTCCGTCAGTGCTTTTTAGCACTGTGTATGTGCAGGGACAAGACGCAGAGACACCGCCGAGAGCTGGAGGAGGACGGGGCCAGGAGAGGCGGGCGTGTGTGCGCGCGCGACTGGTGCCCTGCGCGTGCCGCATTAGGAACGGACCTAGCCCATTTTTAAACGGTCTTAGGCCACTAGTATGTCAATAACTCACAAACACTGGCAGACAGAGATGATAAACGAGTTACTTATAATTGTGGCTTGCATTCACATTTAATGCAGATTGTATGCAGTTTGAAGAGGGGCTTACCCCAATTGACTTTTTGATTTATTATTTATGTAGTATTAATATCTTTTGCAGTTGCTTAGTGACAGCAAAGGCTGTATACTCTATACAGGCTTTGTCGACACTAACTGAGCCTTAGAGGGACTTAATGTGTGGACGGCTTACACTTTTGTGCTTTTGCTGCCGCCTGCGTAGTGTTTAGGTAATCACATTACTAAGGTGACCCTCATCTTAATAAATCAAGACCATTAACTTATTAGTGTTTCTATGATCTCGTGATTTTTGTTAAATACATTTTTTCCACATAATCATCACACCTTGATTTTTTTTAACCATAGGGGGCAGAACCAACCTGTCATGAACACAATGAATGGGCAGGCCTTCATCACTGCTCAGAACCATGCTTATGGAGTAGATAGCAATTCTCTACCTGCAGGCTGGAAACCTCTCTTTGTAAACATCAATGATAAGAGCAATGAGGTGAGTTCAGCTCCTAAGGTTGTAATGTTTCAATAAAAATTACAGCTTTTCCTTCATCCATCTTTCTTTCCACAGGGGATTATGCACGAGACCAAACCAATCTTCACCGCACAATTCCGCCCTGAGGCCACCCCTGGGCCCACTGACACAGAGGTATGGTGCATCTGTCTACACAGAACAATTAGATAAGGGAATAATGAGTTCACTCTAACCTTACTAGGTTCACTCATAAGGAATGCTGTAATTTTACAACTTTATTGAATCGATGTTCTTCTTGGATCGTATAGTCAATTTATCATTCTTTCTTTTAGTTCCTGTTTGACGTCTTCATGTCAATGATCAAGAAAGGAAAAGGCACCACTTTGGCGTCTGTAATGCCAAAACCTGCTCTACAGTCGAAACGCGTTGATGTAAGTCCGATATAAAACCTCTGCAATAATACGCTGCCTTATTTTCAGACTTGGGTGTATTGGATAGAAGCAGGAGAAATGCTCAGAATTAAAAAGAGATGATACAAGTGAAGGAATCAGAGATGCTAAGTTGAAGAGGAACTGTAGTGAAAATAACATAATGAATAAAATTGCTTATTTTTTTACAATATTAATTTAAAGATTATTTAGTCAGTGTTCCTCCATTGTAAACTCTTTCCTCTCTCTGATTTACATTCTGAAATTAATCACTGGAGGTGACATCTTTAGTTCTGCCAGGTGATTTGTACAGACTGTTCGATACTGAGAGTTCTGTGCACAGAGGGAGATATTACTTGCTTAGCAGTTGGAAAAAGCTGTTATTTCCCACAATGCAAAGAGGTTCACAGACAGCAAACTGTCAGGACCTTGGTCATGACATCACACTTTGGGAGGGATTTCACCACAATTTCAGCCATAAAGACACCTCTGATTATCCATTTGAGAAAAGGTAAAGATTTCTCATGGGAAAGGGAGTATCAGCTACTGATTGGGATGAAGTTCAATACTTGGTTAAAGTTCCTCTTTAAAAACAAAACAGGGAACAGCGGTGAGGATGGCTGGACTGAAGTGTCATGGGACTGGTTCACTCTCAAATTCACTGCCTACATGGAGTTTGTTTTGTGTCCTCGAATTTGCATACAGATACTCTGGATCAGCCACAATTTAATATGATATTTGTTAGTTAGTCTCTGTCCAAAATATATACTCTATATATAGTAGTAGTGGTATTAGATTGAGAATGAAATAGAATATACTCTATATATAGTGGGTAGTGGCATTAGATTGAGAATTCCAAAAATATGAACAGTATGGCCTGACTTTATTGCTGTAGATTTTTACTAGAAGAGGAGGTAACTTTCATTAACCAAAATGTCCAACATGTCCATAACATAACAGCTTCCATTATTTCTTACCTACTTATTCCACTGCTATGAAGATTCTCCAATAAGAAGAAAAGCTGCCATTATAGCCCTTCTGTAATAACAAATGCTACCCATTTGCCCCCAGGTAACCAGTACCACTCTAAGCTGCATACAAATTGTATTGAAATCTGCATAAGATAGTTTGATGTCTACATAAATAAGAACTGTATTTCCTTATTGTGCAGTTTTTAATTATGGTATTTCGGATTGGTAAAATAAATGATTAATTCCATGTCACATCTCCATGTCTGAATTGTATAATTAATATACTTTTTTATTTCCTGCCCTGCAGGTGTCTAAAGTCCTCATCCTGGGCTCTGGAGGTCTTTCCATCGGACAAGCAGGAGAGTTTGATTATTCTGGATCACAGGCAGTTAAAGCTATGAAAGTAAGGGCTCTTGCATAGAAGTGACCTATATAACACACTGACCCGGTATTACTGTAGTGTCCCATATAATGTAAGACTTGGAATGACAGTTATGGCACTGTATAAATTATTATTGTGCAGAAAAAAACAGAAATGTGTAGTTCTATGTGACCAGAGAGCCATGTTACATGGACTGTGTGACCAGAACGCCATGTTACACAGACTGAGTGACCAGAGAGCCATGTTACATGGACTGTGTGACCAGAAAGCCATGTTACATGGACTGTGTGACCAGAAAGCCATGTTACACAGACTGAGTGACCAGAGAGCCATGTTACATGGACTGTGTGACCAGAAAGCCATGTTACATTGACTGTGTGTGACCAGAGAGCCATGTTACACAGACTGAGTGACCTGAAATCCATGTTACACAGACTGAGTGACCAGAAAGCCACGTTACACAGACTGAGTGACCAGAGAGCCATGTTACATGGACTGTGTGACCAGAAACCCATGTTACACAGACTGTGTGACCAGAGAGCCATGTTACATACTGTATACTGTGTCACCAGAGAATGAGTAAGGGATCTTGCATAGAAATGACTTATATAACACACTGACCCGGTATTACTGTTGTGTTCCATATAATGTAAGGCTTGGAATGCCAGTTATGGCACTGTATAAACTAAAATTGAGCAGAAAAACGGAAATGTGTAGTTCTGTGTGACCAGAGAAACGTTACATGGACTGTGAGACCAGAAAGCCATGTTACATGGACTGTGAGACCAGAAAGCCATGTTACATGGACTGTAAGACCAGAAAGCCATGTTACACAGACTGAGTGACCTGAAAGCCATGTTACATGTACTGTGAGACCAGAAAGCCATGTTACATGCACTGTGTGACCAGAAAGCCATGTTACACAGACTGAGACCTGAAAGCCATGTTACATGGACTGTGAGACCAGAAAGCCATGTTACATGCACTGTGTGACCAGAAAGCCATGTTACACAGACTGAGACCTGAAAGCCATGTTACATGGACTGTGAGACCAGAAAGCCATTTTACATGGACTGTGTGACCAGAAATCCATGTTACATGGACTGTGAAACCAGAAAGCAATGTTACACGGACTGTGTGACCAGAAATCCATGTTACACAGACTGAGTGACCAGAGAGCCATGTTAAGCAGACTGAGACCAGAGAGCCATGTTAAGCAGACTGAGACCAGAGAGCTATGTTATACAGACTGAATGACCAGAAAGCCATGTTACTTTGACTGTGTGACCAGAGAGCCATGTTATACAGACTGAGTGACCAGAGAGCCATGTTACTTGGACTGTGTAACCAGAAAGCCATGTTACACAGACTGTGTCACCAGAGAGCCATGTTACACGGACTGTGTGACCAGAAAGCCATGTTATACAGACTGTGTGACCAGAGAGTCATGTTACAGTGAATGTGTGACCAAAGAGCCATGTTACACAGACTGTGTCACCAGAGAGCCATGTTACACAGACTGTGTGACCAGAAAGCCATGTTATACAGATTGTGGGACCAGAGAGTCATGTTACAGTGAATGTGTGACCAAAGAGCCATGTTACACAGACTGTGTCACCAGAGAGCCATGTTACACAGACTGTGTGACCAGAAAGCCATGTTATACAGATTGTGGGACCAGAGAGTCATGTTACAGTGAATGTGTGACCAAAGAGCCATGTTACACAGTCTGTGTGACTAAGAGAGCCATGTTACAAAGACTTTGAGACCAGAGAGACATGTTACATGGACTGTGCGACCAGAAAGCCATGTTATACAGACTGAGTGACCAAAGAGCCCTGTTAAACAGACTGTGTTTGGGGACTGCAACAAAATTTGGATATTAGGGTTCCATGCTTTGCAGCTACACCTGGTGTCACTGTTTACAATGTTAGGCTTTGCATCATGTCTCATGAGCCTCTTTTTCCACAGGAAGAAAATGTGAGAACAGTTCTTATGAACCCCAACATTGCCTCTGTCCAGACTAATGAGGTGGGCATCAAGCAGGCTGACACAGTGTACTTCCTCCCCATCACACCACAGTTTGTCACTGAAGTCATTAAAGCAGAAAGACCTGATGGACTTATTCTTGGAATGGGTGGGCAGACTGCCTTGAACTGCGGTGAGTAGTATTATCAGAAAGCAAACAAAGGATCCACTTGCAAGCTGAACTTCCTGGTACAAGATGGTACATATTTGATTATAGTCACACCCTGTGCCCACCCACCCAATCATGCATCAACCTGTGCATTGCTTGATTGTAGGTCAACACATCATACCGTTCCAACCTACAGTTGTGTATAGTCCAATGTCTGCACACAGCTAATGTGTAGGCATACCTATTTTGGTGTCAGCTTGGCCTGGTAGGGGAGAGAGATGATTATTTAGAAATACTTTACTTTGCAGTGAGAAATACTATACTAGTTTGCAGTGATTATCATACTTTCCTGAAATTATTTTTTTTTAATTTATCCCATGCAAATATGACTAAACTTTAAGATGAGGATACAGTATTGTGATGTAATCATGTTTTACACATATGTTCATTGCTGTCTGTATCCCCACTGATGCTATCTTCAGGGCTGGATTTCTCTACATGCCAACAAGGCCCGGGGCTTGGTAGGCTGTTGCTCAAAGGGTGGGTGGACATGGAAGAGCGGTTGCTGTATATGAAAAAGGATGCTGCAAAGGGAGCTTTACATGAAAAAGAGGGACGGTTCTACATTCATAGTAGAGAGAGTTTTCATCATTAATGGTTTCCCGTAATCTCCAAGTATCTGTGAAATGAGAGAGACCAGGAACCCAATGGTGCAGTATGGTTGGACAATGAGACATACTGTATTTGTTCATGCACAATATACAACGTGGGTCTTGGCCAGATTCTTCAGGTCAATACAAGTGCCTGTAGAGCTTTCGGTCTGCAGCTGGAGCACCTAAAATTGGGCTCATGCTCATGACCAAAAGCTCTACCTTCTGAGAAGGTAAGACGTTACACTTCTCATTGATGTAACAGTTTGTAGCAGCATACAATCAAGGGCACCTCCACCAGGGTTTTTAGCATGCTCTACATGCATGTTACTAATGGAAAATGGGGCTGCACATAGAAAGGGAGCAACGAAAATGTTGGCCTAAGGACGGAACAAGTATAAATCTGATCTTAGATGTCTGTAAACCTCAGAGGGTCACTGTCTGTCACTGAACATACAAAACAGCTGCTTTCTAGGCCTTTACGTCCCTAGTTCCACTTAAAGTATATTTATTACCCTGACAGGCCAGGTGTTTTCTGACAGGCTTCTAGTGGTTCAAAAAATATTCACTATTGAAAAGATGTCTTTTCACTTGTGTTAATCAGGAATGCCAATATTTATTAAATTCTACCTTATCCCCCTGACAGGTGTGGAGCTTTTTAAAAGAGGGATACTGAAGGAATATGGCGTTCGGGTTTTGGGCACCTCAGTGGAATCCATCATGTTCACAGAAGACAGGCAGCTCTTCTCCGACAAACTAAATGAGATTAATGAACCCATCGCTCCCAGCTTTGCTGTGGAATCGGTAAGATGAGTATTAACTGAGAATAGGAAAAAAGTGTGAGATGTGAAATCATGCACATTGTGCCATAAAGCCTCATACACACGCTCAACAAAAGTCTTTTAAATGCACAATTATCAAACAACTTGAAGAAGTTGGACAACCTTTGTCAAGTAAAAGACATGCAAACGACAAAGCATTGGATTGGATTGACTTGAGCTGCGTCTTATCAGTCGTTGGCCACCTTTTTTCAGTGATTGAACATCTTTTACTTGACAAAAGTTGTCCAACTTCTTCAAGTTGTTTGATAATCGTGCATTTAAAAGACTTTTGTTGAGCGTGTGTATGAGCCTTAAGAGGACCTTATGTGTATGGCCCTTATGCAATTCTCTTTTTCTCCTAAGTTTTCTCTAAGTAGAGCATTTTTTATCTTCTGTTTAAAATAACTTTTCAGCATTTTGCCATTGAAAAAATACCAAAAAGTAGGTGAAAAAGTACTAAGATGTAATGAAGGGGCGATATGGTGGATGGATTTGTATGCCAGGCAGAGAAGTTTAAATGTAATTCTGAAGAGGCAGGGAACCAGTGAAGGAACTTAAGAAGAAGGGGCAGCTGAAGAGGAGCGGTGGCAGAACTGAATGACCCTGGCAGTTGCATTCATAACAGATGGCAGGGATTGAAGTCTGGTCTCAGGAAATCTAGAAAGGATGGCATTGCAATAGTTAAGTCAGAAGATGATCAGAGCATGGACTAGGAGTTTGGTGTTGGGGTTAGGTGGGGCAAATTGTGTTGGTGTTGTGGAGATAGAAGTGGCAGGACCTGGAAACGTTCTGGGCGTGGGGGGTGAAGAAAAGAGTCAGAGGTGACACTTAAACAGTGGGGTTGAGGGACAGGGTAGATGGACGTGTTGCTGATACCAATAGAGATGTCAGGGAGATATTTGTGTTGCATTAGCCAAGATTAGTTTACAAGAAAATCAGTTTTACATTTAGCTTAAAATCAGACTGGTCACAGCAAAATTCAGAGAAATAAATAACATTTTTCTTTGTAGTTAGGTTGACAAGCAGCTAATAATAGCTAATACGTTAGAAAAAAATGAGGAGTCTGATAATAATAGTACTTTAATGTGGTAACAGGAAAAAAAGGCGCCGGCAGCTAGTGGACAAAAAGGCCGCCGCCATTCACTCCCATAATAAATATCGACCGAACAGGAAAAAAGGGCGCTGGAAATTATTAATATTTTACAAACGGCGCCCGGAGATTTTTAATGTTTTATAGCTGCGCTTGTGATGATTTAAGTTTAGAAAATGCGCCCGTGACGAATAGCATTTATAAAAATACTAAACATATTTATCGTATTTAACTAATACATTATTTAAAATGTTATCCCTTAATGTTTGTAAAACTTTATTATTCACAAAATAAAGTGATTAGTACGTAACGTAAATTGCAATATATTTTTTACAGTCACTATTTGTAAAACATTATTATCCTCATAATAAAGTGATCAGTAAGGGGGTGGTTAAGGTTAGGCACCACCAGGGGGGGTCTTAGGGTTAAGCACCACCAAGGGTGTGGTTAGGGATAGGCACCACCAGGAGGGTCTTAGGGTTAGGCACCACCAGGGGGGTAGTTAGGGTTAGGCACCACCAGGGGGTTCTTAGGGTTAGGCACCACCAGGGGGTCTTAGGGTTAGGCACCACCAGGGGGTCTTAGGGTAAGGCACCACCAGGGGGGTCTAGGGGTTAGGGATAGGTACGGGGAGGGTACTGTGTGAGAGTAGGGTTAGGTATAGTCACAGTACAATATACACTACCAGGGGGGTGGTTAGGGTTAGGCACCACCAGGGGGGGTCTTAGGGTTAGGCACTACCAGGGGGTGGTTAGGGTTAGGCACCACCAGGGGGGTTGTTAGGGTTAGGCACCACCAGGGGGGTGGTTAGGGTTAGGCACCACCAGGTGGGTCTTAGGGTTAGGGATAGGGACAGGGAGGGTTCTGTGTGAGAGTAGGATTAGGTTTAGTTTTAGTAAAATTTTAATAATACTTACTAATGTTTTACAACACTTCATACGTACATAGTTATATTTATATTATCGTTATAAACAATATTTTCAGCTTTTATTATAAGAAGAAACAATAAATGAAGGTTAATCACAATAATATACAGTTATAACGATTAAACATATATTATCTTTTTTTAACTAACGTAATTATAAGTTTTACTTTTGAAACAGAAAAGATTAACGTTTTCACAATTTGCGATTTCATACACATTATTTAATGATTTCTACATTTGTAAAACATTATTTGTAAATGAAATACAACACAATGGGCTTGATTCACAAAAGAGTGCTAACTGTTAGCACGGGCGTTTTCGCACGAATTTTCGCATTGCGCGCGATCGCGAATTTTCACGCGAAACGATAACGTTTTCGCGCGCAAACACAAATTTTCGCGAGAAAACGATATCGATTTCGCGGTAAAATTTGTGTTTGCGCGCGAAAACGTTATCGTTTCGCGCGAAAATTCACGATCGTGCGCAATGCGAAAATTCGCGCGAAAACGGCCGTGCTAACAGTTAGCACTCTTTTGTGAATCAAGCCCAATATTTTTATAAACAGTATTACCGCTTATCGTTTATACCTCGCACCCTTTTTTCCCGATGCCCTTTTTTGATGTACTCCTTTAATGTATAGTAACTGTATTTCATGTCCTTATATCTGCTTGACCTTGCCAGTTCCACATGTTTTGTAACATTGATTGTTTCTTGTAGGTGAAAGATGCCTTGGATGCAGCTGATAAAATTGGCTATCCCGTCATGATTAGATCTGCTTATGCCTTGGGTGGCCTGGGGTCAGGCCTTTGTCCTGATAAGGAAACACTCATAGACCTGGGAACAAAGGTAAAAACGACCAGACTGTAATAATCATTATTATTCTGTATTACCGTAACTGTATATATCATGTTCCCATTGTGTTTCACATAGTGTATAGTCATGTTGCTAAGTGCGAATACACAGCGTTTCTCCACAGGCGAGCCGGATGGGGAAACGCTGCCTATTGAGACAATCGCAGGCTGGTGCGATTCTGGATGGCATGTTGCAGTTTTCCATAGTACTCATTCAAATCCCTATAACTGTGCATAGCAGCGCTACAGAGATTCAAATGCGGCTTTCGAGCAGCACGAAAGGGACAGAATAGTAAGCAGCATCCAATGGAAATAGGCCCTAACTATCCCTTGGAGGAGCTCACACCCTAATTTTTACCATAGCCAGTCTTATGTCCCTATTGTAGACTAAGGTCAATCTAGGAGAAAACCTGGCCCAGACTTTATCTTTGGTCCCTGCACTGCAAGATGAGAGTGCACTCATAGCATGTAAAATTAGCTGCAAAGTGTTCCTTTAACGTCTCTTTACAGCTACAGTACATTTGACATGCGCAGTGCTCTGACCAAATGGACTGGACCGCAGATATTTAAATGGAAAAAAAAGTTGGTAATATAATATGAAAAAGTTTGTTTCAGGGCACAGAATTACAAAACCGATTTCAAATAAAATTAATGGCATGAAAATATAGAACAAAATAAGAAATGCACAGTGCAGCATTTATTAGATTATCAAAATCCAGCTCATCAACAGAGAGCAAGTGATAAAACACATGAGCTACGGTTTATGTTTATATTAATAAATGGTGAATAGCAATGATCTGAAAACACACAAATTTAATGTTATCAAATTAAAAATAAAAAAGAGCGATATAATTTCTATTAAAGGGATAGAAATGGTTCAAAAATGTTATTTGAGGTTTTTACTCTATATTTTCGTGGAAAAACATGATTTGCTTGTGAAAATTAACTTGAAAGGAACCTTAAAGAGAACCCGAGGTGTGTTTAAAGAATCTGCATACAGAGGCGGGATCTGCCTATACAGCCCAGCCTCTGTTGCTATCCCAAACCCCACTAAGGTCACCCTGCACTCTGCAATCCCTCATAAATCACAGCCGTGCTGTGAGGCTGTGTTTACATCTGTAGTGTCAGTCTCAGCTGCTCCCCTGCCTCCTGCATAGCTCCGGTCCCTGCCCCTGTCCCTTCCCTCCAATCAGCAGGGAGGGAAGGGATGCAGGCGGGGACTGGAGTTCTGCAGGAGGCGGGGAGAGCAGCAGACTGACACTATAAAGATAAACACAGCCAGCTCTGACAAGCTGTTTGTCAGCAGCGTGGCTGTGATTTATGAGGGATTGCAGAGTGCAGGGGGACCTTAGGGGGGTTTGGGATAGCAACAGAGGCTTGGCTGTATAGGCAGATCCAGCCTCTGTATGCAGATAATATTCTTCAAACCCACCTCGGGTTCTCTTTAACTCTAAAAAAAAAAATAAGTTTCATTTACCTGAGGCATCTACCAGCCCCCTGCAGCCATCCTGTGCCCTCGCAGTCACTCACGGCTCCTCTGGTCCCCCACCGCCAACTAGCTTTTGTCGACTCAGAGTCAGCGCGCTGTCACGCGTACCTTTGTACGCATTCCCGCTGGTGCAGGAAGCTATCGCAAACATTAACACATAAGTTTTTATGCGTTACAGTCGGCAAAAACGAAACCAGCTGGTGGCGGGGGACCGGGGTAGTTGTGAGTGACTGCGTGGTCACAGTATGGCTGCAGGGGGCTGGTAGATGCCCTAGGTAAGTGAAACTCATTTTTTTTTAAGTTAACGTTCCTTTCAAGTTAATTTTCACAAGCAAATCATGTTTTACCATGAACATATATAGTAAAAATGCCCCAGGTAAGTGAAATTCATTTTTTTTAGAGTTAAGGTACCCATTAAGGTCAATTAGCAATGTCAAGTTACTCATAATCTGTATATGTTAAAAATTGCTAAACGATACTAAAGTGGTCTGAAAGTCAGTATTTCTACTTTACTCTAAAAGATTCCTTACAGCAGCTACTATCCCAGATTTTTTTTTAAGCAAACCATCACTGAAACAAAACACACCACCTTGTACTGCCATGTAAAGGCTATTCAGCTTGAAATCCGCATCCAGACTGGAGATAAAAGTATCTTTGTTTACATTCCAATGTTGTTACATTTATGTGCAAACAACTTAAACCACTCTCTGAAAAGCTCTCTCTGGTTCAGGCACACACACAGTTCAGAACAGCTCACTAGAAGATTTTAATATATAATAAAAATCAGCTGGAATAAAATGCAATGGCAGCTTTCGTGACAAGATAAACTACACTTTGGAAGCTTGTAATTTGTAGACAGACAATATTACTTGTGCACAAAAGCAAATATGATAACTGTATGAGTAATAAAACGTAGAAAAACACATTTTTATTGAATGTTATGTTAGAATTTCAGACCACTTTAACAATAAAAATGTAATTTACATTAAAATGACAGGCAATCACACTTTCTAACAATAAAACTTTCTGGTGTGGAAGTCCTTGGCCCCTATTTAATTATCTTTTCTCCTGAGTTTTCTCCAAAGAAATTTTTTATTTTACTTACAAAACTTTTAAGAACCTAACAATTGAAAAAAAAATAAAAATAAAAAGCAGGTAAAAAAATATAAAGCTTATTTTGAGTGTATCTTGCTTGTTGGTATTTTATTGATAAGGTGTGGAAATCTCTCCTGTGAAAAAACTCAGGAGAAAAGTTAATTGGACAGGTTTATTCCAATACAAAAATGTACTGTAAAACTATACATGGCACTGTTATGGAAGGACTTATTTATTGGATCCTGTAAATACCGTAATCAATATGTCCAAATATATCCAAGAATACCGGTAGATGCACAAATGTAACAAGTCATGCTTCTTATTCACTGCTTACAGAATATTCACAAATAAAAGCTTTCTGAAAAGTGTAAATTCCTCTTCCTTATCCTTCTTTGATCTGCTAATGTCTATGGCTATGATTGTACTATATACTACTTGCAGTGAGCGGACTCTCCAAAATTCTAATGGACAGTCTTTCATTCTTCATAATGATGTCATTTTAAAGTGTAGGACTATAAACACGCAACTGCTCAATTTTTTCGTATCCTGGATTGCCCTCTTTATTTGACATTAGTTTTACCTTGCCATGAAACCCTTGCCTTCCCAAGTTAAAATCCAGGGACAAATTACAACTGATGTGTAACATATATAGGGATGAGTACACATGTTTTGTGGGAATCCAGATTCCAACTTTGGCATTGGAATTTTGCAATTTCAAGTTTTTATTTCATGTAATTCCAATTTCTAAATTTCCCAAAATTTTTCTTAGACTCTTCACGTTTTCAGTTCACTATAATTTTGCATTCATGTCCCTCTGGCATGTTCAACAGAGCTTTTTCATGTAATTTTTGCATAAGTAGCAAAAAATTACTACTAAGTATTCTCGAGGGGCATGAATGCAATAATTCTAAACAAATATGTGGAAATTCTAAGTAAAATTGTAACCTCTTGTGAACCATATTTTCACAAATTTGACCATATTTACCTTATGGTTTGGGCAAAAATATATTCACTTTAAATTACAATTTCATGTTTTTTCAGTGCAGACTCAAAATCTGTGAAATTTGAATAATGATGTTTTCTGTCAATTTTGTTGATCTTTTTTAGTTAATTAATTAATTGATTAATGTTTACATAGTATTTTTGACTGAGGTAAAGGTTTAATAAAGATATGAAGGCTGGTATCTTTATTCCCATTTAAAATGCTATTTACAATGCTGATCATCTGCTTTTAACTACCTAACTACCGCGTCACTCCATCGGGCGTGACCGTGACGGGAGCCCCAGAACCGCCTAACGCCAATTGGCGTCAAGTCCTGGGTCCCGGCTACTGCAGGAGATTGCGCGCAGGCTGAGCGTGCATCTCCTGCTTGAGGGGCGGAGCTCTGCCTTTCCTTCAGTCTCTGAGTGGCGATTGCCGCCTGGGAGACTGTTGACCCCACCAACACAGAGCTCTGTTAGTGGGGGAATAGGGGGGAGGGGAAATCATTCATGTACGGTGTTGTGCGGCCCTGCAGCTTGGCCTTAAACCTGCAGTGGCCATTTTAGTAAAAATTGGCCTGGTCTTTAGGGGGGTTTACCACTGTGGTCTTCAAGTGGATAAATCCTTAAGTCATTGACTCTGAAGAACTACACAGATCAAGCATGCTGAATCTGATTCAAACCTGACTTAACTGGCCGCATGCTTGTTCCAGAATGTTTATTGAACTGAAATAGTTAGCATGACAGCCAGGTAGCTGCTATTTTTTTATGCAAATAAGATGGTGACATCCATATTGCTCTTACTCAAAGGACATCCAAGGTGAAAATAAACTGATGAGAAAAACAATCGTATCCATCCTCCTTTTCCTAAACATTTTTACTGTTTCATTGTCTTTGCTCAATGACACCTTCAAATCTATGAATTATTGATCATTTTTATCTCTTCCCTGCTCCAGGAAGCTATTTACTGATAGAAAAGTATTTTATGACTGTAATTACTTATTAGTGAGGTTTATGCTCATAGTTTGACCTAGTCCGACTCCGTCACGACTCATACATGATGTTTAACTCTTTCAGGCAGAGAAAGAAAAAAAGGAACACAACCTAGTTATGTGTATGCTTGGCACTATACATACACGTCTATCTCATCATGTCACATGTCACCTCGGTTGTCCTTTAAGGTTTTCTTCATAATGCTGTTACAAGAATTAAACATGTATCTATGTATCAAACCTTTGTAGCTACATATCAAATTGCATATTACATGTGTACATTTTGATCCTAAAATCTTAATTTTTATTTTAAAGGCATTGGCAATGACCAACCAGATCTTGGTGGAGCGATCAGTGGTAGGTTGGAAGGAGATTGAATATGAGGTGGTCAGAGATGCAGCAGATAACTGTGTTACTGTTTGCAACATGGAAAATGTTGATGCTATGGGAGTGCACACAGGTAAGCAATATGCCTGGTCATTGGAGTGAACCCATACAGATATGACAATTTTTTTACAAAATTTGCTAAATACTGGATTTTTTAAATCAGTTAGTTTATTATGTTCAATTTGATAGGCTTTATTTTTGTTTTCAAAAAGAACATTGTTTGATTCAGTGCAAATATAATCCTGTTTGCCTGGGTTGAAGATTTTTTCTTTTTGCAATAGCCAGAATAAAATACTGAAAAAGCAGACAGATTTGATTAATTTACATTTTATTGAAATTCATTTAATTACAATCTAATTAAAGTTATTCTGAAATCTATAAACATAAGACAATTAATAGTTTTCATGAAATGTTTCTACAGTTGCATAGGCTTGATTAACTAAGGTACTCCTGCCTAATTCCTAACATCAACTTTCTGACTTACTAAAGTTAACCATGCTCTACCTTGTCCACTTGCACTAACTGTTTTAATCTATCACTAACCCTATATGATAGTTACCCTATGTCATTTGCTTGGGTTTCAGCAGCCAGTGTTATGCTGGGCATACGCGGCGTCGAGAGGAGGATTATCAATCGAGCCATCGCGTCAAGGGGAGGATTATCAATCGAGCCTGATGGCTCGATTGATAATATCCGACGTGTCCGATCACTGCGGGGATCGATTTCGCGCTCAAGTGGGAATCGATCCGTGTGCATGCGCGGACGAGCAGAGACGCGGCGGGGGTCGATCCGGCTGCTAATCGGCTGGCAGCTCGACCCGTGTATTCCCAGCATTAGATTTATCTACCTCCACCAATAGGACTACCCTCCCAGTGATAACTTGGTCTAGCCAATAGTATGGCTGATGATGCATTTGCTTAGACAAATATTGGGCAAATAATACCAGTACCAAATCTACCAGCTCTTTCTCCTGCCTTTTGCACCAAAACCCTGGCCAGTACTAATTGATCATGTGATCGTTTTCTCCCTGGGTGCAACAGGAAACTTCTTGCGTTGTTCACTTTTCATGCTCTGTAGGAATTGATGACATGTATTGTCATATTGTTGGCCTGTAAAACACCATAGACCACTATGGTCCACTGAGTTTGCAATATCTTTAGGCATATCTTAACATTTTATCTTTTCTTTACCCACATCTCTGCAATGGTGATGGTGAGGAAAGTACACATTTAAGTTCTAATCACTTTTAACTCGCTTATCTCAATGTTTCTTTGAACAGGGGACTCCATTGTTGTGGCTCCATGCCAGACTCTGTCCAATGAGGAAAATCAGATGCTCAGGGCCTGCTCTATCAAAGTTGTCCGACACTTGGGTATTGTAGGTGAATGTAATATACAGTTTGCTCTGCACCCAACCTCACTGGAGTATGTCATCATAGAAGTTAATGCTCGACTCTCTCGTAGCTCTGCTTTAGCATCCAAAGCCACTGGGTAAGTTGTTGTGTAACCTTTTAATGATTCATGCCAACATATTGTAAGTACAACATAGGCACATAGGTATAGTAAAATATATTTCTTTTAGGTACCCACTGGCCTTTATTGCTGCCAAAATTGCCTTGGGTATTCCATTACCAGAGATCAAGAACGTTGTATCAGGAAAGACCACTGCCTGTTTTGAGCCTAGCTTAGACTACATGGTGACCAAGATCCCTCGCTGGGATTTGGACCGTTTCCATGGTGCTTCAGGACTGATTGGCAGCTCAATGAAAAGCGTAGGAGAGGTGAGTATTAATAATAAAGGAAATGTTACTTGACTTTGAATAAAAAGTGATTTGATATGAAAGAACACCTGTAGTGAAAATCATTATTTTTGGTAGTACTGTATACCAGGGGTCCCCAGCCCCTGGTCCGCGGCCCAATGCTGGGCCAGAGGCTGTTGCAACCTAGTTTACGGTTGCCACGTCAGTCATAGTCTGCATGCTAAGTGCAGCTGTCAGTACCGAGCAGCTCTGCATCATGATCAGTGTGCATCGGCTGTATCGCTGCCCACTGTATCTCGGAAGTTTGTACTTCCACCCTCCATCTGCTATAGCTTATTAGGGTGAAAGGGAGGGGCAGCAACTTCGGGAGCAATAATGGGACATGGATAGAAGTGGGACAGTCACGGCACTTGTAGCAGTATGGCCAGGCTGGTGTGTTTGGGCTGTGGTGGCTTCCTGCAGAACTTGATGACTGTGCCATTCAGACACCCATAATTGCCTGTGGGGAGAGTAAAGAAGACGCTGCACTGTGCCATGGCGAGCTGGGATTCCTGCTGCTCCAGACCCCATGCTGCTCAAACAGCTGCTGGACAAGCTTCACCTGGGGAGTGACTGGTACAGCACAGCAGCACCATCCATCTAGATGTCAGATGTTTTTATATTTACACATACACATGGAAGAAAATGCAGAAAATGAGTGTGCAACTTTGATAATGGAAGCAAATTACCCTGATTACTATCCCTATAATCAAGACCCCCCCTTCCTCCGTTAACCATGGCCCATGGAAGGATTGTCTTACATGCAAGTGATTCTTAGCTCAAAAGAGGTTGGGGACCCCTGCTGTATACTATTTACTTTCATTGTAACAAAACTTTTATGAGCTGAACGGGGATCAACCCTTACTGCTTATCTCTTTAGTATTGTGTTTTCACATAGAAAAACTGAATTAAAGATTTTAGAGAATAACGGCAAACATTTCCCTAAGCAAAATGCCGTCTGTGGTTCTTACAATAGTTTACAGTGCTAACAATAATCAATATTTTTTCACAATAGATGTTCTTTACAAGCTTTTAACAAAAACATCTTTTGCTCTGGAAAAGTTGTCAGCTGCAAATGTATTAACACTCCTTAAATGCCTTCTTTAGTCCGCTCCCTTAATAGTACTATATGAATGGGCCTGAATGTAGAGAGAGAGAAATATATAAAGAACGGCTTATCGTTAATACGGTAGAAAGTTGAGACCTTCTTCTAAAAGTTAATTTTACCTGACGTTATCACACACAGTTTATACAGGAGCTAAAAAGTCTATCTCAGCAAAAATTTTAAAGCAAGTTAAAGCATGGGAAAAAAAAAAACTATAAAAAAAATTACCATAAATTATATAAGCAAGATCATATTTCAGGGTTGTTCTCCCTTGAATATTCCAGATGGTACCTACACATGGACATCTAAAAACAGTTGCATAATGCACGTGTTATAATGCTATATAGTGACCGTGAACTGCAATGGAGACTGGGCGTAGACTTTAATACAAAGCCTGAATGCAGCGAGTTTGAATAACATAATCCGTTACAATGCAGTACTGTGAACTGGCCCATAGAATCGTACAGGTAATAAGTTGACATGCAGAAATATTCTGCAACTGTAACGATCGGTGTCAGCACACAGAGAGAATCTGATTATTGGTGATCTGCAGTATCACCAAGAATACAGATATATACCTGATTATTGATGATCTGCAGAATCACCAATAATACAAGTATAACTAACCTCTGGACACCTGATGAAGCGTTAGCGTTTGGTGCAACATTATATGAGTCTGGATCACCTGAGGAGCAGGTGACCCTAGACCGTATAACGAGTATTAACCAGAGAGCCAGTGATTCCCTTAACCTCTTGACGACCAGCTAACGCCGATTGGCGTAAACTGGTCGTCTGCGGGTTACCATGGAAACGGCCGCTCGATCGAGCGGCCTTCCCATGTCAGTTCACGGAGGGTGTCTCCGTGAACAGCCGGAGAGCCGCCGATGGAAAATGTAAACAGGCGGGGAAGAAATCCCCGCTGTTTACATCATACGGCGCTGCTGCGCAGCACCGCCGTAAGGCAGATCGGCGATCCCCGGCCTCTGATTGGCCGGGGATCGCCGGCATATGATAGGCTGAAGCCTATCCTTCAATGCGCAGGATGGAAATCCGTCCTGCGCAGCACACAGGGGAAGGGAGAGGGAGGGAGCTGGCGAGAGGGCTGAAAGCGCTGCGGAGGGGGGCTTTGAAGAGCCCCCCCGCTAAGCAACTGCAGCCGGCGGCGATCAGACCCCCCCAGCAGGACATCCCCCTAGTGGGGAAAAAAGGGGGGTAGTCTGATCGCCCTGCTGCACTCCTGATCGGTGCTGCGGGCTGTAGAGCCCACGCAGCACCGATCAGTGTAAAATCCCCTGGTCGGCAAGTGGTTAACTGCTGGGAGTCAGACTCTACTGCAGTCAAAGGACTCCTATGGGATAGAGTCCCTAACTGGATTGCAGAGAGGTCCCTCTGAGTGACAGGGGGTCCCTGCAACTACTGGACATCCCACCGGGGGGGTGTCACAGGTAGAAGGGTCGGCCAGGCCGGGTCGGCAACACACGAGCAGATAAGGTACAGAGACAGAAGGCTGATTCGGTAACCAGGGACAGGCAGGGTTGGCAACAGGTAATCAGATATGCGAAGGTACCGAATCAGAGAGCAGGAGAAGGGTCAAGAGAGCAATATGTCATAACAGATATCAAGCAGAGGCCTAGTCTAGAGTGTGAGGTCCGTGGTTTCAACACTCAGGAACTGATCTAAAGAATAACACAGGAATGACACAGTATCCCTAATCTTGGGTGTGAGGTCTGTGGTCTCTACACCCTGGAACTGGTCTAAAGAATAACACAGCAATTACACAGTATCCCTAATCTTGGGTGTGAGGTCCGTGGTCTCTACACCCTGGAACTGGTTTAAAGAATAACACAGTAATAACACAGTAATCTGGCTAAGTGTGAATTCCCAGGTCCACCTGGTTCTAACACACTGAGGGATCTGACTATGGTCTGAGTGCTAACACATAAGCATTTGCAACGGCAGACAACCAGCAACTGAAAAGCAAGAAGTATATATAGCAGAGCGCTCCTCAGTGCCGCCCAGTCCCATTCAGCCAATCACCTACTGCGCTGGGATCAGCTGATCGTCCTGATCAGCTGATCCCTCTCCTATTGGCATAAAGGGCCTGCCTGTTAGCGCGCGTGTAGCTCTCCATCTGTGTGCACTACTAGGCTCAGACAAACCAGACGCATGCTGCTGCGGAGAAACCGCCGGTCTGAACGCGGAACCAGCTGCCTCGCTGTCAGACCGCGTGGCGGTGTCTCCGCAATCCATTACAGCAACGCAACTGACCACTGTGAACAGGGCATAAAGGATATCTGAAGTGAAAGCTGCATATAACGCTTTATTTACCTGTTGTTTTTTTTCAGGTTTTACCAGGCTATTTTGATAATTTTTATTTTACTGCCTGAAAGAGTTAATTTTCAGGCATGCCAGTGACAGCTTCTATCTTGTCGATACCTTGTGAGGAATATAGTAAACTTCATGCACTACCTTTTATTTTCCATTCATTGCATCTTAATTTTGTAAATCTGAGAGCAGGGGAAAAGTTCTCACACACTAATTCTACACCTTCGGCATTTCACTTCAGTGCCATATTTATTTTGATCGTCAGTAAATCCCCATTTTTCTACTTTTGGATATAAAGTGCTAGTTTTCTCTACTTCTGAAACCTGTTTCACCAGCAAATATATTTATTTATTTTGTAAATCTAAAAAAAAAAGTGAAAAGATTTTGAAAAAATGAAAGGAAAAATCTATTTATCCCTTTAATATGTAGGGTCAAAGATATTTATGCACAGATGATGATAACTGCAAATTATGCTGTAATAATTCAGGCTATAATCCATACAAACCATCACAATAATGTTGAGACCCCCGGAATGGAAAAATTGAGCCACCAATTTAAGGGCCCATGACCTTCTTAGCTCAGTCCAGTCTATATTTTTTCTTCCTTTCAACCTACACATGCTCCAAACCTCACAGTATCTTTATGCAAATCACGCTAATATTATGTAGACATGTTCTAAAATAGGCGAATAAGAGTCAAGCCATGCCTATATCAACAACCACTCACTCCTTGTATAGGTACTATTTATTTCACAATAAATCGGATATCATGGCCCCTATGCAATTCATTTTTTTACCTGAGTTTTCTCCAAAGTGATATTTTCACAACTTGTAAATAAAATACATTTTAAATCACCAGCAAGCAAGAAAACACTCAAAATAATGTAGATAGTAGTTTTTCAATTGGTCTATAGTGCTGTGACAGCGCTCCTCTTCTTTTCTACAATTTAAACATAGAAAAAACAATCGCACATAGTGCATTACTGTGAATCATAAAGTACAGTTCCCCACACGTGCATAAGTGCTCAATTGTGCATCACTCGTGGTCTCTACAGCCCCTCCACACTAGCAGCTCACCAGATTGACACCACCTCACAGTCCAGGTGGGTCTAGCGCTTAGCCTATAGAGCGGCCAACTCCAATGACACTTCCACGATAGTTTAGTTCACAATTGGATGATCCATATTTAATGACAAGTTCCACATGAAAAACATATAAGAACACACATAGCATAAAACCGTTGGGCTAAAAGTTATGGCCTGCGCAATATCAGCGCACTCACTTGTGTAGGAAGATAACAGGCATTTCAGGCATTGCAGCCTAGCAATAAAGCTTCTCTGCTGGCTCCTGGTCACGCCCGACGCGTTTCGTCCAATGGACTCATCAGGGGCTGGACTCACCAGCCCCTGATGACTCCATTGGACGAAACGCGTCGGGCGTGACCAGGAGCGTTGACGTCACTGGGATTTGGAAGGTCAGGAGACAGGCTGCCACGAGGAGCGGGGAAGTTCGGGACGCCGACACCGCCAGCAGAGAAGCTTTATTGCTAGGCTGCAATGCCTGAAATGCCTGTTATCTTCCTACACAAGTGAGTGCGCTGATATTGCGCAGGCCATAACTTTTAGCCCAACGGTTTTATGCTATGTGTGTTCTTATATGTTTTTCATGTGGAACTTGTCATTAAATATGGATCATCCAATTGTGAACTAAACTATCGTGGAAGTGTCATTGGAGTTGGCCGCTCTATAGGCTAAGCGCTAGACCCACCTGGACTGTGAGGTGGTGTCAATCTGGTGAGCTGCTAGTGTGGAGGGGCTGTAGAGACCACGAGTGATGCACAATTGAGCACTTATGCACGTGTGGGGAACTGTACTTTGTGATTCACAGTAATGCACTATGTGCGATTGTTTTTTCTATGTTTAAATTGTAGAAAAGAAGAGGAGCGCTGTCACAGCACTATAGACTGATATTCAAGGACTTGTGATAGCGAACACTCGATTGAAGCATATGCTATTGCACCCGTTTGTACTTTGGCAGGCGCAGTTTGTGTTTATTATAAGTTTTTCAATTGGAAAATGCTGAAAAGTTATTTAAATACAAGATGAAAAAGTATCTCCTAGGAGAAAACATAGGAGAAAAAGTGAATTGAATATGGCCTCATGTGTCTAATCTGTATGTGTTTTTACAACTGATTTCATATCACTCCATGGTGGCACATCAATGTGTTTTTGTATCCTGTGCTACATCAATTCCTTATTTTCCTTCCTGTCCATTACAATTTATTTTTCACCTTTGCAGGTGATGGCTATTGGTCGCACCTTTGAGGAAAGTTTCCAAAAAGCCCTGAGGATGTGCCACCCATCAGTAGATGGCTTCACTCCAAACCTTCCAATGAACAAAGCATGGACAGCTGATACAAATCTAAAGAAAGAGATGGCTGAACCCACCAGCACTCGTGTCTACAGTATGGCCAAGGTAAAGATTAGTGGAGCGAAATACAAATTCCAGAAAAGCAAAATTATTAAAAATAAAAAAGTGTTAAAGTCCAAAGTGATAATAACATGCAGTGTGTAACAATTGTAGGCATGGACAACAAGAATAATGCAAACAATTATGCAAAAATAAAGGCAAAAATGATAATATAGTCATAACATATTCTGCATATTTTGCTTTATAACAGGCACTACAAACTGGAATTTCCATAGATGAAATCAATAAACTTACAGCTATTGATAAGTGGTTCCTGTACAAGATGCAAGGCATCCTCAACATGGAGAAGACCCTGAGAGCAAGCAAGAGGTTAGACTACTTTCCTTTTATATGTATATACTGTATTACATAGAACCATGAAAGCATGTCCTTCCAATGCATCTCAACATTATTTGTGTATGAATTTTTTTTAATATCATATTTTGCTCTGTGGGATTACTATATGTTACATGTTAGGACTTTGCCCAAGTTACATTGATAGCATCATGGTAAGCATACTGCATTGACATCATCAATGTACAGTTCCTCTAATGCAGGGGTCTCAAACTCTCGGCCCGCGGGCCATTTGCGGCCCTTGATACAATATTTTGTGTCCCGCGCCGGAAAAAGCTTCCTTATAGTTCGCTTTAGTGCTCCCATTACAAGTAATCCGCCGCATCCCCGCCGCTAAACGAGGGCTGCAGAGCCCCCAAATCGCCCGGGGGGCAATCCGCCGGCATTTCCTGGAAGGGGTAGAGCTTTCAGCTTCAGCTCTGCCCCTCCTGACATCTGTGAAGGAAGAGTGAGAGGGGCGGGCAGAGGCGGCCATGCGCCGCTATTGACATCAGGAGGGGCAGAGCTGAAGCTGAAAGCTCTGCCCCTTCCAGGACATGCCGATTTGAGGGCTCTGCAGCCCTCGTTTTGCGGCGGGGACACGGCGGATTACTTGTAATGGGAGCACTGAAGCGAACTATAAGGTAAAATAGGCAAAATAGTTCGCTTCAGTGTGAATTTGATTTTGAAATAAAAATCAATGCAAGGGGAGGGAGGGGGGGGGGGATGGGGGCGGGAGCTGCTGATTGTGAAATCCCTTATGCGGCCCAGCCTCATCCTGACTTTGCCTCCTGCGGCCCCCAGGTAAATTGAGTTTGAGACCCCCTGCTCTAATGCATATGTGCTCCTTCTGTAATTTATTCCTGTTTATGGTGGAGCTTCAAGGAATCTCAACTTTTAATACGGAACCTAAGGAGCCAGAGCACTTTCTCTACTTTATTTGCACAGCAATTATTTAATTACTAGACAAACTAATGATTTGTTTTGCTACCAACAATCTTATGTTTTCTTTTTTTGCTTTGTTTGATGTTTTAGAGCAAAACTGTAATTTTGAGTTTCGTATCACTTTTAATGAAATAATTGTCAGCGTTGCTGATGCTCCTTTATGCAAGTCTAGCAGACCCTTTATTGATGGATTTCTGTGCATAGTTCCTTCCCTGTCTGGCACTGATAACTCCTATCTCTGAGCCAATTAGCAGCCATGCTTTATATAGTGTCTCCAGGGGTGAAAAACAACATGAACTAAGGTTTTGGGTAGATTTATGATTATCTTTGTGATGTGAGGCTCATTGAAAATATAAGCAAAATGAAAATGAAATGATTTCATTTCTCTCATCCCTAGTGTAGAGCATAACCTATCAATACTGCCTGACAGGTAAATAGTCAATAATTCAGACAAAGCAACGCTAGACTATTTAAAAAAAATGCCACACACCTCCAGGATTAGAAGGCTGCTAAAATAAGCTTTTCAAACATTTGGAAATAGTGTGCTTCAATTCCTGCACAAGCAGCTGCAGGAACAGGTGGCAAGGATTGTAGAATTGTGGGTAGTGGACAAAATCGCCTTTCCTGATTTACTGCAAGAGCACAAATAATTCACTTAACCTCATCAGTACTTGGCAAGCTGGGAGATTGATATTGGCCAGACAGATAAGCAATGTGAGAAGCAGCCATCGATGCCATCCGTTGGTGTACGTTGTCGGTTGCCAAGTACTGCAAGTAGCATTTTGATAACTTTCATTACATCACCATGAAAAGCGTTCATAAGTATCACAAGGCAGATAAAAGCAGGAGGCGCTGTCCAACACTCCGCTACGAGCCGCATGTTTAATAGTCTGTGCTCTTGTCCAGTACATTCAGATATTTAAACAGTGTGTTTACCATTTTGGTGAAAGCTGCAGAAGTGGCCTGCCTAATGTTTATACATAAAAACTCAGTTTATTCTGTTGTAAATGTTAGTGATATCAAATAAGACAAAAACAATGGGCTGAGCACACAAATTAGAGGAGTGAATGCCACATTTTATATACGTTAC
The DNA here is from genome assembly GCF_040937935.1 of Hyperolius riggenbachi. Lineage (NCBI taxonomy): Eukaryota > Metazoa > Chordata > Amphibia > Anura > Hyperoliidae > Hyperolius > Hyperolius riggenbachi. Next base: position 234,787,778 of record NC_090652.1, on the reverse strand, counting down.
ATCCAAAGATTAAGGTGGGGAGAAAAGGCAAAAACTGGTTTATAATTTTATTAAAAAAAAATAATCAGTCCTCATGTATTTTGTCCTTCAAATGGCAAGAGGATGAATTGTAACAATACAATTGTAACCCTTTAGCAGCCAATTTATTTAGAGGCTTGCAAGTGCTCCAGGCCAATTTATTCTAGCACACCTCTTTGTTACATTTCCTTGCTTCCAATTAGTACTGCTGTAATGTGTGTTTATGGCCAAATGTCACTAGGGGGTCGTGTGAGAAAATAACGAAGGACTTCTGATTTCAGGTTCTATATTTTCTGACTGCTAGTAGAGAGAGATCAAAGCATTCCAAGAATTTACAGCACAACAAGTTTTGTTGACTGACGTCAAAAGCAGTGCACTTATCTCAAATGAGATAACTCTATTGAAGCTGCAAATGGGTTAAAGGTGGCCATACACCAAGCAATTTTTTCTTTCGAAATGCAATCCGTTTTCCTGATTGAGTGTATCGTTTAAAACATCAAAACAATTCGCCAGACTAGTAATTTTTTTTTCTAAAAATGAACCTGAATTTTTTGCTATGGGCGATCAGTAGCTTTTATCAATAAAACTGAAAAATCAAAGGTTTTGGTTAAATTGTATATGGCTATCTTAATTCAGGTTTTGAAAATTGAAAGTGGCAACAAGGTGGGATGTTGTGGCAGTGTTGTTATTTATTCAAAGAAAGTCCTGCTGTGGACTGGTAAGCACCCAACGTTACATGGATTTCTTGCTAGCGTACCAGTCACATGGGATGGGGAATGGGCCTGCAGTTACCTCCTAGACAGCTGGGGAACCCCATTTAAAAAAGTCCCAAGTGGAAATACCCCCATGTAAATGTGAAAATGTGAGCTGTTGAAGCTTCACTAGCGTTCTACTACCAATGGGACCTCAACTAATTGAGAAACTGCATTTAAAAAAGAGGAAACAGAATAAGCATAAGAGTACAAGAAATCACAATAACTTTCAAGGTATAGACTTACGTTGGGCACCACATGTCAATCCAGCCGGTACAATGGAGTGAAGATATGAGCCACTCAGGACCAATGTCAGGCCACTGACCCCATGGAACCGCTTGGATCAGAAATAATGCAGCAGGCCTCTTGCACTATTGTATGCTGCACAATAATCAGTTTGATGTTTAAAGGTGGCCATACACTGGTCGATTTGCCATCAGATTCGACCAACAGATAGATCCCTCTCTGATTGAATCTGATCAGAGGGGGATCGTATGGCCACCTTTACTGCAAACAGATTGTGAATTGATTTCAGCCTGAAACCGACCACAATCTGTGGAGCTGCCGCTGCTGCCCCCCCCCCCCCCCTGCATACATTACCTGTTCCGGCCGGCGCGAGTCCCCTGGTCCCCGCTGTCTTCTTCTCCGCTCCGGGCTCCAGACCATTCCTGCAGCTACTGAACTTCCTGTCCAGGGGAAGTTTAAACACTAGAAGGCGCTCAACTGTTTAAGCTTCCTGCCGGGACAGGAAGTTCTGTGTAGCTACAGCCGGTCCGAAACCCAGCGCGGAAAGAAGACAGCGGGGACCAGGGGACTCGCGCCGGCCAGAACAGGTAATGTATACCCGCAGAATTCCGTCGGTCGTCGGGCATTCGAACGCCGATATTGACGCACTCCCGACCCGCCGGCGTTCGAGAAAAATCTTGCTCACGGACGGATCCACGGGAATCGACGGGATTCGATTGTGCGGTGTGCGCAGCGATTTCACAGCCAATTCGATCACTGTGATTGAATCGGCCGTATATCGGCGGGAAAATCGTTAGGTGTATGGGCCCCTTAAAAAACCTACACATGTACATTTTTCATGAAGCTTTGGTCTGTTGCCTTAGAGCTAATAGGTTGGGGAAAATATCAGCCCCTTTGTGAAGGAAATTCACCTACACCACACTCAGGATCAAGTTAAAAAGATTTATTGCTCACATGAGGAAGCAAGATACAACTGTCCCTCTATTGGTTCTAGACATAATGACCCGTGCAGTAGGGCTGCTCACACAATGTCTAGCCTTAAGCTGGCCACTAACGGTCCAATTTCTAGCGAAAAATCATTCGAGCGATCAGAAATTCTGATCGGATTGGTTGTAAATAATCTCCATTGGTGGACACAATCGATTATGAACGAGTGAAAAAAATGTCGCCCGAATGAATTTTCGTCGAACGAAAATTTGGATTTTCTTGGTGGTCGTGATAGATAGGAAGCAAAGATTGGTTAGTTGATGGTGATTTCTGATCGCTCGAACGATTTTTCGCTAGAAATTGGACAGTTAGTGGCCACCTTTAGGGTTCAGAGACTTGACTGTCTCTGCTGGCAATAGCCTAAATTTATATAGAGGTATATTATCAGACTCAGCCCCTGGACCATGATTGGTTACTGGGCTTGACCTTTATTACCACGTCCAAGAACTAGGCTGGGTGTAGTTTCACAAACTATTTTTAACTAGAAAAAGGTAATAACATGTCTTGAAACCATGTCTACAAAGGATGGGGGCTCGTTTAGTATTTAAACACATAAATAACTATAATACCAGATCCCATTTACTTTAACACCCTTGAATTATAATTCAGCTGTATATCTTATTTTTATTATAAAACTTTATAAATGATTTAGTCAGTTTTTGCCCATAGTATAATCTTTCCTCACCTTGATTTAAATTCTCTAATTTATCACGGGGCATCTTTACTACTGGCAAGGTGCCTCACTGTGGAATGTTTGTTATTTGTTTATTGTGTAGTGAGCAGGAACAACACCTGGTCTCCCAGAGTCCTCTGGGACAGAAGGCTGTGTGACATCATAGCCTAGGCTAAGCTATGCATTACTGGGAGGTTGTTGTTACACACCAATATACAGCAATATATAGATATAAGAAGCATTTCTGATGCTGAAACAAGGATAACACAAATAAAAATTGTGTATCCTGAATAATGTATTACATCCTACTATATGTCATTTCGGTTCCTCCTTTAACCTCCTTGCCGGTCATCCCGAGCTCAGCTCGGGGTAACCTGCGCAGGAGGATTTATCAGGCCCCGCTGGGCCAATTTGCATAATTTTTTTTTCCTACACGCAGCTAGCACTTTGCTAGCTGCGTGTAGTACGCGATCGCCGCCGCTCGCCGCCAATTCGCTGCTACCCGCCGCGCCGCGCCGCGCCCCCGCCCCAGACCCCTGCGCAGCCTGGCCAATAAGGGCCAGGCAGCGCTGAGGAGCGGTTCGGGATTCCCTGTGACATCCCGACACGTCATCCCGCCCCGTCGCCATGGCGACTAGGGAAGCCCTGCAGGAAATCCCGTTCTCAACGGGATTTCCTGCATACTCTGATCGCCGAGTGAGTGGGGGGATGCCGCGGCTATCATGTAGCGAGCCCTGGGCCGCTACATGATTTAAAAAAAATAAATAAATAAAAAGTGCGGCGCTGCCTCCTTGCCGGATTTTTTAGACCGGCAAGGAGGTTAAAGGATACATCCAGAGTTTTTGCTGTGAGCCAGCCTCCGCTCTCCCTCTCGTCTGTGGGTGGGTCGGGATCTACTGCGCTTGCATGGCACGCCTCTCGTGATTGCTCCCCTGTCACCATTAGCGCTCTGTGCTTGCGCAGTTCAGAGCGAATTAAATTGCACAAGCACAATGTGCTGCAGGCGGTGAGAGCCTTATCATGAGAAGCACACGGCATGCCCACGCATGCGCAGAAGGGGAGAGCAGAGGCTTGGCTCAGAGTGTAACCGCGCTGTGGGACCTAACAGACTTTTAGGAGCTGGAAGAAGCCCCTGATGAGTAAAACTCTTTTTTTTTTATTTGCTGGCTGTATCCTATTAGTTAATTGAATTTAGAACCTATTTATGGTGTTATTGTAGATTAGCTCTATTAAATTAGCTTTCCTCCTTTAGTTCAATATGTCCTTTAGCCACTGACTATACTTTCAAAAGTGAATTTGTACCCCTTCACTAACATATCAATTAGCTGCAGGAATAACCTCAGAGATGGCCATTAATGAGATGAGAGTCCTCTGCTTATGCAGATGATTGATTACTTCCCACCTTATCCCAGCAGCACTGGAACATTTGATGTTCATTACGTTTTAACATTGTGATGTTCATGCTACCAATCAATAAACTGAATTAATCGATCAGAAGTTTATTGACAGTGAAGCTGACTGGCTACTGGCAGGTACAATGAAAGTGACTGAATATACCAGGAAATTCAAGCAGTGTGTTTCCACGTTAACCTGCTCTATTTGTAACTGCCAGTCTTGCATAGTTTGCTGCAATGCAGGTCACATCTACCTCAGGAGGAAAGCTGTGCTGCTACATGAATGAAGAACTCAAAGAAACATTCTACAGTCTGTCTAATCTGCTCTAAAATCCCACTGCAGGTTTAGAGAAACAACCAGCTGTGAAAAATAAACTTAAAACTTCACACCTTTATTATACTTCTGCTGGTTGACAGTAATTGCTGTGATGGTTTGTCACATTGACCTGATGCTTTGGCCTTGATTTTCAAATTATTATTATTATTATTATTTTTTATTTATATAGCGCCAACATCTTCCGTAGCGCTGTACATAGTACAAACAAATAATTGGGAACAAATATACATAAGAACTACAAGCCATTGTACAGTCATGACATTGAATAGTAGAAATACAAATACATACATTGCTGATGTGTAGTTGATACATGTGCATATGTTAAAATGACAGCAGTATGAGAAACACTAGGAGGAGGTCCCTGCCCTTGCGAGCTTACAATCTAAAGGATTGCTACACATGCTGGAGAGTAGGGATGGTCAGCAAGATGCTAATAATTCTGACATGATGAAAATGTTATGCTAATTTTATGCATATTTATGCAGCAGTGATCACTATAACCTGCATGACTGTAAAAATGCTGATTACCAGTTTAAACTGTACATATGTCTGTATCTTAAAGCGGCACTGTAAGCACATATAGTAGACTGCAGTAAATTATTCAGGATACCTGCTTTTATAGTAAATTTCTTGGTTTCAGTATCATAAACACTTCCTATAGCTATATAGTCAGGCCCGTTTTTAGGGCCGTGCGGCCCGTGCCGTCGCCCGGGGAGCTGTTGGGAGGTGGGTGCTGAAATGGAGGGGGGAGCCAGAGCCGCTGGGAGGGCAGCCCTCCCTCTCCTGGGCCGCCCTCCGTGCTCCCCCCTCAGATGCAGAGCGCAGCAGCAGCCAGGGAAGGAGCGCTGTATACAACATACCTCCCTGCGTTCCAAGCGCTGCTCTCTCGCGGCCGGTCTCTTCCTCTCTGCCTATACGATGATACACACGCTGGTTCCTGTTTAGCCGGAACCAGCGTGTGTATCATCGTATAGGCGGCAGAGAGGAAGAGACCGGCAGCGAGAGAGCAGCGTTTGGAATGCAGGAAGGTATGTAGTATACAGCGCTCCCTCCCTGGCTGCTGCTGTGCTCTGCATCTGAGGGGGGAGCACGGAGGGCGGCCCAGGAGAGGGAGGGAGAGGTCGGGCTGCCCTCCCTGCGGCTCCGGCTCCCCCCTCCATTATGGGGGACAGCTACCTATCTAACCTACCCTGGGGGGCACCTACCTAATCTAACCTACGCTGGGGGGCACCTACCTAATCTAACCTATGCTGGGGGGCAGCTACCTATCTAACCTATCCTGGGGGGCAGCTACCTAATCTAACCTACGATGGGGGGCACCTACCTATCTAACCTATGCTGGGGGGCACCTACCTAATCTAACCTACTCTGGGGGGCACCTACCTATCTAACCTATACTGGGGGGCACCTACCTAATCTAACCTATACTGGGGGGCACCTACCTATCTAACCTATACTGGGGGGCACCTACCTAATCTAACCTATACTGGGGGGCACCTACCTAATCTAACCTACACTGGGGGGCACCTACCTAATCTAACCTACACTGGGGGGCACCTACTTAATCTAACCTACGCTGGGGGGCAGCTACCTAATCTAACCTATACTGGGGGGCAGCTACCTAATCTAACCTATACTGGGGGGCAGCTACCTAATCTAACCTATACTGGGGGGCAGCTACCTAATCTAACCTATACTGGGGGGCAGCTACCCATCTAACCTATACTGGGGGGCAGCTACCTATCTAACCTATATGAGGGGCACCTACCTAATCTAACCTATGCTAGGGGGCACCTACCTATCATACCTATACTGGGGGGCACCTACCTAATCTAACCTACACTAGGGGGCAGCTACCTATCTAACCTACACTGGGGGGCAGCTACCTATCTAATCTATACTGGGGGGCAGCTACCTAATCTAACCTACGCTGGGGGGCAGCTACCTATCTAACCTGTACTGGGGGGCACCTACCTAATCTAACCTACACTGGGGGGCAGCTACCTATCTAACCTACACTGGGGGCAGCTACCTAATCTAACCTACACTGAGGGGCAGCTACCGATCTAACCTACGCTGGGGGCACTTATCTAACCTGTATTGGGGGCACCTACCTAGCTAGCCTATACAGGTGGCAACTATACTGGCTACCTATATTGCAGGCACCTACCTAAATAACCTATACTGGGGGCACCTACCTATCTAACCTATGCTGGGGGCAACTATTCTGGCTACCTATATTAGAGGAACCCACCTAGCTAACCTGTACTGGGGCACCTACCTATCTAACTTATACCGGGGGCGCCTGCCTATCTAACCTATACTGGGGGCAACTATACTGGCAGCCTATACTGGAGGCACCTACCTGGCTAACCTATAGCGGGGGCAACTATACTGGCTCACCTATGCCTGGCTACCTATACTGGGGTACCTATTCTTGGCTACCTATACTGGGGGGACCTATACTAAGTGCAACTAGACCTGGCTAACCTATACTGCGGGCACCCATACCTTGCTTGGGGGGGGGGGGCGCAATTTTTACACACTCGCCCTGGGTGCATTTTAGCCTAGAAACTGCACTGTATATAGTGCTGTACATTGTATGTGGCCCCGCCCTGGGCAGGAAAAAAGGGCGTATGTGGCAAGTGGACCAAATTGGGCGCTGCCATAGGTGCCAATTCCAAATAGCGTTTTTTGGACACCAGAGCAGAAATTTGAGCGCCCGCTATATATTGTGGGCGAATGTCATTATTCTGTCGCGCCCGATATTTAATGTTTTTTTTAAAAAACTTTTTTTAATGATTGCACCACAGCACAGCTGCTGGGGTGGGGGTTGCAGTGAGGGGGGTTAGTTTTAGGGATTAGGTAGGTAGTGTGTGCAGGTTGGGGTGTGTGTGTTATTTTAGGCATTAGGCAGGTAGTGTGTGCGGGTGGGGGGTAGTTTGTGCGGGTTGGGGGCAGTGTGTGCGGTGGGGGTGGGGGTAGTGTGTGCGGGTTGGTGGCAGTGTTATTTTAGGCATTAGGAAGGTAGTGTGTTCGGATGGGGGTAGTTTTAGGGATTAGGTAGGTAGTGTGTGTGGGTTGGGGGCAGTGTTATTTTAGGCTTCAGGCAGGTAGTGTGTCCAAATGGGGGTAATTTTAGGCATTAGGTAGGTAGTGTGTGTGGATGGGGGGAGGTTAGTTTTAGGCATTAGGCAGGTAGAGTGTGTGGGTGGGGAGGTGGGTTTGTTTTAGACATTAGGTAGATAGTGTGTGTGGGTGGGTGGGGGTTAGTTTTAGACATTAGGTAGGTAGTGTATGCATGTGGGTGAGGATTGGATTTAGGCACTAGATAGATAGTGTGTGCGGGTGGGGGTTAGCTTTAGGCACTAGATAGATAGTGTGTGTGGGTGGGAGTTAGTTTTAGGCACTAGGTAGATAGTGTGTGTGGGTGGGGGTTAGTTTTAGACATTAGGTAGGTAGTGTATGCATGTGGGTGAGGGTTGGATTTAGGCACTAGATAGATAGTGTGTGCGGATGGGGGTTAGCTTTAGGCACTAGATAGATAGTGTGTGTGGGTGGGAGTTAGTTTTAGGCACTAGGTAGATAGTGTGTGCGGGTGGGTGGGGGTTAGTTTTAGGCACTAGGTAGATAGTGTGTGCGCGTGGGTGGGAGTTAGTTTTGGGCACTAGGTAGGTAGTGTGTGCGGGTGGGTGGGGGTTAGTTTTAGGCATTAGGTAGGTAGTGTGTGTGGGTGGGTGGGTGGGGGTTAGTTTTAGGCATTAGGTAGGTAGTGTGTGTGGGTGGGGGTTGGATTTAGGCACTGGCAGGTCGTGTGTGCGGGTGGGTGGGGGTTAGTTTTAGGCATTAGGTGGGTAGTTAGGCAGGTAGTGTGTGAGGGTGGCGGGTTAGTTTTAGGCATTGGGTGGGCGGTTAGGGTGAGAGGTCAGGGGAGAGGGTTCTGTGTGAGAGTAGGGTTAGGTCTGGCCATAGTAAAATATTGGTATTTAATACCGATACTTTTACTGGTTTTATTATTGGTATTACTGGGCACCCTTTTTCCAGATGCCCTTTTTACATGTATGCAGCCCTGCCCTCCCAGTAATGTTTCGTCTAGGCTGATTAGCTATGCAGAATTCCACCCCCCCAGCATATTTTGTACTGGCTTCGGAGTTCTCAGAAACAAACATTCCACACAGCTGCACCTGAGAGGACTAAAGATGTCACTACATGTGATACATTTCAGAATGTAAATAAGGGTGAGCAAAGGTTTTACAATTGACAAACACTAAATCATTTATACAAGAATATTGTAAAAAAAAAAAACCAATTTTACATTACTTTCACTACAGTTCCTCTTTAATTTGGGGTATAATCAAAGATGCAAGTAAATTGCATTATTAATCAGGGTCTGGTTTTAAGACATTTTAAGACCACAGCAATACTAGGTTATTGTTAGAGATGGGAGAGGGGGGGTTAATATTAGTTACAAGGTGTGGGTAAAGTTACGCTTATAATACGTAAGAGAGCTACGAATTGGTTAGGGAGAAAGAGCTCATCTATCCAAACTTATGACCAAATTATCGTGGACACTACACTCATTACACTAGTATGCAAAGTACCATAAAAAAGAGACTCCATTTTCATATTGATGATCCTTGTAGGCATGGCAGTGCTCGTACGGAAGAAATGTGCTGTAAGTGATAAGACACAGACACAGAACATTTATATCACGCTTTTCTCCTGGTGGACTCAAAGCACCAGAGCTGCAGCCACTAGGGCACACTTTATAGGCAGTAGCTGTGTTAGGGAGTCTTGCCCAAGGTCTCCTACTGAATAGGTGTTGGCTTACTGAACAGGCAGAGAAGAGATTCTCTCTTCTTCAAATTTATTTGGCCGCAAGATGGCCTCAGTCATTTTTTCTTCTTCCTGTAAGCGAACGATCACGCTGAGAGGAAGTGAAGGGAGGACGTGTCATTTTTTTTCTTTAGAAAGATTGCAGCTTTTCAGACCGGGAACTTAGATCAATGAATGGGAATTCATTGATCTCCAGGCTAACGGGCGGCGGCACGAGAGCGCACGGGGACGCGTACGATTGAGAGCACACAGCAGCGCAGCAGCAGCCTTTTGGACGTAGCAGATACGTTCAAAAGACTACAATGGTTAATGGTGCACAGTCTTTGGGAAAAGCAACAAGCCAGTTATAAGAGCATGGATGTAAATGTTAATAACTCTTGTCTAAATGATTACCGTATATACTGGCGTATAAGCCGACTGGATGTATGAGACCCCCAATTTTTCCAGTTAAAATGTAGAGGTTGGGGTATACTCACTGGGCAGCACGGTGGCGTAGTGGTTAGTGCTCTTGCCTTGCAACGCTGGGCCCCCGGTTCGAATCCCAGCCAGGTCAACATCTGCAAGGAGTTTGTATGTTCTCCCCATGTCTGTGTGGGTTTCCTCCGGGTACTCTGGTTTCCTCCCACATCCCAAAAACATGCAGATAAGTTAATTGGCTTCCCCCTAAAATTGGCCCTAGACTACGATACAGGCACTACACAATACATACATAGACATAGTACTGAGGTAGGGATTAGATTGTGAGCCCCTTAGAGGGACAGTTAAGTAACAAGACAATATATACTCTGTACAGCGCTGCGGAATATGTCGGCGCTATATAAATACTAAATAATAATAATAATAATACTCGCCGTACAATACGACCCAGTAGTGAGTGTGAGAGTGACGGGTGTCAGGCAGAGCTCTAATCACCTAATACTTCAGTCATCCGCTGAAAAGAAAGATAGATTGCATTCTCTGTTAACTTGTTGTAATAGCTTCTTGCAAGCAGCTACTAATGCGGGTAGCAGTGCAGCTTCCGGGCTCACCTGACTGGTGACGTGTGCGCTCCACTAATGACGCTCACACACGAAGATTGCCGGGCTGTATTGTGGAGCGCACACATCACCAGTCAGATGACCCCGTAAGCTGCACTGCTACCCGTGTGAGCGGCTGCTTGCAAGAAGCTATTACAACAAGTTATTTTTTAAAACGGAGAGTGCGATCTATCTTTTTTTTACACAGGATGACTGCAGCATCAGGTAATTACAGCTCTGCCTGACACCGGGCACTCGGCATATAAAACGACCCCCTACTTTTTTAAGGGTTAAAAAGTCATCTTATACGTCGGTATATACGGTAGTTGCTGCTGTATTTGTACAGATTATGTTTTTTTTGTTGCCAGCTTCATAAATTGTTGAAAGTCTGAGGAAAATGGAAGTTATAAAAATGTTAAAGGGAACCTAAGATGGGTATATACATGATATATACCTGGAACTTCCTCCAGCTCCCTCCAGGCTGATCACTTACTCGCCGTCCTCCTGCACCATCTGGATCCTCCGCATTTTGTCCTGTAGAGTCTTCTGGTCTGGGATGCAATGCTCCCGTCAATGGGAGTGCGACGAGGAAGGGCGTGAACAACTGGAGGACTTTTCGGGGCAAATTGTAGAGTATCCAGACAGTGCAGGAGGACGGCGAGGGAGGGATCGGCCTGGAGGATGCTGGAGGAAGACCGGGTGTGTATAATTTTACTGAATCCCCCCGTCTCAGGTACATTAAATTGCTGCACCAATCATATCTATCAATTTGTTTTAAAATAAAAGCGTATTTTTCTCTATGAATATAAAACGGAAGCACTGTGCTATAAAATTATTGTAAGTTAAACTTCAAGTGAACAGGTGCGTAAATAGACATCACTGGGCCCCCCTGCGAAACTTTGGATGGGGCCCCCCGTGAAACTTTGGACTACATGAGAGCACATGCTATATGGAGGAACAACAATGACATGCTGAGCGTAAGATATAGTATCAATGTAACTTTGGCAATATATTCAGAATGTCACTGATTGATACTGTTATTACAGGATCTTGGACTCCATGTGAGACAACAAGCTCTCAATGAAGCAGTAACAGTAAGACATCAATCTCCACTCCATTGCCTTGTAAAAGTATTCAGAGGCCATAAAGTCATTAGCCCGTGTGATAGGAATCTAGGAATCCTTTTGCTGAAAAGGGAAAGTCTACAACTTTTTTTCAAAATGTGACTCCTTTGTTGGCAAGGTTGTACATCAAGTCTTTAGAACTTTGCAGCAGTGAGAGACAGATGTTTTTTACGAACGCAAGGGAGCAGGGACAGTGTACAAATTCCAAAGTGTGTATGATTCCTTATCTGTGTGGTGGACATGCAGTCAATATAACAATGGTGTGAGAGCAGAATATGTTTTTTTCTCCATGCCCTTAGCTGTCAGTCTCTCAAACTTTTCCCCCCACGGGCCCCCTGTGGCATCTGGCCCCCCCTGCAGAGGCATCCCTTGCAGGGTCTATTGTTACGCCCATGAAAGTGAACCTCCAGACTAAAAATCGGCTCAGCAGCACTGAAAAGGCCTGGTGTTTCTTTAACAGTTTCACAGCATCAGAACTTTGTTTCTCTTATACAAGCCTCATTTTTAGCTGCACAGAAGAAAACTGCCCGGGCATTTTTCCCCTGATGCTGTGGAGAGCATGATGGGATTTCTGATGTTGTTGTTCTCGTTCTGATGTTTTGGTGCAATTTTTTTTTTTACATTTTGAATTTGACATTTGAAGCCTAGCACATGCAGCTGGGAAGAGTGATCAGGACACAGGACAGTTGGAACTGTGTCTCCTGCTCCTTGTCACCTCCTTTCAACCAAAAAGATGGCTGCCCCCATGACAAAGATGGCAGCCCCCATGAATCACAAACATTTGCCTGTTCTTTTAAAACAGGATGGGTAAAAGATTATATTACCTATCTATTCTAATTAACATAACTAATTTAACTTAATGACAGTATGTTTGTTTAGGCTGAAGTTCCCCTTTAAGCAAAAAAGTAATCTTTTAAAAGTGCAGCCGGAGTAGCTGCGAATTCTCTGTAGTAACAGATAGGTTTCATTAAAAGGAAAAACATAATAAAACACAAAAAGAGTGCAGCTATGGGGATAGTGTACACTAATAAGTGATGCTATAAATATATAGAGCATAGGGCATCTAGGCTTTATTACAGGCTTCAAATATAAATCCGCGACTGGGCACTGGGCAACACCACAGCACTATTTCTGTGATTTTAAGTTAATTCACATTCTGTGTTGTTTTTTGTCTTTTAGATTATCTATCTATCTATCTATCTATCTATCTATCTATCTATCTATCTATCTATCTATCTATCTATTTGTCTATCTCTCTATCTACCTTAAAAACCAAGGCAGCAGCAGCAGCTTGCACAACATGCCTCCTTTACGCCTTTCCAGCCCTGCATCTCCCTCATCTGCTGCCATTTAAGATGATGATAATGCTTTCATAAATCTGAGGGTGTCTTTTAGTGTCCGTATAAAAAGCAGAGGAATAGATAGCAGTAAATCTGTGTGCCTGGCTGTATATTATCCTCAGCAGCTGACTCTCTTTGACCTTTCCTGCTTTATGAGGTTTGTTCGTCTCCCCCTGGTATATTTTGCTGTGATCAGGAATTCCCAGCTGTTGATAGGATATTTCTTAGATGCCACAAGAGGGCGTTACAGACCCAGGAAATGGAGCACAGAACATTGTTGAAAAAAATGGATCAGGCAGTAGGAAAAATAAAGTGTTGAATTTGTTTTGTGAGTGTCACTTTGGAATCGGACAATATAATTATTTTAAATATGAAAAATCGATTGCGTTTCCTCTGCTCCCTCTCCCACTGAAACTAGTCAGTGTGTGGGTGTTTGTATCCTTCTTGCTGAGTACCTGTAAGGGATGCACAGTCCCACGTGTGGTGACATTGGCGTGTTTCAAAAGAGGATTCTTCAGTCTTGGATATTTTCACCACACTTATTGTTCAGGTCCAGTATTTGTTACAAGTTCTATATCGGTCGTGTAGTGTGCGTGAGATACGTGTACAGACAAACTCAGGTGAGCTCATACTTACAATTGAATCATTAGATGACCTCTTACTGCAGGGGTGTAAAACTCAAATACAAGGTGGGCTAAAAAAAAATTGAACACTGGGACGAAGTCGCAGGCCAACCTCAATGTCTAGTGGCCACTTCCCTCCCTCTCCCTCCCTTATGAAGTTCTCTGGTGTCTAATGGCCCCCCTCCCTACCCTATATAGTTCCCTGGTGTCTAGTGGCCTCTCTCCCTCTCCAACACAGTTCTCTGATGTATAATGCCTCCTCCCTCCCATATACAGTTGTCTGGTGTCTTATTCCTTTTCCCTCCACTATACAATTCTCTGGTGCTCAGTGCTCCTCCCTCCCACCCCTATACAGTTCCCTAGTGTTTAGTGGTCCTCCCTCCCCTATACAGTTATCTGGTTTTAAGTTCTCCCCATACAGTTTTGGGGTGTCTAATAACAACTGTATAGGGGGATGTCCCTTAACAACGGCAAATAGTGATGAAAATTCAACTTGGAAAGATTAGTGATACGTTTTTGAGCAAAGTGAAGAATCGGCTATTAACCTTTTTTTTGTCTCAATCTAGCAAATAATTAGTTTTTATGGTGTGCCTAGCCTATTAGAGTAATCTATGTTTTTTTGACTAATGTTCCACTTTCAGCAATATTTATCTCAGGTACATTTGACAGTATTGTAGAAGAAGGAGATATGATATGAACCCTGCCTGCATTCATAGACTTCACTGTGAAATGCTGTGTCAGAGTTAAGTATGTTAAGTAGGGATGCTCATTCGGATTCCACAGAAATGCAATTTCCGGAATTCCGATCGGAATTTGCATTTCCGCATCGGAATGCGGAAATCGGTAATGCAAGTGCTGTAGGCGGATTTCCGCCGGAAATCGCGGAAATTTCCGCTGGAAATCGCGGAAATTCCACCCGACTTTAACATTGATTTTCTCAAAAACTATAAGGTCTTTTTGAAAACTTTTTTTTTTTTGCATCTTGTTCACAAGATTTATTTTAATAAACCCTGAAAATGTGGTGTTTCTAGGACTTAAGGGGGGCTTTACTATTAACTGCTAAAGTCGGCGGATTTTTACTGTAATGTAAAATGCAGAAAATCTGCTTCTGCCTATTTTCTGCATTTTACATTACAGTAAAAATCTGTCGACTTTAGCAGTTAATAGCAAAGCCCCCGTAAGTCCTAGAAACACCAAATTTTCAGAGTTTATTAAACAGAATCTTCTAAACAATATGCAAAAAAAGTTTTCAAAAAGACCTTATAGTTTTTGAGAAAATCGATGTTAAAGTTGGGCGGAATTTCCGCGATTTCCGGCGTAAATTCCGCATTGGAATTCGGAAATTGGTAGCGGAAAGCGGAATCGGTAATTGGTACATGCCTGAATGCGGATTTACCGCGGAATCGGAAATTGGCATTCCGACCATCCCTAATGTTAAGCAATCTTATTCCCTAGCACAGTGTGCAGTATGAATAAGAGAAAATAGGTGTTCAGGTTCACACATAAAAGGTGCCCAGTCCTGTCCTGTCAGTTTTTGGCAGTTGGTATTAGTTTTGTATGAGTTTTCTATGGCTTTTTTCACACATACCTCAGTTTTGTATGAGTTTTCTATGCGTTTGTCCACACATACAATGTGTGCATTTCCAGTCCAACCCAGCCCTGTCAGTTTTATATAATTTGTGTATCAGTTTTCAGTGCATGTGTTCACACATAAACGCTGTACAGTTTCAATCTTGTCAGGTAAAACTGATAGAAAACTGATGCAAAACGAAACTGATGCAAAACGAATGGAAAACTGACAGGACTGGACTGGAAATGTATAGATTTGTGTTGTGTGAACCAAGCCCACTTCCAGAGACTTTCCGCCCACATCTAGGATTTTACCTCCACAGATGAGGAGAGGAAACTCTATATCCTACTGGGGAGGAGGAAACAACCGTGCAAATAGCTGCCTGATATGTCACAGCCTGCCACCAACTGAGAGGATCATGATACCACATGGACTGTACACCCCCAATACCCCCCATGGACTGTATATCCCAGCCCCCTATATTGTCCCTTGCATCCCCCACACCCTAAGGACTACATACCCCAACCCCCTATATCCTTCCCTTATTCCCACACCCCCCATGTCAATGCTTTGTCTTGCTTTGGCGCAATGCTAAATGTATTTGGTCCTGCCAATAAAGCTTTTTTGGATTGGATTGGACCTTCACTACAGCCGGGGGAGAGACTGCTGGACTTTCCTCTCAGAAAGATCTAAGCCAGAAGCATAGCAATTCTTATCACCTGCCTATAATACTTCCAATTTGAACACTTTAAGAATAGTTTTCAGTGAAGCTCTGAGAATGTATTCTTTGTGCCTCTACACACAACTCTTGTAGCCTCTTCTAATGCTATTATGAGTCTATTATTGTGCTTTAATTAACAACGGCACTATACCCAGTTCCTGGAAATAATGCTGTGTGACTGCATGGGAGGTTGCCATGGATACTGTGGTATTTGGTGGATTGATCTGTAGTCTGGTAAAACTTAATACAGATTTCAGAATGAGTGTCTCTGTGTCATGCCGTGACCATATAATTCATGCAAGCAGTATATTTAAAGCTCAACACCAGAAATGGAAATTTAAAAAACCTACCTATGTCTCATTTCCCATATAAAAGTCAATATTTATTTAAAAATGCAAAAAAGCTTTCAGTAACTCAGAAGCCGATGGAGATAATCGCTACATTAGAAAACATTCTTACATACATGTACTGGTATACAAATAAAGGTCACATTAATAGAAACATTCCAGAGGAAGATGCAAAAGAAACACGTAAACATCAGGCAAAGAAAAAACAGCGATTAGTTTATTATCTCATCTGCCTTGCTTGGTGTTGGGCCGCGTTTGCTTTGTGATAGCTGCAGTTTTCCACAATACCACTTGTCCTCATTGTTCTGAAAGAGATGCCATGGAGGACAATTCGCAGTGTCTAGAAAGACTGCAGAATCTTTTCATCACACTGAACCCAGCTTTTCATCTCACTTTAACACTGTTCTTTTCCTTTTTATAAAAAAATGGGAAATAGCAAAGTGAAGCATAAAAGTATAAGAATGATGGAATGAGGTTGCCACAGTTAGGGTGAAATGCCAAACCAAAGGAGTCCAATGGGAAATAAGTAAAAAAGAAAAAAAGATATACTGTATTTTTGGACTATAAGACTCACTTTTTCTCCCCCAAAAGTGGAGAAAAAAAAGTCACTGCGTCTTATAGTCCAAATGCAGGGAGTTCCTGACTTGTGAACACCTGCCAATACGAAGCTCCAACCCGCCGCAATGTTGGGGACTCCCTGTATTGTGCCCATGCAGAGGAGGACACATGGGGACAGAGGACACAAGGGAACACCAAGGGGCATAGAGGAGGACAGAGGTAGACACAAGGGGGGACACAGGGAGACACAAGAGGTACTCAGGGGGCATAATCCACAAGATGCCCCTTCACCATGGATGCACCAGGTTTAGTATATATTTTTTCCCCTGGTTTTCATCCTTTAAACCTAGGTGGGTCTTATGGTCAGGAGCGTCTTATGGTCTGAAAAATACGGTAATAATCTCCTAATTGCTAATAAGAACTGTTAAGGAAAAGGCAGGATTAGCAAATCGCTTTTTCTAGCAGCTGACCTACTTAAAGCAAAACTAGTGAAAAGAAACGAATAATAAGATAAAAAATTGTATCTTTAGTCCTAATCCTAAATAGGATTTTCCTGGGAACCTATAGTTTTAATTTGCATCTAAAAGTAAAAAATGTTAGTTTGGATCTCTTAATATTTTGCAGGGTTGATGCTAGGATCTTGTAAGATATGGGGACCAGGAAAGAGAAAATAAGAAGCATGCTATGCACACTATGCACACAACTTACAGTGATCATGGGGTCAGGAGCCAATGAAACAGAGCTCTGCCGTCATAGCGATGGCCAGGGACGGATTTACCATAAGGCACTGTAGGCACGTGCCTACAGGCGCCTGATGATAGAAAGGCTGCTCACTCCCTTCCCCAAGTGCGTCCCTTCTTCCTTCCCTATGCAGAATCCTGATGAGAATGTAGATGAGAGGTTACTTACCCAGCTCGGCATTCTACTGCTGAGATCTCCCTTCAGTCTGGGCACCTCTAGCTACCTATTACTTGCTGGCACCTCTAGCTACTTTATATTGAGGGTACTTCTTGCTACCTAATACTAATGGGCACCTGTAGCTACCTATGACGGGCAAAGGAAGTAAGGGAGAAGTGACAGTTGGGCTAGCCAGCACACTGTTCGGCAGGTTTTTCGGCGGGTATCTTCATGGAGGGCAAAGTCTGAGGTGCCATGACATCTGTGCCTATAGGCTCCTGTAATGTACTGTAAATCTGGGCCTGGTGACGGCAGAGTGAGGGGCATGCAGCGAGGGCCAGATCCGCACGAGCGGCGAGAGCGGCGGGTCTGCATGGCGTGATAATTGAAATCTATGTCCTAGCAGGAATAAGCAGCCACAAACAGGGTGTAGATTTCATTTATCACGGTCCGGAAGCGGTTAAGCAACACAGCTACACATACACTCTAACACCACTTTATTGGAACCTGACACTCATCACATCTATGGCGTTCGGCAAAACTTGTGACCCTATTGTGTACAGTCTCAACATCACATGGCATCATATCTCAGCTTGAAGCGAAGCAAGGAAGCATGCGAGGAGCGACAGAGGAGCAGTGCAGGTATACTTGCGTGACCAATTGTGGTGGCAGGTCATGGACTAGGCAGAGAAGAATGGCACCAGGGTGATTCCAGATCGGTTGCCCTTACAGCCGTTTCGCCCATATATCATATATACAGCCACACATACAGCAAACATGGTCAATTTTCTCTCCATCATCACATACAAGTTATGATGTCCATATTACTGGCTGTTCTTCAGATCTTATAGGGGTCTCAAAAAATGGCAGACTGAAGGTTCTGTTGCTAAAAAGTAGGATGCTACTCTTGGGCTAGGTTCACAGTGAGTGTGGTGTTCTTTGTGAAAGCAAGAACACAACCAAAAAGGAAAGTCACACCACATGTTATCTGCTTGTTGTGTCGCAAACAGTGAAGCATACATTCAATAAACAGTATGCTTCACTCTTACTGTTAACGTGTGTGTTTTGCATTGCGATGCCATATGCCATTATACTACAATGGTCGCACTGTAAACATTGCACAGGGGTTGCATTGCAATGCGGCCGTTACGTTGCACTGGAAACGCCCAACTGTTAATGAAGCCTTGGGTATTTTTAGAATTGCCAGATCTCTTGGCCAAATTTCAATTACACTAGGTGCTTTAAAAAAAGCCCGACTTTTTGAATGGTCTCACCATAGACTCATCCAATAAATAATAAATAAAGTTTATATTATTATATATTCCCATGAAGACTAAGAGCTTTTGGTGTTTAAAGTTAACTTGAACTGTGCGTTTCTCCTGCATGAACCATCCTATGCCTACACTGAATTATAATTAAATAGAATACGCTTAAACCACAACATGTGTGTGTTATAATCTCCAAGCTCGCTGTAGGAAACCGTATCTGCATAAGATGTATAATTGATAAGTTTTCTTATGATTTAAATATGGGGATAAAAATGTCCTCAGTGATACGTCTGTTTAAAGTTAGAAGAGACTGGATGTTGCGGGGCGTGCTTTGTACTATGGCCTGCGCAGAGTCTTGGATGATCAGCTCTGTCACTAACACCAGCAGCGAGAAGGACAAGGTGGCATGAGGGACATTAGCTGGTGCCTGGGCGATTGGGATGCATCCGGCGTACGGCCAGTGCCTCCCATCATTCCCCTGGCTCTGCTTTTGACAGGTGAAAACTCACTCATTAAGTGGAATTTTATTCATCCGTCTTTTATCATGTATTATTGAACACGGCATGTAAAGAGTGCAGGAACTTTCAAAGGAAATGAAATCTTAAGCAAACATCAAGCAGGCTTGATACAAGTGGCGTTGGACTGAGAAGCAGACTGCCTTAATATAGCAGTAATGAGGCTCATTCAGGCTTAAATCAGTGCTAGGAGTAAAGTATTGCCGGGCTTCAGGAAAACTATATTTCACACTGCTCTCAGCATTCTGATTCTTACCTATGCCTTGTTGTCACTCTCCATCTGATTATTGATGGGTAACTATGTTCATAACTATGACTTAAGAATAAGAAAACAAACTATGACCAGTATTCACTAAGCTCATCTCTAGTCTTTAATAACAATTCTGTGCTGTATTTACTGTTATCACCATGGCGATGAAGCATGTAGTATTCACTAAGAAATTTACCCTAGGCAAACCTTAAAATAAGGATTCTGTCTTTAAGTTAAGGAGAGATTTCTAAAGTTAAGATTTCAATCCTCAAAATAACAACACAATTCTAAACTTAAAGACAAGATGCTAATTCACAGAGAGGAATGCAAGTGTAAAGTGTGTGAGGAGTTATCACCTGGCCAGAGCTGTCGTTAAGTGGAGTGTTACTACAGACTGGAATGTAAAGTGAAGCATTTTGAGCTGTCTGCTTTATTTTTTATGCAGAAGGGGACTCTGTATTGACAGAAATAAACACAGAAGGCACAGAGAGAGAGAGAGAGAGGGAGGGAGAGACACAAGGCATATGTGTATATATATACACACACACACACACACACACACATGCACGCACGCACGCACGCACGCACACACACACACACACACACACACACACACACACACACACACACACACAGCCACAGCCACAACCTCTCTCTCCCCTTCCCTTTCTGTCCTACGCAGGCTAGCTGTAATTGTCCTGGCAGCAGGTGGGGTGGAACTACATCTTGTATGCATGTGCTCCTCCCCTCCCTACCTACTGCAAGTGAGAATAACTACAGAGGGGATAACTTAAAGAACAACTATCAAATAAATTGTAATTACCTCATTCATTTAGAGCTCTAAGCCAGAAACACTCGAAACCCTTTCAGAGGTCTCTCAGCACAGTGTGTGTGAAAAAATAGCGTTGTTTATACCAGCTGAATGGGGGGAGGCAGAGCTGTAATATGTAGCTCGTTTACACTTCTCCCTAGCTGTACACTGTTTCCTTTAGACTGTGTGGCAGAGAGAGACAAACAGACAGGAAAGCACAGAGCTGCAGGTGATGATTATTTACACACTAGTTGAAGCTATATTTTTGCTTTATATCAATTTGAACACATTTTTCTCACAGTTTTACTGCTAGCGAGGTATGTCTCTGTATGCTGGATATGCTGGGCACAGTCTTCTATAGCAATGCCCACAGTGACTCTTCTCTGTCATTTTTTTCTTCACACAAATGAAAAGATGAAAACAAGCCCTTGTATTGCTATTTGCTAGTAATAACTGGAAATGTATGTGGCATTTAGAATTTAGCTCACTTTGATAGTTGTCCTTTAAGCACTGTGAAAACTTATCACTAGATGTTAATAAGACAAGCTTCTTTAGTGAATTCACACTTAAAATACCAATAGATGTGAAGTGATTTTTCACCTGCCTTACATTACTAGTAGTGTAGTGAATTGTGGCCTATGTTTTTGAATGACTGTGCTTGTGTATTGCAGTGAGTCTTTGCCAGAAGAGACACTGAGGAGGGCCAAGCAGATTGGGTTTTCTGATCGGTATATTGGAAAATGTCTTGGTTTGACTGAAGCACAAACCAGGGAGCTTAGACTAAACAAGAATGTCAAGCCTTGGGTCAAGCAGGTGAGTAAACTCTGCTCAATAACACATTGGCCTTATATAACGCATTTTTCTTAAGCCAAGTAACGTTATGGAACATAAGTGATCCTGCATTTTTTATGAAAAATTGTCTACTGGTAGAAGGCAAATCTTTCCATAAAAAGCCATTTTTGGTGGTCTTGATTATGGAATTATTTTACATACAGTGGAGGGGGAGGTAGGAAAGAGAGCCCAGGGTTAAATTTGCACTGGGACCCACTGCACTGTATCTACACCACTGCAGCCCCATAGGAAATTTGTGCTGGTGGTCTTGCCCTAGGCACACTTGTACAAAAGAACACTCCCTCACCAGAGACACATAATTTGTATTTTGCCTGGATTGCAGTTTTCATCTAGTCTCTCTCCAGGGCATAGGCAAGTGCTTAAAGAGAACCAGAGATGAAGCACCCTCATGTATTTTACCATATATATCAATGGGAACATGACAGTAAACACCTACTCTGCTCTTTGTTTCATTCTTCACTGGTTAGTCTCCCCCTCCTGGCTCTGGATTCCTGCTATGTATCCTCGTAGCAGGAAAGCAGAGCCACAAGGGGGCACGCTTGGGCTTGAAAAGACATCACAGAAGCAATAATCATTTGGGGCAAAGCTAGACTGAATGCTCAGTCGGGGATTCTTATCAGAGCTAATAATAGACAGACTAACCAGTGCAGGATTAAACAAAGACCAGGGTAGGGGTTTACTGTCATGTTCCCATTGATATATATGGTAAAATACATGAGGGTGTTTTGTCTCTGGTTCTCTTTAAGTTGCCTTGTGGATGATCGGGCTCTGCAACCAATGCTTCCACCGATAACGGCTACATGATAGCAGAACTCCGAGTGCTACTTACTGATTTCCGGAGCCAATATCCTGGGTTCAGTTTCATGACAGCTGAACCCTTTTAACCCGATTTATCTGTTAGCACTCGGCCCCGGCTGAGGGGGAATCCACCAGACACTGACTCAGATGCAATTATCAAAGATTTATTTGTGACCTAACAGTGGCCACTGGTAGCTTCAGTCAACCAGAAACACTTCAACAACACAATGCACCTCCCTTGCACAGGTCAAAATACACAATCTTCTCCTTTTCACAGCCGGTGCACCGGTAAAAGCTGCGGAATAAAAAGGTTAAGTTACATAGAAATGATATATGAAAGTTGAGCTACAAAGGTCTTCTTGTACAATAATCACTTCACAGCATGTTTACATCACAGTACCATTGCTGGGGCATAGGGGCTTGGGATGGGAAAGGTCTACTGAGCAATTTAGTTCCTAAACAGTTTTCAGTGCCTTGTAGCTAAGTCCAAGCTATTTTGCTCAGCAAAACCTAGGGGGAACTCGTAACTCTTTTCAATATGGTACTCATTTCAACAAAGAAAAATATAATGGTATTGAACAGTTTCCACAGTTCGTTGGTTGGCAATATGGCATCAAAAAGAATGTTTACTTTACTCAGAAGACCTCTCAGACTCTTTACCCTTTGTACCATATCACTCCACTCACTCTACTCTTAAGTACCACCTGTTTGGATAGGGCCTCCCAAAATAACAAACAAAATAAAATATAAATTAAATAATCAAAGAGGGTTATAAAAATACAAATAAGGAAAATAAAGCACAAAAGTGACCAATGCACCCAGCTATGCCACCAATATCACCCTCCCACAATATAACTCTCTTTATATGCAATTTGAACTTTTGGCTGAATAAGCTCTAATTTTGTAACGTTGCAAAACTTGTAATCCAACTTAGCTGACTCTGTATCTTTGTCAGGCGTCACTTCACCTTTCACTTCAGTTCACTTTAGCAACAATAGATGCAATGAAAATCCTCCCTCACTTATCTTCTTTAATGCTGACAAGTCGCAGACTCAATTATCTCTCACTGACAGGTTCTCTTTATTCTCATGGCCTTTGTTATCTTTTCTCTTCTCTGAGACTGTGCACTTAGTAACACACATAAATAACACTTTGGTTCACTTCTAATATCGGACTCCTGGTAAAACTTCCGAACACAGCAGCTGAAGAGCACATGAACTTTAACTCTTGACTTGAAACAGACTGACAGGAACTATGTCTCTAAATCCACTGCGAGCAGTTGGCTGTGTCAACTCTGCGGGGAACTTAAAGAGACTCCGTAACAAAAATTGCATCCTGTTTTTTATCATCCTACAAGTTCCAAAAGCTATTCTAATGTGTTCTGGCTTACTGCAGCACGTTCTACTATCACCATCTCTGTAATAAATCAACTTATCTCTCTCTTGTCAGACTTGTCAGCCTGTGTCTGGAAGGCTGCCAAGTTCTTCAGTGTTGTGGTTCTGCTATGAACTCCCCCTTCCAGGCCCCTCTCTTCACACTGCCTGTGTATTATTTAGATTAGGACAGCTTCTCTCTTCTCTCTTATCTTTTACAAGCTGGATAAATCCTCCTCTGAGCTGGCTGGGCTTTTTACATACTGAGGAATTACATACAGGCAGAGCTGTCTGCACTCTGCAGGAAGAAACAGCCTGACACTTCAGTGGAAGATAGCTGCAGGGGGAAAGAAACACACAAATGATCTCTTGAGATTCAAAAGGAAGGCTGTATACAGCCTGATTGTGTATGAATGTATTTTGTATGTGTGGACATACTGTACATCAACCTACTTCCTGTTTTGGTGGCCATTTTGTTTGTTTATAAACAAACTTTTTAAAACTGTTTTTAACCACTTTTAATGCGGCGAGGAGCGGCGAAATTGTGTCAGAGGGTAATAGGAGATGTCCCCTAACGCACTGGTATGCTTACTTTTATGCGATTTTAACAATACAGATTCTCTTTAATGGAGGCTGATAATGTCTTTGATGACAGCAAGGCCTGCCCACTTAATATACTTCATATAGCCAGCAGCAGATTCCTTTACTTTAGCTGGCAGCTCTATCTTGATCAACAACTGAATTATCATCACACTGTCTCTGCTTCTTTAAAACTTTCTCACACAGGCAGTCTTTAGTATCACCACTTTGATCACCATATGCCTCTTCAGTACTCTGGGTTGCTATCTTCCATCTCAGCAAACCTCCACTGAACACTGGCCTCTATCTGAACACACACTGTGGCTTGTAGTTGGCTCTAAGGCCTATACTCATCTGGGTTGCCGGAGTCTCTATCTTTCCGGGCTAGCTTGGATTTGGTCTGTACTCGCTGCCTCTGGCTTCCTCACTCTGCTGTAGCCTCTGTAGTGCCGCCGGGTCCCCTCTACCTCATGGGGTGACTGCTGCGGCCGTTCTCCCCTTTGCCTCCTCTCCCGCTCTCTCCGCAGCCTCCTGACTCCTCTCAGCGCTCCTCTCTGACTCACACTCTGGGGGGCTCTGAACTGGCTACAACCAGTTCCCTCCAGCTAGATCTCCCACGCTCTGCCCCTCCGCGCCTGCGCTGTATTCCCTGACAGGCCGTGCGGGGCTTCTGGAAAGTTCCACTGCTCTGTGTACCTGGTCGCCTAGCAACCAGTCTGATGCGACCATCTCAGCGCTTCAGTTCCTCTCTCATCATGCACCGTTTTAGTTCCACAAGCTAACATCTAAGGCGAAATTTAGCCTTAGATGTTGAAGTCACCACACACATAGAAATGCATTAGAAAATCTTGTGACCCTCTTTTAGAGGGTTACAACTTGAGAGCTACTTACAGACCTTCACTGCATTTCAGAACTCAGCTACATTTTAGCCGAATTCCGTGGAGCACCACTTATAGTCCACTATTGCAGCTTGTTGTTCGTGTATTGCCACTAGCCAAAGTTCCACTATAGGATAGCCAAATTCTAGCGCCTCTGGCACCCATATTACTTGGTTGGCCCCATCATAGCCACAATTTACATTGTGGACTATTGCGACACCTCATTTTTCATGCTGGAGGGATTAGTTAACATGAGGGAAAAGCATCTGTGTCTTGTGTGATAGGGAACTGTCATGTTTTATAAACAAGGGATTGAAGAAGGGATTGGATGAAACAGACTTTTAATATTCAAACGTCATAACCGATTTTCCCTGCACGTTACAAATGCAGCATATTGCAGTATATCAGTATATATTACTTTGTATAGACTTATTTTATGTTTATAATGTTATAATGTTCGAATATACTATATACAGTGCTACGGAAGATGTTGGTGCTATATAAATACGAAATAATAATATCAACGTAAGTCTGTGACTTTGGAAAGAGGAAACTTTTGAGGTAGTGCTTATAGGACTTCCTGTGCTGCTTTACCTCCGATGGACTCATGCGAGCATAGATGCAACCTTGAAAATGAGCAGGTCAGAACAGTGGAAGGAGAATAAGGTTCCAGTTAAAAGCAATTATTTATTAATTCTGCAGTGTTAAGGTAACTGAAGGACAGAACAATTGCTTACGCATTTAAAACCTCTAAGGGTCCTTATTCATAGCAGTTATACCTTCAATTCATTGTTCTGACCTGTTCCAATTCTGGTTTATCTCCCTGTGCACTGTGTTCCTGTACACTTGTCTGAACAGGAGCATCTGTGTGATACGAGGAATCAAGCTATCTGGGATTGATTGTTTCTTTCCTTTGCTGTTAGGCTATATTATAAGTATGTATCTGAGATGGCTTGTAAGCAATAAGCATATGCAATACAAATTGTATGCACTGGAATGTGAGCCTTATTAATTTTTGTGCTAGCTAAGGTGATCTTGGAACGGAATCTCTTGATTAGGTGAGTATTTCAGACCTTTCTGCAGTAATTGTGACATAAATACTTCTTAGCTGATCTAACAATATGGCAGCCTAGCACACACTACCTCTACCGCAGCAAAGGATTAACTTAAAATAGGGCCCTAGGCAAGAGAGCAAATTTTGCTCCCCCTGCTGCCCATCTGGTTTCTTTGGTAAGGTAAGATAGGTTATGGGGATCAGAAAAGGTGCCAGCTAGGCCCCTGGACACCAAATAGGCCCTAGGCACCTGCCCAAGTTGTTTCGTGCACGATCCAGCTCTGGTTAGAGGAGGGTTTGTTAGTACATGGAAGGAGAATACCATCTTTTACTATTGGAGGTTGAAAAGCTGTTGGGGGTAGCTATGTAAGGGAGAAGCATGTTGCTAGGATATGGAAGAGGAATAGTTTTCCTATTTGGCTGGTGTTATGTTACTGAATCAGAGCCAGTGGCGTAACTACTGGGCAGAAGCATATGTACAGTATGGAAAGCTTGTCTTGTCCCCTTGGTCCTTGAATTTAGGGTGCACTATGAAGGACACAAACTATGCTGGCCATACCCTAGATCAACCCGTGCAGTGCAGCCTGGCAACATGTGATGTCAATTATTAAAGGACCACAACTCATCTTTGGCCCCTTGCTCTATACTCTCCAAGTGTCACTGGGCTGGGAACAGTCAGGGCCTGGCTGAGGCAGAGGCGAGAGAGGCTGCAGCCTCAGGCGCAGTGTAGGAGAGGACACATAACTCACTCAGCTATCATTCCCCTATTGTATTTGAAGCAGGGAGAAATAAAGAAAGGGGATTAATGGCACTGACTGCAAGCCAGATAACAAGAGATGAAGCTGTTGTGGGGTTGGGGGCCCTGGGGCGGCTCTTAGTCTAATAGCTATGAGTGTGTGATGGCTGGGGTGGGAGGGATGGAGGGGCGCACTTTGGTGTCTCAGCCTTGGGTGCTGGAGGACCTTGTCCCATCTCTGGGTACAGTGGCTGTTATTGAAGTCTTTCATAGGTTGCTCTCTGTTACTGGATCCGTCATGGGATGCTGTCTGTTTCTGGACTGTGCCATGAGGTGCTGATGCCAGAACCATCACACCACTGTTGCACTTCTCTGCATGGGGAGATAAAGGATGAGAGGTGGCTACTGTGGGTGCATAGGAGGTTGTCCTTATGGGACAGAGTTAAGAAGGGGGCCCTTTTTCTTGCTGGGGCTTACATAGTTTGAGTCAGTGGAATTGTTCTCCAAAAGTATTTTGACTCTTGGGAATCTATTTGATAAACTTTTCTCTTGAGTTTTCTCATAGAAGATACAATTTAATCTTTTCTACAAAATAATTATTCAGCTTCTGGCAATTAAAAATAGTAGGTAAAGAAGTAATATCAAACTTATTATGAGTATTTCCTTGTTGGCTGGGGGCCTAAATGATGTTTTATTGTTAAAGCGTGAAAACAACTCCAGTGAGAAAACTACAGAGAAAAATAAGTTGAATAGGGGCCCTGGACTTTAAAGTGGGATCTAGGGCACAAAGGGAATCTGAATGCACAGCAGTACACTCACTGTACCTCACCTAGAGCAGGATCATCCACCAGGCTACCTAGGCAGGTGCTTGAGGCCTAGCAGGTGTCAAGAGTCCCAACAGGCACCTTCTTTGACCTCTCTTCATTTCAGGTTACCAAAAGGACCACAATGGGGTGCAAATCTACTACCTTGCCTAGGGCCCCCGATACATCTTAATCCATCCCTGAACTCACCCCAACATATAGCTCTTTTCATGCTACAGCTTGCCTTCATTTTCAGAAATGCCGTTTAGCGTTCAATGGTTGCTACAAGCAAAACATACATTTCTCGGTTCTTTGATAAACACAGCTTATATTAAAATGTAATGGAAAACTCAAGTTGCTTCTACGGCCAGGGTAATGGTTACATGCGGCTGAGGACACCGAGGACATTACTAAAAAGCAATACGAAACGGTTTACATTTACATTCCTGTGAAGACAGATTACATTAACACAATATTTACACGCTAGAATTGAATAGGAAATATTGGACATGACCAGGAATTTCAATGATCTGGAAGGCAAAATTAAAATGCAGAGGGAGAACACTTCAGCATAAAACAAGAACCATGACTCCCTGGTCATACTTTGAAGCCTGGCTTGTCAAATCAGGAAATGCAGAGCTTCCTTACACATCCTCTAATCTCTCTGAACTTGTCAGCAGAGCCGAATGACAGTTCTAATGCAGCCCTTCCTAATCCTGTCAATTAATCTACGAGAACAATATGGTTCTTCTGGCTTCAGAAAATATTGTTAATAAAGGAGGACCTGATTTATCAAAGATTCCCCCTGGCTAGAATTCAATGGAGAACATAAGTGATCCTGCAAACCTGGAGTGGACTCATTTAACCTCAGTAGCGGTAACCCCGAGTCTTGGGCAAGAAATCTGCAGCTCAGAGCAGTAAATCCGAGCCTGACTCGGAGTAGCCATCAGAAGTCATATGTAGTCTTTGTACAGGGGGCGTTTGCAACCAGTGGCGTAGCAATAGGGGGTGCAGAGGTAGCCACTGCATCGGGGCCCTTGGGCTAGAGGGGCCCACCTCTCAAACACAGTATTAGCTCTTTATTGGTCCTGTGCTAATAATATTCACTTCTATAGTTGATTTGAATTATTGATTATTAACACACAGTTTCCCATCCCCTCCATGCACCTCTGAAACTTGGCCTTTATAGGGAACCCCCGCCCCCCGATAGGGTTCCAATTCCTTTGATCATTAGTGGGGAATTCTCGGAGGATGAACAGTCCTGGATCAGAGAGATCTGTGAGGACACGGGGGAAGATAAAGAGATCTTTTCCAACAGGGGGCTTGAGGTCCCTTCGTATATAGGGCCTACATCTAAGTTCAACCCACAAATTCCCCCAGGATCTGTGTTAGAGGTTTTCTGTGATAGGGTTAGAGAGGAAGTTCGAGCACTGTTTTATCCAGAACCAAAGCAAAATCTTACAGCAGGAGAGAAGCAGGCCTTAGTATGGTTAAAAAAACAAAAGGAAGTTGTAATCAAGCCTTCTGATAAAGGTGGAAATATTGTGCTGTGGCCAAGAACCATGTATGAGGCAGAATGCCTGGGTCAATTAGAGGATGGAGTTACTTACAGGAAACTACGCACAGACCCCACGGAGAGTCATATGAAGAAGTTAAAAGACCTACTCAAAGGGGCTGTGGAGATGGGTATCATGAGCCGTTGTTCGGCAAACAAACTTATTCCAGTGAATCCCAGGAAGCCAGTATGGTATTGCATCCCGAAGGTGCATAAGAACTTGGAGTGTCCTCCAGGACGTCCTATTTGCTCGGCAATTGGATCAGTATTTGAACGTCTCTCGCAATTCCTAGATTACAAACTTCGACCGATTGTGGAGGCACTCCCATCCTTCCTTCTCGATTCCACTGATGTCCTCAATAAGCTTTCTGAATTTGATTGGAGGGAAGGCTATGCATTGGCAAGCATTGACGTTACCTCTTTATATAGCAGGATTAGACATAATGATGGATTAGTGGCTGTAAAGTCATTCCTGCCTTTGTTACAGGAGAGTCCAGAGGAGAATTCGTTTGTGCTGTCTGGCCTAGAGGCGGTCCTGACCGGTAACTCCTTCCTCTTCGACGGGCGGTGGTACCATCAGGAGGTTGGCACAGCGATGGGGACCCCTGTGGCCCCTACGTTTGCCAACCTCTTCATGGGACATTGGGAGCTCGAGCAGGTTTTTTCCGGGAGGGGTTGGGGTGCCGCTCGGGTCCGCCTCTGGGCCAGATACATAGACGACATTCTAGTAGTTTGGGCAGGAAGCCAAATGGAATTTCAAGATTGGATTGGTGTCTTAAATCAGAATGACATTAATTTACATCTGACCTATAGTTGGGGGAATTTAGAATTGGATTTTCTGGACTTGAAGCTGACAGTGGTGGATAACAAGATTACCACAAGTACTTACAGAAAGGCCACAGCGTCCAATATGGTACTACATGGTGAAAGCTATCACCCGACTAGGTTGAAAGACAGCCTGCCATTTAGCCAGATGCTACGTATGAAACGAAACAATACAAGTGAGGCAGTAGGGCAACAGCAGATATTGGAAGTCAAGGAAAAATTCAGGGTTCGTGGATACAAGGAGAAAGTGCTAAATTCGGCAGTGGCCAGAGTGGATAAGTTGGAAAGAAAAAATCTTTTGAGAAAAAAAGAAAAATCTAGGAAGGATTGCTTTTTTATGCACTTTTCACATTCCCCCTTAGGAGAACATATTGCAGGAGCTATTAGACGAAATTGGGGACTTTTGAGAACAGATCCACTACTCAAAGATAAATGCTCTCAACCACCTTGTATCTCATTCAAAAGATGTAAGAATCTCAGAGACCATCTAGTGAAAAGTGAATACAGAACTGAGCAAACTAGAACATGGTTAAATCGATCTAGAATTCTGGGGAATTACCCGTGTAATAGGTGCATGTACTGTAGATACCTTAAACGGGGAACAAGGTTCTCATTTTTAAACAAAAATTATGAGATTCAACATTTTTTCAATTGTCGGACAGAAATGGTGGTGTATGCAGTGACATGCCCTTGTAATTTCATGTATATAGGAAAGACAACCAGACCAATGGGAGAAAGGTTCTCTGAGCACTTTAGATCCATTGGTAATGGGAAGGGTTCAAAGAGGTTGATTGAGCATGTTATAAAATTTCATGGGGGTAACCCAGAATGCCTGAGATTTTTCGGGATTGATAAATTCAGTGAAGATCTAAGAGGGGGATATAATGGAGATGAAAAGTTGCTACAAATAGAAAGTAGATGGATTATTAGACTAGGTACGGAGGGCCCAGTAGGTTTCAATGATAGGATAGACATGGGTGTTTTTCTTTAAGGGTGACACTATGAGCAGATGGATCTGAGGGGGGTAGAGCAAAGAACCTTCCCCTTTGTCCATAGTGAGTGTCGAGGGGTGGTACGATCTATTTGTCATGTTGTTGTATTTGAACCAATGATTTAGCAATCTGGGTTAGGTTTGGGGTGAACCCGACCTACCTAGCGTGAGATATTGAGGTTCATGAAAATGTATATATATAGACATAGATTCACCTCACCTGTGTATTGCAAAAGAAGTTGATTGATGAAATATGTAATGATTGACTGGAGTTTTTCTCCACTGCTATTCCCACTGAGGTCATATTTACTTAATATTCCTGGCATTTATAGATATGATTATTTAGATGATTAATTACTTATGTTTTTAACTGTTCATGATCAATATATGTTTTGTATGCTTCTTATTGTGCGGTCTGTGTTTACTGGGAGCCACAGTAAAAATCCTCTGGCCTTTCATTGACAGTTTTATATGTGGGTATGTAGTTTTCAAGTAGACCACTAGGTGGCATTGTAATTCACTCGTATAGTAATAACATATACAAGATGAAGTAATTTTGAAAAGCTCCACAAGATGGCGATAATCCCGGTTAGGACTTACGTAGCTTTGTATAAGACGTAAATGTATCATTGGATACAGCGCTTCGAGACTCCGCAGATGTATGCGGAAGTGTGTGCGTTCCACTAAGAGGAAGCACATGCCGAGAGGACGCACAGGAAGTTACGTAAGGGGAGTCAACGGAGTATTATTCACTACAGGTGAGCCTGTTTCAGGGACTTATTGCCATTGGTTAGGTGGTAAGTGGGGGGTGTGGCTTCCAGTATATACAGATGGTGGCAGGCACAAGGGGTCATACGGTCTCGAGAAAGCCCTCATAGCGGGGCGAAACGATCGTCGACCAGCCTCTGCACCTCCTGCACTACCTCACAACGTTAAGTATTGCTGCTTTGTTTTTTTACCTTCTGATGTTTTTTAAGAAAGTTTTGCATTAAAGATTGGACTTTTTATGGCGAAGTTGCTCCTGGATATCCCCTTTCTCTCTTGTTTGCATCACACCTCTGACACTGTGGTTGTCCTTGATTGGCTTTGGTGCGCCATATCAATTGTTATGTATAGAGTGCTTGGGGGGTCCCAATGCTAAACTTGCACCGGGGCCCACAGCTTCTTAGCATGCCACTGCAGCTCACCTCTCCCAGGATACAGAGGCCATCAGCCATTCTTCGGAGGCTCTCGATCCCTCCGATGAGATCACCCTCTGTTATCATGAAGACAGAAGGTGATCTCACTATAGGGGTGCCACCCGGTGGACAGAGGGAGATTGCAGCACTGGATCCAGCGAAGGTGAGTAATGTGCTGAGCTGCCACAGATTTCTCTGAACACTCTGATTTTTTTCCTGCTTTTAGGGTCTAAAAGTTTGTGAAAAAAAATGCAATGCTTTTAGACCCTAAAATACGGAAGTAATCATACCTCTAGAGAGGTTAAAGGGAACCGAAACTGAGAGGGATATGGACGTTTCCTTTTAAACAATACCAGTTGCTTGGCAGTCCTGATCTCTTTGGCAGCAGTAGTGGCGTAATCACACACCTGCAACAAGCATGCAGCTAATCCAGTCTGACTTCAGTTAGAGCACCTGATCTGCATGCTTGTTGAGGGGCTGTGGCTAAAAGTATTAGAGACCCAAATCCATATCCTTCTCAGTTTAGGTTCCCTTTAAATACTTTTAGTGTCACTGCTGTTGCCTCCATGCATTTTTAAGTGAGGATTTTTGATAGCTTGAATTTACTAAAGCAAACCTGAAGGGAAGGCTCTTGAGAGTATAGAGCATTCCTATTTCTCTGTCCGGCCTATCATTCCAGTGTTGTCCACTGGTAAAGCTGCTTGGTCAAGTAGCTCTTTGGTAGTTCTGAGGATGGGTACTGCGCATTCACAAGTCTGGACTCCTGCATGCTCAGTAGTGGTGCACTTATCCTCATCCTACTTGGGGGCGTGAGTAGTTCCAGATGGCTGTTCAACCGAGCAGGCCAAATAGCTTTATCAGTGGACACTGGACAGTGCTGGAACGGTAGGCCGGACGGAGAAACGAGAAGACTCTATACTATCCAGGGCTTTCCCTCTACTCAGGTAAGTATTAAATCTGAAGTGATTTTACTAAGTTTTGGTTTACTTTAAGCCTTTTAAATCCTTTTTTGCAATCACTCATGTCCCTCACAGCACCTATTTTTCCTGTGGGTGGTCATAAAAATTTCGGTGGTAGCGGCAATCCAGAGGGTCTGTAACGCCTCCTTCTAGAGCGAGGCGGTAACCCGGCGTTAGGGTAAGGGGGCAAGGCTGGCACCAGCTCTTGTGCTGTCTCTTCACCCCCTTGAAGACACGCCAGCATAATTCTGTTATTATGTGGCGCTGCGTGATGCTGGAGGGGATCAAAGTATTGGACTTTTTATGACAGATTTCATCCAGCAACAGCACCATCTAGGGGAAGCAAGTTTTCCTATATCGAGCTGTCCAACATTGAACCTATGGAGGAAACCGCCAATTGTCAAAGTCCGGTATAGGATTGGAAAGGGTTAAGCTTGGTTGCTGATGGTGTATTCATGCAAATGTAGTATCATAAATATTCTCATCAGTCTTTACTTTAGTTGAACATTAGCCAGTTAAAGGGAATCTGAAGTGAAAATAAACTTATGATATAATGATTTGTATGTGCTAAGAAATGAAACATTAGCAGCAGAGATATGAGTCTAATATTGTTTCCAGTACAGGATGCATTAAGAAACTCCAGTTGTTATCTATGCAATAGAGCTCCACTGATTTCTCTGACTTTCATAGTTGCAGAGAGCTCTGTCTTCTGAAGCTTATCTCAACTGTCTGTCACTGTTTTTTGTTTTTTCTGCGGAGAAAAGTTCAAAAGGTCATTAGCCTGCTCTGTGAAATCATTTGGAATGCTGAGTGTAGTGTGTAAACTGCAAATATTAGAGATTGATGCAATGTTAAAAAAAACTGAAAATAAAAATATGTCACTATTTTCTTTGCTACTAATGCTCTATTAATTATCCCTACTACACAACCAATTCATTATATCATAACTTTTTTTTTCGCTTCAGTTTTCTGTTGGTTTTGCAATTGATTGGCGGTTTTTAAAATCGCTCCCATTTGCTTTCATTATGAAAGTGAATGGGAGCAAATTTAAGAAACGCGTGTGAATGGGCCCTAAGGCCTTGTTCGCATTGCGTTCGGCACGCGTGTTCGTCCGTGGTGGGATTTTTTCTCTCCATTTTTTAAAGTGTTTTCCGTAGATTTTCTGCGCATTCGCTCGTTTTTGTGAACATTTTTTTAAGCGCTTTTGCAGAGTGCTTCCGTCTTTTGATCCGGAAAAAAATCTGGAAAAAGTAAATACAATGTATTTTTTGAAAAAAATAACCTCCCACGCAATCACTTGCCAAAGCAATTTTGTGATTGTTTTACATTTTTCCTATACCTTCCGTTGAGGCAAATTGCCTCAAAAATGGCCCAAGCACCGCTTTTCAAAGCAGATTGCAAACGAACCGCTCTGATATGAACTCTCTCATAGAGAATGATTGCACAAGCGCGTTCAGGGCGATTTTAAAAATCACTTGTGCTTAAAATTTTACAAAAATTTTTTTTACAAAAACGCCTGTAATGTGAACAAGGACTAAGGGTTTGGAAACAAATTTCCCATCTGATAGCAGTGTTATTAACCTAGGTCATGTTCTCAGAATCTCAGGTCTTATTCTCAGGATCATTCATGTACTGAGACTATCTCCAGCCCTAAGTAATTTGAGTAATTCAAGCCGATTCTGTACAATTGCCGTGTTAGTAGAGTGACATTTTTCAGAAAGGGCAGCTTCAGTGCAGTATTAATAATAAAACAAGTTCATGTGCACTTAACACATGGCAGAAAAACAAAAAGTGAGGAGGAATGAAGTTAAGTTTGCAGTGTATCTTTATCCTTGTACAAATATTCCAGCAATGCATGAACTCATTCTGTGCATTTGCAGTGTAAGTATAGTGGCAATTTTCAGAATGTTCAGTTTAGGATAGTGTAAGTGGTAAAAGAATTCAAGTGTACCTAGCATTAGAAGGCATAACAGAACAAGGGAGGATAGGCACACTTTATTTCAGCTTGTTTTCCAAGAATCAGGTTTGTAGTGTTTGCTAGCTATCTCAAGTATTACAGTCATACATGATCTCAGCGAGGGATATTATCTCCAAACTACCCTTATGTAACCCCCATAATAGATCTACTTTAACCCTCACTCCCAAACCTTCTGTAACATCAAAATCCTTGACCTATCCCTAACGCTAATCTTCTCTCTAACTTCCTATCTTTCTCCTCTGCCGCTGTACACACACTAGATTCAACTCACCCAAGGTGGCCACCATAGACCACCTCTGCTGAGAATCTAATGTGTACAGACCCTTCGCCATGCTTCCACGAGAGATCTGGCTTGTTGGAACACCTCGGCCTGAATGCTGCTGGGCACTATTTTTTCTCCCTCTTTACCCCTCCTGCTCCATCTTGCACCGCTCAATGTCCCTCTGCCCACCTCCATAGTTAGGGCCCATTCACACTTGAGCGTTTTGGCAAAACGCTCAAACACTAGCGGATTTCAAAGCGCTAGAATAATAAAAGTCTACGGGCCCGTTCTCATTTGGGCAATTTGCGTTAATCACCGCAAATCGCCAACAACGCTAAACGCAAACGCGTAGCCTGCACAATTTTCAGGCGATTTCCCGGCGATCGCGTTTTAGTGGTATAGAAGCGCAAAACGCGATCACTAAAAAATCGCCAGGTCTGAGTGGTAATTTTTTTGGAGTCAATCACCAAAAAACGGCAGAGCAAAACGCTAGCAAAATCACTAGCGTTTTGCGATCAGCAAGTGTGAATGGGCCCTGACAGAATACTTTGCTACCCTTGAGGCTAGTGACGCATTTGTACAGCATCGAATCCCATTCCCGAACTGTGGCCAAATGGATCGATTTTGGATCCTTGTTGGGTTATAGTAATTCAGTGGTGTACTTTGCTTAAAGGTGCATACAGACATCCCATTCTGATTAGCCAATTTTACCACTTTCATGTAGTAACAGATTTTAAATATCATAAACAGATTATGTCGGTAAGCTCTCATACTACATGGAAGTAATAAAAATTGGTCAGTCAGTTGCCATTTAAAATTGGATGTGTGTACACACACTTAGGGTGCTGCCTACCTAATACTAGGGGTGCCTCTGTCTACATGTACTGGGGACCATATCTAGCCACCTATACTGGGCAGCTATGTCTGACTCCCAAATACTGGGGGGCCCCTCTGGCTACCGCATCCCAACAGTGTTCCTGAGTCTGGGGCAAGGGTGCGTTATTTTTACACACTAACCCTGAGAGCTAGTTAGACTAGAAACTGCACTGATACACGATAGATATTTGCACATGGTGGATGTGTACAATTTTCTTTAATTATGAATTTTCATGGGCTTGCCATTGTCGTAGCTTAGCAGATACAGGATAAACTTATTTTTTAAAAAGTGACTCCTAAAATGTTTATAGATAGAACCAACAACAAACGTTATAGCCAGAATGCAAAAATTAGGATTTTTCCAAACGTGGGATTTGAATGTTTTGTAAATGTCATTCACTATTTTATGTTGTACAGCTGTGTTACATTGTACAGTGGCTATGGCCATGCAGTTACATGACTATGATGACAGAGGATGTGCTGTGTAAAGTAATGGGATTCTGTGTGGTCCTGTCACATGCAGCATGTAACGATATGGTGACAGGGCTGCCAAGTGGGATACATCAGTCCTACTGGAACATTTCAGTTGGGCTTCGCTACTGTAAATCATTCAAAGTGCTTGGCTGATGTTAAATAAAAAAAAATGAAACTAATAAACCGCACTTGAAAGAAAAAAAAAAATCGTACTTTAAGGTTTTCTCGCTCTGGCTTTTTTCAATAAAAAAACGTAAATACTTTCTGTTGAATGGACTATAAAGATTATTTAAACATGCAGAAATGGGTTTTGTAAAGGTATGAACCCCTCAATACCTTTTTATAGACCACAACGGGTTCTTCTTCAGTGGATCAGGTAATTTGGGTGCAGGAATTGCTAGGCGTCTAATAGACATCTGGGGAAATTATCTGTAATTGGGCGCCCAAGCAGTGAGGTCAGTTTTAGGCACTAGGAGGGGAGGATTGAAGTGAGAATGGGTGCCAGGTAAGCGCTTAATAAAATATTGGTAATGTAAATTACCAACATTTTTTACTAGCGGCACCACCCAACTCATGTGGAAGCGCTGCAACACATACTTCAGTAGGCTAGTATGCTCTTTATCAGTGGCCACTGGTCGGCTCTTTGAACAGAAATAGGTGCCAGTCAGTAGTTCAGCTTAAAGAGTACCTAAAGCCAAATTGAATCAAATACTCACCTGTCCAGACATCTTCTCTTCAGGAAGGTGATCGCTCTGTCTCCCTCTCAGAATGGGCCCAGGTGATTCTTTTTAGAAATCACCACAAAAGCTCTGCCATGCCCACCTGTGTGGCCACGGTCTACACTCAGCTCAGCAGTCGTGGCCTGATTGGTGGTTTCCATCCTTTGTATAATATTGCATTAAGCCACATTTCTGCACCCAGAATACTCTTGTATAACTAATTATTAATTAACAGGGTTCCCTGGAACCCCAGAATTCTTTAAGGACTTTGTAGGGGTTCCTTGGCATCTTCCCCTTCGAAGTGAGCTGCCTCAGCTAGCAGATTTAGAAAGTTTCTAAATTACGTCCCTAGCTTCTCAATGTCCTCTTGACTTATTTTCCATTAATGCAGGACTTGGAGTTCCCTGAGATCCGAAAATTATTTTGAAAGGGTTCTTCCAGGGTAAAAAGTTTGAGAAAGGCTGCTATAAAGCCTTCCCAGTCCTCGCTCTACTGTATGTCTTCGGCCCACCGCTGTCCCCGCCATTGAAACTATTCAATAAATGGTGGAATACGCCTTCAGGAGTCCTCATGTAGGCTTCAGGATTGCTCACATCTCCAAGTACTTCCAAACAAGAGCAGATCTGTACTGCACAAGCACAAGTTCCATCTTTGAAAGCACTTGGGAACGTGATTGCTTCCAAAGCCTTCTAAGGAGTTCCAAAGGCACAGGGGACAGCAGTGGACCGAGGACGCAGAGAGAGGAACAGAACGGCTATATGGGATCCAAAACCTTCCTACCACATACCTTCCTTCCACATACCTTCCTTCCACCAACCTCACTATTTTTTGTTTTTTTTCGTAGGCCTTCACATTTGCTTTAAACAACTCGTGTTGTGATATTGCAGATTGTGGCTGATCTGGCAGATTGTGTTATTCCCGACTGTGTAAAATAAATGTGTCATTTACAACATATGGTCATGGTATAATATTGACCCATAGACTTCCTGTTCACAAGAAACTTTTGAATCTGTGACATCACTTAGTTAAAACATCAAACCTGTTTGTATTTGGCCAGCATACGGCTCATAAGCTACATCTGTTACATGCGCAAATTACAGCTTCCGAATCTACTGCTCATCTCTCCCTAGTTCAGCAAATGTTTAATCAGTGAAGTCTGAACAAATGCACAAATTAA
Source organism: Hyperolius riggenbachi (assembly GCF_040937935.1). NCBI lineage: Eukaryota > Metazoa > Chordata > Amphibia > Anura > Hyperoliidae > Hyperolius > Hyperolius riggenbachi. The sequence continues at coordinate 234,749,428 of NC_090652.1, read as the reverse complement.
GCATTCAGATTGCCTTTGAAAAAACTATCGAAATCTTGAGGTTTTTTTTGTATCATGATAAAGATTAACTCGCACCTCGTCAGGCAATTTCATTTTCCATTTTCATCCTTACTTTACCCACAAAGCTGTGCCAGTGCTGCTCTTCGAGAGCTCCCATTGAAACGGTGGCATTCGTCTGAAATGGCAATTAAACAGTATATAAAACCCTGTAATCATGGAACATCAGAAGCTGACCTGGTTTAAACGTGCAGCATCTGGCTCTAAAACACTAGCCTCGCAGCTATCTCCTGAGGTGCTAACATTGTTTTATAGGCTAATACTTTATTTTAACTGCCCCATCATTACCCAAGTCATTCTGCATTCATGGCAAGCTCCTCTGTTTTAATGAAGTTACTTGGTATGCGCAGTTGTAACGCAGATGCATTTGCACGCTTGATCCTGTCACTTGCCATGAGGTAATAGAAGCCTGAGGTGAGCTAATTAATGTGGCACCCTTTCATCTCTGGAACATATTATATTCTGTCAAGGAAGACTGGGTAAAATCTAAATGTTAAAGGGAAATTGGCCTAAGCCCAAGTGGTGCGCTTCCAAACTCGAAACTACCATTGCCTGCAAATAGAATGTCTACCTTACATATCTCATTAAAATAATCTTAGTATTATAATCACCAGTACCCTATATCTATAAGATTATATAAACACACACACACACACACACAGTCCCCTAATTACAAACGACTTGAGTTTCAACATTTCATACATATAGACAGTTTTCTTCATCTGCAACGTATACAATACTGTTTTTCATTATTGTATATTTTTGTTATTACATGTTACAATATTGTATAAACTTTTATAAGTAGCCTAGGGTAGAGACCTGCAGCGGGTCGGGTACCCGCGGGTACCCGCGGGTAACCCGAAATGCGGGTCGGGTTCAGGTACCCGAATTGATTTAAGCTGCGGGTCGGGTGCGGGTAGCGAGTTGCGGGTAGGGTTGCGGGTCGCGGGTAGTGAAAGCAAGCTAAAAACTTTCTTTAGCTTTTTGTGTATAAAAATAGGTTTTATTAACTTTACAGCTCCCCAATGTTACTTTAAATGTGCACCTTAGAAGAAAATGTAAAAAAGCGGGTCGCGGGTCGGGTGCGGGTAGCGGTTCTGCGGGTTCGGGACGGGTTGCGGGTATGAAATTCACCAGAAAGCGGGTCGCGGGTCGGATGCAGGTATAAAAAAGTGGACCCACGCAGGCCTCTAGCCTAGGGTGCCCATAGACCTGATGATTATGGGCAGATTCGATGAAGAGACAAATTTATCTCTAATCGAATCTGGTTAGAGATAAATGTGTCTCTTGTAGAAGCTGCCCATATACTACAGGCCGATTCCCATTAGCATGAAATCTTCTGAAAATTGGCTGAGCCCGCCGCGTCCGCCCCGCCGCTACCCCCCCCCCCCCAATGTATAAATGTGCTCCCCCATGTGTGCATTTATACATTACCTGTCCTGTAGCAGCCACCATGCGGTGACCATCCATCTTGGCGGGTAACAGCTGTAGCGGCGCATAGCGTCTGACGTCAAATGCTATGTGTTGCAAGCGTGTATGAGTGTATGCAGAACCCGGCGAGATGGACGGAAACCGCTTGGAGGCTGACACCGGACAGGTAATGTATAAATGCACACATGGGGGGCACATATATACATTGCGGCGGCAGCAGAGGGGTTTCGTCGTTTCGTTGCCCGTTCTCAAATCAGCCACTGCGCCGCCACACACCCGACCAACCAACTTTGGGCAGACATCTTATAGCATGCACTATCGACCTTTCTCGGTCGGGCATGAATTGGTGGCACCAATTTTCATCCAATTTGATTATAATAATCAAATTGGATGGTCGATCGTCCGCCAAGTTGCCTGATGTACGGCCACCTTGTGGTGGCCACACACCATACAATTTTTAAAATATCTGTTCAATTCAAGAATAGCAACCAATTTTTTCTCACTGATTGTAACAATTCAAAAATCTGACCAATGTACCACACACCTATGTTTAATTTGTACATCAAGTAATTGACTATCCATCACACACCATACAATTCTTGATAATGTTGGTCTGAAATACTCAACATGTCCAATCTCCAAAAATAGAAAAAAAAAAAGGGAAATTCAATCAGATTTAACGATCGAAAACAAAGAAAAGCTTTCGATTTTTCGGGACAACCGATCGAAATTATCGAATTGCTGAAAAATTGGATCTTTTAATTGTATGGTGTGTGCCCACCTTGATGAGACACATGGATAGCAAGCAGAAAACAACCAAAAAAAGCATTGTTTATACTATTGTCCAAAAGTAAACAATTTCTCCACGTTTCACACATGGCTTACCTTACCTTAAGAAATCTCATAAATATAAGCTAATGTTATTGACTGCTGTTTGTAATCACAATGCACATTTATTATTAGAGGTGCTGCAGGAGAAAGTTAATGCCCCAATTCAGGAGCAGATTTTATATGCTTGTATATACAGGAAAATTAATACTTACCTATCGGAAATTTTCCTTTCCTGGTGCATTTCCATGGCAGCATACTATGGGTTGTGGCCCCGCCCCTGAACCCTATTGGACACCATAACTATAAATTTGTTGAGAGTATCACCCACCAGTATTCTAGTAACTATAGTCCTCCCCGTTTTGAGGGTGGGTTCGTATGCTGCCATGGAAATGCACCAGGAAAGGAAAATTTCCGATAGGTAAGTATTAATTTTCCTGTTTCCCTGGTGCTTCCATGGCAGCATACTATGGGATTTAACTAGCAAGAACAAACAGGGAGGGTAAAGTAACACTATTTTTTAACATTAGTAGGATCAGAAATTAATTGATTTTCCCACATTTGAAGAGCTAAGGACTGAAGGGTCAACTCTAATATTCAACAAAAGTATATGTCGAGGACCATGCAGCTTTAAAAATTGTGGCTGTAGACACACCGGCAAGAAATGCTCACGATGAAGTTATACTTCTGGTTAAGTGAGCTAATGTCTGGCCAGGTAGACCTTAGCCTTACACACAGCAGGTGAATTCCCGAATCCAAGCCGTTAACATCCTATAAGGGGTTTCTTAACCTTTCCTGTAACCAGAAGAAACTAACAGGAGATGGGTTGACTGTCTGAAAGATTCTGTGATCTGCAGATATCTTTTAAAAGAGCATGACACATCCAGAGGATGTATTAGAGGCAGATTGGATTTTACCCTTTTTTCTTTGACAAAGACAATCATTATCTAGGTAGAGCACTGATACCACTTTGGGTAAAAAAGTTCATCACTGGTGTTAGGGTAGCTTGATCATGATAAAAGATTAGATCTTCACAACCTAGAGCATGCAATTCTGACATTCTTCTAGCAGATATTATAGACATGAGACAGCCTTCCATAGGATAAAACGGAGGAAAAACTAAGTTAATCCAACAGCAACATTAAATCCCATTTGGGATATACATTTCTTCTAGGAGGTTTCATTTTAAGAGCTGCCTTTAAGAATTGCTGCAATGGATTTAAGGCCCACTTGTCTCCAGTTTTTTTAAAATGAGAACAGTGCCGTCACCTGGACCTTCAAGGTATTGTAGCTAAAACCAAGGACAAATCCCACCTGAAGAAAGTTTAAAGTATTATTTACTGATGGGGAGAATGGATCAAAATTGTCTCCAGAAACAAAGTCTTGAAACCGGTTCCAGACTTTCTGGCATACCACATTTGTTCATACTTTACTTGCTGTCTTGGAACATCCCAACTTAGTTAACCTCTCCCCTTAAATATACAGGCTACCAGACAAAATTTGTGAGGTGCTGATTGAAATAACCATGGCTCAGACAACAGTTTCGTACAGACCGAGAGAAACATTTGCTCCGTCTGAGATAATTGGAGAGGAAGAAGTGGAAACCACAGTCTGTACAGCCAGTATAGAATTATTGAAAGAAGTTTTGATTTCTCCTTCTTAAATTTCTTCAGAAACCGAAAGACTATTGGTACTGGAGAAAAATAGTACCGAACAGGAGGCGGCCAAGACTGGGATAGAGCATGTATTCCCACTGCTGCTTGACAATAAATCCGGGAGAAAAATTGTGGTATAATTGACTGTTGTGTTGCACTCGGTTTTCCCTACTAGAAGATGTGCAAAAGCTTTTAAAGGCTAAACAGGCGGATCTTAATTCCAAAGGATTTGAATTGTTTGTTAAGGGGTGACATGGCCATCTGGACTGAACCACCTGGTCTTGGCACCATGCACCACCTCCCAATAGATCAGCATCCCTGAAACATAAGTCAATTGGGACAGAATCAGAATCCATTGAGTAAATAATCCTGATTGCAACACCAGATAAGAGAATTCTTCATTGATGTGAAAAAAATCACCATTTTCTGTTGTAGAGACACTCTGCCCCACTAATATAAGAAAGGGAGTTCAAAAATGCATCATGTGCCAGTGTGGCCACTTCATCATTATTGTAGCTGCTAACATTCCCAAGTCTTGAAGACACTTCCTTGCTGAAAGATGAATGTCTTTAATTGCAAACCAAACAAACTGTTGGTACTAAGGATGTGTGGGAATACATACATATCTTTTAAGTTTATTGGAACTAGAAAATAGTTTTATTGGACTGTCAGGATAATGGATTGAAGAGATTCAATCCTGTATTTTGGAAGCAGTGTGTACTTGTTTAAAATATCCCAGATCTAAGACAGGTTGCCAAACTTCTGTTTTCTTGCCAAACAACAGAGGATAGTACATCCCTTTGACTCTCTGTGAGCAAGGTACCTCCAGTACCGCATCTTGCACTATTAATTGGCATATTGAAGACGACAGACTTCTCTCTCCGGGTAGGCATAAACATATCTTGCAGAGTGATTTAAATCTCCACCGATAACCGTCAGAGATGGCTTGAAACCCGCCTCCAGAAGTGTGGATGGATGGAGGGCCCAAAAGGACTTTCCTTGGGTTTGTCGATTAGCTGGAGCAATCTTGATTGCCCTAGAGAGGGCTGACTGAGAAATTTGCAATTTTTTTTTTTTTTTTTATTCTTATCTGGTTTATAGGAACAAAAATTCCTGAATCTTTGCTGGAACGGATTTATCTGTACAAATCTTTGTAACTTGAGTCTTCTATCTTGAGGAATATCTTCAGATTTCCCTCCTGTTTATTATCGACTTTGTTCGTTTCTTCAAGAACCATCCTTATGATTTATTTCATTAAAGGAACGGCAAGACCAACCTCGGTAAGATGTGGATAATATTTACCTACATCTATGGAAGGATCTTCTGGTTCTTTCCACTGTAAAAAGGTTCTTTAGTGGAAAATACCATTACCTTCTGCTTCAGAGACAACCTCTTGAATAGATTTGACTTGGAAAGATCTGTCATTCTGTGAAGTTGACAGAACTGCAACTGGCGCTTGGGAACGCATTTCCCCTCTTACTGCTTGCTTCATAAATATGTAACAATCTAAAAAGGAGTCTTCAGATTTGTCTTCAGAATTTTCAGTACAACAATTCGCACAAGTCTTATCCGGCATCGTCATTTTTCCACACTTCCAGTAAGCTGATTTTCCTGTCGAGTGGTTGGAGATCAGTGGAGGCGGAGTATGCCGAGTCGACCTGGATCTAGAATGACGAATCAATCTTGAGGAAGGAGATCTTCTAGAATGCCCCTTATTCAGACAATGGGCCTGATTCACCAAAGAGCGCCAACCGCCAGCACGGCCGCCCCCGCGCGAAACGACAACGTCCCCACGCGAAAACGATATCGATCCCGCGTGAAAATTCGCACCCGCGTGCGAAAACGCGCAAGCAACGCGAAACCGACCTCGCCAACAGTCAGCGCCGCTGCGAACCAAGCCCAATGACTTCTGTCATCAGAATATCTTCATGAAGAGTGTGAATGCCAACGATGTCAGGAACTTTCTTGAGAACGCCAATCTTCAGTGTTATTAGGTCAAGAGGGGCTGAAATGGAATACAATTTTGCATTTGCAACACCCAATGACCCTCCTTTTTTTTTTTTTTTTCTCTAAAACATTGCCCGAGAGTCCCCTTTCTATGGGCTTCCGTCTGGTCTTTAGAGCTGCATGCCAGATTTCCAGCAGGAATAGGCTGCAAGAGTTAAATAGTAAGAAAGTTTTTTTTGTTTGTTTGTTTGTTTTTTTTTTTTTTTTTAAATATTATTTTAAGATACTTTTAAGAAGAGTAAATTAATCCCTTGGGAGAAAATGACTTCTCACAGGAGAAATAGCAGTGTCCCTGCAACTTTCAAATAGCAACATTAGGCTAGATACTCCTTAAACCTCCAGGAGGCTGTGAGCATGCTCAGAAGCAAGCTGCCCACAACCAAGATGGTTGCAACATTACCCAAGTATGGGCAAAGAGGAAAAAGCTATTAGCCTATATAAGGAAGTGCACACTCGCGCGCGCGTGCTATACACGCCTGCATGCTCGTGAACACTCCCCACCAATCCACACTGTCCTGCCACTGCAGAAAGCAGAGAACTGGCATTTACAAAACCATGAGACTACTCAGCCAGGAGATGAGGAAGAAAGGATGGAAGGAGATAGAACCAGATAGAAAGCAGGAAAGAAAAAGGACAGACAGGCAGGTAACTAATGCAGCCATTGCACACCTGTATGCATTTAGCACAGGAACTAATGCAGCCATAGTTCATCAGTATGCATCTTGCACGCGGAGCAGTGCTTTTCAGCGCTGCTAGCTTTGGGCGCAGCCAGCGCCGCCATAGACTGTAATGGGAATCAGTCTATAGCGGCGCTCAGTGAGGAAGGTCGGCTCCGTCAGAAGACGGAGCCGAAGTTGTTTAAAAAACACAATAATTCGGCCTCCAGCAATCGCTGGAAGCCGAATTATTTCATTCCCCCACTATCCATGTCGGCCTGGAGGGGGAATAGTAATTAAAACGCCCCGGACTTGTGCAGAAGCAGGACCAGCCATTTAACAGCTGGATCCTGCGCCCAAGTCTACCAGCGCCGTATTCAAATGTACGCCTTGCACGTGAAAGTAATGCAGCCATAATCATCTGTATGCCATAGTTCATCTGTATGCATCTTGCACATGAAAGTAATGCAGCCATAGTTCATCTGTATGCATCTTGCACATGAAAGTAATGCAGCTATAGTTCATCTGTATGCATCTTGCTCATGAGAGTAATGTAGGCATAGTTGATTTGTATGCATCTTGCACATGAAAGTAATGCAGCCATAGATCATTTGTATGCATCTTGCATGAAAGTAATGCAGCCATAGTTCATTTGTATGCATCTTGCATGAAAGTAATGCAGCCATAGTTCATTTGTATGCATCTTGCACATGAAAGTAATGCAGCCATAGTTAATTTGTATGCATTTTGCACATGAAAGTAATGCAGCCATAGTTCATTTGTATGCATCTTGCACATGAAAGTAATGCAGCCATAGTTCATTTGTATGCATTTAGTACATGCAAGTACTGCAGCCATCGTTCATTAGTATGCATGTAGCACATAAAGGTAATACAGCCAAAGCTCATTAGTATGCATCTAGCATATGAAGGTAAAGCAGCCAGCGTTCAAGTCTATGCATCTAGCACATGAAAGTAATACAGCCATTGCTCACCTGCATGCTTCTAGCACATGAGGTAATGCATCCCGTGTTCATTTCTATGTATGCAGCCATAGTTCATTTGTATGCATCTTGCACATGAAAGTAATGCAGCCATAGTTCATTTGTATGCATTTAGTACATGCAAGTACTGCAGCCATAGTTCATTAGTATGCATGTCGCACATGAAGATAATATAGCCAAAGCTCATTAGTATGCATCTAGCATATGAAGGTTATGCAGCCAGCGTTCATTTCTATGCATCTAGCACATGAAAGTAATACAGCCATTGCTCACCTGTATGCATTTAGCACAGGATACTGATGCAGGCATTGCTCACCTGTATGCATTTAGCACAGGATACTGATGCAGGCATTGCTCATTCGTATGCATTTAGCACACATGTATATCTCCGGGACCAGAAGACCGGGCTCTCTGTGTAAGATACATTTAGTACTCATGCAGAGACTTCCCAGGGAAAGGGATAAACCCTGGGGTAGAAAGGGGACTGAAAAAGAAAGGAAGAGAAGGAAAGAAAATAGCAATAGTGTCCAAAGGGGAGGACAAAGGAAAAAGAATACTGGTGGGTGATACTCTCAACAAATTTATAGTTATGGTGTCCAATAGGGTTCAGGGGCGGGGCCACAACCCATAGTATGCTGCCATGGAAGCACCAGGGAAAAAATTAATTATACATAAAACATGTAGCAATAATAAAAATTCTGTAGTTTATGCACCCCCTCCCCAAACAAACTGCTGGCTCCATCAATCCTTCGTAGAAAAGGCAAAGCAGCAAATCCCCCTTATGACTTTTATTAAAAGATATTTGTATTTTTCCACTGAAGCGTGATTAGCTACCTCTACTTTGTCTTTCTGAAGTTCCATTCCTCAGATATTGCTTCCTCCTGCCTATAGACTTGCTTCCAGTCTACAGGCAGAAAGCAGGCATATCTCAGGAACTGCACTTCAAGTAAAGGTAAGCAGCTAATTAAGCATCAGATGGGAATATACAAATGCCTTTAATTTAAACTTTAACTGATTTACTACTCTGGCCTCACACTTCAGCTGAGAACAATCTCAGTGTAGCTCTTGGCAGTAACGTGGAAGTTAATGATCTGACAGCGTTATCACAGTGGGTGAATCTGAACACCCCACCTTTAGTGAAAACCTCTGTATCTTTCCATTTGCAGGATAAAGCATTTGTATTAAACATCTGTACTGTCCTGCGAAAGGTTTATTTGTGCCATTGCTGTCGGTACATCATCATCTGTATTTACAAGAATGCATTGAATTTCAGTGATCATACAAATTATCGTTACTTGAATAACTAAAAGCCCTTTTACTTATATGTTTTGTGCTTCCTTATCAGATTGACACTTTGGCTGCTGAATACCCAGCGATAACAAACTACCTCTACCTCACCTACAATGGGCAGGTAATGTACTCATATGCTTTAGAGTAAGTTCACACTGAATCCGTTGCACTTGCTATGTTACTCTGATAAGGTGTGTTAACTCTGATAAGGTGTGTTAACTTGAATAAGACATGATAACTCTGATAAGGCATGCTATGTGTCTTAGTGAATCAAGTCCAGTGCATGATGCCATTCATTTGTAACGTGTGCATTGTCCGGCAGCGCACGGCTCGACCGACATACCATAGACCTAATGTGCTGATGTGAATGGGCCCATTATAACGCACTGCAACGTGCATAGTATATAAGCGCACCCTCAGGGTTACAAGCTCAGCTTTTAAAGAACAACTGAAGTGAGAGGTAAATGGAGGCTGCCATATTTATTAACTTTTAAAGGGAACCTTAATGACGAGGAGTATGGATGTTTCCTTTAAAACAATACCAATTGCTTGGCAGTGCAGCTGATCTCCTTGGCTGCAGTAATGTCTGAATCACACACCTGAAACAAGCATGCAGCTAATCCAGTGTGATTTCAGTCAGAGCACCTGATCTGCATGCTTGTTGAGGGGCTGTGACTTAAAGTATTAGAGACACAGGATCAGCAGGAGAGTCAGGCAACTGGTATTACCGGTATTTTTTCTTTTAATTCATGCCAGTTGCCTGGCTGTCCTGCTTATCCTCTGCCTCTAATACTTTTAGCCATCGACCCTGAACAAGCATGCAGCAGATCAGATGTTTCTGACATTATTGTCAGATCTGACAAGATTAGCTGCATGCTTGTTTCTGGTGTGATTCAGACACTAGTGCATCCAAATAGACCAGCAGGGCTGCCAGGCAACTGGTATTGCTTAAAGCAGCCCTGAACTCAGAAGTCTTCTCTAAAAGATACATAACAGCATAATACCCTTTAAGCAAAAAAAACATTTCTTTGTTACAGCTAATACAAATTTTAAAATTAGTATGCAGTGTGTCTACTTCCCGATTCATGGAAGCAGACATATTGTTAACATCCAGTGCTTTCAAATAGGCTCATCTGACAACTCTGCCATAGGCAGTCATGTGACACAGTGAGAGATCAGGCTGCAATTGGTGATTATACACAAATGAGGGGGAATTAGACAGGCTAAACTCTCTAACTGCATACAGGGTGCATTTTTCTCTGTTTTCCTTTTGTCCTGCGCAAGAGTTCAGGTCCACTTTAAAAGAAAATAAATATGGCAGCCTCCATTACCTCTCACATCAGTCATCCTTTAAGGAATAAATAAACTGGGCCACTTTTCTGCCATTTCACTTATGGGTAATGATGCAAAAATAAAAATAGTATTACTTAAAAAGATTGACCAGAAATACAGTAAAATAACTCCTGCTGCTGCATTGCCGTATAATCGCTCTGCACTTTAACAGTCAGATGTTAGAGTATAATAATATGTTAAATATGTAATTTGCCCTGCATAATGTTAGAAGGCTAAACACCTGTAAGTGCTGTGGCTCATTAAAATACTCTTAACTCTTTCAAGTGGACATGTCATGTCAGTAAACATTGCTAAACTAACTAGAGGGTCAAAGCTGTATTCAATGAATTGCCCATTTCTATTCTTAACAAAAAAAGGAGTTTTACTTTAAAAAGAGACTTGAATTGGAGGATGCTACACATCCTTCTGAAAATGCCACATACCTGCTGCGTGTTGACTGTTGAGTTTTAGACGCACACTTGTAACAAGTATGCAGCCAATGGATGCTGCTGAGTGGAGTCAGCAGCACAGCTGATTTGCACAAATCAGGTAATTTTGGCACAAGAAGCGCCATGGTAGTTAGTGCATTGCCATAGGTGCCCATGTTAATAGCTGCGATTGGTAGCACCCAATGTACTGTGGTGGTGGATATTTAGCTCTTAATATGCAGCGATTGCAGTGGGGGTGTTAGGGTTAGTCATCAGTTGGGAGGAAAGTTAGGGATAGGAGTTTTGCGGTGAGGGATTGATTACGGTTAGGTATCAGTTGGGGGCTCAGTTAAGGTTATTTTTGAGTGGGGATGGGTTAGGCATCGGCTGGGGGGTTGGTTAGAGATTTTATGGCGGTGGATCAGTTAGGGTTAGGCATCGGATTAGGAGTCGGTTGGAGTTAGGCATTTTGTGGCAAGAAATTGGTTAGGGTTAGACATCAGTAGAGGAAGGGCTCATGTGAGAGTAGGTCATGGTTAGGCATAAATATTTATTGATCAGCTTTGCCAAGTTTGAACACCAACACCATCCCTTTTGGGGCTAATTGGACCATGCCTTGTAAGGGTTTTTCGCCTCCCTCCGGATCAACAGGGATATGTGAGGGAGCAGGCTGGTGTTGTACTTTGTTCTCTGGGTGAACTCGATGGACGTATGTCTTTTTTCAACCCAAATAACTATGTAACTAAAAATATATATTTTTTAATAACAATTTCACAACAAGGTTCATTGAATTTTTGATTAAAGGCCCTCTCTTTAGAGTATATTCACTAAACCCTGTTAAACTTAACATGTGCAGGCAATGGAAAATATTGCCTATATAATCTGGGTTGTGCACATTTGTTCATGGGTTACATCATTTGTGCAAATCCGGATAAACTTAACATGCACTCCCTGCACAAGTTCATTTTAGTCAATATACTCCTTATTTCTTTGCCTCAAACTCTCCATTTGGCTGTAAATAGATAATGTCACTTTGTTTCCATGACCCAAAGCCAAACTCTTCTTTGGTTGGTCAGGTGTAGCATTTGTAAGTCTTCTTCAGCCCATAGCTACGCTACGTAGCGTGGATCGGGGAGGGAGGCCCTAGAGCTGCGCAGCCGCACTCGCATCGGTGCGGACTGTGCAGCCGCGGCCTCCTCCGGCGGCCATATTTGAGGAGGAAGGAGCGCCCGACCCGGGCTGTGGGATCGGGGTCCGGCCTGGGGGAGCAAAAGCAGCGGGGACCCGGCGGAGCTGCACGGAGGGCGCGGATGGCGTCCTCCGTGCGTTACAAATTCATACAGGTAAAGACATTTTTTTCCTGTTTTGGGCTCGTAAGTCCTTTAAGGTTCCCAGCTTGGTTTCTAATGCTAGATATTGCCCACCCAGTATTTCACAACATTAATATGGAGAGCCAGTTACTGAGGCAGATTGAGCAGAACTTCCATGGAAAGGGCTTTGGATGTCCTTATATTCCAGGGCTGTGGAACACTTTTTGAATTGTCCTGTTATATAATGTGCAAAATAATTCAAGAGGAGTCTCAATCAACGTTCACAGCACACTAGTCCAAAGACTTTTATGATATTGGTCAGACTTTCCCTAATCTTCAGAATACTTTCTGTATCAAAAGCCATTCGTCATATTCAGTTCAAGGAAATTGTCACGGTGAAGGGCAGCCATTGTAATTTTGGGCAGTAGATTTACAAATGGAATGGAATCATAAGTTTTCATGACACTCAGAAATACACTGAGCACCATCCTGTAATGCTGTTTATGATCCATTTCTCTTCACAATGGTTAATACGTCTTCTCATTCCTCTTCCAGGAGCATGATATAAAGTTTGATGACCACGGAATGATGGTTCTAGGCTGTGGCCCGTATCATATAGGTATAACCTGCTATCCTCCTATTTTATATACTTAACAGTACGACAGGAGAAAGTTCATAAAACAAAGATAATGTCTGACGTGTTAAGTAACTTTAGTGGCAGATGAAAAGCTTAGAAAGGAATTTCATTTTACTTGCTAAAACAGATCTCCAGAGATGCATACAAATTGTTAAATGCCTACGTATCAGTAGCTTACGCCTTCAAATTTATAATAATGATAGAAAGTACCTTACAATTATTTTTGTAGCGTCTATCACTTGATTCAGATGTCTAAGTGCTATTTACATAAGCAGAAATCATTTCGTTAAACTGGGAAAATTATAAAGAAAAAGAGACACTGGATTGTATGGTGGAACTAGTTTTAAGATATGATCACAATGTTCAGTTGTTAATAGTACTAGGCAACCACTGCAAGAGTTTTGTGGGAGGAGATCCGTCAGACCAACCCTCTACTAGTTAGTGACAGGTTGGTCATTCTCTTGTTCATACCCTCGGGTTTCAAAGTGGGTAAACAAGTAACAACCATGCTTAGAGTACATGGTTATGGGGACTAGCTATAGGCACACTACTTTTTAATAGTATCTCCAGGGCCGGATTTACCATAAGGCACTGTAGGCTTGTGACTACAGGAGCCTGATGATAGGAAGGTGGCTCACTCCCCTCCCGGAGGGCTTCCCTCCCTTCTTCCCTTTGCAGAGTCCTGAGCTGAGTGTAAATAAGAGGTTACTAACCTGAATCTTGACATTCCACTGATAAGATCTCCCTTCAGTTTTGGGCACCTCTAGTTACTCAGTGCTGAGGGTACCTCTGGCTACCTAATGCCAAGGGGCACCTGTAGCTACCTATGATGATGGGCAAGGGAAGTAGGGGAGAAGTAGGGAAGAAGTGAAAGGTAGGGCAGCCAGCACACTTGGGTGCAGTTTGGAGGGGTTTGTAGGTTCATGGAGGGCAAAGTCTAGGGTGCCAGGACATCTGTGTATAAGAATCCCAGAAAGTATAGACTAACAGCACAAAAGGTCAGCAAGACACGGCACTTTCAGTATCTACAATTCAGTGACAAGGTAATAAGTAACCCTAACCTTTTGATAAGTGATCAGAAGGAATACGGTGCATAGAAGTGCTTGTTTGCATGTTTTACAATGTGTAGTTCTAAACTGTAGCTGCTCCAATATTAGTTTCCATTGAGCTGAGAAGAAGAATAGCTTCCCGACAGGCAACGTTCTGCTACCTCTTGAAACCATTCCTAGTTATGTTCGGCCTCGTTCACATTGTCACACGCAGATGAACGTGCAATCAGATCGCAAAGCGTACGATTGCACGTCCTCTGCGTTTCCATGCATCGTGTGGCTGATCCCATTCACTGTAGTGAATGGGTCAGCTGTGCATTTTGCTAAAAACTCACAGCACTGGTATGAAACGCATGCCGTGTGAACATCAGACTATGCACATCTGATGTATGGGCGTTTCTGCCTCCTGCAGTTGCCAAAATACGGACGCAATGCGTGTAATGTGAACGAGGCCGAATAGCAAAGTTCCTCATGCATACAGAGATATCAGGTGACTTCTCAGGAGTCACTATAGAAATACAATGCCTCTAAAACTCCCAGTGCCATATGCAATTTACTTTTTTTACCTGAGTTTTCTCCTCGGAGGTATTTTTTCATCGTCAATTTAAAATAACTTTTCAGAACTTTGCAATGGAAAAAATACCAAACAGTAGGTGGAAAAGTTCTATTGAAATTATTTTGATTATTTGTTTTTTTGCTAGTGGTTTAAAAGGCATTTTTGACAATTTTTGAAATATCATCTAGGAGAAAACTCAGGAGAAAAAGTTAACTGAACATGGCCCCCAATGTTTTTGGCAGCTGCTATGGGGCACAGCTGGTTATGGTGGGATTCCTGGAGGCTGCATGACATTCTGGGCCAGATTTCTAGGAAGGCCACAGAAGCCCATGTCTTAGGCAGTTGCAGCCCACGCGGGCAGCTGGACATGGGAGAGGGGCCGCTGGACATGGGAGAGCTGCTGCATATGGAGGAGGAGGCTGCAAATTGAAAAGAGAGGCTGCAAATGGTCAAAAAACACATAGGAGAGTGTTGTTGCTGTCCAAGAGTTCTGCACATGAAAGAGGAAGGCTGCTGAACATGGATGTCACATATGGAAGGGAGCTGCACATGGGGTTGGGGGGGGGGGGCTGCTGCACATGGAATGGGAGCAACTGGAAAGTTGGCCTTTGGGCACTAAGAGTATAAATCCGTCCTTGATCAGATTAAAGGAGGGGACCCCAAATGTGGTGTTGAAAGCAGGTAAGATTCCCATTACTATGGGCAATGTTAGCTTAGACAATTACTATATACTAGCCAACCCGCGTCGTAGCATACGCCGCATCTATCTAATAGAGTACGTGCCTCAACCTTGAAGCAAGAAGAAATAGGCTTTCCATGAGAAAATGTATGCGTGCTCAAACACCAAGTTTAACCCTAGCAAGTCTGGCTTTGCAAATCCGGCCTAATTGGCTATTCATGAGGCAATGCTCATGCAAATATGCATTTGCTTTCGCATGCCAAACTATGCAGGGTCAAAAAACCAATACTGCAAAGTGCTCTCTCGCTGCCTGGGAACCACAGCGGCACCCCGGAGTGGGAGGCTGGGTGGCGCAGCCGCCCCCTCCCCCCCCCCCCCCCCCACAAGCGTGGCCAGCGCTGGGGAGAGCCGTCCGCACCCACCTCCTAATATTAAAAACAGCCACTTACCTTAACCTCCATCGGGTTCTGCTACATGCGCATTATTTTTCTCATGGAAAGCATTTTGTGCAGTTTGTATCCTTTGGAGGCAGGTGGTGGATGGCTTGCTCCGGTGGTGTGAATCCTGGAGTGAGTGCGCCTGTCCTCCCCCTCCCTCTGGAGTGCTGTATGTGAGCCAGCCCTGAGCTCTAAAGCTCGGGGTGACCCATGCTTCTCTCCTTTCTCATGTGGTGCCCCCAAATTAATGCGCATGTAGCAGAACGCAATGGACGTTAAGGTAAGTGCCTGTTTTTAATATTGGGAGGTGGGTGCAGACGGCTCTCCCCGGTGCTGGCCACACTTGGGGGGGGGGTCGTCCACGCCACCCAGCCTCCCCCTCCGGGGTGCCGCTGTGGTTTCCAGGCAGTGAGAGAGCCTGGGACCCTGCGGTCCCCCCAGTTGTATAAAAAGGGGGCATTGGGAATCCTCCCCGTGGCGCTCCTGGAGGCCTGGAGCACACCAAAAACTGCTAGCAGATCCGCAAAATGCTAGCAGATTTTGAAACGCTTTTTCTTATTTTTCTGTAGCATTTCACCTAGCATTTTGCGGTTTTGTAAAGCGTTTTTGGTGTAGTAGATTTCATATATTGTTACAGTAAAGCTGTTACTGAACAGCTTCTGTAACAAAAACGCCTGCAAAACCGCTCTGAACTGCCGTTTTTCAGAGCGGTTTGCGTTTTTCCTATAGTTTACATTGGAGGCAGAAACGCCTCCGCAATCCAAAAAATGCCTCACCTCGGGAGTATGTGTTTCAGCAAAACGCCTCCCGCTCTGGTGTGCACCAGCCCATTGAAATACATTACCCAAGCGTATCCGCAGCCGCAAGTGGATCGCAAAACGCTGCCGAACCGCTCTGGTGTGCACTAAGCCGGATATAGAGTTGAGCTGAAATTTTCGTAATTTCGCATTACTATAATTACGCATGCGAAATTTGCGATTACGATGCGAAATTAGCGTAGCGAAATTGCCATTAAAATCGTAATTGAAAATACCGTAAGCGTAATTTTCAACGCGAAATTTCGCGTTTCGTTCATGCCATAATTTCGCATTAAACGCTACCGTAATTTCGCGTTAAACCGTAACGCTCCGTATAATATAAAAAAGTCGCTGACTTTAAGGGTTAATAGCAAAGCCCCCTTAAATGCTAAGAGCCTCAAATTTGGAGAATATATTAAGGAGATCAGGAGGAATAAGAGGAAAATTTTTTTTTTCAAAAAGACCTTATAGTTTTTGAGAAAATCGATGTTAAAGTTTCAAAGTAAAAATGTATACATTTAAAAACCCGCCGACTTTAACGGTTAATAGCAAAGCCTGCTTGAAGTTTAGGAACACCAAATTCCTAGGGTATATTAAGGGGATCAGTGGGAATAAGAGGAAAAAATTTTTTTTCAAAAAGACCTTATAGTTTTTGAGAAAATCGATTTTTAAGTTTCAAGGGCGAAAATGTCTTTTAAATGCGGAAAATGTCAGTTTTTTTTGCACAGGTAACAATAGTGTATTATTTTCATAGATTCCCCCAAGTGGGAAGAGTTTTACTTACTTCGTTCTGAGTGTGGGAAATATAAAAAAAAAACGACGTGGGGTCCCCCCTCCCAGACCTCTTTAACCCCTTGTCCCCCATGCAGACTGGGATAGCCAGAATGCGGAGCACCGGCCGCGTGGGGCTCCGCACCCTGACTATACCAGCCCGCATGGTCCATGGATTGGGGGGTCTCGGAAGGGGAGGGGCAGCCAAGCTTTCCCCTCCCCCTCCGAGCCCTTGTCCAATCCAAGGACAAGGGGCTCTTCTCCACCTCCGATGGGCGGTGGAGGTGGAGGCCGCGATTTCCTGGGTGGGGGGTTCATGGTGGAATCTGGGAGTCCCCTTTAAAAAGGGGTCCCCCAGATGCCCACCCCCCCTCCCAGGAGAAATGAGTATAGAGGTACTTGTACCCCTTACCCATTTCCTTTAAGAGTTAAAAGTAAATAAACACACAAACACATAGAAAAAGTATTTTAATTGAACAAAAAACATAACCACGAAAAAAGTCCTTTAATATTCTTAATTAACCATTAATACTTACCTGTCCCTTTAAATAAATGATCCCACGCAATATCCTCGGAAATGTTCTATCAGTTACAATGTAACAAAGTTATTACAATGTAACAACTTTGTTACATTGTAACTACGCCGCACCCGACGTCACTCACCGCCGCCGCCGCCGCCGCGTCTGCGCTGCAGGACCCGACAGAGCTCTGAGCTATAGCTCAGAGCTCTCGAAAGCATCTTTGTATTTGGGCTCCAAGGAGCCCCATTGGTCCTTAGCAGACCAATGGGGTTCCTTCTGATTTGAAGGAACCCCATTGGTCTGCTAAGGACCAATGGGGCTCCTTGGAGCCCAAATACAAAGATGCTTTAGAGAGCTCTGAGCTATATAGCTCAGAGCTCTGTCGGGTCCGTGCAGGACGCTAAGTCCCCGCCGGCTCCGCTGCCCTCCCCGCCTCTCCCACATGTCACCCACATGTCACCCACATGTGGGTGACATGTGGGTGACAGATGTGGGCGGGGTGGACAGCGGGAGCTGCGGGGACTTAGCGTCCTGCACGGACGCGTATGCGGCGGCTGAGCGGCGAGTGGCGTCGGGTGCGGCGTAGTTACAATGTAACAAAGTTGTTACATTGTAATAACTTTGTTACATTGTAACTGATAGAACATTTCTGAGGATATTGCGAGGGATCATTTATTTAAAGGGACAGGTAAGTATTAATGGTTAATTAAGAATATTAAAGGACTTTTTTCGTGGTTATGTTTTTTGTTCAATTAAAATACTTTTTCTAAGTGTCTGTGTGTTTATTTACTTTAACTCTTAAAGGAAATGGGTATGGGGTACAAGTACCTCTATACTCATTTCTCCTGGGAGGGGGGGTGGGCATCTGGGGGACCCCTTTTTAAAGGGGACTCCCAGATTCCACCATGAACCTCCCCCCAGGAAATCGCGGCCTCCACCTCCACCGCCCATCGGAGGTGGAGAAGAGCCCCTTGTCCTTGGATTGGACAAGGGCTCGGAGGGGGAGGGGAAAGCTTGGCTGCCCCTCCCCTTCCGAGACCCCCCAATCCATGGACCATGCGGGCTGGTATAGTCAGGGTGCGGAGCCCCACGCGGCCGGTGCTCCGCATTCTGGCTATCCCAGCCTGCATGGGGGACAAGGGGTTAAAGAGGTCTGGGAGGGGGGACCCCACGTCGTTTTTTTTTTATATTTCCCACACTCAGAACGAAGTAAGTAAAACTCTTCCCACTTGGGGGAATCTATGAAAATAATACACTATTGTTACCTGTGCAAAAAAAACTGACATTTTCCGCATTTAAAAGACATTTTCGCCCTTGAAACTTAAAAATCGATTTTCTCAAAAACTATAAGGTCTTTTTGCAAAAATTTTTTTTCCTCTTATTCCTCCTGATCTCCTTAATATATCCTCCAAATTTGAGGCTCTTAGCATTTAAGGGGGCTTTGCTATTAACCCTTAAAGTCGGCGGCTTTTTTATATTATACGGAGCGTTACGGTTTAACGCGAAATTACGGTAGCGTTTAATGCGAAATTACGGCATGATACGACTGTAATGCGAAAATTACGCGAAAATTACGCTTACGCAAAATTTCGCGAAATCCTTCTTCATTACGATTATGTACTTACGGCCATAATCGTAATTACACTAATTACGCGAAATTTCGCAAAATCGTAATTAGGTCATTACGCTCATCTCTAGCCGGATAGTGCTAATGTAGCATGTAGCAGGGTGACTGCTTTGTGGTATTGGTTTGTGCATGCATTTGCATGAGCATTGCCTCATGAATAGCCAATTAGGCCAGATTTGCAATGTCAGACTTGCTAGGGTAAGGCCTCTTTTCCATGGACTGTGAATAGGCAGTGAAATGGCTCTCAAACTCTCACAACTGCTCACTGCTGCCTGGTAACTGCTCACTGCTGCCTGGTAACTGCTCGCTGCTGCCTGGTAACTGCTCGCTGCTGCCTGGTAACTGCTTGCTGCTGCCTGGTAACTGCTTGCTGCTGCCTGGTAACTGCTCACTGATGCCTGGTAACTGCTTGTTGCTGCCTGGTATCTGCTCACTGCTGCCTGGTATCTGCTCACTGCTGCCTGGTATCTGCTCACTGCTGCCTGGTATCTGCTCACTGCTGCCTGGTAACTGCTTGCTGCTGCCTGGTAACTGCTTGCTGCTGCCTGGTAACTGCTTGTTGCTGCCTGGTATCTGCTCGCTGCTGCCTGGTAACTGCTTGCTGCTGCCTGGTAACTGCTTGCTGCTGCCTGGTAACTGCTTGCTGCTGCCTGGTAACTGCTTGCTGCTGCCTGGTAACTGCTTGCTGCTGCCTGGTAACTGCTTGTTGCTGCCTGGTATCTGCTCACTGCTGCCTGGTAACTGCTCGCTGCTGCCTGGTAACTGCTTGCTGCTGCCTGGTATCTGCTCACTGCTGACTGATAACTGCTTGCTGCTGCCTGGTAACTGCTCACTGCTTCCTGGTAACTGCTTGCTGAGCACACAGCTCAACAGTCCGTGGAAAAGAGGCCCTAAACTTGGTGTTGGAGCACGCATAAATTTTCTCATGCAAAGTACTTCTTCTTCTTGTTTGAAGGTTGAGGCACTTAGTCTATTATATATATAGATGCTTCTTATCAGTACAAAAAACAAATGGGAGAATAACAGATATGTGATGTTATTATAGTGCCTGCCCTGAAATGTATATAACCTGTTAGAAACACATTATGCAGCCACACTGTACACATCGAACTTCTATTACTACTTACATTTTTGCAATTAGCCAACATCTTCGTATTTATGTAAGGAAAAGCAAATGAATACTAAAATTACATTAAATGACACTTCAATTTTATGTGATTTCACAGCATTAACACTGAAAACTGGAACAGATTTATGAGCAAATAGTTTAGAAAAGTGTGATGTAGCCTATAAAAAAACTGATTGTGCTGCTTCAAAATGTTGCTTGACAACATGCTAAAGCTTCTGTAAGTTGCTAGGTAACATCCCCTCCCTCAAGTACACTTTGTGTATGTTGCTAGGTAACATCACACCATGGTGGTATTCTCCTATAAGAAAACTTTGAGCCTTTATGAATGGAACAAAGTTTTCTATCAGAAGTGCCGCAATGTGCAGCGATTGGAGTTATAAGAGCATGAATATAATTACCACGTAAAATACTTGCCATACTGCAGCACTTCTCCTGATATTGTTAGCACTTGTAAATATAATTGTCTGAGTTTGTAGAACCTTTAATGAGACACATTTCAACACTGCTGAGAAGCTGTTATGAAATGACATCTGGACAACTACACAGTGTTTCCCTCTATGACAGACAGTTGGTGCAGCCATTTGTTCGGAATAACACTTTCTGATCAGATGCCTTCAATGCCTCTATTTGATAGGAAACAAATGTTCAATCCATAACGACAATTATACCCAGTCCAGCTTCAGCTTAATTTGTTACCGCTTTATTATAAAAACAAGTATGCCTGTTGAATAATATTCACGCTGTTCTGCATTCGTAAAAGTCTAAGCTCACCCAAATCTGCTATTGCATGATAATAGACCATATGGCTTTTAGGGACTTTAGTGGCCTAAATGTTGCCTCTGAGCCCCCAGGTTTGCCAACCTGCCACAAACATGCTGTGATCAGAGGCACATGTATTTTACATCTTAACTGCGTTTCTGAAGCAGTTCAGAGGAATAGTAAATACTTCAAACAAGAGAGAAATTCCTTAGCTGACAGTAAACACAGACTGGCAGAGGCAAAGGGTTTCTTTAGGTATTTTGGACTATTCTCCACCATCATCAAGATCATCCAGTTATATAGAAACAAAGTATCCAAGCACCAGTCAAAGATTAAGCCTTAAAACACCTGTTTATTTTGTTTCCTTTGTATAGATTGGCAAAAACACAAAAGCGAAGTATGCATTACAGCCTGACAGCCGTTTTGCAGGTTCCCCTGATTTGTTTTGGCCACAAAGTGGGGGAACCCGAGGAACAGCTGTCAGGCCATACTGTGTACTCTGTCTTTGTGTGCATGTCGATCTACGCTAAGGATGTTAAATAGGTGCCAACCTAACCTTTGATCTATGATGATACTGATCAAGGGGTACTTAAGGACAGCCCAGTCTTGGCACTCCACCTTTTTCCTTCTCTGCATGGGTGCTGATTTCACAAAGTTATCAAAGGATGTTAAATAAACAGGCGTTTTAAGGATACATCTTGGGTGGGTGCCCAGATCCCATATCTCAATAAGGTAATTGAAAATTATGTACTGTCAGAATTTTAAATGTGATTATGTGACTGTATTATAATGTGTATTCAGTAAATTGTGGCATGACCAACAGAAACATCACTCACTGGGGAGTGAGAATGCTGCATAGCTAAACAGCCTAGGCTAAGCATCACTGGGAGGGTGGGTTTACATACTAGTATACAGCAATATAGAGATAGAGAAATGTTTCTGATGCTGAAACTAGGAAAATTACTGTAAAAGTGAACTGAATCATGTACTGCATTCTACTATATGTCACTTTAGTGCCTCTTTGACCGTTTTGCAGCTAATTTATTTAGAGGCTCACAAGTGTTCCAGGCCAATTTATTTAGCACATTTTTTATTTCTTATTTTTTACATTTCCCTGCTTTTAATTAGTACTGCTGTAATGTGTATTTATGGCCACTTGTGAATAGGGGGCAGTGTGAGTCCTTAACAGAGGATTTCTGTTTTCAGGTTCTATATTTTCTGTTAGTGGAGAGAGACCAAAGCATTCCAAGAATTTACAGCACAACTAGTTCTGTTGACTAAGGTCAAAAGCAGTGCACTTCTCTTAAACGAGATAACTATATTGTTAAGTTAAGTTGCTAATGGATTAAACAACTATACATTACCAGGAATATGTGACTGCTCAGCTGGCATGCTTATATATGAGTGGTGTTGCTAACTATGTCCATCAGTGGTACACTATTATAGATGTTTCTGATCATCCCAAAGATCTTTTACTGCATGAGAATATCTTGTTTGGATTGCGTTTTTGATGAAGTGGCAGTAATGTGCCCAACATTTCTCCCCCTATTTGCACTAAGCTTCCACCTTCCATCTGTATTACTATTGCAGGAAGCAGTGTTGAGTTTGATTGGTGTGCCGTTTCCAGCATCCGCACACTGCGTCAGCTTGGCAAGAGGACTGTGGTGGTGAACTGCAACCCGGAGACTGTCAGCACTGACTTTGATGAGTGTGACAAGCTATACTTTGAAGAGTTGTCACAAGAAAGAATACTGGATGTGTTCCAACAGGAGGTGAGTGACATATCCTGAAATACTGAAGCTCCATTATAAAACAGAAGCCCGTAGCTTCAATTGTACTTTATGTAAATGCAGTTGAAAGCAGAACTTAAGCTTGAAGGCTAAAAAAATCGCCATATTATTTATACCAATTCCTATTTGGCTCAATTTGTATTTAACATCTTAAAAATTTGCTAATCATAACTCTTTAATAAAAACTGTAATAGTAAACTTGTTGTGCTTCACTTGTCGAAATGACTGTCAGTGAGCAGGCTTTTACCTTACCAACGGCCGGGCCGAGGCAGAGGCGAGAGAGGCTCCAGCCATCATTCCCCTATTGTGTTTGAAGCAGAGAGAAATAAGAAAAGGGGATACATGGCAGTGACTGCAAGCCAGATAACTAGTGATTAAGATGTTGGGGGTCCTGGGGTGCCTCTTAGTCTAATAGCAATCAGTGTGTGATGGCTGGGGTGGGAGGGATGGAGGGACGCACTTTGGTGTCTCATCCTTGGGGAGTACTTTATTCTTTTTTCTTATGCTAGCAAGTGCTGCCATTGGCCAAATGTTACACAACATAAATGGAAAATAAAAAGAATTTGGTAAAAGAGTTCATATTACATTTAATTTGAGCAAATCTTGCATATCAGAATGGTATGCAGTTCTGGACCTCTCTATTTTTCTTTATCCGAAAATAAATTGTTATTTCTTTCTTTAATTTGTGTGGCTAAAACTATGTACAGCGTTCCTGTGTGGAGGCAAACAGCACATACAGTAAATAGTACTATGGAGAGAAGAGTGAGAACAGGAAGTTTCCCCCCACAGGAAAATACAGTGCCTATGGATAACTGCTTTTCCCACCAGCAGAGTTGGGTGTGTAGCAGAAGGACTTTACACGCATCACACTGTTACCCCAATCAATCATATCAAGCAATCTAATATTTGTATGAAGTTTAAAGGAAAGCCAAACTGAGAGGGATATGGAGACTGCCATATTTATTTCCTTTTAAATGATTTCAGTTGCCTGGCAGTCCTGTCGATCTTCTGACATCAGTAGTGTCCAAGTCACAACCCTGAAAAAAACATGTGGCTAATCCATTCAGACTATGAGTCTGATCTGCATGCTTGTTCAGTTTCTATGCTAGATTAACTACCTGATAGGCTGTGTTATTTAAGCCCTGTACACAAGACCTCAGGACCCAAACCCCTGGGCAACATTGCAGTGCAGAGGCTGTATAAATGGGTCACTAGCCTGTAGACTAGCGACATGTTCTGTTGCTATGCGGGTGGGCAGAGGGCTTTCAGAGCAGTGCGCGAGTGACGTCATGCAACAGGTGTGGGGAGTGGGGAGAGCAATTCTCTTGACCAGTGCTCAGCTGAGCCGATACATCATGCTGATTGCTGGCAGAGGCACTAAGTGGAATTGGGGGCCTCTGTACTTACACTGGATTCTCTGCAGATGCGGTTGATAGCTGTCTCGGACGAGTTTCATCTAATCTAAAAGGCTTTACACATTATATATAATGGACCTATTCTCTTCCACTTAACTCTTCACTTATAGATGGCTACCAGATTTGACCATCAGATAGATCCCTGTCAGAATAAATCTGATCTGTGGGGAATCTTTTACTTCCACACACTAGGCACAGATTTTTGAGAGGTCAGCATGAAATTTTAATTTCGGACAAAAATGTAACAGGCAATTGACCGATCAAGCCGCCCACAGCATCAATTTATAGCAGATGCAATCACAATGATCGCATTGGCCAGATATTGATGGCAAACATTGATAATTACTATAATGTATTGTATTTGATGATTTCTTTCTTCTTTTGCCAGCAATGCGATGGATGCATCATCTCTGTTGGAGGTCAGATCCCCAACAACATGGCTGTGCCACTCTACAAAAATGGAGTGAAGATTCTGGGCACCAGCCCACTGCAGATTGACAGGGCAGAAGATCGCTCCATATTCTCAGCTGTCCTAGATGAACTTCAGATTGCCCAGGCTCCATGGAAAGCTGTTAATTCTCTGGTAAGAAGCATTATGCAATCATGACATTTTATACTTACTACTTAAAGCGGAATGAAACCCAGCATTTCTTTTTTGCTCTAAAAAATTATTTACAGCATATTATATACAACCAGCATTTTTTTTTTACTAGAACAGCATTCAATTAGTGAAACACAGGGCTTGAAAGTTCAGTGCAAAGAAAGCTGGACGCATTCGAAGTAGATATAATGGCCTCAATTCACTAAGCTTTTCTCCTGTCTTTAATAACGTTTCTAGAGTGGTCACCATGGTGATAAGGCATGTAGTATTCAGGAAACATTTTACCTCCAGGCAAACCTAAAGTTAACTCTTCTGCCTTAAAGTTAACTCTTCAATCCTTAAAATTACTCCACAGTTAAAGACAGGCTGTTTATTAACTGTGTGTGAAAATAACTACAGAGGAGGTAACTTAAGGAATGAAGAGATAAGATAACTCTCTCACTGTGTGGAGGTAAGTTTTCTCTTGCCTTATTATCTCCAGCATGATCTTAGTGAATTGAGGCCAATGTTTTCTTGTGTTTACTTAATTGTATCAAGTGAGGAATGTGAGTCTGTGACACATTCTCTGACTGTGCAGAAGCTCTTGGACACAGACAGACGCTCAAAGCATTTCTGCCTTCAATACACGTTGTGAATACAATGCAAAGGCAGCTCTCAAAGAAAAAAACTGTACTTTTGGGAACTTGTAATTTCTAAATTAATAATAATACGTATGCACAAATGCAAATATGATAACCGTATGGCATATAAAAAGTAGGAAAACAGGTTTTTATTGAATATTATTTCAGGGTTTTATACCGCTGTAATACTGAGCTATGTTTGCCTCATCCTCAGTCAATGGTCTCTTGTCCTTTCTACAGGATGATGCCCTGCAGTTTACAAAGACAGTTGGCTACCCATGCTTGCTCCGCCCCTCTTATGTTCTCAGGTAATCTATAAATAACCAATGCAGTATGTTTCTGTTGTTGTAATCATGCCCCTCTTTTAACAGGGCCTATTGTGGGCCATTATAGGGGAAGTGTCAATTTTTTTTTTATAAAATGCCATAGACTTAAATTGGTGCTGCAGAATTTTTTGGCAATGTAAGACTATTGAATATTATTTTTCCATTTACAATTTGCAAATCAGCCAACAGGCCAATGGCTAATAGGAAAAATGCTTCAGAACCAATAGTCATTCTCACCAAGACCGGTTATAGACTTTCTGCTGCCTGAAGCAAACGTGTGTGTATATATACACTCATCACATATACCTCATATCATATATACCCTTATAAACCCCATCACTGGGGAGAGAACCAGACTGGCCAATCACAGCTGTCCACTGCTTCTTTTGCTAACTGGTGCCGATGGTCTCACGGTTGGGATCATAGCAGCGTCAATGGGACAATCATTGCACTCAATCAGTAGCAGTAACCTATAAAATGTGACTGCTACTGATTGAGTGCAGTGATTGGCCCAATGATGGTGCAGTGGTCCTTTGATTGGCTGGACTGATGCCAGCAACCCCGCCTGATTAGTTGTGTGCCAAAGCTTCCAGTATGACTGGCCATGATGATCTCTCGCCAGTGATGGGGTTTTACCATAGCATGCCTTGATAAGGGGCATATATTGACACCTCACCTGCTTATGATGCCATAGGGAAGGGTGCTACCAGTCAAATGAGGGTGGGGATTCAGGTATGCATGGATGAGGATGGTAGTGTTTGCGTCAGGAAAGCGGGTGGGAGAGCAGAGAGAAGGAAGATTCTAGGTGTTTGTCCAAATCCTGCCCCCTTGATTTTACCGCTTGAATCACGTGATTCAGATGGCTTCATGGTAGGCCCACCCCTGATTCTCACATATACTGAGGAAGGTAAGGCTCTCCGTACTCATGATCCCCCATGAGAGACCACCAACTGGTATAGGAGGATATATGGACTACAGGTAGCAGGTAAATTCTTATACCCCATCATATTTTTTCATGCCTTCAGTTTAAAAAGCACATCATTAAACAGAGGTTTGCTTTAAAACGTACCTGAAATGAAAATTGGATTAAATAATAGATACCTCAGTAGTGGGAAGCCTGTGGACAGTCCAGAAGCTTCTCCAAATCTCCTACACTCCCCCATTCCAGTGCTTGTGCCTCCAAAAATAATCAATGAGGGCTGATTAAATATGCTACGCATGGCAGTCATGAGTAAGCTTCGTGTAAAGTCTAGTAGAATGAATCTTTTTTTCCCCATACACAAATGCTTCCTTCTACTGGGCATCCACAGAGTTTAGTCTCGCATGCCCAGTATGGAGAAGCTCATACTGAAGCTCATGCTCAGAAGAAAAGAGTCCTTGGCTAATAGTCTCAATGAGGATTCGGGAAGCCCCTGGACCATCCAAAGACTTTCCACAACTGAGGTAAGTATTTAAATTTTAACCTTTTCTTCCTCACAGGTTTGCATTAAAACATTTCATTGCTTTCTTTCACATTTTTTTTTTAATACGTTTTTATGTACCAAATAAATAGAGGCCATATAAATGCGTTTTTTAAGGCGACGGTTATTTTCATTGGAGATTATGTATTGCATTTATTTAACATATTACATATTGCTAGCTGCTATATTACTGCTTGACAACTCCTGAGGTTGGAGTTTGATTTAACAACCAGTATCAGATCATAGCATTGTTAATTACAAGTCATTTTCCCCCCTTGTACTTACAGTGGTTCAGCAATGAATGTCGTGTATGGAGAGGAAGAACTGAAGACTTTCTTAGCGGAAGCCACGCGTGTGTCACAGGTAAAGAGGATGAGCCGTCACAACATCATTTGAGAAAAGGATTATGTCGCTTTAGCAGCTCTGGAGTATAACCTACAAAGACAGACAACATTATCTTGCTCATTCAGTCATGTAAAGTCGTGTAAAGAGTTTCTTATGCATTGTCATTGCTTTTGGCTCTCCTTTATTGAATAAGTCTCCTTAGAGAACAGTAGTAGCTACTGGATAGGACAAGCTTATAGACTCGAATGCTCTGTGCACAAAGGCTGCATGTAATACTGCTCAATGGGACTTATCTGGAGAATGGAATGCCAGCCTATAAAGCACCATTCTGGTGTTAGTTTACTGCTATACCTTAAAGGGGCACTAAAGCGAAAAACTGTAAAATGTAAAATATGTGCAAACATATACAAATAAGAAGTAAGTTTCTTCCAGAGTAAAATGAGCCATACATTACCTTTCTCCTATGTTGCTGTCACTTACAGTAGGCAGTAGAAATCTGATATAAGTGACAGGTTTTGGACTAGTGCATATCTTCATAGGGGATTCTCAGCAAGGCTTTTATTCTTTATAAAGATATTCCCTAAAAAGGTTTTAAACAATAATGCTGGACAGCTTCCCTGCTCCCTACAGTTTTTTGGCAGTTGGACAGAGCAACTGTCATTCACTAAGTGCTTTTGAAAATAAATATATCCCTGAGAATCCCCTATAAAGAGATGGACTAGTCCAAAACCTGTCACTACTGTCAGATTTCTACAACCTACTGTAAGTGACAGCAACATAGGAAAAAAGTAATTTATGGCTCATTTTACTCTGGAAAAAATGTACTTCTTATTTGTATATGTTTGCACATATTTTACATTTTACAGTTTTTTGCTGTAGTGCCCCTTTAATGCACAGACATTCTCTAATATTTTTACTGCAGGGATAAAACCTGTATTAGGCCTGGGACCCACTGAGAGAGATTCTGCAACAACAGTGTAATCCTATGGGGGTGGTTCCACTTGCAGGTTTGCGATTGCAAATCACTGCATGCAGCATTTTGGGAGAGATCCTGGGGCAATCGCATCAGTGGCTGCAGAATCAAGTCCTGATTCCTCCTGGAATCATGGTGAGAACAAGGCACTTCTCTGATTTGAGAAATCGCAGGCACTTTGCAATTTCCTGCAAAGCACATATAGTTGGTCCGTAGGTTTGATTATGATATTCCTACACGTATTATCAGCATGTAAGGTCCCCGAGGGGCTGGATTGCGTGCTTGCTGAGCAGTTCAGTGTCCCACTGGCAGTCACAATCACCTTTGAACTGCAATTTCATGAAGTTGAATGGTAGAGATTGCTATACCATGCTTGTCATTATTTGACACAAGGTGGTGTTATTTGGCAACAAAAAAGTAACATGTTACATTCGAGCACGGCCATGGACACACTCAGATATGGCTCCATGTGTGTGTGTGTGTGGGGGGGGGGAGCTGTGTGGAGTCCCCCACCTTCTCACCCTTCCTTCCTCCAATACAGAGGTTCATCCTCCAGTTCAGGTGCTGTCCTCACCATTTGGCCTTGTTTAATGTCCCCTGCCAGACTGAACCGCAGGGGATTAGCTAAGAGGGGGAGGAAAAAGGGGTCCTATAACATTTTTCTCTATGTGCCATAATCCTTATCGGTACCCGGTGTTTATAGGCTTCTCTAAAGTGTACCTTTCAAAAAAAGGGTGCCTTGGTAAATTGGGCCCCCAGAGAAAGCCGCTAGTGGAATATCTTGAAAAAAAAATCACCAATATTCCACTACGTCATTTCAATAGTAAAAAAATGTAATTTTTACAGATATTTACCTAATACTGTTCTCACATGAGTCCTCCTTCTACCGATCACCAACCCTAACCGACCCCCCAACCGATTCCTAATCCTAATAGATCACGCACCGCAAAATGCCTATCCCTAACTGACCCCCTAATTGATGCATAACCCTAACTGCCCCCCTCAGCTGCTGATTTAGCGCCGATTCATCACTTAATATTCACCTGCTGTTTGTAGTCGCAGTCTGCATAGCGGGCAACACTGGCACCCACATTCCAACTTATAGCCGCTAATCATGGCTTTTAACATGGGAGCCTATGGCAGCGCCCAAATTAACATGCCGCCTCCGCCGCCCAAACTACCTGGTTTGTCCCTAAGAACTGCTACTGACAGCATCCAACAGGTTACCGCTTTAAATTTTTCAAACTTTCTCTAAAAATGGGAAAATATTAGATTATTTTTTGCAACTGTGGGCAGCAAAAGCATCGCTACTTTCAGACACTTATATGCAGGACACTCAAACTGATGAAAAAGTATCAGGAATAAATCTACTCCTTCCCATCTAATACAATGGCAAAGTAAATCTATTAATCTTTATCTCTTACCTTTATCTGCACAAATGAGCAAATAAATGTATGAGGGTCAAACCTAATTTCACATCTGTTATTTGCACTAGCTAAGTGGAAGTAATATGTGTATTATCTATCTTGTCCCTGCAGCATAATTCCTACATAAATTCCACCTTGAACTACTACAGTGAAATGCCGACAATGTGTTTTCTATGTAAATGTTTTGTATTGACATTTCTGCTGCTAAAATTGTTATCATACATAATTCATGATCAACTGGCAGCAGAATGTTCACACTATGCCAGCTCTCAGGGTAATGTTCCTTGTTTTCATATTAGTGTCTCTTTTAGGCCTAGGTGGGGGATTTATGTACGTCCTGTGGGGTTTCTCCTCAGCAGATGAAAGCTTTTGTTGCTGTCTTTTAACGCTTTCAAGGTAGTGAGGAAGAATGATCAGCTATTACAAGGAAGACAGGCTGGATCTATGAAGAAGTAATACTGAGGCAAACTTACTGATTCAGTTAGAAGTTCAACTGTGGCAAGGTCTTTATCAGAGGATGTCATTTTTCCCATATGGCGGCACCTTCAATAAGTTCCTTGTGGCTTATTTACAGCCATCTGGGCCTCAAAAATAGAGAATGTAGCAGAAGTGTTAGGTGCTGTAATCAAGCTCTGTCTCTTTTGTCAGTCAAATTGTGGTTTCAATTGGCTTTTTCATTACTTTGATAGGAACATCCTGTGGTGATAACCAAGTTCATAGAAGGTGCCCGAGAGGTGGAAATGGACGCAGTAGCCAAGGAAGGACGTGTATGTATTTGACTTTATAGCAGTTTATAAAATACAATGGGGCTAATTTAGAAACACTGCAGCCCAGTACTGCAACCAGCGTACTGCACGCCTAATTCATTACAGTATATTATTTACATAAGCATTAGTGTGTTATGACTACGTGTTATGTGCTGTACCATAGTATATAAGACCCTCACAAGCTAGGCTGGATTTCTGGAAAGGCAACAAAGGCCTGGGTCTTAGTTAGCTGCTGCCTGAAGGAGCGATTGAACATGGAAGAGGGGTTATAAATATGGAAGAGGAAGCTTCAAGTTGAATAGGGAGGCAGCAAATGGGGAACACCACATGGGAGAGGGGAGCTGCTGCCCGAGGGAATTATAGGGGAATGAGAGGGGCTGCAGTACAGAAGGTTACAAATGGAAGAGGGGGCTGCTACACAGGGAAGGGAGACATTTGGCCTAGAGGTGGAAAAATATACGGGCTTGCTTACACTCACCTAAAGGGTTATTAGGAACACCATACTAATACAGTGTTTGACCCCCTTTCGCCTTCAGAACTGCCTTAATTCTACATGGCATTGATTCAACAAGGTGCTGAAAGCATTCTTTAGAAATGTTGACGAATATTGATAGGATAGCGTCTTTCAGGTGATGGAGATTTGTGGGATGCACATCCAGGGCACGAAGCTCCCGTTCCATCACATCCCAAAGATGCTCTATTGGGTTGAGATCTGGTGACTGTGGGGGCCATTTTAGTACAGTGCACTTATTGTCATGTTCAAGAAACCAATTTGAAATGATTCGAGCTTTGTGGCATGGTGCATTATCCTGCTGGAAGTAGCCATCAGAGGATGGGTACATGGTGGTCATGAAGGGATGGACATGGTCAGAAACAATGCTCAGGTAGCCCGTGGCATTTAAACAATGCCAAATTGGCACTAAGGGGCCTAAAGTGTGCCAAGAAAACATCCCCCACACCAGTACACCACCACCAGCCTGCACAGTGGTAACAAGGCATGATGGATCCATGTTCTCATTCTGTTTACGACAAATTCTGACTCTATTGAGACTCATCAGACCAGTGTAACGATTGTGGAATTCTCTCCGCGGCCAGCTCACAGGACGCGCGCTGACACTGCGGAAATCCTCCACAAGCGTATAATTTGAGAGAACCCAGAAAAAGGTGCAACGCACCTGCAGAGGGAAATTCCTTTTGGCAGATGGAGCTGTGGAGTGCAGATGAACAGATCCTCTGCCCTGCCACAGACGCCAGACAGGAATTGTACGAAGGGAAGAACGCAGGGCAAGATAGCCCTTAAAGAGAGAGTAAAGCGACAGAGTGTATGTGTGTCCACCAATCTAGTCGCCACCCAGCGACGATGAACACACCACCATGAAGATCAGGTGAGAAGGCAATCGCAAGGGATGGCAATTGCTAACAGCGACACAAGACTGAATAAGCACAGATGAGGATTGTATGTATGTCCACCAATCTAGTCGCCAACCTGCGACGGTGGACACACAACAGAGAAGACCAAGTGAGAACGCAATCGCAAGGGAAGCGATTGCGAATGAGAATGAGCACAGGGACAGAATGTATGTGTGTGCACCAATCTAGTCGCCAACCCGCGACGGTGCACACACAACAGCAGATACGAAGTAGGAACGCAATCGCAAGAGAGGCGATTGCCAGAGGTGACACAAGGCTAAAGCAAGACAGGGCACGAGAGTAGCAAAGGCACAGCAAATCATACAATGAGAAGATAAGGAAAATAACAAACGCTAACTAAACACGAACACCGCACTCATTCGCAACAGCGAACGCGTTTACAGCGCGATCTCCGCATGTTAAGCACAACAGAGACAAGCACGCCTAACTAACCCCCGCCACCCAAACATGAAACAGAGAACGCGAGCGCTTGCTTAACGTTTACGTCACCGAGCCTCCAGCAAGCGTTCGTATCAGACAAGACAGATAAACGAAAACAGGAATAAGTGAGAGATATGATCCACCGCTCTTCCGCCAGAGCGAGTGTGATCTAAATAGGGAAACAGAGTTAGCAGGATCCACTGCTCTTTCCGCCAGAGCGAGTGTGATCCAAGTAAAGCAACAGACCTAGCAGGGTCCACTACTCTTTCTGCCAGAGCAAGTGCGACCCAAGTAAAGCAACAGAGCTAGCAGGATCCACTGCTCTTTCTGCCAGAGCAAGTGCGATCCAAGTATAGAAACAGAAGGAGCTACCAGTAGCAACCGCTGCTCTGGTTAGCACCCAACAGACAGACAGAACAGGCAATACAAACATACAACCTGACTGAAATAGAGGGGTGTCTAATACAGCCCCCAGAATTACTCTAAGTTAGCTAACAATCCAACAGAAAAGGCTGACACTCCAGGAGTGTGTTTACAAACCGTTATGACCAGCGAAGCCTTCTGGTCAGCAGCAGGCTTTTATACTGCCAGCCCTCAAACGAGACAGCTGAGCAATGTGCATGTATGTAAATCCCTCAGCAAAGCAACTCTGAAAGTTGCAAGATGAAGCCAGATCTCTTTTCCAGAGACCTGCATCTCTCAGACACAAGGAATGGTCAAACAGCTGTCTGCCTGTGCAGCCAGCTGAGCGGATCATTACAACCAGGCAACATTTTTCCAGTCTTCAACTGTCCAATTTCGGTGAGCTCATGCACATTGTAGCCTCTTTTTCCTATTTGTAGTGGAGATGAGTGGTACCCGGTGGGGTCTTCTGCTGTTGTAGCCCATCCCCCTCAAGGTTGTGCGTGTTGTAACAAGTGGTTAGTTCAGTCAACGTTGCTCTTCTATCACCTTGAATCAGTTGGCCCATTCTCCTCTGACCTCTAGCATCGACAAGGCATTTTCGCCCACAGGACTGTTGCATACTGGATGTTTTTCCCTATTCACACCATTCTTTGTAAACCCTAGAAATAGTTGTGCGTGAAAATCCCAGTAACTGAGCAGATTGTGAAATGCTCAGACCGGCCCATATGGCACCAACAACCATGCCACGCTCAGAATTGCTTAAATCGCCTATCTTTCCCATTCTGACATTCAGTTTGGAGTTCATGAGATTGTCTTGACCAGGGCCACACCCCTAAATGCATTGAAGCAACTGCCATGTGATTGGTTGATTAGATAACTGCATTAATGAGAAATTGAACAGGTGTTCCTAATAATCCTTTAGGTGAGTGTATAAGACATTTTTGTGGCTCAACATTGGAAGAAAGGGAGAGGGTATTTTTGCACCCTCTATTTGCAAGGAACCACCTCAATGTTAAAAGCTATACAGGTTGTTTATGGCTCAAGGTGAAGGGAATTTTCCCTCCTCCCACATAACCTTTTATGGGAGGGAGGAAAATGGGGGTGGAGTGGACCAATGCATAAAATATAGGCTAATAAAGCTGTTGATCTTAGAAACAGAGAGGTAATCTTGCCTCTCTTGAAGAATATGGACCAATCTATTAAAAAAAGGTCTTTTATTTGAGCACATAAAATTGACAATGGGTTTTGCGGGTGCTTTCCCGCTTCCTCAGGTCAGTGAAAAAAACAGGTACCTTAACTGCTATGGCTGTGTAGCAAGCATGAGCGCTTGCATTGTATTTTGATGATTTTCGTGATACCGAGCGCAGTATTTACAGGAATGATGGGAAAAGCCAATACCATTGTTTTTAAATGTTATTCAGTTAATTGCATTAGACTACTCTTGAATGACGAATCCCGTAAACACCTGTGTAAACCGGCCATTTCTTGTATGGGGCTGATATGTAAGTTCTGTTGTTTACTATGGACTTATCATACCCGCTCCCTAGCATTATATCATAAACATAAATATTAGCTTAAGTTTTTTGTATATTCTTTTTATAGGTGATCGCCAATGCTATTTCTGAGCATGTTGAAGATGCCGGAGTTCATTCTGGAGATGCCACTCTCATGATCCCAACGCAGACCATCAGCCAGGGAGCTTTAGAGAAGGTAAAATGCTATTTTAACACTGGCTATTGTTACAGTCAATGAAATAAATAAAATATACATATAGTGGAACTAAACTCTGAACTTACTCTCTGAACTAAAAGATTAGCCACAGCATGATAACCTTTATGGGAAAATAAAAATCTTCATTAAAATTTATGGAAACCTTAAAAAATCCCAGAGGCTTTACTAGGTTTCACTTTTGCAGGAGGCACTGAAATGGTTAAGCTTTAGTGTTCAGTATATGGAGACCTGCTTAGGCAGAGCTCTCCTGCAGTTTATACACAGTTGGGGTAAGGCTTATCTGCCTAAGCAAGCACAGAACACAGAGAAGTTAATTTCTTCAGCACCTATATGTGGAATAAAGACTTTTCATTGTGTGCTGTGTAAGAGTTTGGGTCCACTTTATGTTTTTTTAGATGAATCTCTCTGTGTTCTTAAATTAACCTGACACTTTTCTGCTATCTGTGATTGTGGAAATGTGACAGGAACTAAAATGCAACCTAAAAAAATAAAACTGCTGAAACAAATAATTAATGGTCAGAAAGGACAACTTATATACTTAAATGAGTTTGAAAGACTCAAAATTATACATCCATTTTTGACGGAAAAGAGTTTTTGATTGACCTAGCATGTCTGATCAAACACAGGCTTCTTATAACATTCAGAAACCCGGACAGAAAAATCATTCATTGCGTTCCGAGTCTGTTTGTGCCTCCGAGCTATGTTCTGCCCCTTCTTCTGAACTCTTTATAGGAATATATCTAGATAACCTGTATGACTAAGTGAAGTCAACATGAAGAAAATAGCCAGGAGCTCTTGAATTTTCCTTTGGGATCCCCAAAAGCTGCCAGAAGCCTGAAGGTGAGCAGAAAAACTTAAAGTTTTGGATAGGCTGGGAATCTAAAACAAAAAAAAGAACTCTCACCTTCTCCATTACATTGGTAGCATATTTCTTCCAAGGTCATAAAGCTAATTATTAGAGAATGAATATTTGTTTAAACAGCGCCAACATATTACCTGTCACTGTACATAAGATTCACAGGGGTGCAGATTACAAATGCGAAGCAAGAAACGCATAAGGAGGAGACAATGCTGCCCTGTTTGGATCCAGGGATTTTGGCTAAACTAAGGCCTAGGGCAAAATTAAATGTTGGGTTCCTTTCACTTTTATACTGTACTGACTGTAACCCTGTGACCTGTACAATCTCTGACAGAGACTTTAGAAACCACTTAAAGGAATACTATCGATTCACATTCACATATTTTTTTCAATTGACACAGGAATTGTTTGGGAAGTGCTGCTAAGTACTGGTGTATACATTTTAGTAGCAACTTCTTTGTTTACGGTTAGCAAAATACATTCAAAGTTTACTGACGCCAAAGTTGCTGACTGAGCCATGAGGAGAGGGGAAATTCCCCTCACACTTGATCAGTTAACTCTATGTAGCTCTGTGTGTGACAGAGAGAGACAGGACACAGGAGCTGCAGCTGTTGGGAGCTTTGTTTCTGACTGAAGTGTCTGAAGAGAGCAGAGGAAATGTAACGAATTGTCACAGCTTTTCATATTGTTTTTGCTTTCAGAGTTTGATATGTTTGATATTTGCTTTCTGTAGTCTGATATGCAACTCTGGCTGTGCATTGAAGCAGACACCCCTTCTGCAATTGATTTGTCCCAATATAGCTAAATCCTACCCTCAATAAATTACAGCTTTTGCCTCTGATATTTAACATGAAAAGTAGGAAAATGTTTACACAGCTGCTTAGACTGTGTAAAATGTTTACACAGCTGCTTAGACATTATTTGTACATTGTCACTTTAGAACACTTGGGTATCGATAGTATTCCTTTAAGTTCCCTCTAAAGCAGGGCAGCTAAATGTAGCATAAAGCGACGGCTAGTAGTAGCCGTGGTTTGCAGAGTGAATAGGTCTGGCGAGACCATATTTTGTCGCCTTGGGGGTGGGTGGTTGAAGGGATTAGGTGACACTGGGGGGAGAGGGTTATTAGTTGTCCAGGGGGGGTTTAATAGTTTTGGGGGTATTCGTTTCCCAGAGGGGGTTTATTAGTTGCCTGGGGGGAGGGGGGGAGCTATAAGTTGCCCACCAGGGGAAGGTTTTGTGTGAGAGTAGGGTGAAGTCAGATGATAGTGATTACCGATATATCACTTAAGTAGAAAAATATTGGTAAATTTACCAATATTCTACTAACACTATGAATATGCTCCCTTAACCAATTATTTTTTTCATTTACACCCACGCTCAAATTAGATTGCGGTGTTTGGAAATGTATGTCTGTATTCCCCTAAAGAGCTCAGGGCCCTAAACCACTGCCCATATGGAAACATTGTACCAGTTTAGATCACAGTCTGAGAGGCTTAAACATAGGCTATGGAGGTAAGTGCCTGGAGGAGATAGGCATTAGTTGTTAAAGTGGAACTAAACTCAGAGCTTTGTCTCTGCATTAAAAGACTAGCCACAGCATGATAACCTTTATGCAAAAAAATCTTCATTACAATTTATGGAAATCCTATAAAAAAAAAAAAAAAACCTTCGTTTCACTTTGCAGAAAGCCTAAAAGGGTTAAAGAGACACTGAAGCGAGAATAAATCTCGCTTCAGTGCTTATATTCAGCAGGGGCATGTGTGCCCCTGCTAAAACGCCGCTATCCCGCGGCTGAACGGGGGTCCCTTCACCCCCAACCCCCCCCCCCCCCCCCCTGCAAAATCAACGACCAACTTGGTCGTAGATTTTGCTGCTCTTCGGTAAACGGGGGTCCCTTACCTCCTAAATCCCCTCCGTGCAGGGGGATCACTTCCGCATTCAGGCAGGGCTAACGGCTGCAGCCCTGCCTCTCAGCACCGTCTATCAGCGGCGCATCGCCGCCTCTCCCCACCCCTCTCACTGAAGGAAGACTGAGAGGGGCGGGGGAGAGGCGGAGATACGCGCTGACAGACGCGCGTGAGGCAGGGCTGCAGCCATTAGCCCTGCCTGAATGCGGAAGTGATCCCCCTGCACGGAGGGGATTTAGGAGGTAAGGGACCCCCGTTTAGCGGCGCTATAGCGGCGGTTTAGCAGGGGCACGCGTGCCCCTGCTGAATATAAGCACTGAAGCGAGATTTATTCTCGCTTCAGTGTCTCTTTAAGCCTCAGTGTTAACTGTATGGGGAGAGCTGCCTAGGTAGAGCTCCTGCCGTCTATTTACAGCTGCTGATAAGAGCTAATTAGACAATTTGGTCTGGCTAAACAAACACAGAACACAAAGCAGTGAATAGCTTCAGCAATTATATGTGGAATTAAGACTTTTCATTGTGTTCTGTGCAAGAGTTTGGATCTGCTTTAAGTAGTGGTTGTGTATGTAAGATTTGACAAGTTTAGGGATTAACAAGTTAAATGTGGGCAAGACTAATATGAGGAACATGAAAGAGAATTCTGTTGACTGGAGACTACCCTGGAAAAGTGTCCTAACAATGCATGGGACGAAGTGTTAGAAAGATATTAGTAACTTACAAGAAGAACAGAACAGGGGTGTTGGGGATGCGTTTGTATACAACAACAGAGATATACGGTGACACATGATCCATGAAGAGATTTGTAACCAAAGCAGAGGAACTTGAATTTTATCATCAAGCTGATGGGAAGCTGGAGAGGGGGGTTGGTAGAGGGAGAATGCACATGTTCAGTACAAGTAAAATTACTGACCTCAATGTATTCAGATGGTGAACTCGGAACACTTCTTCTGGGGTGGGGAGTTACTTTGTCAGAAGGATAAGCAGCTGAAGGATCTGGTGAGAGAGTCAGAAAATGAAAATAAAGTGAGGGCTCTTTCAGATGAAAAGCTATTTGGCACGCAAATGCACAGTTTTCCTGGGTTAAAGCACGCTTTGGTTGCACAACAATGCAACCGAATGGGAGCATTCATAACACATGCGTGCCAGTAGTTGATATGCGGTGTGGTGACCGCATGGCAAAAACCCTCTTCATGTAGTGTCCAGCTAACCGGCTCAGATGAACTGCTGCAAGCACCCTGCACAGAAACACGAGCGGCTGACAAGCAGTAAAATGTGCTAGAGCCCTAATAAAATGCGTGTCCTTGTGTCAGATTGCACTTAAAGACCCTAAAGGTGAAACCCCATTCGTTTGTAAATATTAATGCTAGGATAATTATATGAGGTGGCCAGAAGACACAGACAGAGCCGGGACAAGGTCCTCCACCACCCAAGGCTGAGACACCAAAGT
Organism: Hyperolius riggenbachi; assembly: GCF_040937935.1. Classification (NCBI taxonomy): domain Eukaryota; kingdom Metazoa; phylum Chordata; class Amphibia; order Anura; family Hyperoliidae; genus Hyperolius; species Hyperolius riggenbachi. Next base: position 234,710,545 of record NC_090652.1, on the reverse strand, counting down.
GCGCCCCTCCATCCCTCCACCCCAGCCATCACACACTGATTGCTCTTAGTCTAAGAGGCACCCCAGGGCCCCCAACACCTTAATCTCTAGTTATCTGGCTTGTAGTCACTTCCATGAATGACAGCTGAATGAATTGTGTGCCCCCTCCTACACTGCTCCCTAAGGCTGGAGCCTCTCCAGCCTATGCCTCGGCCCGGCCCTGGACACAGATCTTTAAATCACGAGTTGGAAGCTGTGGCGTAGCTAAGTAGCTGTGGGCCCCGATGCACGTTTTACAATGCCCCCCTCCCCCAAGCACTCTATACATAACAATTGATACGGCACACCAAAACCTGCCAATGGCAACTACAGTGTCAGAGGTGCAAGAAGGGGGCGGGGAACAGCTTGTTAATGATAACTACTATTCAAAGCAGCTATAGAAGTTATTATTATGAGCACAGGACCAATAGAGAGCTATTACTGTAGTTGAGGGAGGGCCCTTTGGGGCCCCTCTGGCCCAAGGGCCCTGATGGGGTTGCAACCTCTGCACTCCCTATTGCTACGTCCCTGGTTGGAAGGAAAAAGGAAGTGAACCACACTTCCTCCTATGCTGCAGTCCAGAGATCGGCATCTTCAGTGTCAGTTCTAGGCAAACATGTGCATAGTTCCCAACTGCCCCTCTTTTGGAGAGACAGTCACTCTTTGGGAACCAAATCCCCCTGTCCCACTTTCTTCCTCATTTGTCCCTCTGTCGGACTGATGTGCAGTTCTACGTAAATATATGTATTTTTCTACTTAAAAATGTGCTTAAAGAAAACCTGAACTGAAAATTAAAGTAAGTAAAAATAAACATACACAGGTCATACTTACCTTCTGTGTAGTCTACTCATCAGTCTCTTTCTCCTCTCCTGTGTCCCGTTTGTCCACTGTAATCAATGGTATTCTCCATCCTCCATTTTGAAAATGGCCATTACCCCGTAACAGCTTCCTGGTCAGCACACTGTTAAACTGTAACATCGCCCACTTGAGCCATAGGGAAACATGGACATTACCTGGCACATCAGTTGTGTTTTCACCTATAACTGACAGCAACTGATATTTAACTGACAGCAACTGGGATATATTTAAGTTCTGACAAAATGTTGTCAGAACTGGAAGGGACCATTGTCAGAAGAAAATGGTGAGCTTCTGGGAGGAACTGATGGCAAGGTAACTATGCGATGTTCATTTTCAAGTTACCTCATGTGTTTATTTTAAATAATTTTACTGCGTTCAGGTTCCCTTTAACTGACTCTAAAGTTTATGCATATCCTGTAAATTGATATTGTTATACTCAAATGTTAATATGAAGGAAAATGAGCCAGGATAGAAAGGACCATGTGGTTTGAGTTATAAAACACTTATTTTACTTATAAACTTTTATAGTATGCATGACTGGGTGTGTGTCAGGGGCGTGGTTAGAGGTGTGACCTGGGCATGGCTTAAGTGTCCCTCTTTCTGATCTCAAAAAGTTGGAAGGTATGCATGTGCCACATGTGCCTTTAGACATATCTGGGGCAGATATCCAAATCTGGGACTTGCATGGAACTGTGGACAAAGAATAAGCATGTTCTAATAATTTTACACTTTGAAAGTGTAGCTCTCAAGCCTGGAAGTAAGTGTAATTCAGTTCACTGCAGTACCCAGAAATAACCTTTAAAGAGAATCTGTATTGTTAAAATCGCACAAAAGTAAACATACCAGTGTGTTAGGGGACATCTCCTATTACCCTCTGTTACAATTTCGCCGCTCCTCGCCGCATTAAAAGTGGTTAAAAACAATTTTAAAAAGTTTGTTTATAAACAAACAAAATGGCCACCAAAACAGGAAGTAGGTTGATGTACAGTATGTCCACACATAGAAAATACATCCATACACAAGCAGGCTGTATACAGCCTTCCTTTTGAATCTCAAGAGATCATTTGTGTGTTTCTTTCTCCCTGCAGTTCTCATGCACTGAAGTTTCAGGCTGCTCTTTTTTCTCCTGCAAACAGCTTTGCCCTTGTCTGTAATTCTTCAGTATGTGAAAGCCCAGCCAGCTCAGAGGACGATTTATCCAGCTTGTAAAAGATAAGAGAGAAGAGAGAAGCTGCTCTAATCTAAATAATACACAGGCAGTGTGCATAGAGGGGCCTGGAAGGGGGAGTTCATAGCAGAACCACAACACTGAAGAACTTGGCAGCCTTCCAGACACAGGCTGACAAGTCTGACAAGGGAAAGATACATTGATTTATTACAGAGACTGTGATAGCAGAAAGTGCTGCAGTAAGCCAGAACACATTAGAATAGCTTTTGGAACTTGTAGGATGATAAAAAACAGGATGCAATTTTTGTTACGGAGTCTCTTTAAACAATCATAGTTCAATTTTGGTTAACATCTAGGACCTTAATATGTTTTTCTACAAGCGCATGAACTACAATGCACAGCCATGGCAGGGGATATATTATTAACTCGAGCACAGTAGTTCTGATTAAATAATCATATACAAGTCTTCCCTGCTTTATGTAACAGCAACAAAAGCTATAAACTAAAAAGAGACATCATAAAAATAGCTCCTGTTTTTTTCAGAGATTATTTTGTTTGCATGTTATTTAGGTTAGCTTCTCACTATACACTTTGCGTTGCAATGAGATCGCAATGCAACGGGGGCGAAAAGTTGCCATGCACGTTACAAGTGTGAAGCTACACATACATATGAATATGATTATTGCGTTGCAATTCCATTGCATTGTTGTGATGGAACGCAACATATGCATAATATACAGAACCTTAGTCTATTTAATGAGGGACTTCTTCTAAAAGCAGCAGTAAGAATGATGGATTCCAGAAAAGCGTTAATCTGTTTTCTAAGGTTGTGCTTCTGATTCTTGATCAGTAAAGTCACTTAAAACTAATATATAGGTCAAAGAGTATTATAGCTGGACCTGTGCGTTCATGTTTCATAAGGCATTTGTCTCTCCAAAAAGTATTGAAAAGTGACTCTCTAACACTTACCCACTTCTTGTGATTTGCAGGTGAAAATTGCTACCAAGAAAATTGCAAATGCTTTTGCTATTTCTGGACCCTTCAATGTGCAGTTCCTTGTTAGAGGAAATGATGTTCTGGTAAGTGAAGGGGACACAACATTTTGGGCAATTAACTCACCTCTTGCAGGAGTTATCAATATAATCTCAGAACAAAAAAAAAGTACATTTTTGCTGGTACTTCAGTCAATAAATACGAATATGTGCACCAAGTAAAAGCATGGAGCCAACTGTGTGCATTATTATTTTCACAAACTAAGGGGCCTATTTATAACAGTCCATAGAAGAGGCAAATTGCTTAGTTTTCCTTCTTGAGGTGGCCACACATGATACAATTTTTATATGTTTTTTATATTTCAGAATTATGTTCAATTTTTTTTATTGATTGTAACTAGAAAAATCTTACCATTGTGTCATAAATGTATGTTCCAATTTTTCTCCAATTATGAAAAAAATGATCTAAACTTAGAAAGAAGAGATCAAGAAATTTACACTCTGCCCTATTTACAAAAAAAACATCAGAATTGTTTATTATGGACAATCAAAAAATACATTTTTAAAAAATTGGGCAATCGATCACATTACTTAAATGAAAAAAAAAAACCTTTACATTTTTCTATGCAACCGATTGTATTTATCAAAAAAACAGGGAAATCCAATGTTTTATTGCATCTTGTGTGGCCACCTTTATGAAAGCGAACAGCTTAACGGGGAACTGAAGAGAGAGCTACATGGAGGCTGTCATGTTTATTTCCTTTTAATCAATACCAGTTGCCTGGCAGCCCTGCTGGTCTATTTCTCTGCAGTAGTATCTGATTAAAACCAGAAACAAGCATGCAGCTAGTCTTGTCAGATCAGACTTATAAGTCTGAATCACTAAAACACCTCATCTGCTGCATGCTTGTTCAGGGGCTATGGCTAATAGTATTAGAGGCAGAGGATCAGCAGGGCTGCCAGGCAACTGGTATTGTCTAAAAGGAAATAAACATGACAGCCTCCATATACCTCTCTCTTCAGTTCCCCTTTAAGTAGTCTCTTGCCAGGCATGAGCCAACAACACGTCAGATGCTGGGGTCTATATGAAAAGGGCGCCGGTAAAAAAGGGCGCCTGGTGGAGCCCATATATACCAACTTCGGCTACAAAAAAGGCGTCTGGTGTAGCCCATATAAACTTCGGCTACAAAAAAGGCGCCTGGTGTAGCCCATATAAAAACTTCGGCTACAAAAAAAACTCTGGGATGTGTTAATTACTATTCCCCCTCCAGGCCACCATGGATAGTGGGGGAATGAAATAATTCTGCTTCCAGCACTTGTAGCCCATATAAAAACATAGGCTACAAAAAATGCAATAATATGGGCTACAAGGGGGCGCCCTACTGTAGCTGAAAACCTTGTAGCCGAAAAAATATGGGCTACAAACGGGCGCCCTTTTCTACACCTTGTAGCCCATATTTCCAGAAATAACATTGATGTCTATGGCGGCGCCCTTTTCATACAGGCAGCTCGGGCGCCCTTTTCAACCGATACCCAGATGCTGTACCAGTCTTCTTGATGTGCCAATAAAAGTTACTGGATTTTTTACCTATGCTGTGAGCTCTTGTAAGTAATCTGGGGAGTACATTTATGGGAGGCTAAAAAAGCTGTTTTTATAAAATTCACCCTGTAAGGCTGTGAAAATAACAATGGATCATTCCAGCAACTTCTACAGGTCCCATGAGAGCAACAGAGGAAGCGTCACCCTTCAGAGTTAGCTATGCTTCCCATATGGCTCCTCCATGTCCAAGGAGCAGAGAATAGGAACATCCACCAGGCAACCTAAGCAGGTGCTTGGGGCCTAGTTGGTGTCAAGGGGTCCACCTGCCTCCTCTCTCGTCTTCAACTTACCAAAAGGACCACAAGTTGGCCCCTTATCTACTACCTTTCGTCTAGGGTTCCATTACATCTTTATCTATCTCAGTCCAAGGGTGACCAAAAGAAAAGGGCAATATTTGCACTGGAGACCATGTGGTTGTCCAGATATGCCACTGCTAGTGTCCCTGAAATGAATTAGCCCGGTGCTGTTCCTGCATTTTAACTCTGTTGTACCTTTGCAATAGGAAAGAAACAGCATGTTTAGTGTCGCAGTGTCTTTAAACACAAACAATCAATGTATTTATCAGTCAAAATCAATTTTGAAAGTAATTCAGCAAGAAACACGTCAAACGGCTCCGACGTTAAGGCTCCTTTAATAGCTTTCGATAACTTGTTATGCTGCAGGTGTTTAAAGAATCACCTCTGAGGACTGAGGGACATCTGGGTTTATCTGAATTTACAAAGCAACTTAATTTCTTGTGGGAGCTGCTTCCTCTGTGTGTGCGATGCGACAGGCAGCTGTATGTGGGCTGCCTGCATAATACCAGCGCTGTCACTACACTATTGATCTGCCAATCACCATACTGCGAGAAACCTGACAAGGCATTGATAAGAAAAGAGCCCCTATCAGACAGTATGATACAGTAATACCAGGGTGTTGTCACAAAGGGAACGTGTCACCTGTCAGGATTTACGCTGGTGTTAGACAAAGATCAGAATACCAGAGGTGCTTGTTTGTTTTGTGCAGCGGATACTGTTTAACCACTTGAGGACCACAGTGTTAACCCCCCCCCTAAAGACCATGCAATTTTTTGCTAAATTAACCACTGCAGTTTTAAGGCCTTGCTGCAGGACCGCACAACTCGGCACACAAGTTATCCCCCCCCCCTTTTCTCCCCACCAACAGAGCTTTCTGTTGGTGGGGGTCTGATCGCTCCCCCAATGTTTATGTTTATTCTTTGCAAATATTTATGTTATTTTTTTTTAAATTAATTTCCCTATTTATTTTTTTACCCTAACCCCCTCCCTCCCCCCAGCTGGCCAATGACGGCGATCGGCTGTCATAGGCTTTAGCTTATGAGAGTCGATTGCTCACCTGTGTCCCCAGTACAGCGCTGCCTTAGATTGCAGCATTGTACTATGCTAATAGGTTGCGCAGTCTCTAACAGTCTCAGAGCGGTGATTGCCGCTGGGAGACTGAAGGTGGAGCAGAGCTACCAAGCGGAGATGCGTGCGCATCGGCGCGTGTGATCTCCTGCAAAATCCAGCCCCAGGACTTGACGCCAATTGGCTTTAGGTGGTCCTGGGGCTGCCACCGTGGTAACGGCCCTTGGCGTGACGCGTTCTTTAGGTAGTTAAAGCACGAAGTTTAAAATCAGGATGATACCATTTATTGGCTAACAAAACATGAATAAAAATAAGCAAGCTTTCGGCCTTGCAGCCTTCGTCGGGCTTATATCCTGTTAGTTTGGAGGCTGGTGGTACAGACAGCTATATACATGCACATCAAAAGGGAAAACAGATATTTTTTTCAAGCATAAATACATGTCATTAAGATGCCTTAATTCAAACAGACCATCTAAATGGGGTTAGAGGTTGTTAGCTGAGATAAGGATAAGATACGGATCCTTGTTTACTCCATGCTCACAGACCTGGGATTAGGATTGACCCAGGCCAGAGGTATCGTAAATTCTTAGAATTAGAATTTAAGATACCTCTGGCCTGGGTGAATCCTAATCCTAGGTCTGTGAGCATGGAGTAAACCAGGATCCTTATCTCAGCTAACAACCTCTAACCCCATTTAGATGGTCTGTTTGAATTAAGGCATCTTAATGACATGTATTTATGCTTGAAAAAAATATCTGTTTTCCCTTTTGATGTTGCATGTATATAGCTGTCTGTACCACCAGCCTGCAAACTAACATTATATAAGCCCGACGAAGGCTGCAAGGCCAAAAGCTTGCTTATTTTTATTCATTTTTAGTTAGCCAATAAATAGTATCATCCTGATTTAAAACTTCTTGCTTTTACTGATGGCTAACACGGTACAATACCCTACTGCTACTACTTAGGTAGTTAAAGGGGAGCTGTATTATGTGTGTGAGCATGTATAGAATATTTACATATTGTGTGAACATTAATCAGAAATGTATTTTGCTAGTAGAATAGACTTGAAGCAGTTCATTTGGGATACCGCCTGGGTAACCGTGTAATAGACTTTATTGTAAATCGCAGCTACCCGTTGGTGTGTTGGGCGCCCAACAGTAGTCAGTCAGCTATTTGTAGCATTTTTTATATTAAATACTAGTTTATGGGCTATTAGTGTAAGCAGGAAATGTGGGTCCCTGCGGCTAATGGACTGTTTTTGGAAATAAACATTTTGTGGGTTATTCCTGCTTCACACAAATAATATTAATACAATTCTAAGTCAGAACTGAACCATTTCATTGAGTTACACAACAGCGGTAGCTTCACAAGTGCCTTTCTGGAGGAAATTGGAGGGTACTTCAGATGATTGCTGCAGAATTTGTGTATGGGTCCCCAAGTAAGAACATAATTACGGTATGTTATAGAAAATATGTTTTTGCCCAATTTAGAGCATTTTAGCATGATGTCTTGTTGATTTAGTCTGTAGCCATATATTTTTCTTGAAGACACTGATTTATCTCCTATGAAATTTGCTGTTCATTAAGCCTGGATGACTTCTTTCTGTAGGTAATTGAATGCAACTTGAGAGCCTCCCGGTCCTTCCCTTTTGTATCGAAGACTTTGGGTGTTGACTTTATTGATGTAGCCACAAAAGTCATGACCGGAGAAAAAATTGATGAATCTTCTCTGCCAACACTGGAAAGTCCCATTATTCCTGCTGATTATGTAGGAATCAAAGTAAGTGCCTGCACAGTTTTTACAGAAAACATGTGACTGCTTTGACTGTTTTTATTTTGAAGAGGACATATAGTAGAATGTAGAGATGGCCTGAACGGTTCACCGGCGAACGGTACACCGGCGAACGTCTGGGGTTCGCGATCGCGGAGGTGACAATTGTAATACCCATCACTGCATATACCTACTACCTGTTGTTCACTTCAGTGCACCCACCTACCTACAAGAGCGCATGCAGTGTCACTGTGCCTGTCCGGTACCTGTATGTGTGCGTGACAGGTGCACATTTGTAATACCAGTCATTGCATAAATGTTCACAGTACCTGTGTGTCCGCACGCTGTGTAATATACCACTCCGAGCATGCCTGTTAACTGCATCGGTGTGACAGCTGCACATTGTATTGTAATACCAGTCACTGCATACCTTTCACTGCATCTGTGACTGCACATTGTATTATACCTGGCAGTCAGTGCATACCTTTCACTTGAATGGATGGCAGACTTGCCCTCCATAACAGATTCTCGTTACAGGTAGTAAAGTCGATCAGTGTCATATACAGCAGGGCCTCGAAAGTTCTCCTGTATTGTTATTTTTGGTCACTGCCTCGGGACTTGCATGCCATGCCTGCTGCCTTCCTTGGATGTGTGGTAGCCATTCCTGCTCCTTTGCCCACAGCATGCCTGCTGCCTTCCTTGGATGTGTGGTGGTGATAGCCATTTCTTAGACTCCCAGTCCGGACCAGAATCGAACCAGGATTCCCCGGCCATTACCCGTGGTAACCATGCTACTGAGAAAGTACCATTGAAAGTTTCACACAGTTGAATGAATGGCTGACTTGCCCTCCATAACAGATTCTCGTTAAAGGCAAGTGGTGTCATCTCTGGCACACAGCGCTGTGCCAAGGGTCCATCTGACCACAGATGCCTGGTCTGCAAAGCACGGTCAGGGCAGGTACATTACTTATACACCAAATGGGTCCTTACTTGGATGTGTGGTGGTGGTGGTAGCCGGTTCTTAAGCTGCCACTCTGGACCGGAATCGAACCCTGATTCCCCAGCCATTACCCATGGTCACTCACAATGGCAGACTTGCCCTCCATAACAGATTCTCATTATAGGTACTGAACAGCCAGCAAAAATGTAATTTAAAAAAATAGATGTAACCTTTAACAATGGTAGAGAAAGAACCATTGAAAGTTGATAAGGCAGTCAGACATTACCTGATATCACTGAGGAAGAGCAATCTCGCCATGTTGCGCACCAGTCCAGCACAGCCATCACTACACAAACAGCTAACGCAGTGCGTTACACAGTGAGTTTGGTGTGTCAGTGTGAAGCAGTACTCTAATTACACTCCCTGATTGATGTATACACATGCAAGATGTTTTAAAGCACTTTAGGCCTGCAATTTAGCATTCAATGTGATTTCTGCCCATAAAACGCTGCTTTGCGTCAAATCCAGATTTTTCCCCGGGACATTTGGCATTTATCCCACTCCGCCATGCCCCCCTCCAGTTGTTAGACCCCTTGAAACATCTCTTCCATCACTTTTCTGGCTAGCATAATTTTTTCTAGTTTTCCAGGTTCGCCTCCCCATTGAAGTCTATTGCAGTTCGCAACAGTTCGCACTAACCGAATATCGGAAGGTTCAGGCCATCTCTAGTTTGTAATACAAGCTATGCTATTTGTGTAATGCCTGCAAATCTTTATGCGTGCTATCACTCTACTGGAAACATTAGTGAATACACCCCAAAAGACAAAAGAAAGAGGAGAATTCTAGGTATCTTTTGCACCAAGTCATATTCTGTTGACTTGATTTTCAGCAAGTTTACTAAGACATGTATTACAGTTGGAGATTGAAGTTGATACACTATATTTTATAGTATTCAGTTACAAAATGACTTGTCTAGTGAACGCATATTTATATAGATGTTTTGATTGAAGTGGAGTAACCCATTACATTTTGACCAATTGTTTCACAGGCTCCAATGTTTTCCTGGCCCCGCCTTAGAGGAGCAGATCCAGTTCTGAGGTGTGAAATGGCTTCTACTGGGGAGGTAAACACATTTGCATGCCTTACATTTAACAAGTGTCTTTCATGGGTGTTTTCAGAGCTTAACAAAATATTTTGATGTTCTGTGGTTTTAATTGTTTTCACTTTTTTGTATTCCTATTTGTGGCGAATAAATGCTTTTAAATGCAAGTTAATTACAAAAACATGTTAATAAATATCTAGTTATGTAGTCTGTTTATACATTGTGCTCTGTGTAGGTGGCCTGCTTTGGACAAAACATCTACTCAGCCTTCCTGAAGGCCATGATCTCCACTGGCTTCAAAATTCCCCAGAAGGGCATTCTCATTGGAATCCAGGCAAGTGGTGACATGCATTGACATTATTGTGTTGTGTGGCATATGCCAGTCAAGGTTTAATGCAGCAATAATACGTGCAGTTAGTTCAGGCAGTCTGTTAGCCAAATCTAACATACAGGGCCAACACTCTGAAAGCACTGAGCGTTAGCTATTGTCATTTCATGGTTCGATATAGATTGATTTTTCTGTTCTTTTTAATCGACCACCGCAGAAAAAGTTTTGACATTCTGCCACAGCATAGCCATTTATACGAAAACTTCAGAATAAAATACTCTTGCCCATATGCAATTCATTGTTTCTCCTGAGTTTTCTCCTAGGAGATAATTTTTCATCTTCTTTTAAAAATAATTTTTCAAGATTTTGCAACTGAAAAGTTACGAAAACTAGTAGAAAACGTGCTATAAAAATTATTCTGAGTATTTTCTTGCTTGCTGGGGCTGAAAAGGCATTTTATTGACAAGCTGTAAAAATATCAACTTGGAGAAAACTAAGGAGAAACCGTTACCGTAATTGCATATGGGCTTCTGTGTCAAAAAATTCTCAAATACAATACTTTTCAATATCTGCTGGTTCATGATCTGTCAAGATTAGGTAGAAGCAGATTGTTTAGGTTATTATAAAAACAAAAATAATTTATTTAAACGTTCAAGTTAAAACCAACACTATAGAGACTGATTTACTAAGTCAAGATATTGGACCTCACAGTGACTAAGAGTCTCTTGTCTTTGAGCTGCTTACGCACTTGGGGAGCAGCAGCCTACAGCCATGCTGCTGAAACCACGCCTGGTCTCATTGAACTGCATAGGGGAACAATGCACACACATGCATGTTTCCTTACACTTATCCAGGCATTGCAATGACCATATGGGGTTACCTTGCTGTGTTCTGTCCATCCCACCTTCCCAATACTGATAACGAGTCCTGTTTAAGTGTATTTAATTTCCCACTGGGGCTTCCAGTTGGTCCACCGAGTGGGTCAAACAGGAGTTAGGTGTCAGAATTCAAATAAGCTCCTCAGCAGGTAACTCCATATTTGAGGTTGTCACAAAGCATTCTTATTGGTCTACATAAAATGAGTGGTCTTTTTGGTGGATAGCGGTCCTCTGCTGCCAAACTTGCTTGCTATTTTGAGTGAGTGGAGTACATGGCTATTACCTTGTCCCAAATGTAACGTTGTTCTGCATGCACAATATCGATTTTGTGCTACTTACACTTCCTTCTGTCACTCAGAACTATACAAGGTCTAACCTATTCAATACCGTAAAAAAACGTTTTATTATGTTCAAAAAAATCTTATTATGTTCAACATTGTAGAACAGATGACCTTATTAGGGAAAAGCCTCCAGAGTACAAGTGCAGCCACACTGTGCAGGTGCATAGTACAGCCCTCCCCTGCAGTACCATGGAGCCACTCATCCACAGCTCTTTTTCTCTGTACCCGAGAGGCTCAATGCTACTGCGCAAATGCAAACCCACTGACACCTGTGCAGTGTGGCCACACTTGTAAATGAAGGGGAGCATGGCCGTGAAGATAACGAAGATCCCAGCCAGCAGCAGAGGGGTTGCAGAGGATCGGGGAAGCCTTTGGATCATCCAGAGGCTTTCCACCCACAGAGGTAAGTATCTAATTTTTTTTAAACGTTACAGGTTTACTTGCACTTCCTATCAATGGAACCTCAATCATATGAACCATAACTTTTTAGATAATCTATCTGATGCATGCTGATTAGACTGAGGTACACATGCTCAGGTCATTCTGCATTAACACTAAAGGTGCCCATACATCTAGCCATTTCTGATCAGAAAGAGATCTGTGGCTGCCATAAACTGCAGGCCAATTCACGATCGATTTCAGCATTAAAATCTTCCAGGAGTCGGCCTAGTGATGCCACCTCATCGCCTCGCCACACCTGGCGCTGTCCCTCTACTGTAAAATGTGCCCTCTCAGTGCCCATTTACCTGTTGGTCTGCTGCTGTCTCTGTCCTCTTCCTCCTACACATGAGCACCACGTGGTTGCCGTCGTAATGTGGGCATGTGTGTGCCGTCAACGACAGGTAAAGTATTCATGCACGGGCACCAGAGGGGACACTGTACACTAGTGGGACAGTGCTAGCGGTTCTGTCGCATTCGTCGCTTGTCCTGATATCGCACGCCGTTACTGCCTCACACCCAATCGAGCATGCCGTCCTGAGATTTTGCAGCATGTCCGAATGATACATGCAACCAATTTTGGCCTGAAGTTGGTTGCATTGTCAATCTGGCATGCTCTTGCTGGCAACGATTTTCATACGATTTGAATTGTATGGTCGATTGGTGACCAAGTCGCCTGCTGTATGGCCACACTGTCCAGAGATTTTGAATGTCTGATGAAAACTATTTGTCTCTGATATACCCAAACTCTCTTATGTATAGTGAGAATATGGGCTCAATAAACGAGCCAAAATGAGGAAATGTGTTTGTTGTGCTGGGAGGAGAATCTTGCGGTTTTAGCTTTCTAATGATCAATATTCAGCCGGCACTCTTTCCCAGTCACAAAATTAAAATTCACATTATATTCATCATATTGCAATCAACAATATAATTATTTGGAGTTATTATGATTGCATTAGGAATTCACAATTTGTAAATATTGTTGCATTTGAGGTTAATTAAATTTACAAGTCATAGCTGGCTGTGTTGCCTCTTGTAGAAATTGTATTGTGGAAATATTGTTATACATCCACCGGCTAAATGAAGAGCACTTATTATTTGCTGCATATATTGCTAGCACTCCTTCTGAAGTCCTGGCATCAGACTACAGGTGTACAAATAAAGGGGCCGATACACCTAACGATTTTCCCGCCGATATACAGTGATCGTAATGGCTGTGAAATTGTTGCACAAACGATGACAGAACGATTGATTTCGGACGGAAATCAATCGTTCTGTCAGCGTTTGTGCAACGATTTCACAGCAGGTTCCCATCGATCCGTCTGTGCGGAAGGTTTTACTCGATCGCCGGCGGGTCGGGAGTGCGTCAATAGCGACGTTCGAATGCCCGACGACCGACGCAATACAGCAGCAATACATTACGTGCTCCGGCCGGCGCGAGTCCCCCCGGTCTCCACTGTCTACTTCTCCGCTGGGCTCCAAGTCCGGCAAGCTTCACTGAACTTCCTGTCCCGGCAGGAAGTTTAAGCAGTAGAGCACCCTCTACTGTTTAAACTTCCCCGGATGTGAAGTGAAGCCAGCCGGTCCGGAGCCCAGCGGAGAAGAAGACAGTGGAGACCAGGGGACTCGCGCCGGCCTGAGCAGGTAATGTATACAGGAGGGAGGCGGCAGCAGCAGCTTCACAGACTGTGATCGGTTTCATGCTGAAATCGATTCACAATCTGTTTGCAGTAAAGGCAGCCATACGATCCCTCTCTGATCAGTTTCGATTAGAGAGGGATCTATCTGTTGGTCGATCTGATGGCAAATCGACCAGTGTATGGCCACCTTAACTGGATAGGGGGGAACAGCACTGCTATGATCACTCAGTTACGGCTTGTTCAAACCTAGGGCATTTTGCGTGTTTTTTAAGCGACAGCGATTTTTAAAATTGCCTTAACCTCTTGACGACCAGCTAACGCCGATTGGCGTAAACTGGTCGTCTGCGGGTTACCATGGAAACGGCCGCTCGATCGAGCGGCCTTTCCATGTCAGTTCACGGAGGGTGTCTCCGTGAACAGCCGGAGAGCCGCCGATGGCGGCTCGCCGGCAAAATGTAAACAGGCGGGGAAGAAATCCCCGCTGTTTACATCATACGGCGCTGCTGCGCAGCAGCGCCGTAAGGCAGATCGGCGATCCCCGGCCTCTGATTGGCCGGGGATTGCCGGCATATGATAGGCTGAAGCCTATCCTTCAATGCGCAGGACGGAAATCCGTCCTGCGCAGCACACAGGGGAAGGGAGAGGGAGGGAGCTGGCGAGAGGGCGGAAAGCGCTGCGGAGGGGGGCTTTGAAGAGCCCCCCCCGCTAAGCAACTGCAGCCGGCGGCGATCAGACCCCCCCAGCAGGACATCCCCCTAGTGGGGAAAAAAGGGGGGTAGTCTGATCGCCCTGCTGCACTCCTGATCGGTGCTGCGGGCTGTAGAGCCCACGCAGCACCGATCAGTGTAAAATCCCCTGGTCGGCAAGTGGTTAAAATTGCTTGTGCAATGATTCCCTATGAGAGTGTTCACATCTGAGCGGTTCGTTTTCGATCCGCTCAGCAAAGCGCTGCCTGTACCATTTTTAGGGTGATTTTGCTACAATTAAAGGTATTGGAAAAACACAAAACGCTCACAAAATAGCTTTGTGCGGCGATTGCGTTTGCACTTTTAAGAATAAATACATTGCTGTTCTTCTTTTCTGGGTCAAAGAGTTCACCTCCTGAATTGCGTTGGGTAGTGAAAAAATAGAATCGCTCTGCAAAAGTGCTTTGAAAAGTGCTGTACACAATATCGTAGCGTGCAGGTAAGCGCCGGGAGGGGGAAAAAAATCACTCACAAAATTGCAAAACTTGGCCGTCTGCGATTTCGATTTTAGATGTAAACAAGCCTTAAAGTGTACCTGAGGCGATACGTGACGTGATGAGATAAACATGTTTATGTACAGTGAAAAACATATTAATAACCAGGCTGTTTCACTTGTTTTATTTTGGTGCCTGAAAGAATTGATTTCTAGGCATGGAAGTAACAGCTTCTGTCTTGTCTGTACCCTGTCGGGAATATAGTAAACATCACTGATAATTATAGCCATACATGTTTTCCTGGCAGAATACAACTGCTGAGAGCAGAAGGAGATAAAATACATGAACTATTGACCTTTTTCTAACTCTGGGACACCTATTAATCTGCCATTGAGGAGAGGCAACAAAATATTCAATCTACTTTGTAAATGTTTACATATAAAAGAAAACTATGGAATATCTAAAAAAGTCATTCTTAGGAGTAGGATGATAAATACAATTGTTTATTTCATCAGCTTATTTTTACCTGTGATTCACTTTAAAGTTTGAAAAAACGATGTACAGGATCTTTATCGTAACATGATCAAGGCTTATTCAATAGCTTATGATAGTACAAAACAATTAAAAACGCATAAAAAAACCCTAATAAAAATCTTTGCCATGACACAGTAACCTATTATAACTATACTGCCCCATTACAATGTAAAGTCAACATCAGAGGTTCAAAATGAACCTCTGTCTGACTTAACCTGGGTTCGGTAATGACATTCACAGTGATATAGGGATGCTGATGCAATGCATAAGTGCTAATGTGAAATAATAATAATAATAATAAAAAATAATGTGCAAAACAAGTTAGACAAATATGTCTCTCAGTGTGTGCTATTGTGAAAATCAAACCTTGAATATGCCCACCAGGGAGCAGCCCATAAAGTGTAAAGGAAAGGAGGACGCTTAGAAAAGAGACAGAAGAGGAGGAGCACTCCATAGTGTGACAAAGTTTTATTGGATAAAAAAGTGCATTAAAATACCTTTACTAGTTGTAACAACAAGAAGAACGTGTAGATGGGCGGACAGCCCTCTCAATGTATCCTTAGGGCAGAGGATCTCCATGTGCTGATGGCGTCAATACACGTTTCAGTGTGACCACATGGTCACGCTGAAACATGTAGTGATGCCATCAGCACATGGAGATCCAATGGGACAGCTCCCTTCTTCCACCTAGGACAGACCTGACATTGGTCAAGGCAGTCTCCCAGGCAGTCCGCCCTATGGATACATTAAGAGGGCTGTCAGACCATATACACGCTCTTCTTGCTGTTACAGCTAGTAAGTGTATTTTAATGCACTTTTTTATCCAATAAAACGTTGTCATACTATGGAGTAGTGTTGGGCGAACAGTGTTCGCCACTGTTCGGGTTCTGCAGAACATCACCCTGTTCGGGTGATGTTCGCGTTCGGCCGAACACCTGATGGTGTTCGGCCTTTTAAGTTCGGGTTCGCCCCGAACTTCTAATGGCCGCCGAACAGGGCCGAACAGGGCCCCTGTTCGGCCGAACAGGGCCCTGTTCGGCCGAATACTGCCCCCCTATGGGGTCGCAGGCATAAGGGGGGGAGCATGCCCCGATCGCGGGGGGGGGGGGGTCGGAAATTCCCCCCACCCCCTCCGCTAGCGCTCCCCCCTCTGCCCGCTTCCCCATACAAAAGTTTAAGCAAAGTACCTGTAGTGGATGGCCTGGCAGTGGGCGGCACTGTGGAGTGAGGAGGAGGAGTCCGGAGAGTGACGTGTTGAGGGAGGCCGGGCAGCGGGCGTGAGGTCAGAGAAAGGGCTGAAGTACCACAAGGGTACTTCCGCTGAACCGCCCGCTGCCCGGCCTCCCTCAACTCGTCACTCTCCGGACTCCTCCTCCTCACTCCACAGTGCCGCCCACTGCCAGGCCATCCACTATACAGGTACTTTGCTTAAACTTTTGTATGGGGAAGCGGGCAGAGGGGGGAGCGCTAGCGGAGGGGGTGGGGGGAATTTCCGACCCCCCCCCCCCCCCGCGATCGGGGCATGCTCCCCCCTTATGCCTGCGACCCCATATGGCCCCCAAAAGCTGGATGTTCGGAAAGTTCGGGGTTCGGCCCGAACATGCCGAACATCTCGGCCATGTTCGGCGAACTTTCCCGAACCAGAACATCCAGGTGTTCGCCCATCACTACTATGGAGCGCTCCTCCTCTTCTGTCTCTTTTCTACCAGTTTGCCGTACAGCCAGCTAAGGAGCAGCTACCTTTTCCCATACTGATACCCCTGGTCTCATTAGCACAAGATTTCACATCTATTTTAAAGGATACTTAGTCCAGGAAGGTAACAGGATGCAGAGCGGCCAAGGCGTGTAGGCAGAGATGGACAGACGGCTCCCCAACAAACCCCACTAGTTCTGCAGGAGTCATCCTGCTTTCTCAAGAGAGGAGAAGAGGTTGTTTTTTTGGACTTTCTGTTCTTCTCTGGGTGTACACTGGAGACATTTCTTGGAGTGTCCACCAATATTCTGTTTGGCCTTGAATGCACCTGACTGGCCACTGGCCAGTGAAATAAACTTCATATCCTTTTGGCCCTTTCAAATGCTGACCTGCTGAACTGGAGTTAACATTACAATCTAGTGAACCCTCTTAAAGGACACATCTACATAAACATCCAAATCAGCGTAACATGCCATGCTACTGTTTCTGGCTACCACAGAAACTTTACTATCTCTAAGGGGATTTTCCTGGAATTCCATATTTGCATTCCAATGTTAAAGGTTCAAAATCCAGGTTTAAAGCTTTGACTGTCTCAGCCTTTCAGGTAAATCATAACAGTTTGTAAACGCTTATTCAACATTTAATCCATTAATCCAGTTAGAAGTGTTTCTCAGCCACACGGGCGTTTTATGACCTCTAATTATTTATCAGTGATCGTTACATTACAGTCCAACTACAGAAAATTAGCAGTTTGCTACTCTGCATTCTTACCCCCCTCAGTGAGAAAAAAGGAATACAGTAGGACTGGGACTGTTCATCTCATGAGGATAGGTGTCACTTCAAGGACCCTTTAAGAAAGAGTGAGACATCCAAGAAAAGAAAGAAACTGAACTATTCAAGGCCTGTAATGCTTGATCAGTTATCTGAAAGCGTTTAATTAACTAGCGACGAGAATATTTAATTTGGTTGTTTTAATTCTCTGCATGGGTCACTGAAGATTTATATATTTTTCCTATCACTCAAGACCACTTCCTGGTACAGTTTGTCAGCAGCACTTACTAACAGTCTTCTCTACACTTAGGTGCCCATAGACTCATCAATGTTCTTATTCTAGTCTCTACATATTTGATTCATCTGCTGGGAATTTATTTGCCAAAATGTAGATTACATTTTTTATCAAAAAACGATCAAAAGTACAACTCAGAATGAAAATGTAGGTCGAATAGGGGCTGGGGCATTAGTAGATCAATGGTCCATAGCGTTGCTCTGCATCAAACAGTTCAACACTGTGGTTTGATTGATTTTTAATAGATTCCTTGCTGTAATCTATTGGAGATTGATGTGGAGTTTGGTAGGAATCGATTCTTTATAAATTGATTCTTTTCGTAAAAGAAATGGATCATTTTGGAACATTGGGTGGCAATCTGTAGGTGTATTTGCTTTACTGTATCAAATTTTTGGTAAATCCTCTATTTGCATAGGTATATGTACACCGCTGGTGAGGTGGATGCAGGGTGAGCCAAATGATAGTTCAGCCTGCTCAAATTCCTGGCGGCATTAACCCCCTTGGCGGTATTATTCTTTCTGGATTTTAGGGTCTAAAAGCGGTACAAATTTTTGCCCCCTCTAAGAGCCTAAAACCTGGAAAAAATCATGCTGCTAGAGAGCTCTGCAGCAGCTCAGTACTCACTCACCTCCCTGGGATCCAGCGCTGCAGTTTTCCCTCCGTCCTCCGGGTGGTACTGTAACCCTATAGTGAGATTGCTGGCTGTCGTCATGACCAGGGGGAAGCAGAGCCTCGGAGAAGAGGAAGAATAATGGCAGCTGATTTCGGGATCCCCCCGGAAGCCGAGTGATAAAAACCCGCTGCGCGCATTGCTCGGCATAGACCTCCGCCGGCTACCATGAGCCCAGCTCGGGAATACCGCTCCTAGCATGTTTTTTCCACCCCGAGCTGAACGCTGAACTTGTGATTGCCACTAAGGAGCCGTAGCAATTCGGAGGAAAAAGTAATTTGAGGTCTGGAAATTGGCAGAACCCTGATTTACCCATGTGCGGGCCATGGACGATAGCAAAACGGCCCAACTCAGGCACTATGCGGCCAGTGCATGGCCCCAAAACCACCTGCTTTACTCCTATATGCCTTTTCCTAACAGACTTGATAAGCTAAAGCGAGGAAGACTATTGGTCTGCAGAATTAGCAAGCTAATAAAGGGACATTAGTATGGCAGCTAGCCTAGAACACCCCTCCCCCCGTATCCGAGAAAGTGCTGAGCAGTTTGTTTTGGAAAGAGAAAAAAAACCCTACATTTTAATATGATGTTTAAAAACTGAATCTAGCTAATTATGTTTGAGAAAGTGCAAGGGTCTTATTAAACGGAGAAGTCAGTGTCAAGAGTGTGACATCTCTGAAATGGTTTTAATATAAGAGCAAAGACAGGAGCTACACAAAAAGCTGATGATGAAGTTCTTTGACACTTATCAGTTTTCATTCTCTTTTCAAAATATGATTTTATATATCTGACAATGCTTCTGTTATGCAGCTCACAATTTAAAGAGAGAATGAACTTCTGTTTGGTATAACTGTAAATCAGTGCGGCACAAGACTTGCTACAATTTAAGAGACTCTGTAACAAAATGTTCAGCCTTATTTCTTCTCCCTATAAGTTCCTATACCTGTTCTAATGTGGTCTGGATTACTGCAACCTTTTCTAGTTGCACAGTCTCTGTAATAAAATCTTATCTTCTTTCCTTTGTCAGGCTTTGTTGACACAGAGAGGAATGCACTGCTTCTGCTGTGATAGGGAGAAGTTATGCATGCCCTCTGCACGCCCCCTGCAGGCTCTGTGTGTGTGTTTTGTTTATCCCTCACAGACAGCAGGTCTCTGCTCTCTGTTTCAGTTTGTCATGCTGAGAAACTGTGAGATTCACAATGTAATTATCTGCAAACACTTGTTGTATACTATAGCATTATATATATATATATATATATATATATATATATATATATATATATATATATATACGTAAATGTAAAAAATTCACCGGGGATAGTGCGGGTAGCAATAAACTACTGATATTCTACTATTGAGCAGTAGCTAATTCCGATAGTAGTATATTGGTAATTTTTACAGATTTATGACTATTCTCACACTAATGTGCTAAAATAAATTTGCATGTTGCACTTGCAAGCCTCTAAATAAATTGGCTGCTGAAGGGTTAGAAAAGCAAAAAAAAACCACTTGCATTACTATGCTGGAACTGGGTGACATTCTCTTACCAGTGGAGCGGTCTGCTGCACTGACAATGGCTTCTGGACAGCTTTACTGGAGTCTTACGTTACTTTGGCTTGTATTAGAATTCATACAAATCCTTATACAAGTTAGCGTACGGCCTAATACAAGTCAGTGACATGCATCAAGCAGTATGCAAGCTTCTGTTACTGACTGATAGACTGCTCTGCAGCTAACAGACTTCTCGGCAAAGTAGCTTCACTGCAGTAATTTGGATTTTGCGTAGGTGCCAATAGAAGTAGTGGCTTTTAGTGTTAATATGGGCACCAGAGGCTTATAAAATAGCGGGCTTAGGGGGGCTCTATATGTAGCCACAATTTGTATAATGTGTGGCCCCGGCACCCGCTATCGTATCAGCCAGAGTGGGTGGCTTCAGGTGGCATCGACGCTCAAATTGACCATTATAGCCACTAATCATGGCTATTTACCTTGGCGACTATGGCATCAACCAAACTACCGATTTGTAGTCGCAGTTTAGCTAGGGTTAGGTATTAGTTGATGGGGAAGAGGTTTCAGTTAAGATTAGGCATAGGTGTGGGGGTTGTTTAGGGCTAGGCATAGGTTAGGGTGTTATTTAGGGTTAGGCATATGTTCTTTAATGTAAGGCATAGGTTAGGTGGTTGTTAGGCATAGGCTGGGGAGGTCTTTTACGATTAGGCATAGATAGGTTTAGGGATTAGTTAGAATTAGGAATCAGATGGGGGGTTTGGCTAGGGTTAGATACCCATAAAATAAGTGTATAAGTGAGAATGGGGTCAGGTGAAGGGATAGTAAAATATTGGTAAAATATTTTTTATTTTGAAGGGCTCAAAACGCACTTTTCTTCTGATGGGCTCAAAACGCCAGATCTGCAACCACTAGGACATGTTATATAGGCAATAGCAGTGTTAGGGAGTCTTGCCCAAGGTCTCCTACTGAAATAGGTGTTGGCTTACTGAACAGGAAGAAGACTAAATTCAAACCCAGGTCTCCTGTGTCAGAGTCCTTAACCAGTACACGATCCAACCAATACTGGTAATTAGAAAGCTTGGGGGATCTGCCCAGCTCCAGTCTAGTAATCAAAGCCTTCTATGGTAATAAGACTCATTTAGCATGTAAAACCTGCTATACTGTTAATAAATAATGGCAGCTATCCTGATGCTTACATTTAGTTGGGAATGAAGCCTTGCAATGCATATATATATATATATATATATATATATATATATATATATATATATATATATATATATATATATATATATATATATATATATATATATATATATACAGTATATAAAAGTGGACTTTAAGACTACCATTTCATTTCTCTTTTAATAACATAACCTTGGGGTTGTGAAACAAGATATATTTAGTTAACTTGACCGCAGTTTATATGTCATAGATATATAACATAGACAAATTTATTTATAGGGAGTTTTAGATGAGTAGTTCCAGCACGCCAAACTGTTCACACGAGCGACAGTATGCTGGAGATAAATTGCTTCTACAAATCACTTAATCCCAACTATTTTCTGTAGCAAATGCTTTTCTGTAGGAAATATAAACCAGGTGCAAATTCTCTATTAATATCATTTTGAAGGTGAAGCACCTGGCCATTATTATTCCATATAGAAAAACACTTGCAGTAGAAAATGACTGGGTGTAAGAGATCTGCAGCCGTGATTTATCTCTGGTGTTCTTGTGGGACAAGGAGCACAAACATTCTTCCCTTATGAGCAATATCTACGGAGAGCATTGTTTCTCTTTCTCCATTCCAGTCCATCAACGTATCCCTGATTCTAAACAAGAAGTATTTCAAAGTAAACCCGAGGTGAAACCTGCAAGAGAAAACAATACTTACCTAAGGGAAGCCTCTGAATCCCTACTGTTGCTGCCTGGTGCCTGGGACCCTCAGGAATCTTGCAGCTGCGCTCCTCTTCATACATGAGCATGGCTATACACTGCCTATGCAAGCATGGTCACGCCTGCACAGTAGTAAGGAGCCAAGCTGCTCATACACAAGTGGCTCCGCCTTACTGTGCAGGTGTGTCCGTACTTGCGCAGGTGCAGTATGGTCATGCTCGTACATGGCAAGGAGCATGGCCTTGATAACAAGCTCTTGTTGGATATGTTCGTCTGGTCTGTGAGCGGCAACGATGGGGTAATGAGAATACAAGAAGCCTCTGGACTATCAAAAGGCTTCCCTCTCCCTAGGTAAGTTATTTCTTGCAGGTTTCACCCTGGGTAAAAGGGAAAACAAATCTAAAGACTTGTAATGTCAGGTGAGCCTCTGCTGAGATGATAACGCCAGTGACCCCTGAACCTCCACAATGTGTCAGTAGGCAATCTGCTTAGCAGATTATCTTGGCCAAGCGCAGGCCCATTGCAATGTTTTACTAACCCCACCCGCTTTGTGCCCCTCTGTCATGTGCTGCGCTGTTGGCCCTCCATAGCAACAGAGTGCTATACAGATGCATCACTAGGGCCTAAACTGTCAATGATGGATTGAGTCCTGATCTTTGGATGCACTCATCTTTTTAATAATTAGTTTTAAAAAACATTTATCTTCATGTGTAAAAATGAGGAAGAGTCAGTTTTGTAAATTCTCATTCATTGTGATTTTTGTTATGTTTGCGTGCATGGGCATAACTCACACCCCTCCCTAGGAACACTTTGATGCCCCCCAATATTCACACTTTCCCCCATGATAACCCTCACAGCTAGAAGGCCCATGAACCTGGAAACATATAATAAGTATGATAAAAATGACCTCATCCCATAAAAGGTGTGGTCAAAACAACAAGTCTGGTGTGGTGGGTGCCAGCCCCTGTACTGGAAATCGGAGAGACTAAAAAAAATTGCCCCCCGATTCCCCCTGCAGTTACAGGGGCCGCTCCATCTATAGTAGTTATGCCTCTGCTCAAGTATACAGGGTCTAAATGTCAAGAAAATGTACGAAAAACCATGGTAGACTTTTATGCACGATTTCCAATGTGTCATACATTTAGTGTAACTCAATAAGCTTTAATTTTACTCTTACTTTGAATTTCTATTTCTCTAGCATTCCTTCCGGCCCCACTTCCTTGGTACTGCCCAGACACTCAAAGATGAAGGCTACAAGGTAAGAAAAAGTTTGTTTGTTGTTTTTGTTTTGAT
Organism: Hyperolius riggenbachi; assembly: GCF_040937935.1. Classification (NCBI taxonomy): domain Eukaryota; kingdom Metazoa; phylum Chordata; class Amphibia; order Anura; family Hyperoliidae; genus Hyperolius; species Hyperolius riggenbachi. Next base: position 234,687,270 of record NC_090652.1, on the reverse strand, counting down.
CAGTAGAGAGAACGTTTTCCTAGCCGGACAGATAATACAGACGCTGGAATTGGTTTTGCTGCTTCTGGAGAGTGTTTTTCAGCACTTTTTGTACAAATATAAATAAGAGCCCAGAAGTCAGTTAAAACAAAATATTTCTGAGATAATGTCTGAGCATCCTTACATAATATTTCAGAGCCCTGAAGTAATATTTTAGAACAAAGTCTTATTTTTTTCTAGGTAATGTTTAAAAAGAAATTGTGTTTTTTATTTTTTGTCTGCTGTTTGACGGAGTGCGGAACAACACCCAAAGCAATTATAAGAACTTTCCGATAGAGTAGGTAGATAGTAGTAGAACTGAAACGTAAGGAAGTCATTGAGGATTATGTTTCTAATACCATTTCTATTACAAACTCCAGTTAATGTTTAAGTGTAAAGATTGGATGAAGTTAACATCTATAGTTAGTGAGATGTGGTTAGTTTTAAATAAAGGATTTGATGTTCACCTTAGGCTTAAAGCGGACCCAAACGAATCATTTTTTTAATACAAAATATTTAGTTGCACCACTCTGACACATACAAAGATATAGTGGGTTGCAAAAGTATTCAGCCCCCTTGAAGTTTTCCACATTTTGTCATATTACTGCCACAAACATGAATCAATTTTATTGGAATTCCACATGAAAGACCAACACAAAGTGGTGTACACATGAGAAATGGAACGAAAATTATACATGATTCCAAACATTTTTTACAAATAAATAACTGCAAAGTGGTGTGTGCATAATTATTCGGCCCCCTTTGATCTGAGTGCAGTCAGTTGCCTATAGACATTGCCTGATGAGTGCTAATGACTAAATAGAGTGCACCTGTGTGTAATCTAATGTCAGTACAAATACAGCTGCTCTGTGAGGGCCTCAGAGGTTGTCTAAGAGAATATTGGGAGCAACAACACCGTGAAGTCCAAAGAACACACAAAACAGGTCCATGACAGGTCAGGGATCAAGTTATTGAGAAATTTAAAGCAGGCTTAGGCTACAAAAAGATTTCCAAAGCCTTGAACATCCCAAGGAGCACTGTTCAAGCGATCATTCAGAAATGGATGGAGTATGGCACAACTGTAAACCTACTAAGACAAGGCCATCCACCTAAACTTACAGGCCGAACAAGGAGAGCGCTGATCAGAAATGCAGTCAAGAGGCCCATGGTGACTCTGGACGAGCTGCAGAGATCTACAGCTCAGGTGGGACACTCTGTCCATAGGACAACTATTAGTCATGCACTGTACAAAGTTGGCCTTTATGGAATAGTGGCAAGAAGAAAGGCATTGTTAACAGAAAAGCATAGGAAGTCCCGTTTGCAGTTTGCCACAAGCCATGTGGGGACACAGCAACCATGTGGAAGAAGGTGCTCTGGTCAGATGAGACCAAAATGGAACTTTTTAGCCAAAATGCAAAAAGCTATGTGGGGCAGAAAACTAACACTGCACATCACTCTGAACACACCATCCCCACTGTCAAATATGGCATCATGCTCGGGGGGTCCATCTCTTCAGCAGGGACGGGGAAGCTGGTCAGAGTTGATGGGAAGATGGATGGAGCCAAATACAGGGCAAACTTGGAAGAAAATCTCTTGGAGCCTGCAAAAGGCTTGAGACTGGGGTGGAGGTTCACCTTCCAGCAGGACAATGACCCTAAACATAAAGCCAGGGCAACAATGGAATGGTTTAAAACAAAACATATCTATGTGTTAGAATAGCCCAGTCAAAGTCCAGATCTAAATCCAATCGAGAATCTGTGGCAAGATCTGAAAACTGCTGTTCACAAACGCTGTACATCTAATCTGACTGAGCTGGATCTGTTTTGCAAAGAAGAATGGGCAAGGATTTCAGTCTCTAGATGTACAAAGCTGGTAGAGACATACCCTAAAAGACTGGCAGCTGCAATTGCAGCAAAAGGTGTTTCTACAAAGTATTGACTCAGGTAGCCGAATAATTACGCACACCCCACTTTGCAGTTATTTATTTGTAAAAAATGTTTGGAATGATGTATGATTTTCGATCCACTTCTCACATGTACACCACTTTGTATTGGTCTTTCATGTGGAATTCCAATAAAATTGATGCATGTTTGTGGCAGTAATGTGACAAAATGTGGAAAACTTCAAGGGGGCCGAATACTTTTGCAACCCACTGTAAATAAACACTCCTTCAAGCCTATGAGCATTTCAGTGCATGCTTTTCATCCTTCTCTTTCCATAACTAGGGTTATACAGGTGGCAGCCATTAGCGATTCCTCCTTTGCCTGGCACCACCTACTCCATCAGTTTGCCGGTTTCTGTCCCGGCAATATGAAAGGAAGGGAGAGGTTCCTCCAATAAATGTAAAATATTTTATATTTCTCATCATGCAGCTAAAAAATGGCTGATATTTATTATTATAATTTAGAAAATAGATTTTATTTCTGAAATCTTGTATTTTTAATTTGGGTCCACTTTAAGCAAACCTGATGGTAAATTAAGCTTATGAGATTATTATTAATATTATTCATTTATAAAGCGCCAACATATTCTGTGGTGCTGTACAAAATAAGAAATGAACATGTGGTACATAATACAGACAAATGGAATACACCAATATATAAAATACAGAATTGGTGACAAAATACAGAATCAATGCAAAATACAGAATTGGTAATGACAGTGACAAAAGTAATATGATGAATAAAATGTATAAAGAATTCCAAGACACAAAAGGGGCAGAGAGAACCCTGCCCTTGTGAGCTTACAATCTAAAGGATAATTCATTGTAAATGTGGTACTAATGGTAAGTAGAACGTTAGTAATATAGCATCGACTCATTTTATTTCTAAAAAAAAAAAAAAAATGGAATTAAATGTCCTAAACTGTAATTTAAGTACCTACTCTTATTAGACACACAAAAGAAAAATCCCCGTTTGTGAAAAAAAAAAAAAAAGTGTACTTTCAATACAGAAAGCAGTACAAATGCTCTGCTAATCGGCAAATGTAATTATTGCTGGCCACAGGAGCAGCTCCCAATCCCTCATCTGCTGAATAGACAAGTCATGGTGGCATCTACTGATGAGTCAAAACAGAAACAGACCTAATAACACTTTGAACTTTTCAGTTCTAACATCTTATCAACATTATTTCCTCAGCCAGATAAAAGTTTTTTGCCTTCTAGTTACTTTTTCGGTGCACAGCTTTCAACTTTCTGTTTGACTGCTTCATTTGCGTAGATAAAGAACTAGGTTTTTTTTGCCTTGTTTGAATAGATAAAGAACTAGTTTTTTTTTTTAAAAAAAACTTGCTATACAGTAAAATAAAACAAAGGAAGTTCAGACATTTTCTTAGTAGGGTTAGTACTATATATATATATTTTTATCTGACCATGTCACAAGTCTCTTCAGCTACCCTTTATTATAATTTATACATGAAATAAAGTGTAATAAAATATATATATCTTATGTAAGCTAACTATTGTTTACAGTAAATTAGAGTACCTTTACCTGTTAATATGATGTCTGAATTGTCAATCTTTGCTGTACAGCTTTATGCCACAGAAGCCACTGCAGCCTGGCTCAATGCAAATGATGTCCCTGCCACCGCCGTTCCTTGGCCTTCCCAGGAAGGAGAGTCCAGTTCCTCCACAATATACAAGTAAGTCATACCATTGAAGAGGGAAAGCATGGAAAATGTGGATTCCTTATGCTGTATGCTCCCTGTGAAATATGTTGCAATAAAACAATAAAATACAGCCTTGTGCATCATTGCGGTTTACCCCGCCATGCTCTGCCTGCTGTCACATCACTTACTCTACTCATAGTCGGGGATCCCAGCTTGTACGTGTGCACAAGCATTTTCAATTTGACAGTTTTTTTTGCCATAGTGCCCCTTTAACCTTTAAACCATTTGTCCTGAGTTATCTCGTTTTAGAAGACTTGTGGCAGGGCATCCTAAGCTGGCTAAACATGGCTGCCTAATGCAGCCATGCAGAGTGGGCGGCAGGTAGCCGTTATAGTTACCTGTCGGCCTCCTCTTCCTCCACCTGGGGCAGCACTGCTTCATCTTCTGGCTTCCGCTCACATGGCATGACATGTGATCGAGGCTCAGAAGATGGTGTCAGCGTTACAGCATGACCCGATGGTGGAAGTGGGGTGATGGAAGAGACAGTGGGGTGATTGAAGAGACTCTGCCACCACCCCTCTTCCAGCACACGGTGGCGCTGCAACACCGACACCATACTCTAAGCCCCAATAACATGTAATATCATGTGATCAGAAGCCAGACGATGTTGGAATTGCAGCACTGTGGGTGAAGCAAGAGAAGCCGATCCAGTGTCAAGACAGGTAAATATAACAGCTACCTGCCGCCTGCCCTGCACTGCCTGCCAGGCTGGGGAAGGCACGAAAATGTGGCTCTATGTAGCTAACTATATGTGACTACTAAAAGGTTAATGCGTATTAGAGAGAGATAGAAATAATGTATGTGCAAGTGGAACCAGGAATATCACTGGACTGGAACAGACCAGTCCTCAGAGGGTATTTTTTTTTTGTATTGCTTTCTGGTGAAACTGTCTATTTATAGCAAACACAGATTCAGCACCATGCAGCATATGAGATCTAATTACTATTTATAGCAAACACAGGTTCAGCACCATGGACAGATCACCTGCAGCATATGAGATCTAATTACTATTTATAGCAAACACAGGTTCAGCACCATGGACAGATCATCTGCAGCATATGAGATCTAATCTACTTAAAGAGACTCCGTAACAAAAATTGCATCCTGTTTTTTATCATCCTACAAGTTCCAAAAGCTATTCTAATGTGCTCTGGCTTACTGCAGCTCGTTCTACTATCACCATCTCTGTAATAAATCAACTTATCTCTCTCTTGTCAGACTTGTCAGCCTGTGTCTGGAAGGCTGCCAAGTTCTTCAGTGTTGTAGTTCTGTGATGCATCTCCCCCCTCCAGGCCCCTCTCTGCACACTGCCTGTGTATTATTTAGATTAGGGCAGCTTCTCTCTTCTCTCTTATCTTTTACAAGCTGGATAAATCCTCCTCTGAGCTGGCTGGGCTTTCACATACTGAGGAATTACATACACTCTGCACTCTGCAGGAAGAAACAGCCTGACACTTCAGTGGAAGATAGCTGCAGGGGGAAAGAAACACACAAATGATCTCTTGAGATTCAAAAGGAAGGGTGTATACAGCCTGCTTGTGTATGAATGTATTTTCTATGTGTGGACATACTGTACATCAACCTACTTCCTGTTTTGGTGGCCATTTTGTTTGTTTATAAACAAACTTTTTAAAACTGTTTTTAACCACTTTTAATGCGGCGAGGAGCGGCTAAATTGTGACAGAGGGTAATAGGAGATGTCCCCTAACGCACTGGTATGTTTACTTTTGTGCGATTTTAACAATACAGATTCTCTTTAAAGGAAACCTGAAGATACTTTAAAGGAGAACTGTAGTGAGAGGCATATGGAGGCTGCCATATTGACTTTCTTTTAAGCAATACCAGTTGCCTGGCGGCCCTCCTGAGCTATCTGCCTGCAGAATAACACCAGAAACAAGCATGCAGCTAATCTTGTCAGATCTGACAAAATGTCAAACACCTGATCTGCTGCATGCTTGTTCAGGGTCTAGGGCGAAAAGTATTATAGGCTGAGGATCAGCAGGATAGCCAGGCAACTGGTATTGCTTAAAAGGAAAGAAATATGACAGCCTCCATATCCCTCTCACTACAGTTCTCCTTTAAAAGAAAAAAGAAGTTTTACTTACCTGAGGCTTCTGCTAGCCGTTCTGTGCCTGCACTGTCCTGGAACAATATTCCGCTCCCCCGCTGCAGAATATTTACAATCTGAGCTCCTGCGCAGGTGCAGTACAAGCTTCCTCTTGGGCTCTGGCAGAAAGAGCTGAGCCCAATCAGTCCCACTTTACTGCGCAGGTGACTTGCACCTGTGCAGAAGAGCAGACACGAATGGGCTTGGCTATTTCTGCCAGAGCCCAAGAGGAAGCTTATACTGCACCTGCGCAGAGGATCGGGGCTGAAGTCATGTGACGTCTGATCGGGGCTGAAGTCATGTGACGTCTGACGTCAGACGTCACATGACTTCAGCCCCCATCCTCCGCATACTGGAAGATATGCAGAGCTGTGCAAGGAGGCTATAGCATACGCTGGAACGAGGCTTGGTATGTATCCAGCAGCTGCATTGGGGGATTAGGGGGGGATCGGGGGGTGGGGGGCACTTTGCCTAACATTACTAATGCTGGCTACATTGTACAGGAGCCCCAGCACCTACCTAACTAATACTGTGGGGCACTTGTACCTAGCTAGCCTATTCTGAGGGACATCTAACCAGCCTTTCCTGGGGGCACCTACCTACCCTACCCTGGGGGTAGCTACCTATCTAACCTATCCTGGGGGGGTCACCTACCTAGCGTATCCTGGAGGCACCTACCTAGCCTATCCTGGGGGTACCTACCTACCTAGCGTATCCTGGAGGCACCTACCTAGCTTATCCTGGGGGCACCTACCTAGCCTATCCTGGGGGTACCTACCTACCTAGCCTATCCTGGGGGGGCACCTACCTAGCTTATCCTGGGGGCATCAAACCAGCCTATCCTGGGGGACACCTACCTAGCCTATCCTGGGAGACACCTAACCAGCCTATCCTGGGGAACACTTACCTAGCCTATCCTAGGGGAAACCTACCTAGCCTATCCTGGGGGACACCTGCATCTACCTTACCCTATCCCGGGGGACACCTGCACCTAACTAGCCTACCCTGAGGGACACCTGCACCTACCTAGCATATCCTGGGAGATACCTGCACCTACTTAGCCTATACTGAGTGACACTTATATGTACCTAGCCTATACTAAGGGACACATGTACCTACCTAGCCTGTACTGAGTGACACCTGTACTTACTTAGCCTATACTAGGGGAAACCTGTACCTACCTAGCATATCCTGGGAGATACCTGCACCTACTTAGCCTATACTGAGTGACACTTATATGTACCTAGCCTATACTAAGGGACACATGTACCTACCTAGCCTGTACTGAGCGACACCTGTACTTACTTAGCCTATACTAGGGGAAACCTGTACCTAGCTAATCCTATACTGGGGGCACCTAGACCTGGATACCTACCTACAATAATCTGCGGGGGATTCCGAAGACAGATGGGCACCACGTGGTGGGTGACACAGGACAGGTAATGTATAAATTCACACACCAAAATACATTTTGACAGCGGCGAGGCAACAGGTGCGGGCCGATTCCCGAGCAATTTAATTTTGAAATTTATCAGGAATCAGTCTGCAGAGTACGGGTAGCCGACCGATCTCTCTCTAATCAGATTTGATTAGAGAAAGTTTCTCTCTTGGTCAAATCTACCCATCATCTCTAGATGTATGGCCACCTTTACTTTTTGTAGTCGTGCAGGTTGAGCAGCTGTAGCTTGGAAGTATAATGATCAGAAATTTTGGGGAGTAATTTTGAAATTTTGTTTAGATTTTGTGTTTCAAGCTTTTATTGGACTCATAATGTACACTAGACCCTTGCTTGACACATTTTGTTAAGTTACAGTACAAATGGTTATGAAAATTGATTGGATCACTTTTTGCACAGAAATACAGCAGAAACTGAACATCAAGGAGGTTAAAGAAGGCAAATTTCTGTGCATAGGCTTTTTAGTAAGAGCGATTTCTGGTCCTTTTTAACCTCTTACACACTCCTAGGAGTTCTCATGAGACACGTGATTATGCTAATCACTTTAGTGCTGTTTACTATTATTTAGACAGTTATGTAAGTTCATGTATTTAATGTTAATGGGAACATATTAAGTAAGGTCTGTAACATTACCATGTGCACAGCAGGTTACTGCTATTTACACCACTGACATAGCTTGAATTATGCAAGTAGCGCCACTCACTTTACCTACAGTAGATAACCTGTGCATTGCTAGTGTATCTCATGTTACTCAAGTAGTGAAACCTGTGCTATTCTAGCAATGCATGCAATACTTAGGTAATACAAGCTGCACTAATTGGACTGCATGTGCTTCATCAGTTGCATAAAATACTTGTAAAATAGTCTTGCACTGTATGTGTGCCTGTGAACAATAGGATTGTATCTGGTGCATTAAGATTCAGATTATTGTAAACGTAATGGCTCAAACAGTTAGCTATAGAGGTACTAGTTTACCCTGTTTATAATGTGCAAATCTCTACTCCAATAGATACCCTGTGCACACACCACAAAGCCTGTGCATGCCAACCACAGCTGCAACATACAAAGCAAATGCCATCACCACCCAAAGCCTCTGCTCACACCACAACTGCTGAATACAAAGCAAATGTCACCACCACCCAAAGTCTCTGCTAACACCACAACTGCTGTATACAAAGAAAATGCTACTGCCACCCAAAGCTTGCGAGCACAGCACAATTGCAGTATACAAAGCAAATGCCACCACCACCCAAAGCATGCGCATGCACACCACAACGGCTGTATACAAAGCAAATGCCACCGCCACCCAAAGCCTGTGCGTACATCACAACTGCTGTATACAAAGCAAATACCACCGCCATCCAAAGCCTGCACACACACCACAACTGCTGTATACAAAGCAAATGCCACCGCCATCCAAAGCCTGTGCGTACATCACAACTGCTGTATACAAAGCAAATGCCACCGCCATCCAAAGCCTGTGCTCACACCACAACTGCTGTATACAAAGCAAATGCCACTGCCACCCAAAGCTTGCTAGCACAGCACAATTGCTGTATAGAAAGTAAATGCCACCACCATCCAAAGCCTACGCGCACACCACAACTGCAACATACAAATCAAATGCCACTGCCATCCAAAGCCTGCGCTGACACCACAACTGCTGTATACAAAGAAAATGCCACCGCCATCCAAACCATGTGCGTTCATCACAACTGCTGTATACAAAGAAAATGCCACCTCCACCCAAAGCCTGCGCATGCACACCACAACTGCTGTATACAAAGCAAATGCCACTGCCATCCAAAGCCTGCGCTGACACCACAACTGCTGTATACAAAGCAAATGCCACCGCCATCCAAACCATGTGCGTTCATCACAACTGCTGTATACAAAGAAAATGCCACCTCCACCCAAAGCCTGCGCATGCACACCACAACTGCTGTATACAAAGCAAATGCCACTGATACCCAAAGCCTGCGCTTACCACAACTGCTGTATACAAAGCAAATGCCACTGCCACCCAAAACCTGTGCGCACACCACAACTGCTGTATAAAAAGCAAATGCCACCACCACCCAAAACATGTGCGCACACCACAACTGCTGTATACAAAGCAAATGCCACCGCCACCCAAAACCTGTGCGCACACCACAACTGCTGTATGCAAAGCAAATGCCACCACCACCCAAAACCTGTGCGCACACCACAACTGCTGTATACAAAGCAAATGCCACCGCCACCCAAAACCTGTGCGCACACCACAACTGCTGTATACAAAGCAAATGCCACCACCATCCAACCCCTGCGCGTACACCACAACTGCTGTATACAAAGCAAATGCCACCTCCACCCAAAGCCTGCGCATGCACACCACAACTGCTGTATACAAAGCAAATGCCACCACCATCCAACCCCTGCGCGTACACCACAACTGCTGTATACAAAGCAAATGCCACCTCCACCCAAAGCCTGCGCATGCACACCACAACTGCTGTATACAAAGCAAATGCCACCACCATCCAACCCCTGCGCATACACCACAACTGCTGTATACAAAGCAAATGCCACCGCCACCCAAAACCTGTGCGCACACCACAACTGCTGTATACAAAGCAAATGACACCGCCACTCAAAACCTGTGCGCACACCACAACTGCTGTATACAAAGCAAATGCCACCACCATCCAACCCCTGCGCGTACACCACAACTGCTGTATACAAAGCAAATGCCACTGATACCCAAAGCCTGCACTTACCACAACTGCTGTATACAAAGCAAATGCCACTGCCACCCAAAACCTGTGCGCACACCACAACTGCTGTATACAAAGCAAATGCCACCGCCACCCAATACCTGTGCGCACACCACAACTGCTGTATAAAAAAGCAAATTCCACTGAAACCCAAAGCTTGTGCACACATCACAACTGCAATATACAAAGCAAATGCCACCGCCACCCAAAACCTGTGCGCACACCACAACTGCTGTATACAAAGCAAATGCCACCGCCACCAAAAACCTGTGCGCACACCGCAACTGCTGTATACAAAAGCAAATGCCACCGCCACCCAAAACCTGTGCGCACACCACAACTGCTGTATAAAAAAGCAAATTCCACTGAAACCCAAAGCCTGTGCACACACCACAACTGCAATATACAAAGCAAATGCCACCGCAACCCAAAGCCTGTGCACGCACCACAACTGCTGTATACAAAGCAAATGCCACCGTCACCCAAAGCCCATGCACACACAACACAATTGCTGTATACAAAGCAAATGCCACCGCCACCCAAAGCTTGCACGCACACACACAACTGCAGTATACAAATAAATGCCACCGCCACACACAGCCTGTGCGCACACCACAACTGCTGTATAAAAAAGCAAATTTCACTGCCACCCAAAGCCTGTGCACACACCACAACTGGTGTATACAAAGCAAATGCCACCTCCACCCAAAGCCTGCATGCACACCACAACTGTAGTATACCAAGCAAATGTCACCGCCACCCAAAGCCTGTGTGCACACCACTAGAGTTGGGCCGAACCTCCGATTTTCGGTTCGCGAACCGGGTTCGCGAACTTTCGCGAAAGGTTCGGTTCGCGTTAAAGTTCGCGAACCGCAATAGACTTCAATGGGGATGCGAACTTTGAAAAAAAAAATTAATTATGCTGGCCACAAAAGTGATGGAAAAGATGTTTCAAGGGGTCTAACACCTGGAGGGGGGGATGGCGGAGTGGGATACATGCCAAAAGTCCCCGGGAAAAATCTGGATTTGACGCAAAGCAGCGTTTTAAGGGCAGAAATCACATTGAATGTTAAATGACAGGCCTAAAGTGCTTTCAAACATCTTGCATGTGTATACATCAATCAGGTAGTGTAATTAAGGTACTGCTTCACACTGACGCACCAAACTCATCGTGTAACGCACCGCAAACAGCTGTTTGTGTAGTGACGGCCGTGCTGGACTGGTGCGCACCATGGCGAGAGTGCAGGTTTTGGTGGCTTTACAGCCCATATGGTCAGTCACCTGGCTGATGTAGCTGAATGACAGAACAGTGACTGTCCAGCTGATCAAATTTGGTCTGACCACAATGAGGCAACGACCTTATTATCGTGGGTGTGCCCCCCGAGACACTCATCTAGGCGCCGGTCATTGCTCCATTGTGATACGCAAGCCCCTTCACCACGGCAAGGTAATGATCACGAAGGGGAATGGGCGCATGTTCATGCCTTTTCTTTTGTTGTTGCAGCTGCCCGCAGTGCAGCCAGAAAAATTAGGCAGTCATGTACACGCACCCGAAAAATTATTACAGCGGCCGCTGCTAGCAGCGGCCTAAAAAATTCAGCAATCCGCCTGGAGTCCCGGACCCTGTTGGTGGTGGCGGAGAAGGTAGTGAAGCGGCCTGCAGGCAGACATGCTGTGTGGAGGGACTGGGAGCGACTTAGTCTTCTTGGGGCAGGCCAGGCAGCCAGTCACACGGCGTGCAGGCAGAGATGCTGTATGTGCGGGGACTGACTTAGTCTTGGGGCGGGCAGCAGCCCTCCGGGATCCATGCCTCATTCATTTTTATAAAGGTGAGGTACTTAACACTTTTGTGACTTAGGCGACTTCTCTTCTCTGTGACAATGCCTCCAGCTGCGCTGAAGGTCCTTTCTGAGAGGACGCTTGCGGCAGGGCAGGAGAGAAGTTGGATGGCAAATTGGGACAGCTCTGGCCACAGGTCAAGCCTGCGCACCCAGTAGTTCAAGGGTTCCTCATCGCTGTTCACAGCAGTGTCTACATCCACACTTAAGGCCAGGTAGTCGGCTACCTGCCGTTCCAGGCGTTGGTGGAGGGTGGATCCGGAAGGGCTACGGCGAGGCGTTGGACTAAAGAACGTCCGCATGTCCGACATCACCATGAGATCGCTGGAGCGTCCTGTCTTTGACTGCGTGGACACGGGAGGAGGATTAGTGGCAGTGGTACCTTGCTGGCGTTGTGCCGTCACATCACCCTTAAAGGCATTGTAAAGCATAGTTGACAGCTGGTTCTGCATGTGCTGCATCCTTTCCACCTTCCGGTGAGTTGGTAACAGGTCCGCCACTTTGTGCCTGTACCGAGGGTCTAGTAGTGTGGCCACCCAGTACAGCTCATTCCCCTTGAGGTTTTTTATACGGGGGTCCCTCAACAGGCAGGACAGCATAAAAGACGACATCTGCACAAAGTCGGATCCAGTACCCTCCATCTCCTCTTGCTCTTCCTCAGTGACGTCAGGTAAGTCAACCTCCTCCCCCCAGCCGCGAACAATACCACGGGAAGGTTGCGCAGCACAAGCCCCCTGCGACGCCTGCTGCGGTTGTTCTCCTGCCGCTGTCCCCTCCTCCTCCTCCTCCTCCCCCAAAGAAACACCTTGCTCATCATCCTCTGAGTCTGACTCATCTTCTGCACATGACCTCTCTTCTTCCTCCTCCTCCCCCCTCTGTGCTGCCGCAGGTGTTGAGGAAACAGCTGGGTCTGATGAAAATTGGTCCCATGCCTGTTCCTGCCGTAACGGTTCCTGGTCACGCTCATTCGCAGCTTCATCCGCCACTCTACGCACAGCACGCTCCAAGAAGTACGCGTAGGGAATTAAGTCGCTGATGGTGCCCTCACTGCGGCTCACCAGGTTGGTCACCTCCTCAAACGGCCGCATGAGCCTGCATGCATTTTTCATCATTGTCCAGTTGTCGGGCCAGAACATCCCCATCTTCCCAGACTGTTTCGTTCTACTCCAGTTGTAGAGGTACTGGGTGACGGCTTTCTTCTGTTCTAGCAGGCGGGAGAACATGAGGAGGGTCGAGTTCCAGCGAGTGGGGCTATCGCAAATGAGGCGTCTCACCGGCATGTTGTTTTTACGCTGAATTTCTGCAAATCGTGCCATGGCTGTGTAAGAGCGCCTCAAATGCCCACAGAACTTCCTGGCCTGCTTCAGGACATCCGCTAAGCCAGGGTACTTTGCCACAAATCTTTGAACCACCAGATTCATGACATGTGCCATGCAGGGTATGTGTGTCAGCTTCCCCATATGCAAAGCGGCAAGCAGATTGCTGCCGTTGTCGCACACCACGTTGCCTATCTCCAGGTGGTGCGGGGTCAGCCACTCATCCACCTGTTTCTTAAGAGCAGCCAGGAGAGCTGCTCCAGTGTGACTCTCCGCTTTGAGACAAGCCATGTCTAAGATGGCGTGACACCGTCGTACCTGGCATGCAGCATAGGCCCTGCGGAGCTGGGGCTGTGTAGCTGGAGAGGAGAACTGCCACTCAGCCAAGGAGGAGGAGGAGGACAGCGAAGAGCATGTAGCAGGAGGAGAGGAGGTGGCAGGAGGCCTGCCTGCAAGCCGTGGAGGTGTCACAATTTGGTCCGCCGCTTTCTGCTTGCCATCGTTCACCACCAGGTTCACCCAATGGGCTGTGTAGGTAATGTAGCGGCCCTGCCCGTGCTTGGCAGACCAGGCATCCGTGGTCAGGTGTACCCTTGACCCAACGCTCTTCGCAAGAGATGACACCACTTGCCTCTCAACTTCACGGTGCAGTTGGGGTATGGCCTTTCTGGAAAAATAAGTGCGGCCTGGCATCTTCCACTGCGGTGTTCCGATGGCCACAAATTTACGGAAGGCCTCAGAGTCCACCAGCCGGTATGGTAACAGCTGGCGAGCTAACAGTTCCGCCACGCCAGCTGTCAGACGCCGGGCAAGGGGGTGACTGGCCAAAAGTGGCTTCTTCCGCTCAAACATTTCCTTCACGGACACCTGACTGCTGCTGTGGGCAGAGGAGCAGGAACCGCTCAAGGGCAGAGGCGGAGTGGAGGAGGGTGCCTGTGAAGGTGCAAGGGAGAGAGCGGCATAAGCAGATGATGCACCTGAAGGAGGAAGAGGAGAAGGAGGGTGACTTTGCTTTTGTGTGCTGCTGCTGCTTTTGCTCAGGTGGCCATCCCATTGCTGTTTGTGGCTTTTCTGCAGGTGCCTTCGTAAGGCACTTGTCCCTACGTGAGTGTTGGCCTTTCCACGGCTCAATTTTTGTTGGCAGAGCGAACAGATGGCTTTGGTCCGATCTGAGGCACACACATTAAAAAATTTCCACACCGCTGAGCCACCCTGGGATGTGGGCACCTCAGCAGCTGATGCTGAAGGGCAAGTTGGCTGGCTGTACATAGGTGGCGAATCTGGCGATACATGGTGCCGGACTCTGCCACCAGCTGTTTCTGACGAAGAGCTGCCCCAGCTTCTTTCAGCAACTTCTATCCTCCTACTACTCTCTGACTCCCCCTCTGAACTGTCCCCCTCTTCATCTCCTCTATTGGGAACATACAGAGGATCCCTATCATCGTCATCATCGTAATCATCCTGCCCAGCTTCGCTTGCCTCAGAAAAATCCAAATGTGTAGGTCCTTCATCCTCCTTACACGTTACATCCATAGTGTTGTCGCGTAACGCAGACATATGAGCTGGTGAAAATTCATCTGGCTGTAACAATGGCTGTGCATCAGTGATTTCACCACCACTAAATAATTCTTGCGAAGTGTCAAATGCAGCGGAAGTGGTGCTAGTAGTAGCGCTGGTGGCTGAGCAAGATGAGGTGTTCTGTGTCGCTAAATACTCAACCACGTCCTGACAATCTTGGGAGGTGATGGGACGTGCCTTCTTCCGAGCACTGTACTGTGGGCCAGGTCCACACGAAATTACATTTACACGACCTCGCGCAGACCTGCCGGGTGGCCTTCCTCTGCCTCTGCCACTACCTCTTCCTCTTCCTCTACCTGTTTTGTCCATATCGGGTATGCACGGAGTGGTATATCACACTGCGTGCACTCACGTAGGTAGGTGGGTTCACTTAACTGCACAGGTATGCGCACTGATGCGGTGGGTTCACTGAACAGTACAGGTATACAGTGGCGGGTTCACTGAACACAACAGGTATGCAGTGGCGTGTTCACTAAACAGGTATACAGTGGCAGGTCCACTGAACAGAACAGGTATACAGTGGCGGGTTCACAGAACAGGTATACAGTGGCGGGTCCACTGAACAGAACAGGTATACAGTGGCGGGTTCACAGAACAGGTATACAGTGGCGGGTCCACTGAACAGAACAGGTATACAGTGGCGGGTTCACAGAACAGGTATACAGTGGCGGGTCCACTGAACAGAACAGGTATACAGTGGCGGGTTCACAGAACAGGTATACAGTGGCGGGTCCACTGAACAGAACAGGTATACAGTGGCGGGTTCACAGAACAGGTATACAGTGGCGGGTCCACTGAACAGAACAGGTATACAGTGGCGGGTTCACAGAACAGGTATACAGTGGCAGGATCACTGAACAGGTATGCAGTGGCAGGATCACAGTACAGGTATGCAGTGGGCTGAGGGCTCACTGAACAGAACAGGTATGCTGTGGCAGGATCACTGAACAGGTATGCAGTGGCAGGATCACAGTACAGGTATGCAGTGGGCTGAGGGCTCACTGAACAGAACAGGTATGCTGTGGCAGGATCACTGAACAGGTATGCAGTGGCAGGATCACAGTACAGGTATGCAGTGGGCTGAGGGCTCACTGAACAGAACAGGTATGCTGTGGCAGGATCACTGAACAGCTATGCAGTGGCAGGATCACAGTACAGGTATGCAGTGGGCTGAGGGCTCACTGAACAGAACAGGTATGCTGTGGCAGGATCACTGAACAGGTATGCAGTGGCAGGATCACAGTACAGGTATGCAGTGGGCTGAGGGCTCACTGAACAGAACAGGTATGCTGTGGCAGGATCACTGAACAGGTATGCAGTGGCAGGATCACAGTACAGGTATGCAGTGGGCTGGGGGCTCACTGAACAGAACAGGTATGCTGTGGCAGGATCACTGAACAGCTATGCAGTGGCAGGATCACAGTACAGGTATGCAGTGGGCTGAGGGCTCACTGAACAGAACAGGTATGCTGTGGCAGGATCACTGAACAGCTATGCAGTGGCAGGATCACAGTACAGGTATGCAGTGGGCTGAGGGCTCACTGAACAGAACAGGTATGCTGTGGCAGGATCACTGAACAGGTATGCAGTGGCAGGATCACAGTACAGGTATGCAGTGGGCTGAGGGCTCACTGAACAGAACAGGTATGCTGTGGCAGGATCACTGAACAGGTATGCAGTGGCAGGATCACAGTACAGGTATGCAGTGGGCTGAGGGCTCACTGAACAGAACAGGTATGCTGTGGCAGGATCACTGAACAGGTATGCAGTGGCAGGATCACAGTACAGGTATGCAGTGGGCTGAGGGCTCACTGAACAGAACAGGTATGCTGTGGCAGGATCACTGAACAGCTATGCAGTGGCAGGATCACAGTACAGGTATGCAGTGGGCTGAGGGCTCACTGAACAGAACAGGTATGCTGTGGCAGGATCACTGAACAGGTATGCAGTGGCAGGATCACAGTACAGGTATGCAGTGGGCTGAGGGCTCACTGAACAGAACAGGTATGCTGTGGCAGGATCACTGAACAGCTATGCAGTGGCAGGATCACAGTACAGGTATGCAGTGGGCTGAGGGCTCACTGAACAGAACAGGTATGCTGTGGCAGGATCACTGAACAGGTATGCAGTGGCAGGATCACAGTACAGGTATGCAGTGGGCTGAGGGCTCACTGAACAGAACAGGTATGCTGTGGCAGGATCACTGAACAGCTATGCAGTGGCAGGATCACAGTACAGGTATGCAGTGGGCTGAGGGCTCACTGAACAGAACAGGTATGCTGTGGCAGGATCACTGAACAGCTATGCAGTGGCAGGATCACAGTACAGGTATGCAGTGGGCTGAGGGCTCACTGAACAGAACAGGTATGCTGTGGCAGGATCACTGAACAGGTATGCAGTGGCAGGATCACAGTACAGGTATGCAGTGGGCTGAGGGCTCACTGAACAGAACAGGTATGCTGTGGCAGGATCACTGAACAGCTATGCAGTGGCAGGATCACAGTACAGGTATGCAGTGGGCTGAGGGCTCACTGAACAGAACAGGTATGCTGTGGCAGGATCACTGAACAGCTATGCAGTGGCAGGATCACAGTACAGGTATGCAGTGGGCTGAGGGCTCACTGAACAGAACAGGTATGCAGCCAGGAAGAAGTTAAGCCTAACTAATCTTTCCCTATATGAGAGACTGCAGCAGCTCGCCCTACTCTCACTAATGCAGGCACACGAGTGGCCGTAATGGCCGCCGCTGCCTGCCTTATATAAGGGGGGGTGGGGCTCCAGGGGCTAGTGTAGCCTAATTGGCTACACTGGGCCTGCTGACTGTGATGTAGAGGGTCAAAGTTGACCCTCAGGTGCATTATGGGGCGAACCGAACTTCTTCCGCAAAAGGTTCGCGTGCGGTACCCGCACGCGAACCATCTAAGTTCGCGCGAACCCCGTTCGCCGGCGAACCGTTCGGCCCAACTCTACACACCACAAAGCAAATGCCACCGTCTGTGCATAATTACATACTTCTATTAGTATATAGGATTCCAGGCAGATCAGAAGTTAAGTTAGCAGTTGCTGCTTGCTGGCTGCAGTGTCTCCACGCTGTCCATAATTACAACTGCGTATTAGTATATAGGATTTGCTATAAAATTAATCTGCTGCCAGATCATTGGTAGCTGGAGTCTTCAGTTCTTCCCACAGTTTCTGTTTTGTATGTTGTAATATAAACCTGATCTTTAATAACTGATTAGCTATGTCCTGTACGCAGGTTGATTAAAGAAGGGAACATCGACATGGTCATTAACCTGCCAAACAACAACACCAAGTATGTGCGGGATAACTTTGTGATAAGGAGAACTGCTGTGGACAGCGGCATTGCTTTACTTACCAACTTCCAGGTAAGTTACCATCAACAATGTACTGTGTATATTGAACATGACCAAGATATTATAAGGCAAAAAAGTCTGAAGGTTGGAGATCCTAGGTAAAATTTGTCCTGTGGCAGAGTAACTCCCCTGGAACAGGCAATAACAGTGGGGTATTAATGTTGCTGAGACTGCATCAAGGCATTGGGATTTGGGAGGAGAAAGCATTGGGCTGTGTCATTTCTAACTGCGATATACCCTGGTAATGAGAAAGTGAAAGCTAAGCTGGCTTCCAGCTGGTGCCAACCATCTAGTGAAGACCAATGAGATACAAATGATTTCAAGGTGATGCAAATGTATGCAATATTTATGCAGCTTGAAAATTAACTAATGAAATCCTTCTGAGGTAAAATTAGATTGGTTCATTTTCAAGCTGCATATATTTGCATACATTTGCATAAACTTGAAACTATTTGCATCTTATTGACCATCACTACAACCAACATTGCGACAGTTTGCCCTGAGTGTTATAAGAAAAATAACTGGTTTATTACCTCTGATGTAAGTAAAATACACTGTTCATTTTTCCAGGTTAGAAGTAATTAGAGTATGTTAAAGCCATTTATTGTTTCAGTTATATATTTCATTTTTATTCCACAAATCTGTATTTGAATCCTTTTTAGCTAACATCCATTTTGCCATAGTCTTTATGCAGCACAGACATTACATTTTATTAGAGGTCCTGCCAGAATGGTGGACATTTTATATATAAAATATGTTGTTACATACTGTATACAGTATTGAACTGGGGCTGGGATTGTTTAAAAAATAAGGTTAAAAACCAGTAAAATCACATTAGTAAAAATACCATGCCAAATGCTTTGCAAACAAAATTAAGAGCCCTCATCAAATAATTATTTTACAAAAAATCCAGCATGGAGATGTAAGTAAGGCTGCTGTTACTTTTATTCATTCATTTATTTATTGCAGACAGTGCAGGGTCACTTTAAAGTAATATTCATCTGAACTTAAAATATGATGCATTTTATGTTTTACTACTCACCAATCTATTGCATGACTATGTTTTACCCTCTTATGCAATAGATTGTTGGTGGTGGTCTGGAAAATACTACCACATTCAGAATCTAATTTTTTACCGCCGCTCACTCAAGACACAACATGTATATCGCACTTTTCTCCTGGCAGAATCAGAGCGATTGAGTTGCAGCCACTGGGTTGCGCTCTGTAGGCAGGGGTGTTAAGGTGTCTAGCTTGAGGACTCCTTACTGAATTGGTGCTGGCTTACTGAACAAAAAGAGCCGAGATTTAAACCCACATTGCCTTTATCAGAGGCAGAGCCCTTAATCATAACACCATCCAGCCACTCCATTTACATTGTTTCCTGCTGTCTGTTGAGGTGGTGGTGTGGGGGGGGGGTGTCTCTACCCTTTATGGCATTAAATGTCACATGTGAGTAAGCATATGGGTGTGGAAAAGCACTTTAGTATGAAAGGATCACACACAATTTAATAGAATGTACAGTTTAATTCTGCTTGATTTTTGTACACCTAGTGGTTTATATGTACAGTGCATAGTGGTTAGCACTCTCATCTTGCAGCACTGGCTCCCTGGTTTTAATCACAATCAGGTCAACATCTGCAGGGAGTTGGTATGTTCTCCCCGTGTCTGCATGGGTTTCCTCTGGGCTCTCCTGTTTTCTCCCACAACCCAAAAACATACAAATAAGTTAATTTGCTTCCCCCTAAATTGGCTCTAGACTATGATACATACACTACACAATACATACAGTACATACAGTACACATATGACTATGGTAAGGACTGGATTGTGAGCCCCTCTGAGGGACAGTTAGTGACAAGTCAATATACTCTGTACAGCACTGCAGAAGATGTCGGTGCTATATAAATACTAATAATATCACAAATTACGCTTAAATATTTTAGCTTCTGCCTTTCATTTTGTAACTTGTCATACCTAATTTATTTTTCAGGTCGTCAAACTGTTCGCAGAAGCTGTTAAGTACTCTGGAGACCTGGATACCAAGAGCCTTTTCCACTACAGAAAGTTTGGGGCCGCCAAGTCCTCATAAGGTGTCTGAGCTTTAAGGAGCAGCTTTCTCAGGAGAAGGGACTGGATAACCTCATGGGGTCTTCTGCTGGTCTTCTGTTTACTATCATGTGTCTTTACAGTTATGAATGTGTTAAATCCTAAAAAAAAAAACTTTTGTTATAAATGCAATTATAAAAATGTGAATAAAGAAGCAACTAAAACTGGTGCACATGTGTACCCTTCTATGGAAACTGAGATCCCTTCTTATATACACTGATATCTGGCTAGTCCGTGATGGAATAAAAGCAGAGAAAGAAAAAGAAAGAATAAGCGACAACTTAAATATGCAGAAATGGTCATGTACGATTTTTATGTAAAGTAAATTACTACCTATTTTAGTTCCCTAGAATAACTAGAGGTCCCATTGCGTTTCACCCCTACCACAAAATAGAATAAATTATATACAAATACCTGCCAGTTTTCAATCTAGCCTGCAAATACAAAAAAAGGATAAAAGGCTGCATGTTACTTGATCTACAGCAGAACCTCTAAGCATCTCCTATAACCACGTCCCCTTCAGTTGGAGAAGACTCATCCAGAGTTAATCAAAGAAAACGTATGCAGAGTAGAATCAATCAAAGGTGGACCATCCTCAAACATTCCATCCAGAATGCAAAAAAGTACAAACACACAAAAATAGGTTATTTCTGGTACTCATCTCTCTCCTATTCCCAGTGGAAAGCTTAACTTCCCAACAGCAATAATCCTGCATCTTTCCCAGCAAAGACTGATTGGCTATAATAATTTTTAATCAATATCAGACAACATTTTTTTCTGCTTTATTCCTTTTATAATAGCTGTTTGCACATGTTAATAGGATCTCATTTGGAGAACCAATTTGTCCCTCAAAGTTAAGATAAATACATTCACCAGATGCAGCATGTCATGAATGTCAGAGACAAACATGCCAGAGCTTCAGTGTGATTGGGCCTCCTGTAACATTCAAGACAAGCTTTGCTATGCTAAAAAATTGGACTGTAAGAAACAACCTGTAATTAACAGAAAACTGACAACAAATTAAAAAGTACTCTTTTTCAACAAGAATGTCTGATGTCTTATCATTTACTGATAAAATCTATTTCTAAACACATTATTGTTACTATTGATATAAAAACACTAACATATTCTGTGGTGCTATACAGGGTAAGCGACAAACAGGAAGTGCATAATACAGACCATGGTGTTCACAAAATATAAACATCGGTACATGATACAGATATAGTACACATCATGTGACAAAATTGATAGCATCTTCCAAGACACAAAAGGGTGAGAGAACCCTGCCCCAGTGAGCATACTATCTAAAGGACTAGGGAGGAAACAACTTGACCAGAGGTTGAAGGGGAATCGCCTAAGATAAAATGTATGCTTGAGATTGAGGGACTTAAATATTTCAAAGGTTGAAGACAAGTGACTGACATGTTTTGAAAGGGAATTCCAGAGCAGGGGTGAGGTTTGTGAGAACTTTTTCTGCATGAATGCAAGGAGCTAATTCTAGAGGAGAACAGAAGAAGATTGTGTGAGGAGCAGTGATTGCCATTGGGGTAGTATATGGAAACTAGTGAGGAGATGTATCAGAGAGAGAGAGATTGTGGAGAGCTTTGTATGTTGGTGTTACGAGTTTGGCCACCAATGGAGAGCTGGACAGACAGGAGCAGTAGAGAAGTATTGTCCGGCACTGCCTAATATATTGGCGCTTTATAAACACAATTAATAATAATAAAGAAGAAGAAGAAGAATTTAATTAGTCAAGCAGATGACTTCAGTACAAATTGGAGAGATCTCAGACTGTTAGTTGTTTAGGCCAAAAAGCAGTATATAACAATAGTCCAAACAAGATATTATAAGAACATTTATATCTTTTTGTTTAGTGCTTTAGAACATCAGCCATCAATGTGTGTACCCCAGGAACTACCTTTAAAGTGAACCAGAGATGGAAATAACAAAAGATTTTATACTTACCCGGGGTTTCCTCCAGTGTGGGACTCAGACGAGGGGGCTGGAGGAAGCCCAGGGTAAGTATCTTCTATTTTCATCTCTGGTACACTTTAAAGTGAATTTGAGGTGAGAGTGATATGGAGGCTGTCGTATTTATTTCCTTCTAAACAATATGAGTTGCCTGGCAGTCCTGTTGATCTATTAGCCTGCAGTAGTGTCTGAATTACACCAGAAACAAGCATGCAGCTAATCTTGTCAGAAATGTCAATATTGTCACAAACACCTGATCTGCTGCATGCTTGTTCAGGGTCTATTGCTAAAAGTATTATGCTGGGTACACACGTTGAGATTTCCCGTTCGATTCACGGGATCAAACGGATCGATTTGATTATTTCAAACATGCTCGATTGGATTTCGATCGTTTTATTATGTTAAGTATGAAAAATCGACGGCAGGAACTATCGAAATCCGATCGAGCATGTTTGAAATAATCGAATCGAACCGCGAATGGAGCGGGAAATCTTAATGTGTCTACCCAGCATTAGAGACAGAGGATCAGCAGGTCAGCCAGGCAGCTGGAATTGCTTAAAAGGAAATAAATATGGCAGCCTCCATATCACGCTCACCTTGGGTTCATTTTAAAGGGCACATGAGCTTGTCACAGTAAATCAATTTGGAATAAAAACATCATAAATAATATTGTGATTTATCAAACTATGTAAGTTTTCCTTTTTACTTATAAATTTAAAGGAATGTTTTGAAAGCATTCTACAAAATGATACCATACAAATATACCTGTAAATAAGTACTCGAGATGATGCTAATGCACTGGGGTACATAGTAAACACAGTCAGGGATAAAGGGGTACATGCTGTAATAGTGATGAGAAACACTACCTTAGAACAGGCAGGTTTATAATGGAAATCTGTTCCAAGCCTTGTAGTTCCCATTTCCATTCCAATCCAATGGCTCTGTAGTTGTTTCATGACCAAACAACCTGCTCTCCTGAACTCTACTGACTACAGCTCAGTTTAGAATGCATTGAAGATGATCTGAAGATGGTCTTGTGCTTTGAAATTCTCTATCTTTTTATTATACATTAGGACATCTAGTTTATATTCTTCTTCATGTACTGTGTTTGCACTTTTATTACATTCCTATGCATGAAAATGATTTTATAAAACGTAACACAAAATACAGTGGAGAAATCGCAGAAAAAAGGTTTAAAGTTTGGTAGTGTTTAAAATTGTCCATGTTATGTACAGTATGGTTCATAATAAAAAAAATGACTAATAAAGAAATATGGTGTATAAGAAAGGTTTGAGCGTGTAAAAATCCCAATAAACGCAAAGATATAAAATGTTCAGGTAGCAAAAGCTGCTATGATTTTACAGAAACTGTCTCTGTTTTAAGGAATTTCCTCTTTTACGCTTTCAGGTAATGGTAAGCAAGATATTATCCTTAAGGGATAATTGAGGTGAAGGCATTGAATAAAAGTTTTTACCTTATTTGCTGCGAAAAGTATCTGGGATGTGGACTCCGACTGCATCCTCCTTTCTCCCGATTGCTTCCAACTGCAGCGAAAAGTATCTGGACCGAGACCCTCCCCTGAGTTGGCATCCTTGCCCCGGAAGCACTTTTTACGCAGTTTGCATGTCAGGATGTGTGCCTGCACAGTTTGAAAGCCTTCTGCCACTCTGTCTGCACTCTGGGCGGTCTTCAGGACATCATGCATAAGCGAAAGGTGGCAGAGGGCTTTCGAACTATGCAGGTACACATGCAGCCATGCGAACTGCGCTGGCCTGGTGGCTATTGCGGACTACTGCTTCAAGGACAAAGATGGCGACCCAGGGGAGCGTTGGAGCCCCGTCCAGACACTTTTCGTCACAGTTGGATGCAATCAGGGGGGAAAGGAGGATGCATTCCGTAGCCCAGATAATTTTTGCAGTAAATAAGGTAAAAACTTTTATTCAACACCATTGCCTCAGTTATCCTTTAACCACCCTGGCGTTCTGATAAGATCGCCAGGGAGGCTGCGGGAGGGTTTTTTTTTAATAAAAAAAAAACTATTTCATGCAGCCAACTGAAAGTTGGCTGCATGAAAGCCCACTAGAGGGCGCTCCGGAGGCGTTCTTCCGATCGCCTCCGGCGCCCAGAATAAACAAGGAAGGCCGCAATGAGCGGCCTTCCTTGTCCGATCCAGCCCTTAGCGCTGGCCGGAACTTTTTGTTCCGGCTACGCTGGGCTCAGGCGGCTGGGGGGACCCTCTTTCGCCGCTGCTCGCGGCGGATCGCCGCAGAGCGGCGGCGATCGGGCAGCACACGCGGCTGGCAAAGTGCCGGCTGCGTGTGCTGCACTTTATTTGAAGAAAATCGGCCCAGCAGGGCCTGAGCGGCAGCCTCCGGCGGTGATGGACGAGCTGAGCTCGTCCATACCGCCAGGCTGGTTAAAGGGGCACTATGGTGAAAAATTGTAAAATTTAATATATGTGCAAACATATACAAATAAGAAGTACATTTTTTCCAGAGTAAAATGAGCCATAAATTACGTTTCTCCTATGTTGCTGTCACTTACTGTAGGTAGTAGAAATCTGACAGAAGTGACAGGTTTTGGACTAGTCCATCTCTTCATAGGGGATTCTCAAGGATTTATTTATTTTCAAAAGCACTTAGTGAATGGCAGTTGCTCTGTCCAAATGCCAAAAAACTGTGTAGTGAGCAGGGAAGCTGGCCAGCATCATTGCTTAAATGCTTTTTAGGGAATATCTTTATAAAGAATAAAAGCCTTGCTGAGAATCCCCTATGAAGAGATGGACTAGTCCAAAACCTGTCACTTCTGTCAAATTTCTACTACCTACCTACCTAAATAATCGTATTCAATGCCAAGCTGCTTCAGCTAAAGTTAATAAAATTTTGGGATGCATTAAAAGGGAAATAAAAACTCGAGATGCTAGCATAATATTGCCCTTACTTAGTAAGGCCACATCTGGAATATGGAATTCAGTTCTGGGTACCAGGGCTGCTCAAATCCGATCCGGATGCAATTCGGATAGTAGCTATCCGAATTCCTCCCAGTAAAGCTTTGCGGCCTGGGTGGGGGTTTAATCTTACCTATCATGATGTCTTCTTCATTAGTCCCTCGGTGCCTCCCACGATGCGGTCCAATCCGGCGTCACATGACTATACACTTCCTCCTTCAACCCGGAAGGAGGAAGTGTTTTTAGTCACGTGACGCCGGATTGGAGCGCATCGTGGGAGGAGCCGAGGGACGCCTTGTAATTTTTTTTCGCCTTCCTCTGGATCTACAGGGATATGTGAGGGAGGAGGCTGGTGTTGTACTTTGTTCTCTGGTTGAATTTGATGGATGTATGTCTTTTTTCAACCCAAATAACTATGTACTGTAAGTGACAGCAACATAAGAGAAAAATAATTTATTGCTCATTTTTCTCTGGAAAAACCGTACTTCTTATTTGTCTATGTTTGCACATATTTAAAATTTTAAAATTTTTCATCATAGTGCCCCTTTAAGTGTAACATCTTCTGTTACAAGTGGAACAGACAAAGAATATAGTGTATGCACCAAGTGTGTAGTCTTATAGGCCCATTGATCTTCGTCTTCGTATTTTTCAGACTATAAGACGCTCCTGACCATAAGACGCACCTAGGTTTATTAGGACAAAACCAGGGGAAAAATATATTTATTATATATACTAAACCTGGTGCATCCATGGTGAAGGGACATCTTGTGAATTATGTCCCCTTTGTACCTCATGCCCCATTGTACCTCTTGTGTCTCCCTGTGTCATCCTCTGTCCCCATGTGTCTGCCTCTATCTTCCTTGTGTCCTCCTCTATGTCCCTTTGTTTCCCCCTGTGTCCTCCGTCTGTCCCTATGTGTCCTCCTCTGCATTAACACAGTACAGGAAGTCCCCTACATTGCGGCGTGTTGGAGGTTTGTATTGGCAGACATTCACACGTCAGGAACTCCCTGCATTTGGAATATAAGACGCAGTGACTTCCCCCTCCCCCCCACACACACACTTTTGGGGGAGAAAATGAGAGTCTTATAGTCCAAAAAATACAGTAATTGAAAGACTTTTGCGGTCCCATGCTGAGTGCATGCCACTGGAACCAACAATTCAACAGGCCTTTGAAGGAGATAAGTAAAGTAGTATTGGGTTTGAAATCAGTTGATTGTCAAGCTTGGTTGATAGCTGTAGCAAGGGTCGAGTCATGCAGCAAACATGCTTCGTTGATGTCTCTATCAAAGGTCAAGGCAAGCTGCAAAGAGACTTTGTCGTGACCATAACAAGGACAAGCAGGTGACAAACAGGAGTTGAAGTTAGTTGTAAGAAGACAAAATGGGAAATAGAAAACCCACAATAGTGTAGTATGTTATGATTAGAGTAGATGGGGAAATTCTTTGCGTGAAATAATACTCACAAAGGCTGGTTACCGCTGAGGCAACCACTGTAGATTGGAGGAAAAAAGGGGTAACACCCCTCCACCAAGTGTGGACCTAATTTGCAGAAGGATAATATGCAATAAAAACAGGTTAGGTTTCGTCTGCATCTAGAAATCCCACACTCTACAGAAGAGGGAGGATTATTGTGCCCACATAGCACCAATCCCCTCCCCCCCCCCATAAGCGTTATTGTTACAACACTGCAGTTGACCATCAGGACACCAGGTGAGGATAGGTTCACAGTGGTGCATTGCATTGCGATCCCTTTTAACAGCAAAAATGCAACACAACAGAATGGAAGAGCAGTGCCACATTACTCATCTGTTGCATCATACATAGTGAAGCATACTATCAATGAAAAGTATGCTTCACTGTAACTGTTAATGCATGCAATACTGTGAAAGTAGCCTGAGGTATAATGCCTCCACTAACTCAGAATGTGTAGAAATGCAGCCAATCGAAACCTCTAGCTCTTGGTTAATTACCCAGCTGCCAGCTAATTGATCATCAGTTACGTGGTTTCAAAGGATATACTTCACTCTCTTGCCAGCAGTCACTTCTGTGAGGATCTACCCCACATGTTATTATTTATTACTGAATTTACACTTCTGCTACTAATTATTTTAGAGCTAAGTTAGCAGACACCAGGATTTACCATAAGGCACTGTAGGAACGTGCCTACTGGTGCCTGAGGATGGAAAGGAGGCTCACTCCCCTCCCCAAGTGCTTCCCTCCCTCCTTCCCTATGCAGAGTCCTGATAAGAGTGTAAATGAGAGGTTAGTCACCAAGCTCTGTGCATAGCACTGACAAGATCTCCCTTCAGTCGGGACACAACTAGCTACCTAATACTTAGGGGCACCTCTAGCTACTTAATATTGAGGGTACTTCTGACTACCTAATACTAAGTGGCACCTGTAGCTACCTATGATGGGCAAAGTAAGTAAGGGAAAAGTGACAGCTGGGACAGCCAGCACACTTGAGCGCGAAGTCTAAGGTGCCAGGACAGCTGTGCCTATAGGCTCTTGTGAGGTAAATGCGGGCCTGACAGTCACGCAGCATTACTACCCCGTTACATCTAAGTCAGCAGTGATGCTCAGATACCCCTGAACATGAATTCGAGTAAATCTGGCCACGGCAGTACCGAAATCCAGATACGCTGTGATTGTGATCCGGATTTGATGCCCAAATCCGAATTCGACTCTTCAAGTCGGAATCCAACTTTGTGATCAGGAAAAACAGCTTGTCATCAACGGCTACCCGTGATCACGAGGCCGTGGAGAGCATCACTGCAAATCAGTCAGTTAACTGATAGATCAGCTGTGGATCAGTTGGCAATGTTAGATCCAATATGTTAAGTTCAGTTCTTCGGCCAAAGAATTGTCCAATCATTTCATGTGTATTGAAGATTTTCAGATTTTCTCAGATTTGTTATGAAATTTTGCCTGCATGTGTCCATCCATCCTGCTTCAATTCTACAGCTAAATTTGAGTGCTCACATTCTACTGTACCCTGTACGCTATCCATGCTACAAGGTTCACAGTACCGTAAACAATCTGTTATTTCTGTAGGGTGTATTTATAGAAATCTCAGCACCATAGAAGAGACAGAAAACAACATTGTTAAAGTAATGAGACTCAGAAAATGAGTCTTCTATAGCATGTATGACTGTATGTGAAACATGCTGAATGAGAGAGGATGAGCTCCTTGTTCTCAGCTCCAAGCAGCTGCTGTAGGCCCTTGAACTGCACGGTAGTCCTCTTGTATAATGGAAGCTGATATTATAGAAAGGACAATCCAAGCTCTGAATAAAGCTAATGTTCGCTAATTACACCCGAAAGTGCTATTGCTCGGCAGGCTCTGCCAGATACCCACAGCTGCAGGTGCCAGGCTCTAACAAAATCAGCCAGATAAAGCATCCTAATTACACCCGACATTATGCTGCTGTTAATGGGATGCCATTGACTCACATCGCTTGTTCTATGTTCCCCTGCTTTGTTTCTCGGCTGTATGTTCCTTGCCTGGAAGCTAAGCCAGCTCATATCCTGCTCTCTTACGCAAAGCAACTTTCCTCTAAACCTAGCTGGGCATGAATTGTCTCTGCATGCATATTATAACCACTGAAGCTGGTTCACCCAAGGGAAAGCAGGTTGGCTTTTTAACTGGTAATAATGAGCAATGCATATTTTGTGACAAGACAAATAACATTTATATTGCCCTTTTCTCCAGGCAGACTGCAGCCACTAGGGCATGCTCAGGAGGCAGTAGCAGTGTTAGGGAGTCTAGCCCAAGGACTCCTTACTAAGTAGGTGCTGGCTCCCTGGACAGGAAGAGCCAAGATTCAAACCCTGGTCCCCTGTGTCAGAAGCAGAGCCCTTAAAGGGATACTGTAGGGGGTCGGGGGAAAATGAGCTGAACTTACCCGGGGCTTCTAATGGTCCCTCGCAGACATCCTGTGTTGGCGCAGCCACTCACCGATGCTCCGGCCCGGCCTCCGGTTCACTTCTGGAATTTCTGACTTTAAAGTCAGAAAACCACTGCGCCTGCACGCCCGTGTCCTCGCTCCCGCTGATGTCACCAGGAGTGTACTCCGCAGACGCAGACCATACTGGGCCTGCGCTGTGCGCTCTTGATGACATCAGCGGGATCGAGGACACGGCAACGCAGGTGCAGTGGTTTTCTGACTTTAAAGTCAGAAATTCCAGAAGTGAACCGGAGGCGGGGCCAGAGCATCGGTGAGTGGCTGCGCGGGCACAGGATGTCTGCGGGGGACCATTAGAAGCCCCGGGTAAGTTCAGCTCATTTTCCCCCGACCCCCCTACAGTGTCCCTTTAACCAGTACACTATCCAGCCACAGGTTTTTACTGCAGTACCATAATTTATCCATAGAAATGGGCATCAACTGACAAAATGGTGCTAATAGGGAGACCAGTTTAGAGACTAGACTTGGGATTCTGGACTAAAAGAAAAGGGTGTCTTCACCATTTTTGTATAAACAAACTACAGGTGACACTTGTAGTCCTTCTACTTAAAGTGACCCACTTTTCAGCATTCTTCTGATGATAGTAATGGGATTGTGTCTACCTAATATTGATGGGTTATTGTACCACTTTACTGTTATTTTGTATTTTCCTTGGACACCAACTACAGCTCTGGTCAGATCACTCCCTCCATGGGCTTGTTTCTTCTTCTGTTGCTTTTTACCTGTAGTTAGAAATACTGAGCTGGAGATACAGAGAACCAGTTGGTGATAACATACATTTGTGTGGTATCTACTCAAATCTTAAGTATTCATTACAAGCTATTTGAATTTATAAAGGCTTTCAGGTCTTCCTCTAAGGGCCCTTTCACACCAGAGGGTTTTTTCGGCATTTTAACGCCACTGCCGAAGTTGGCGTTTTCCTAGGTAAAATAAAAGTCCAGAGACTTTCATTTTACCTTTCACACTTAACGCTGCGTGTTGGAGCGTTGCGTTTTGAAGCTCCCAGGAGCTTTTTCAGGGCTGACCGCGGCGTTTCTCATTACAATTGATACTAATGTATTGGCGTTAAAATGCCTGGAAAACGCCTTGAAAACGCCTGCAGCCAAAACGCAGCATTTTAGCCTTTTACCGCTGCCTGTAGTGTGAAAGAGCCCTAAGCACACATCAATCAGATGACTTTCAAATACAACATAGCTGCTTCTCAAGTTCATTTTACACAGGCAAGCTTATGGTGTGGCAATGCTTATGAGTTATACTGCAAAGATATCTAGTGAGGTTTCACAAGTAGCTTGGGTCAGTGGGCTGTCAGATATCTATAGCTGAAACAATTGTCTTCTTTACTACTAGAATGTTTATGGTAACGTAAAAGTCAAGGAAAATGGGGGGTTGGGCGGCATATGCAATAAACTCAGACAAACTGGTTAGTTATAAAAATACAAAAATACTTTAATTAATTACTTGTGCAAAAAACATTAAAAAAGTATCGCACACAAAATGCAGCCAGACACTCAGCACCACCACAACTCATGTATCCTCATATACCCATTCCTAGCTGTGACCACCTATTGTGGTCAGGGATCCCCAAAAAAAGAAATTTCAATTGTGGCCAGTCCAGTATGACAAAAAAATTAATGTCAAGTTCAATCCCAGCAATAGTGTAAGCTGCAGAAGAAAGCGGTTTGGTAGCAAGCTGTTAGAAGGTATATATGCAGGAAAAGTATATGACCCAGGAGCCAGGGCCTACCTTCGGGTTAGTGAAAAGAGCTCATGCAAGTAGTTACAGCAGATAATGCACCCATGCCATGTAAGCGACAGTTCGTACTGCAACAGAAACAGAAAGGAATGGACTTGTATACTGTACCCACTCCAAGCAGCAGATGGTGACACGAAGAGGCTTGGATTCCTGGTCTCTCAACCCACTGCCGGAGCTCACGGCTAGGGGAGAGACACTAGAGTTCCAGGAGTCGGCTTGTCATATGATAGATTCCTCAGTGTGTCCGTTTCCGCAACAGCAGATGTGTAACAGGACCAGGGATTGCCAAGGAGAGTCAGCAGCATGCAACAAACCCCCGCAAACAAAATGACTTTCTGCAGTAGCTGGTGCAAGGCAGGACCGGAGGTTACCAAAGATTGCCAGCGGCGGACAACAAACCCCAACAGCCAGTGGGGGGCAGAGGCAGAGAGCGGCAGAGGACAGGTCTGGCTAGCATCGTGTGCGAGATCCGTGACACGCCAGGTGCCCTGACATGTTTCGCCGGGACTTCCGGCTTTCTCTTGCATGCTCCCTGTACTTCTGAGATGACTGTGACTATTTAACACCTGAATACTACCGACAGCCACTGTTCAGCACTGAACAAGTGGACAGGGTCAGGAGGAGCTCACTGCCTTACGAGTCATGTTGTGTTTCACATGACTCCGTTACCTCCTCCATCCAGTTTGGAATCCCTCCAAACCACACATAGATTTTCAATAGATTTCAGCATTATTTACTGTATGTGACCACTTGAATTCCCTAGTATTTGGGCTCTATTGTTTGACATGTGATACACAGCTCCCCGGGAGTGGAGAGGCAGGAAAAAACCCTGGAGGTGGAGGAAGCAAGCGCCAGCAGACAGGTACGAGTAGCTCTACTGCATTGGTCGACCCAAAATGAAACAACACTATCGATGCACTCCCATGGCGAGCAAAAAATTCTATCTGGCACAATCAACCAAATGAATCATTTTCCGATGGAAATTGATTGTTCAGGAATCATTTGCAGCATCAATTTCTAGAAGATTCAATTAAATGTTCGAATTGGCCAAATGTCAATTTAAAATATTGATATATGTATTGCCACCTTAATACTCTAAGTCTCTGGCTCAGAATATGTTTGCAAATCAGATTATTTGACTCTGATCTGACTCCACTAGCTGCATGATTGTGCAGGGGTATGACTTAAAAACACCTATAGCCTAGGCAACTGGCATTGCATGTAAGGGAATGAAGATGGTGGCCTCCATGTTTATTTCAATTATGTACACATGCATATAAGTAGTTCATTTTTTCCAAAGTAAAACCACTATAAATTACATATTTCCCATATAATGGTTATTTACAGCAAGTATTATTTGTCTTACAGCACTGAACCTCTTACCAATAGATTTTGGACTAAACCATCCCCTATGGGGGATTCTCAGAGTTTCCTTTATCTACAGAAGTACACCCTGAATAGAAAGTTAGTACAGTCCAGCTACCAGAATACGGTGCAGGCTGGCTGCTATAGGAGCATATGGTCTTGCCATGGAATGATTTTGAAAACAATAAAGGAAACCATGAAAAATGCACACCACATATGTACTGTATATGGAAACGTGTAATTTAAATTTGACAGTTTTTTTGCCTTAGTGGTGATTTAAAGTGGAACTAATCTTGGAACTTCCTCACTGCTCCAAAAGATAAGCACAGCATGATAAACTTTAGCAAAGAAAAAAATAAAAAAAATCTTCATTATAATTTATAGAAATCCTAAACAAAAAAAAAACTGAAGCTTTAACTTCCTTAACATTCCAGTGAGCACAGAAAGGGTTAAGCCACAGTGATTACTTTTATGTAGAGAGCCATGACACACAACAGGTCTTTTGATTAGAGCTAACTACACAGACCTAAACACACACAGAACACACAGCAGAGAATTATATGTCAAATGTAGACTTTTCATTGCCTGCTGTGCAAAAGCTCCGGTTTCCTTTAAGAACAGCTACTGTTTGTGTTGATGGTGCTGTTTTGGTGTCACTTCTGCTTTAGGACCTCTTGCCCCCTACTTGCTGCTGTTTTAAGCAGATTGGAATATCAGAAGACAGCACTGTGATATCTACTATGATATACAGTATTCAGAGAGTTTTAATGTGAAGGTGTGACCTTAGAGATTAGTTCAGGTAATATATAAAGAAGGAACTGAGAATTACTGCTGATGAAAGTGTGTGTTGATAATGTCTCCATGACACGCATGTTATCTTAGTTATTTTATGTTTTTCTATAGCTCAGACCATTCTGTGTAACAGGTTTACGCATAAGAGAACTTTTATTTTGATTTTCCTAAAAACAATGCAATATTAGTATAAGAGAAATCGTACTGCATAACCTCTATTAACTATCAGATGTTTGCAGGCTGCTTCCTGGCAGTAACCCGAAACATCAGCGGACTTCTCTGCTTGTCTTTTTGAACTCCTTCTCGGTATCACGGGGAGCAATTTACACTGCTGTCAATGGAGGTGTTAACATGCTGTCAATGGAAAAGGAAAACTGCCACGGACAACTACAAGATTATTTACAGACCATTTGCCATATCGCAATCTGAGTTTTAGCGGAAGAAACACGATGCACGGTTGTATGAATTAAATAAGCGGCAGCATCAACATTGTTGAGAAAATACTATTAGACATCTGTCACTGGCCAGGATTAACCAGTGATGTGTTGCACTTTATCTGCTGGTCTTGTATTCTTCTTAAAGCTTATTTGAAGTTAAATAAAACTAAAAAAATAAATAAGTAAAAGTCTACGCATTAAAGCCGGCAGCAGTGGCATTTATGGAACTTCTCAGCCACGTTTTATATGTTGGTGTGTCTGGTCTGAAGACTTCAACTTTAACTCATCCTGAAGAAAACACACTTGAACTCCAGGGGCTGAGAGAAAAAAAAACAAAGACACCAAGGCCCATATGCACTTCACTTTATCTCCTGAGTTTTCTCCTAGGAGACATTGGCCTCAATTCACTAAGATCATGCTGGAGATAATATGGCAAGAGAAAACGTACCACCACACAGTGAGAGAGTTATCTTATCTCTTCATTCCTTAAAGAGGAACTCCAGTGAAAATAATGTAGTAAAAAAAGTGCTTCATTTTTTACCATAATTATGTATAAATGATTTAGTCAGTGTTTGCTCATTGTAAAATCTTTCCTCTCCCCGATTTACATTCTGACATGTATTACATGGTGACATTGTTACTGTGGGCAGGTTATTTAGCTGTTTCTAGCTGCTCTGTCTGTTAGACAGCTAATAACAGCTATTTCCTGTCTCTGAACATTGTTACATTGTGGCAGTTTGCCAGCAGTACCGCGGTATTCAGAGCCTCTTGTGGGAGGGGTTTCAGCACAAAAT
The DNA here is from genome assembly GCF_040937935.1 of Hyperolius riggenbachi. Taxonomy (NCBI): domain Eukaryota; kingdom Metazoa; phylum Chordata; class Amphibia; order Anura; family Hyperoliidae; genus Hyperolius; species Hyperolius riggenbachi. Next base: position 234,653,030 of record NC_090652.1, on the reverse strand, counting down.
CAGTCACACAGCGCCCCCTGATGGTCTGTTTGTGAAAATCATTGTCTTTCTCATGTAAAATGGGGTATCAGCTACTGATTGGGAAAAAGTTCAATTCTTGGTTGGAGTTTCTCTTTAAGTTACCTCCTCTGTAGTTAATTTACCTCCTCTGTAGTTATTTTCACATGCAGTTAATAAACAGCCTGTCTTTAACTCTGGAGTTATTTTAAAGATTGAAGAGTTAACTTAAATACAGAAGAGTTAACTTTAGGTTTTCCTGAGCTAAAATGTTTCCTGAATATGACATGCCTTATCACCATGGTGATCACTCTAGAAACGTTATTAAAGACAGGAGATAAGCTTAGTGAATTGATGCCAATGTTTCGTCTTCTATTTAGAATAACTTTTCAACACTGTGCAATTGGAAAAGTACCAAAAACAGGAGAAAACGTATTGACAAAACTATTTTAAGCATTTTCTTGCTTGCTGGTGGTTTAAAAGGCATTTTACTGACAAGTTTGAAAATATCACTTAGGTGAAAACTCAGGAGAAAAAGTTTAAGTGGATCCGAGATGAAAAACTACCTATAACAAGTAACCAGTTTATCTTATCTAAAGTTTAGATAGTTTACACAGCAAATCTACCTGCAAACAGCTTTAACAGTTTATGATTATTTATTCCTGTGATACAATGAGGGCAGCCATGTTCTGTTTGTCACATTGTCACAGGCTGAGGGCTGGAGATGCTATCAGCTTGCCTGTGTGTAAATTCAGTCCCCTCTCCTCCTCCCTCCTCCCCTCTGCCTCTGAAATCTCTGGCTAGTGACCTCACCCTCCTCCTGCCCAGACTGAGCTCCCATAAGCCCTTGCTATAGTGCAAAGGCACTGTGAAAAAGCTGTGGGCGGGGTTTGTTTAGTTTATAGGGAATTAGAGTATTAAACAAAACAAGAAAACTATTTGGCTTGAGGAATGCCCTATAAACTATATGAAATTAACACAATTATGCAATGAGTAAAAGTTTATCTCGGATCCACTTTAATTGTATATATGGCCTCAGGGCCCATCTTATAAGGACTATTAAGATCAAGATCACCCATAACATGTGTAGCCACAAAAACACCTGATCTGGATTATCAGAGGGAAGAAAGGTTAGTAGTTTGGGCTTCCCCACACTTCTGGGCCCCCCTCCAGTTGCATGCACTGCTCCCCTATATTTCCGTCCCTGAACATGACTATGGCTTTCTTACAAATCTGTCTTAGTGTGTGTGAGGGAGGGTGACACTGTCCTGCCAGCGCCCCAGATATTGTGATGCCCTGAGCCACCACTCAGGGTAATGCATCAGATTGGGGCCAGCAGAGGCCTCTGCTCATGGGCGTCGCTAGCCCTATTTTATGGGGGCCCGTGCCCCCAGCATGTCCTACGGTGCCCCCAATCTATTTACGATTAGCCGGCGACCACTAGTGCGGGCGCTAGGACCTAGAAGACACCGCACTGCTAGCGTGGTGAGCCCGTGCGCACCCACTCTAACTGGTCGGGTTGGCAGCTGATACTGAGGTCTGATGCTGGGCTGCTGCTGCTGGGAGGTGAGTGAGAGGAACCGGTCACTACCTAACTGGGGGGCCCTGTCACTACCTAACCTGGGGGGCACCTGTTACTCACTACCTAACCTGGGGGTCCCTGTCACTAACTACCTAACCTGGGGGCACCTGTCACTCACTACCTAATCTGGAAGGCGCCTGTCACTACCTAACTTGGGGGTCCCTGTCACTCACTACCTAAACTGGGGGGCCCTGTCACTCACTACATAACCTGGGGGTCCCTGTCACTCACTACCTAACCTGGGGTGCTTGTCACTCACTACCTAACCTGGGGGTTCCTTTCACTTACTACCTAACCTGGGGATCAGGTCCCTGTCACTCACTCCCTAACTGGGGGTCCCTGTCACTACCTAACCTGGGGGGCACCTGTCACTCACTACCTAGCCTGGGGGTCCCTGTCACTCACTACCTAACCTGGGGGTCCCTGTCACTCACTACCTAACCTGGGGGTCCCTGTCACTCACTACCTAACCTGGGGGGCTCCTGTCACTACCTAAACTGGGGGACTCCTGGCGCTTCCTTAACTAGGGGGCATCTGTCACTACCTAAACTATCCAGGCCAGCCAGCCCAGCATCACCACCAGCCAACCAGCACAGAATCACTGTCAAAAAGGCCAAAGCATCACCACCAGTCAGGCCAGCATTTACTTTAACCAGCCAAGCACAGCCCAGCACTACCACCAGCCAGGTCACAGCATTACCGCAGCCAACCCAGCCACAGCATCGGCCACAGCATCACCACCAGCCAACCTGGCCACAGCATCACCGCCAGCCAGGCCACAGCATCACTGCCAGGCCTTTCAGCCCACACATCATCCCCAATCCAGCCAAAACAGTAATGCCAGGCACAGCAGCCAGTAGAGGAGAATTCAGAAGCCAGGTGAGAGGAGTCTAAATTTAAGGGGGCATTTCTGCCTATTTATGTGAAATGCTGTCTATTTATGTGCCTCATGACTGCTGAATTTGTCTTGTTAGGGGCCTCATGATTGCTGAATTTGTCTTGTTGAGGGCCTCATGATTGCTGAATTTGTCTTGTTGGGGGCCTCAACATTGATGAATTTGTCTTGTTGGGGGCCTCATGATTTGTTGGTGGCCTCATGATTTGTTGGGGGCCTCACGATTGCTGCATTTGTCTAGTTGGGGACCTCACGATTGCTGAATTTGTCATGTTGGGGGCCTCATGATTGCTGAATCTGTCTTGATAGGGGCCTCACGATTGCTGAATTTGTCTTGATCTTGGGGGCCTCATGATTGCTGAATTTGTCTTGTTGAGGGTCACATGATTGCTAACTGTGAGACTATGCGAAAAGCTGAATCTTCATCATATGAGACAATAGCATTAAACCTACTTTTTTAGCTTTTTAAAACAGAAAATAAAACTGGGTGATTCTAAAAAAAATGAATACATTTTTCAGGAGTAGGATGAAAGAAATTGTTTACCTTCACAGTTTATTTTCAACTTGGATTTTCCATAATGTTCAGTTATGAGTTAAAACGTTTGTACAGTATTTAGTTTAAATTGCGGTTGCCACTTTGCGATAGATAAGTGACTTTTGGGTTGCAGTTTGGGCACTCGGTCTCCAAAAGGTTCGCCACCACTGTCCTAATCTAATGTCCCACCATTGCTAAATTCATGTAAATTTGTCTCCACCCGTGACTACACCCACATTCTGGTCCATGGCCCACACATTTTTGCCGCACAACGTAACCCTCATATTTTTTAGCGCTCTAACTGCTGAATTCTGCTGCCTACAGTATGTACAGTATAAGCTGTTCTCTAGTGCCTGCACTGTGTGCTGATCTACCTCCAGTGTGTACAGTGTAAGGTTTTACTCTGTGCCTTTACTGATTGTAAACCAGCTGTATTGTATGCTGATCCCTGCTACTTTCAGTATGTACAGTATTAGCTGTAAAACCTGGTACACACATACAATTTTGATTTGCCAATTTTAGCTCTGTTCATCAAATTTATTGTCTGTTGGCCCACTTACTGCATGGGAGTGGTAAAATTGGTCAGTGATTGACCAATCAAAATTGTATGTGCGTATACATCTTTGATCTATGCATATACTGATTATAAATTATCTAAATAAAGGACAGGGGGCTCCATCCAATAATTTGATGGGCAGGTCCGTTATCTGTAGCTTACCCCGCTGCTAAGTTCATGTACATTTGGCCCCACCCATGGTCATGCCCACTCACTGCATGGCCACGCCCATTTTTGCCGCATATAGCCCCCGACTAGTACCCACAGGTGCCCCCGATCTCCAAGGACCCTAGGAATGCCCCTGCCTCTGCTCCCATGTATATTACTACATTAAAAAATCATGTAAGAAAACAGCAAAAGTGAAATGTCGCTATTCAGTCTCAAATATATTTTGTCTAAAAAGTGAGTTGATCCCTAGTAATATTCAAATGTGGCATATTTTATTGAAGACCTCAGCTCTTTTGCAGGAAGCTGTGTGTCTGGATGCTACAGAGAATTATTCAACACGCTTCTGACATAAAATTATTCAGAATTACATTGTGTCATTCATCTTGACTCGCTGAATATATGTTGCTTTACCTAATTAGTGAACTGGTGCATGTCCAAGCTCTCTTTCCTTGTTGACAGGTTCTGTTAACTTCACAATGCATTTTTTTTAATACGAATCAGGTGTGTACATTCTTGCTGGCTTTATGAGACAAGTGTGCGGGATTATGATAGAAAAGAAATGAAAGGTTTATAGGTGGTTCTGACAATCTGATTTTTTTTTTAGAAATCCAAACTGTATCAAGACTATATTTTATAGATAGAAGAGGTAAGAGTCAGTGAGCCTGGCCCCATATGCAATTAACTTATTCTCCTGAGTTTTCTTCTTAGGTGATATTTCCAAACGTGTCAATAAAATGCCCTTTACTCCACCAACAAGCAAACAAATATGCAAAATAATTTTGATAGCACTTTATTTTACTTACTTTTTGATTCTTTTCCCATTGCAAATTGTTGAATGGTTATTTTAAATTGAAGAAGAAAAATAATCTCCAAGGAAAAAAACTCGGGAGAAAAAGGGGATTGCATAATGGCCCTTGAGGGATAAGATCCAAAAATATGGCAACAATAAATAAGACTTAAAGAGAACTCAAGCTGATGTAACATTGTGGATCTCAGGGGAAGAACAATAGACCCTGCAAGGGATGCAGCTTCTGGGGGCCCAGAAGCCACAGAGGACCCCGTCCTGAGAGGCTGACAACTAAGGGCAAGGAGAGAAAAAAAATGTCTGCTCTCTGCAAAATTGTTCTAATGACTGCATCTGCTCAGCCACTGATAAGGAATCATACAAAGTTTTGAATACAAAGATTTGTAGATTGTCCCTATTCGGTGTTCAGCAGGGTCTTTTGTACAGCGCTGTTCTACCTCCAGCCTTTCTACCCCTCCCCAAGTGCTGTGTACTGATGTGATGTTGGAGAAGTCTGCAGAGCCAGTTCTGCTCCATCAGAGATGGACAGAGTGAGTGTAATAGGCTGAGGCTGGGAGCACACTCGTCTGTCAGTTTTCTGTATGTGTTTGGTGGACGGGCCCCCATCCAATGTTTCGCGGTGAGGCCTAGTGATTTCTAGTTAGGCCCCTGGTGGCTGTGCTCCTTTTCCACCTGAGCAGTAGCACAAAGCCGCACGTGCATGAGTGGCTTTGGCTTACTGCTCAGGCGGGGCTGTACGTGCACAGGTGCAGTACGGCCATGCACCTGCCTGTAGTGGAGCATAGTCAGGATCTTCATTCTGACAAGCCGTTATCAGAATTCCTCTGGGAGGTACGCACTTGGCAACAGGCAGGGCCGGGCCGAGGCATAGGCTGGAGAGGCTCCAGCCTCAGGGCGCAGTGTAGGAGGGGGCGCACAATTCATTCAGCTGTCATTCCTAATTGTGTATGAAGCAGAAAGAAATAAGAAAAGGGGATACGTGGCAGTGACTGCAAGCCAGATAACTAGAGATTAAGGTGTTGGGGAGGTTTTGGGCCCTGTGGCGCCTCTTAGTCTAATAGCAATCAGTGTGTGACAGCTGGGGGGAGGGATGGAGGGGCGCAGTTTGCTGTCTCAGCCTTGGGTGCTGAAGGACCTTGTCCCTGCTCTGGCAACAGGGGTTTGTAGGATGGTGTGGGAAGCCTCTAGCAGTGTTCCCCAACCCTGTCCTCAAGGCCCATCAACAGTGCATGTTTTGTTGAAATCCACACAGGTAGTTAATCAGCTCTGCTGAGACCCAAATTACCTCACTTGTCAATGTTTGTGGTTTTCTGAAAAACATGTGCTATTGTTAGGGCTTGAGGACAGGGTTGGGGAACTCTGCTCTATAGGATTCAGAGGCTTCATTCTTCTTAGGTAGGTGTTTTTGTATCCGAGGTTCACCTCGGGTAAAATTTAATGTAGTGGAAAGACCCTGATGCATTTCATGATGCGATTTCAATGTAGATTGCGATTTGCAGCTATGGAAATAAGACTGGTCCAGAAACTTATAACAGGATCTTTGTGTTATTACACTGCTGTCAACCAATAGGAATGCTAGGGCGCTCTGCTCTTTTATATAATCAACTATAAAATACGGTTTTAGCTTCCTTTTATAAATGTAATGATAAAGAGAGCAGACAAAACAATTCCTAATGATAGCTACAGTATGGCTGTTACTACTGCCGCTGTCCTCCCTTTCTTTCACATGTAAAACAGTTGTTGCTGAGAAAGGTATTTGCTGTTGATATGAGGAAAAATATATGCCTGAGGATAAGGATTTGTGAACATTATTTTGGTGGGAAGTGAGCCATCCAATCAAATGTTTCTAAACTGTCTTCCCACCTTAGCGGCTGAAGCAATCCTCTCATGGGCTTCCTGACACCCCCCACCACCCCCACACACAAACATTAGTGTCACAGGCTTGCATTTTGGGGGTGTTATGTCACTTGGTACCAGCGGACAAGTTGACACTGTTAGGGCGAACACTAGCAATCCAGCGCAGGAGATTTGGGCGCAGTTGGCGCCACCATAGACTGTAATAGGAATTACGGCTATAGCGGCACACAGTGAGTAACTTCAGCGCCCTCAGAAGTCGGAGCTGAAGTTACTTATAAAACACTATAATTCGGCCTCCAGCAATTGCTGCAAGCCAAATTATTTCATTCCCCACTATCCATATTGACCTGGAGGGGGAATAGTAATTAACGTCGCAGGGAACTTGTGCAGTAGCAGGATAAGCCATACCGTCTGTATCCTGCGCCCAAGTCTGTAATGTATGAAGGGTGTCTTTTTACTTTTTGGCCACTAGATGTACCCCACTTTATTCCTGTGTACTGTAAACAGTACACAATGCAGTGGCGTAGTGGCCATGGTCACAGAGGTTGCCTGTGCGACCGGGCCGGGGGTCCCAGGGGTGCTTTTACTGTGAGATAGTATGCAGGAACAGGAAGGAGAAAGTAAATGCAGTATGTGGATCCTGGCAATGTGAGTATTTGATAACCCCCTCAGCCGCTGCTCGTGCACCCACCCTGTGCCCCCCTCCGCCTGCCTACCTATACTGGGTCACCTATTTCTGGCTACCTAAACTGGGGGCACCTATAACTGGATACCTATACTGGGAGCACCTATAGATGGCTACCTATACTGGAGTATCTATTTCTGGCTACCTATACTGGGGCACCTATTCCTGGCTACCTATACTAGAGGCACCTATAAATGGCTACCTATACTGGGAGCACCTATTTCTGGCTACCTGTACTGGGGACACGTATAGCTGGCTACCTATCCTGGGGCACCTATTCCTGACCACCTATATTGGGGGCACCTATGCCTGGCTAATTGGGGCACCTATTCCTGGCTACCTATACTGGCAGAATGTATATCTGGCTAACTATCCTGGGGCACCTATTCCTTACCACCTATACTGGGGGCACCTATGCCTGGCTACTTATATTGGGGCAGCTTTTCCTGGCTACCTATACAGGGGCACCTATTCCTGGCTACCAATAGTGGGGGCACCTATTCCTGGTTACCTAAACTCAGGGCACCTTTACCTGGCTACCTATACTGGGGGCACCTATTCCTGGCTACCTATACTGCGGACACCTATTCCTGGCTAACTATACTGGGTAAACCTATTCCTGATGACCTATACTGGGAGCTACTTTACCTGGCTACCTATACAGGGCACCTAATTCCTGGCTACCTATACTGGGGAACCTATTCCTAGATACCTATACTGGGGGCACCTATGCCTGGCTACCTTTACTATTGGGCACTTATATCTGGCTACCTATACTGGGCTACATATTCCTGACTACCTATACTGGGACACCTATTCCTGGCTACCTATACTGGGGTCACCTATACCTTACTACCTATAATGGGGTTTTCCTTTACCTGGCTACCTATAATGGGGCACCTATTTCTGGCTACCTATACTGGGGATCCTATGCCTGGCTACCTATACTGGGGTACCTATACCTTGCAACCCTGGGGGGGGGGGGGCGAGGGGTGAGGGAGTGAGGTGCATCTGGCTACCATACTGGGGTGGGGATGGGTACATTATTTAATGTAGGGGAGGGGGGTCCAATTTCTGCATTAGGGCCCCAAGGTCTGTAGCTATGCCACTGTTTCCGTGTATGTTTTTACTTACACTATGAGAATGACCAATGACCTCTCGCTGATGGTGTGGTCATTTGCTACAAGCACATGCCTGTATCACACATGCTACAGGCATGCTGCTTACTAACCTCCAGGTATCGCATGCTCTGCAGTATCTGTTATAAACATCCTTTACATAAAACCAGGTCTGACCACTTTCCTTTGGAAACATACTGAGAGGTGGATTTAGTTTACTTTGTTCCCATTATACTTTTCTTGGCTTGCTGCCTTGTAGATGTTCTTGATCAGACTAAGGTCCACTAAATTAAAGAAAGTGCATATTGATTTGTTTTCATGGTTTATTTTGTTCAGCAAACAGCTAGATGTGCAATCCTATATCCAGAAGTAAAGAACTAAATTATGGAGTCTAGCGAGCTTAGAAATACTACGGGGTATGGGTAAAGCTTTCCACCTAGAGAACAAAACCACAAAATCTCAGGTTTTATTTCCAAAAAGCAGCATTCAATTTACTTACTAGCACTGATTAATAAAAAGCCTTCAGGTGGATCAAGAGAGTTACTTATAAATGCACAATTCCAAACACATAAAAATAAACCTTGCCCTCTTTCTCTCCTAATATATATATATATATATATATATATATATATATATATATATATATATATATATATATATATATATATATATATATATATATATATATATATACAGTGGGATGCGAAAGTTGGATTTACAGAAAGTGTGCAATAATTGTTTAAACACAATTAGGCAGGTGCATAAATTTGGGCACCCCAAAAAAGAAATGAAATCAACATTTAGTAGATCCTGCTTTTTCAGAAATTACAGCCTCTAAACGCTTCCTGTAAGTTCCAATGAGAGTCTGGATTCTGATTGAAGGAATTTTGGACCATTCCTCTTTACAAAACATCTCTAGTTCATTCAGGTTTGATGGTTTCCGAGCATGGACAGCTCTCTTTAACCCACACCGCAGATTTTCAATTATATTCAGGTCTGGGGACTGAGATGGCCATTCCAGAATGTATGAATGCCCTAGTGGATTTTGAGCAGTGTTTAGGGTCGTTGTCTTGTTGAAAGATCCAGCCCCGGCGCAGCTTCAGCTTTGTCACTGATTCCTGGACATTGGTCTCCAGAATCTTCTGATACTGTGTGGAATCCATGTGTTCCTCAACTTTGACAAGATTCCTAGTCCCTGCACTGGCCACACAGCCCCACAGCATGATGGAACCACCACCATATTTTACTATAGGTAGCAGGTGTTTTTCTTGGAATGCTGTGTTGTTTTTCCTCCATGCATAATGCCCCTTGTTATGCCCAAATAACTAAATTTTAGTTTCATCAATCCACAGCACCTTATTCCAAAATTGCTGCGTCTGCAGGAACCGCTGCTGTCAATCATCGCCACGTGGTCCGCGGTGCACTGCGCAGGCGCAGTAGTTCTGCAGCACCGTGCAGCAAGACCGGGACAGTGGCGGGGAGCAGAGAGGTCGGCGTGTGACAGTCAGCTGCAAGGGGCTGGAGAAAGCCCCAGGTGAGTAAACTTCATTTTGTCCATTTTCCCTGACAACTCCTTTAACCACTTAAGCCCGAAGGGTTGAAATTTTTTTATATCCGAGCAACTTTCACCCCCCATTCATTTGCCAATAACTTTATCACTACTCATCACAATTAATTGATCTATATCTTGTTTTTTCCGCCACCAATTAGGCTTTCTGTGGGTGGTATATTTTGCTAAGAGCCACTTTACTGTAAATGCATTTTAACAGGAAGAATAAGAAAAAAATGGAAAAAATTCATTATTTCTCAGTTTTCAGCCATTATAGTTCTAAAATAATACATACCTCCATAATTAAAACTCACGTATTGTATTTGTCCATATGCCCCGGGTATTTCACCGTTAAAATTATGTCCCTATCACAATGTATGGCGACAATATTTTATTTGGAAATAAAGGTGCATTTTTTCCGTTTTGCGTCCATCACTGTTTAGAAGCCCATAATTTATTAAATCATATTGATATACTCCTTTGACATGAATATTTAAAAAGTTCAGACCCTTAGGTAACTATTTATAGTTTTTTTTTTTTTTTTTATTATTGTAATTTTTTTTTTTTAATTTAAACTTGTATGTGGGTATTTTTTGGTGTGGGAGGTAAACAGGGTTTTTTTTAATATATTTATATGTTTATCTGTAAAACTTTTTTTTTTAGGTGTAATTTGCTATTTGGCCACAAGATGGCCAGAATCAAAAAGTCCTGGGAGCGATCGATCTCGCTCCCAGGCAGAAGAAAGGAGCCCAGAGCTCAGAAAAGCCGCAGCGTCTGAAGAGACGCTGTCGGCTTTTCTCCGGGGGGGTCCGATCAGCGAAAGGGATTTATAATCCCTTTCACTGATCGGTGGGCTAGCGGGCAGCAGCGGGGGCGCGCACGGGGGGGGCCCGCGGGCGCGCGCGCGACCCGCGGGAGTGCGCGCAGCCCAACTGGACGAGAAATCTCGTCCAGTTGGGCTTAAGTGGTTAAAGTGAACCAGAGAAGAAGCACCTTTATGTATTTTACTATATATATCAGTGGGAACGTTAGAGAAAACACCTACCCTGCTCTCTGCTTCATCCTTCACTGCTCAGCCTGCTTTTATTAGCCCTGATAAAATCCCTGACTGAGCATTCAGTCTGGCTTTATTCAGGAATCATTATAGCTGAGTCAATATAGCAGAGCCAGAAGGGGGCAGACTTGGGCTTGAAAAGAAATCAGAGAAGACATACTCTGCTACAATGATTCCTGAGCAAAGCCAGACTGAATGCTCAGTCGGGGATTTTATCAGGGCTAATAAGAAGCAGGCTGAGCAGTGAAGAATGAAAAAGAGAGCAGGGTAGGTGTTTTCTGTAATGTTCTCACTGATATATATACAGTATATGGTAAAATATACGAGGGTTTCTTTGTCTCTAGTTCACTTTAACTTGAACTGAGCATGTGGTCTTTCATTTCCTCAATATGTTCCTAACTGTGGAAACAGATGTAACGATAGGTGTCAGCAACCAGAGAGAATCTGATTATTGGTGATCTGCAGTATCACCAAGAATACAGATCTATACCTGATTATGGATGATCTGCAGAATTACCAATAATACAAATATAGTACTAACCTCTAGACACCTGAAGCGTGTAAGTGTTTGGTGTAACAGTAGGAATTGAACCACCGGGGTAGCAGGTGGTCCAATAAGTAGAGAATGACACTACTGCAGTCAAGGGCTCCAGGAGGGAGAGTCCCCGACTGGTTTTGCAGCAGGGCCCCCCTCTGAGGAGAAGGGGACCCCTGCAGGAGGACTGAGCACCCAAGGGTGACAGCCAGAAGGGTCGGGCAGGCCAGGTCGGCAACACACAGGCAAATAAAATACAGAGGCAGGAGACAGATTCGGTAACCAGGGACAGGCAGGGTCGGCAACAGTAGATCAGATGTGCGAAGGTACCGAATCAGAAAACAGAAGAGAAGAGATATATATAGTAAAGCGCTCCACAGTGCCGCCCAGCTCCATCAACCAATCACCAGCTGAGCTGGGATCAGCTGACCGCCTCGATCAGCTGACCCTTCTCCTATTGGCATAAAGAGTCTGTCTTTGCGGCGCGCGCGCGTGTAGCTCTCCATCTGTGTGCACTACTAGGTCCAGACAAACCAGAAGCATGTTGCTGCGGGGAAACGGGTGTATCTCATACATGTTACATTTTTCCCCAATTAAGAAAAAAAATGATTAAAATAGTGCTAGGGTCTATAAATCAAGAACTTGACAATCTATTCTACATCATTCAATTGCCATAAAAATTGATTTGAAAGATCAGCCACCCTTAACCACTTAACGACCGCCTAACGCCGATAGGCGTCGGCGGGTCGTTAGTGGTATAGCATGAAAACGCGAGCGGTCTTTCCATGCCAGTTCATGGAGGCTGTCTCCGTGAACAGCCGGAGAGCCGCCGATCGCGGCTCGCCAGCGAACTGTAAACAGGCGGGGAAGAAATCGCCGCTGTTTACATCACACTGCTGCTACGCAGCAGCGCCGTGACGTAGATCGGCGATCCCCGGCCTCTGATTGGCCGGGGATCGCCGGCATATGATAGGCTGAAGCCTATCCTTCAATGCGCAGGACGGATATCCGTCCTGCGCAGCCCGTGGAGGGAGAGGGAGGTAAGGGGAAAGAGGGAGCGCCGAAAACGCTGCGGAGGGGGGCTTTGAAGAGCCCCCCCGTAGATCACAAACAGCCGGCGGCGATCAGACCCCACCCAGCAGGACATCCCCCTAGTGGGGAAAAAAGGGGGGAAGTCTGATCACCAAGGCTCAATCCTGATCAGTGCTGCGGGCTGGAGAGCCCACGCAGCACCGATCACTGCAGAAAGCCCTGGTCCTTAAATGGTTAATCAACTTGATCGACAAAACCAAGAAATTCGATCAGATTTCTAGCTCAAGTAAAACTTAAAATTTTTTGTTCAACTTCGTTGTCGTTTATAGCGAATTGCATAAAATTGTGTGCGGTAACATTTAGTCTAAATGTTTTTTTGTTTTTTTTGGTCACTCCCACAACATACTAGTAGGTTTTGCCGTAAAGTAATCAGCCAAAATCTACTTATTCTGAAATGTTTCATTTTTTGGAAGAAAGTTGAAAGGACTGATCTCTCAAAGTGATACATTTTAACGCTTTTTTAACCTTGTGTGTTTAAACACAGCACTTTATTAATAATGGCATATTAGTAAATTCTCTCACGCTTCATCAGTTGAATTCAAACCTCAAGTAATTACCGTCTTATTGGAAGCAGAGAGAAGCCAGACAGTGCGATAGAGCAAATCACACAAGCTGCCTGTGTTCTTCCTTATCTCTACGCAGAAGGCTGGAAGTGTGCTCTGCTATCTACAATCATGAGAGGAAAAAAAAGCCTATTAACATTAATTGGAGGATTTTAACTCCTCAAAGAAACGGTAATTGAATTGCATTGTCTTCTAAGTGATTAGGATTAATTGCTTCCGCCGAATCACTTTTCTGTTCATTATCTCCTGTAAGTGGGACAATTTTCTTGTTTCACAGAGTTCATCCATCTAATACAAACCCTCCTGCTGGCCGTGTGGTGCCTGCCAAGGAAACAGTAGCAGTGTCTGCCCAGGGACCAGAGAGGAAGTATCACAAGTACTTCTCAGTGCTGCTGTCTTCACTTGCTAGGAAACAGACCTTGTCCTTATAATGTCTTTAGGCTCTTCAGAGACGTTATTATAAAGCTTAGTCTGGAAGAACATGCGGTATCCTTGACACCCTTCACCGCATGGAGGAGTTCAAAAGAGAGGTTCAATATGGAAAGGAAAATAAGGAAGGACAGATCAGATTTACACATCATTACGTTGTAGAGCATCAAGTGAACACAGGCAACCATACATGTACATGGTCACTAGGGGAAAGTTGTGTAATTGCAGAGGTATGTAAGATCAATAACATGGAATCCTTTGACAAAATGGAATCCTTTGAAACTGAACCCAAATGCTCTGATGTTTATTGCTAGCATCCATTAGTAGCAGCTAGCAGCCTTTATGTTTGATAGAAGGGAAACAAGTGTGTTTGTATGTGTAGTATAAAAGTAAAAGAAACCAGGCACAAAATGCAAATTTACAAGGTAAAGCAAGAAGACCATCCACAGACTGCACCCTACTGTAAAATACTGGAGGAACAATTTATCTAAAGGCCCGACTGCCAAGATCATACATATATAAATTACATTCAATGGTAGCTGAACTGAGAAGCCCACTGATTTCTTCTAGAAATTGTCCATACCAGTTCCGACTAGAACTAGTCATATTTAACCACTTAACGACTGCCTAACGCCGATAGGCGTCGGCAGGTCGTTAGTGGTATAGCATGGAAATGGCTGTGAACAGTGTGCGAGCCGCCGATCGCGGCTCGCATGCGTAATGTAAACACGCGGGGAAGAAATCCCTGCTGTTTACATCATACAGCGCTGCTGGCGCAGGTACAGGGAGGCGCATACGGCGTAGGTACAGGGAGACGGAGGGAAGTGCAGAGAGGGCAGAAATCGCTTCGGAGGGGGGCTTTGAAGAGCCCTCCCCCGCAAAGCACAGCAAGCCGGCAGCGATCAGACCCCCCCAGCAGGACATCCCCCTAGTGGGGAAAAAAGGGGGGAAATCTGATCGCTCTGGCTCAATCCTGATCATTGCTGTGGGCTGGAGAGCCCACGCAGCACCGATCTCAGGAAAATCCCCTGGTCCTTAAGTGGTTCCAGAAGCCGAAGGACTTGCAGGCCTTCTGCGCTTGCGGCCATGCCCCTCCTCATGTCCATCTGCCTCAGGCATGCTCACTCTCAGGAGGATAATATTATAGGTTCATGGAGTGCTGACTTGTAAGCTGTCACAGGGTTGCCACCATTTTTGAAATGGAGCACTGAGAGAATTTCATCCATCAAGGTGGATGAACGGAACATTGGAGAAGAAGAAGGAATTGAAGAGTAGACTGTGTGGGAGGTGAATATAATGTGTGTATGTTCATTTTATTTTTTATTGTTCAGTTCTGGTTTACTTTAAAGAGAAACTCCGACCAAAAATTGAACTTTATCCCAATCAATAGCTGATACCCCCTTTTACATGAGAAATCTATTCCTTTTCACAAACAGACCATCAGGGGGCGCTGTATGACTGATAATGTGGTGAAACCCCTCCCACAAGTAACCCCTCCCACAAGAAAAGTTCAACATTTTGTGGGAAATAGCTGTTTACAGCTGTTTACAACTGCCAAAAAACATGCAGCAGCTACATCACCTGCCAACAGTAAAATGTTCACTGGAGTTCCTCTTGAAAGAGAAACTCCAACCAAGAATTGAACTTTATCCCAAACAGTAGCTGATACCCCCCTTTACATGAGAAATATCTTGCTTTTCACAAACAGACCATCAGGGGGCGCTGTATGACTGATTTTGTGCTGAAACCCCTCCCACAAGAAGCTGTGGGACCGCGGTACTTTTGGCAGTTTGTTACAATGTAACAAGGTTCACAGACAGGAATTAGCTGTTTACAGCTGTCTCTAACAGCCAAAACAGCTAGCAGCAGCTACATAACCTGCCCACAGTAAAAATGTCACCATGTAATAAATGTCAGAATGTAAATCGGGGAGAGGAAAGATTTTACAATGAGCAAACACTGACTAAATCATTTATACATAATTATTGTAAAAATAAATAAAAAAAAAAAAAAACTTTTTTTATTACATTATTTTCACTGGAGTTCCTCTTTAAGCATATTTCACAAAAGTTTACTGGCAGGATGACCAGGATGCACTGTCACTGTCCAGTGCAAAAATTTGTTCAAATATGAACTCTATCACTGAGAGGTGCAAAGTTATATATGTTTTTTAGAGAACTCTACCAGTGCCTGAACAAAGTTGTATTTTGCAATTATATTTTAAGTTATAACGTCAGTTGCTAAATAGCAGGTTTTTCAGTAAGATTTATTTGGAAAAAAAAAGCTAGCATTAACTCTTGACCCAATCCTAATCATGCCAGTGTTTCGACTTATATGTAGTTATTGGGTGACAACATTTTACACAAAACCTCAGCCAGAAAGGCGCCACCTATATTTTGCCTTAGATTATACACATTTTTGACAAATTATTCCTGCAGTCATACATTGATGTCCAAGTATGCCTATGAATATTGAAAACAACTGAAATTTTTTTTATAACTGTTGATCTAGTTATATATTAAATAAACTGTAGTCACATGAAAATGTATCTAGCCTGTAACAGCAAATTTAATATCTTAAAATAAAATAGGTTTCACAGCAGGCAGTGAAACAGACAGACCTAAAATTTCCTATTTGCTGGCTATCTCAGTTTCCTCTCAGATTTATTTCTTTTTTTTAGACATTCAAAGTGGTGACATCTTCCTACAAAAAAGCTATTTTCATATTCTAGAAGCTAAAGTTAGGCACATTCAAACCGAACCCAAGGCGGGATTAAAAAAAAAAAAAAGATTCTTACCTAAGAAGGGAGAAGCCCCTGGATCCTCTAATGGCTTCCCATGTCCTCCTTGCATGGACACTCGGAACACATCCAACAAGCGGGCCAGGACTCCCTGCTATGTACGAGCGTGGCCATACACAAGTGGCTCTGTGCTACTGCACAGGCGAGCCTGGACTCAGGTAGGCACAGTATGGCCGTGCTCATGCATGGAGCATGGTTGCAATTTAAAAGAGGTTCCATGCAGCAGTGGTGTTCTCCAGGAGGATGCGTGAAGCCTCTGGGGGATCCGGAGGCTTACCTCTTCTGGGGTCAGTATCTGTTGCAGTTTTTTTGTTCCACCTCAGGTTTGCTTTAATAATCAGAATCTTCACTCTAATGCTAAATACGCATGATGCAATTTACCATCCAAACTGACAGGAATCGGATGATTTTTTCCGACATGTCCAGTCTGCTCCTGTTTGATAACACGCTCGATTTCTTGATCAGATAGAATTGAATAGTGTGTACCCAGCATTAAAGAATACCTTTTTTTGGAACAAAACTGTTCAATGAAGACAGAATATTGTATTGAAAACCCAGTTTTATCCAAAAAGTCAGAACAGGTTACTTATTCCTGCATCCAAAATCATTAGCAGGACCAGGGAGTCGACCAGCTAAACACCCCTATCCACCAAGGGTGTGAACTTCACGCAGACAAAAGAAAGAGGCTGAGTCTTAACCTAGATTTAGGCCTACTGGCCGATTTTTTTCAAGTACCAAAGTGCAGAGCACTTGATGTTTCAACCAATGTGGTCTTTCTCAAGTGATTACAGAATGATCATACAAAACCACATTTAAGTGGAATCATCAGCATAAAACACACCCACTAAATTAGTAGGTGGGCACAAGTGCTCTGCAATTTGTTTGGTACCTGCAATAAATCAGCCAGTAGGCCTAAGGTTGAGACCCAGGTTGAGACCCAGCCTCTTTCCTTTGTCTGCACAATAGTTTTATCACTTCTTCGCACTAATCTACCTTCTGTCAACACTAAACTGATAAGAAAGCTTTCTTTATGACAAGCAAATACTTCAAATAACAAAACTGAGATTCAGAAATAATAAGACACAGAACATTTATATTGCGCTTTTCTCCTGGTGGACTGAAAGCACCAGAGCTGCAGTCACTTGGACGCGCTCTTTAGGCAGTAGCAGTGTTAGGGAGTCTTGCCCAAGGTCTTCTTACTGAATAGGTGCTGGTTTACTGAACAGGTAGAGCTGAGATTCGAACCCTGGTCTCCTCCACATGCCCAGGTTTTTACCTGCACATTGCGGAACACAAAGAAGAGGACAGTATCAGCATAGGACTTATACCAATGTATATCTTAAGAAGGTTTCTTGTCAAAAATTATATTATATATGAATATGATATCATTTTTGACAAAAAAAACCTTAAAATATTTGTTTCATTCCAACTTGTGCTGGTTATATCCGATTCAAATTTTTCCTTCAATTTATTTGCTAGGTATAGAACAGAATGCTAAAAAATTACAAATCTCAGCAATTCCTAACCTTTTTAGCCATGGTACCCATTGAAGGATCCCATGGCCAGGAGCAGGTATGGTCTCATAACTTTGTGGTATGTCTATCAGTACAAAGCAAGCTACCTAGGATTTCTGTTCATGTCTAATAGCTTCTGGTGTAAAGTAGTAAATAAGGTAAATCCTCACTATCAGATAGAAATTCATAGGTTATCAGATCTACTAGTGTCTATTATTATTGACAACGCTGAAGGTTAAAATCTTATTTCAAAAGAAATACCTTTTAGTTATAAAAAAAAACATACCTTTTGTCAAAGGAAGGTGTATTCTACTTTTTTTAAGCACTACCTGCTCCCACTAAATCATAGTGCATATCCATATATCATTTCCCTGATACACAATGCCCAGTTTTCTGTCCTCTGGCTGTTGTGTTTGGGAGAGCAGATGCTAGATAGTCAGAACTAATTATCCTTACATCTGGTTTTCTTGAAGATTTATTTTCTACCATCTTCAATTTCTCTTCCATTTGTTATTCTATCTTTTTTATTTGTAATTCTACCTTTGTTGTTTATCTTCCTTAAAGGTGCAGTTCAGGAAGTTATTTTCTCCCTGGTGATATTTTCAGACCTTGTCTATACAATTATTTTTAAGTCACCAACAAGCAAGAAAATACTTAAAATAATTATGTACTTTTTCACCTACTTTTTTTTGTACTTTTTTGTATTTTTTCATTTGTAAACTGCTTAAAATATTTTATATTAAGGTCCAATGAAATCAGGATGATTCTCATTGGACCACCTTGTGGATGAATGGGGAGCTCCAGCAGGACATTCAGAGGTGCTTCTGCTGAGGCTCCCGGTAAGAAGAGGGTGGCTGAGGCATTGGCGGAGGTCACATTGGGGCAGCGACAAAAGTTAAGTGTTTTAGCGGATGTCTCCCAGGGGAGCGAGGCAGCAGTGCCATGGTGCTGAAGGACAGCTCCACGGCACAAATGCCTCACTCCAAATTCCCCACCACACAGGAGCATCACTCAGACAAATGCTTAGTATTCATCTGAGTTATGCTCTTAGCCCATAAACATTGCTCAGGTGAAACTGGCAATTAAATTTGCAGGTAAATCCTGAGCGATATGAGGTAATAAGAAGCTTGCATGTTTTGAGCTTCTTATCACCTCCAATTGCATATGGCCCACTGACTCTTAATGCTTGAGCATTCTGGAATGGCATATGGCCCTGTGTGTGTAGATCAGAGAAGCTAGAGGAAATGGCCAGACTGATTTGAACTAGCAGCAATGCTGTAGTAACTTCCTTTACTGTAGTGGGCAGGAAAGCATCTCAGAATGCACACGTTTTTATTTTGGATTTGCAACACCAGCATCTTCTGTGGCACTTTACAATGGAAAATACACATTACAGAAGGTTACAAGGCAATGGGTTTACAGGTAAACAACAATTAGATCAGCAATGCATCATACATGAAGATGAAAGTATGTAACAGCTTACACAGCAATAATAAGCAATTGTGGTAGGGGGGGTTCAGCACCCTGTAGAAAAAGGCACAGGAGACAAAAGACGGGTGCCCAGTAGTGCAATACGTCAGTAATCACAATTGAAGTAAATACATTAAAGGCACTACTCACAAAGGGAGGTTGCTGGGGGCAACCAACCACAGGAAGCAGGTGGAGACAACAAACCTGACTCCACTCGGGGTGGTCCTAGCCAGAACCAGAAGGATGGTCGCTCTCTTAGTGGAAAATGGGGGACAGAATCGACTGTGGGGTCTCCACTAGTGGTCTGTCATTACCCCTCGGACAAGGTATGTTCGGGGGTATACTTAGCACAATGAGGGAAAGAGGCACCTTGGTATAATAAAAGCATCTAAAATCATCTTAAAAACAATAGGTAATATGAGGTAGCTTACCTCAATGATGAACTCTCTGTGATTAATACAAAAGATTTTATTAGCACAGTCAACGTGTTTCCCGGGTCTCAGCCCGCTTCATCAGGCCAATAGCAGTGCTAAATAGAAAAAATCATCTAGCATATAGAGCCTCTCACATAAGTAGGGAGGGATGAGACTGAAGAGTGATTTGTAGGTGAGGGTAAGGAAGCACGCTGAACCACGGTCTACTACTGTCAACCGAGAACAGAAAGTTGAAGTTGCAATGGGATAAGAACTGGATATGTGAACAATGGAAATGTAGCCAGTTCTGACAATCTCATTTTCTGCAGAAGAACAAAGGTGGTTGGGTCAGAACTGAACATCAACAGCATAAATCCATGGACTCAACCTGCCTTATGTTGACAGTCATGCTTCTGGTGGTCAGGGATGTGGTACTGCAATGATATTCGTAGAATGAGTGTGGAGCTAACAAATCTGCAGATGCTGTGAAGGCAGATCTATGATGTATTCATGTCAACGTGGACCAGAAGTACATAGTATCTACTCCAAAAAGTACACAAGGTTGATAAATATGACCATAAAAAAATTAGAGATAGACCAAATAAGGAGCTGAAATGGTGTAATATCATTCAATGCTAAACAACAAAATGGAGATAGAAAGGTATTCACAAAGGAGGCTAGTTCTGTAGCAACAATACAGGCATGGGCATAGCAATTACCCCTGCGACCCCTGCCAGGGGGGGGGGGGGGCAGTGGCTTAGAAGGGCCTTCCTCCTCCCTCTCCTTAAAGAGAACCTGTACTGAGCACAATTATTTAAAATAAACACATGAGGTAACTTCAAATGAACATTCCATAGTTACCTTGCCATCAGTTCCTCTCAGAAGCTCACCATTTTCTTCTTACAGTGATCCCTTCCAGTTCTGACAACATTTTGTCAGAACTAAAATATATCAGTTGCTGTCAGTTACGGCTGAGAGGAGAACTGATGTGTTCATGTTTCCCTATGGCTCAAGTGGGCGATGTTACAGTTTAACAGTGTGCTGACCAGGAAGCTGTTATGGGGTAATAGCCATTTTCAAAATGGAGGACGGAGAATTCCATTGATCAAAGTGGACAAAGAGGGTGCAGGAGAGGAAAAATAGATTGAGGAGCAGACTACACAAGAGGTAAGTATGACTTGTGTATGTTTATTTTGTCTTTTAATTTTCAGTTCAGGTTTTCTTTAACCACAAGTGCAGCCAATTAGCAAAAAAAACCTCCCTGTTCGCATACAAAAACTATGTGCAGGAGTGTGTGTAATTTTTTTCTGCTTCCAGAGGCTGCTTCACAACAGAACACTCTCTACTGCCATTCACCAACTCCCGATCACATGACCCGCATGAGGATCGGGGACCAAGGGGGCCCCATGCTATCATTTTGCAGAGGGTCCCTATTAAGTCTAGTTACGCCCCTGCACAAAGGTAACGATTTGGGAAAATTCTATGAGCCCATCCTCACTTAGGCTAAAGGCATCTAAGTAGATTTCAAAAAGATGGTCACACTCCAAAATATGTTCTTTAAAACATAAAAGGAAATCCCAAATTAGGCAATATAAACATACAATTGTTTTTCTGAAAAAGACTATAAAAGAAAACTTGCTTTCTAGAAGGATCGTGTAGACTGATAATATATATAAGGCTTGTTCAGCACAAAACACTTGCATGGCCTACATCATCAGGTCTTTAGCTGCCCAATTTATAAGTTACAAGAATGAATGCCTCATACCATGTCTATGTAGTATAATGCTGTTTATGGACAACAATCTGGTCTTTCCTGAGCAATATTTTCAAAAAACATTACATTTGTTGGTATATAAATGTACAGTATGTTGGTAAGTTTGTACACCTTTGTACAATGAGTTGCATTTTATCCAGTCAGTCAGTCAGTTAGGCCGCTTTACACATGTTGGGATGCTTTGCGTCGCTGTAAACTCCCCAGCTGCTTCCCCATCGCAATGGCTATTCGTCTTTACGAGACCGGCCACGCTACCTGTGGTGGAACGCATTGTGTTGGAAGTACACTAGAAAAGGTAACTCAGACTCTGCAATGGGTGGCCAAGCAGTACGAAAGCCCATCCGCACTGCTTTAAAATGCATCTGTACACAAACATTTTCTAAATTGTGCCACATTACTCATGGGTGTTGTGAATGGTGCCTGTGGAATGAAGGGAGAGCTCAGCTCTGCACTACATTTAGTGTGAACTGGCCTTTAGTCAAAGCCTCTTAGAATGTTTATGTATATGGACATTTAGTTCTTTTATAAATTGTTTCACACTTGAAAAGATTTACTGATGTAAATTTCATAGACACTAAAACATTTTTCATAAAAGTTTTCTGTTTCATACAGCGTATTCCAAGCTTAAAAGGTTCGTAAAAACCCATATAAAAGCACTATATTATGAAAAGCACCATTTCTATTGTTGCCGTTCTTGTACGAGACATTATTCAATATATTCATACTATTATTTCCTTATATTCTCAGTCACAGTCTCCAAACCACAAAGGAAAATCACTCCGCTAAATATTCAAGTACAATCGGTAAGCCACAGAAATACTCCATATTTAACACGTTTTCCAGTCTTCAGTGCTGTCTGATAAAATCCACAGCAGAACGGTCTTCCAGGCAGAAAGTTTTCAAAAATACTTGTAAAGTATTTACATAGAATTTAAAGCCTTTACTTTCTACTGGCAGTTATTCCTGTAAATTTCTCAGCTAAGCACAAAATATCAGACGAGTCTTAAGGCATTGATGCCCCAGTTAAAGGGAACTATGCACTACATTTTTAAAACTTATCAAAAGAATGTCCCCTAAAGGAAGTTTGTAAACTGTGCGCTTTTGTGGGGGGCATACTTTATTTACTAATCTACTGGGGATGCTCCATAGCCCCTGCCTATATGGAGGCCTCTATCTTCTCTGTCCCTGTGCCACAAAACTGCACAGAACTGGATGAAGTTCTTGGGATGATATAGTGGTTTGTGGCAGCTGGGGACGCACAACGCATGCTGGTAGATTTCGTTCCCATTGATGTGATTACATCTTTTTGTCGGGAGATGTAACCGCATGATGTAATGAACTACATCTCCCGACATGCATTGCTCACTGCACCCCCAAAAACCGACACAGTTTATGAACCTCTCTTAGAGGGAGGTTTGTCTGATAAGTTTGCTGCACTTAGGAGTAGTGTTGGGCGAACAGTGTTCGCCACTGTTCGGGTTCTGCAGAACATCACCCTGTTCGGGTGATGTTCGGGTTCGGCCGAACACCTGATGGTGTTCGGCCAAACTGTTCGGCCATATGGCCGAACTAAGAGCGCATGGCCGAACGTTACCCGAACGTTCGGCTAGCGCTGTGATTGGCCGAACGGGTCACGTGTAGTGTTGGGCGAACATCTAGATGTTCGGGTTCGGGCCGAACATGGCCGAACTCCGAACATAATGGAAGTCAATGGGGACCCGAACTTTCGTGCTTTGTAAAGCCTCCTTACATGCTACATACCCCAAATTTACAGGGTATGTGCACCTTGGGAGTGGGTACAAGAGGAAAAAAAATTTAGCAAAAAAAACTTATAGTTTTTGAGAAAATCGATTTTAAAGTTTCAAAGGGAAAACTGTCTTTTAAATGCGGGAAATGTCTGTTTTCTTTGCACAGGTAACATGCTTTTTGTCGGCATGCAGTCATAAATGTAATACATATAAGAGGTTCCAGGAAAAGGGACCGGTAACGCTAACCCAGCAGCAGCACACGTGATGGAACAAGAGGAGGGTGGCGCAGGAGGAGAAGGCCACGCTTTGAGACACAACAACCCAGGCCTTGCATGAGGACAAGAAGCGTGTGGATAGCAATTTGCATTTTGTCGCCATGCAGTCATAAATGTAATACAGATGAGAGGTTCAATAAACAGGGACCGGAAACGCTAACCCATCACAGATGTTCATTGTTCATGTTACTTGGTTGGGGTCCGGGAGTGTTGCGTAGTCGTTTCCAATCCAGGATTGATTCATTTTAATTTGAGTCAGACGGTCTGCATTTTCTGTGGAGAGGCGGATACGCCGCCGATCTGTGACGATGCCTCCGGCAGCACTGAAACAGCGTTCCGACATAACGCTGGCTGCCGGGCAAGCCAGCACCTCTATTGCGTACATTGCCAGTTTGTGCCAGGTGTCTAGCTTCGATACCCAATAGTTGAAGGGTGCAGATGGATTGTTCAACACAGCTACGCCATCTGACATGTAGTCCTTGACCATCTTCTCCAGGCGATCGGTGTTGGAGGTGGATCTGCACGCTTGCTGTTCTGTGTGCTGCTGCATGGGTGTCAGAAAATTTTCCCACTCCAAGGACACTGCCGATACCATTCCCTTTTGGGCACTAGCTGCGGCTTGTGTTGTTTGCTGCCCTCCTGGTCGTCCTGGGTTTGCGGAAGTCAGTCTGTCGGCGTACAACTGGCTAGAGGAGGGGGAGGATGTCAATCTCCTCTCTAAAGTCTCCACAAGGGCCTGCTGGTATTCTTCCATTTTGACCTGTCTGGCTCTTTCTTCAAGCAGTTTTGGAACATTGTGTTTGTACCGTGGATCCAGAAGGGTATAAACCCAGTAATTGGTGTTGTCCAGAATGCGCACAATGCGTGGGTCTTGTTCAATGCAGTCCTAGGCCGAAGAGGTCATAGCCTAGGGTCACAAAACCTGTTTATTGGGCAATTTCAATGGTGGCGAGTCTGACGTACATAAATCGCAGCAATGGCCGTTAGCAACGTCTGAATCTCACGAAATGTCTCATGCAGGTAGAAGACATATTGTTAGACTTGGGCTCCAAAGATGGGTTCCCTACATCTCTGCAAACCAGAGTTACAGGGCTCCAAATTTGGTAAAATCCCCCATAGGCTTTCATTGGGCCTCCTATTTACAGTTCCAAAATCTCACATCTTTTCAAAGGGCAATTACTCAGCAGTGGCAAATTTTCTAGCATTGTAGGGACCCTTAGGGGGAACATGACTGGTGAGTTTCGGGCCCCTAGGCCGAAGAGGTCATAGCCTAGGGTCACAAAAACCTGTTTATTGGGGCTATTTCAATGGTAGTGATGGTGACGTACATAAATCGCAGCAATGGCCGTTAGCAAAGTCTGAATCTCACGAAATGTCTCATGCAGGTAGAAGACATATTGTTAGACTTGGATTCTAAAGATGGAGTCCCTACATCTCTGCAAACCAGAGTTACAGGGGTCCAAAATTGGTAAAATCCCCCATAGGATTTCATTGGCTCCCTATTTCACTTTCCAAAATCTCACATCTTTTCAAAGGGCAATGGCTCAGCAGTACCAAATTTTCTAGCATTGTAGGGACCCTTAGGGGGAACATGACTGGTGAGTTTCGGGCCCCTAGGCCGAAGAGGTCATAGCCTAGGGTCACAAAAACCTGTTTATTGGGGCTATTTCAATGGTGATTTTTATTGTAAAAAATATATACAAATTTACATACAATAAATAAATAATAAAAGTTTAGTGACCAAAAATGATCACACAAAGCAATGAAAATTGCATACATCTGCATAAACATAAACTTTGTACAGAAATATGTACAACTCATAAAGTCAAAAAAAAAAAAAAAAAAAAAAAAAAAAAAAAGACTGTAATGCGTCTTCGCATATTCTTTAAATTTTATGTACAAAGGGACTTTTACGCCCAAACAGGGACTTTTACGCAAAAAACTGCCTTATCACATCAATTTTCAAGGAAAATCTTATGTCCAAGGAACATCCATAAGGAGGCATAGATCCTGAACAGGAGAACCATGTATTCACTACATCTATACAACGTAAGACTAGACGACATAAACCGCTACCCTACACCAACCCACTAGTGACCCAACACCAGACATATAACAGGACGTAATCATGCAGCAACCCACTCACACCAGGAGGGGTAACACACACGAGACAAAAAATAATCAAAATTGTAACAAGACAAACAAAGAACCCCCAAGTAAGCTGGAGGGAAGATTTCAGCTATGTCTGCGGCCGAACATAAAAATATAGGAAAAATACTCAAAATCTAAGCAGGGTGGATTAAAGAGATAGGAAGCCCACCCAGGAAAGACAGAGGTGAACTAAGGAGGCCTGATATTCTGCCAAGCAAGAATCCAAGCACTCCTGCCCAACCTACGTCTCTCCGAACACCGAATCCTGGACACCTCACCAAGAACATTGTTCACCACCACCTGGACAGGGATGGATTTTTGTCTAATGACTAACTGACACCGTGCCAACCATGTGTGCTGTCTAATGGCTAAACTGACTAAATATAAAGTGCATAAATCATAACCCTGGTAAGACCTGAATACCCCATATGCCCACTCAGCGTAACTCAGACGCTCCAGAAAAGGGATACCCAGGATCCCACCCACCTGTTTACACACCTCTATATTGAAGGGACAATGAAGAAGAAAGTGGTCCATGGATTCCTCGACACCACCACACTCCTCTCGAGGACATCCACGCGAATCCACATTCAAGTACTTAACATTGCTCCTAACATAGAGCTTGCCATGGAAGGAAAGCCAAGCTATATCCCATAATTTATTCGGAATACGCGGCGAATTAATCAGCCTCAAACCCTCCTCCAATTGCGCGCTTGGGCAGTCTTTCAAGTGCAATGGGGCATGAAAATAAGAGTCTATCACCCGCTTCGTCAGGTCACGCCTTCCGACCGATCTGACATCCTCCACCGTCAAACCCCACTGTCTTAATTTCTTCAAACACATGACAACATAGGCCGGGAGATAGTCATGACGAGACCCCAGACTTTTCACTGAGCCACCGCTTTCCCAACTCGTGAGCGAAGTCCCAAACCAGGCCCGGAAAATGCTTACCCAACCAGGCGGGTCCTCTGCAAGCATGCTACCAAGATTGTGTTTAATAAACAGCAGAGAAAAGAAAACAATTGGATTGACCATGTCTAGGCCACCTTCCCGCTTGGTTTTGTAGGTAATGTTCCTGCGCATAATGTTTAATCTGTTTCCCCAGAGCATCTGAAAAAACAGACCACAGATCCTTGTGTACAGAGACTGGGGCAAAATTGCGACATAGCTGACGTAAAGCAATATTGGAACCAGATGACTCTTGATCAGGTCCACCTTTTCCCTGAAGGTCAAAGACCAATTCTTCCAGCGCGCTACTTTGGCGTCGACATCATCTAGCCTACACACCCAATTTTGATGGCCGTAATCGCCAGGACCAAATTCGATGCCCAGAATTTTAATTTTCTGTTGAGGCACGGGAAAGGAGCCAGGAAGCTCAAAGCTCTCTCCATCATTCCCCATCCAGAAAATTTCACACTTGTCTGGATTGACTTGTGACCCTGATGCCCTTGAGTACAGCGCAATCTCCGAGACCACTACCTCCGCCTCCTCTGTCCCAGAAACTATCACTGTCACGTCATCAGCATAGGCCACAACCTTTAGGGGAGGCACATCAGAAATGCCCACAGGGACTCCACTGAGCGCACTGCTTTCTAGCCTTCTTACGAAGGGGTCGATCGCGAATACGTACAGGAGGGAGCTCAGCGGACACCCCTGACGCACTCCAGAACATACCTTGAAAGATTCGCCAACCCAGCCATTTATGAGCATGAAACTCTCTGCCTCTTTATACAAAATGCGAAGCCAATTGACAAACCCTTCCTGTAAGCCATACACGCAAAGTAGCCGCCATAAGTACTCATGGTTTACTCGATCAAAGGCCTTAGACTGATCCAATGCCAGCAAATACTTTCCCCAACCCTCAGCCCTGCACCGTTCCAGGACTTCCCGGACAGACAAAAGCGCTGAGAAAGTGCCTCTTCCTGAAATTGAGCAGTGCTGGTGGCGGGAAAGCAAGGATGTCGCCTGGGATAAACGCCAGAATAAAATTTTTGCCAGAATCTTTCTGTCGATGTTGAGAAGGCTGATGGGACGCCAGTTCTCAATCATCTCAGAATCTTTACCTTTAGACAGGAGAATGACCGCTGACTTTCTCATGGAAAGTGATAAGTCACCTTCAGCAAGACACTGGTTGAACACATCTGCCAATTGAGGTGCCAGAAAGGTTTTGAAAGCTTTGTAAAACTCAGCCGTCAAACCATCTGGACCAGGAGATTTTTTGGGCGTGAGACTGTCAATGGCTCTCACTACTTCTTCAGCAGTGATTGCCTCTGTCAGGTCCATGTCAGAAACATCTGCACCTCCCAGCCCTGGGGTTGAGACTAGAAAGGTTTCCATCCCAGCCTGGTCAATCGGCTTGTTCCCAAGCAGATCAGCATAAAAATCTCTAGCAATGGATAGGATTCCATGCCTGGACTTATCCACAGAACCCGATCCATTTCTGAGTCCAGTGACCGTTTTAAGGGCTGCACCTTGTCTGCAATTCTGATAGGGATCAGGCGAGTGGTATTTGCCATAATCCCTCTCTAAATACAGAGAAGTCAGACGGTCATATTGCTGCTGCTTGAGTTGGGCTTTGACCTCAGAGATCTCCCCCTGATCTCCGTTCTCCGAGACCAGGATCTCAAGCTTTCTTCTCAGTTGTTGGTAAGCAATATTTCTACCAATCTGCTTTTTCCTGGCTAGGCCCTTGAAAAGTCTGATGACACGACTTTTGACTTCCTCCCACCACTCTGACCTGTTGTCAAAACATTCCAGGATGGTGATTTGTGCCCGAAAAAATTCCTCAACAGACTGTCTCACATTCTCTTCCAACAACAGGGACGAATTTAACTTCCAGGTACCCCTACCCCTGGGAGGAACACAGGACGCACCCAGATCTACCGATAGAATACAGTGATCCGAGAATTCCACAGCCTGGACCCTAGGGGCTGAAGCAGTGCAATTCTCTGTAACAAAAAATCTATCTATTCTACTCTGACTCCCTGGCCGCTGAAAAGTGAACCCAGTGAGGCCGGGTGAATGCTGAACGTGAACATCCACCAGACCTGCTTCTTTAACTATCCTATTCAAGAAAATGCTATCAGGACGCAACCGAGTGTTGGTACCTTCCCTGTCCATCACCCTGACAATGGTGTTAAAATCACCACCAAACACAATCGGTTGCGTCGTAAAAAGGTACGGCCTGATCGCTGTGAAAAGACGTCTCCTCTCCCAATAAGTCTGAGGTGCATAAACATTAATTAACCTGAGGTTCTGTCCTCTTACAACAACGTCTAGGACCAGACATCTCCCCATCTCTACTTCAATTACTCGCCGGCAAGTTACCATTTCAGTTCTAAAAAGCACTGCCACACCACTGTAAGGCTCGGCCGCAAGAGACCAATAGCTCGGACCGGATCTCCAGTCCCTCCTGGCCAGATGGATATCGGCCAAGGAGGTGAGCCTAGTCTCCTGCAAAAACAAAATGTCAGTATCAAAACTACTGAGAAAAAAGAAGGCCAGGTTGCGAGCTCTTACTGATTTAATACTGGCGACATTAATAGTTGCCAATTTAAGTGGTGGGGGAACAGCCATTTGAGTAATTGAGATAGTTTCACTCCAGCTTACTCCACACAGGACAAAAAGAAACAAAGATACACAACACATGGACAACATTAAGAAGTATTCTCCTGCCCAGCATCACTCTCATCCATACCCTCTTCAGGAAATGATTCTTCCTGCTCGTCACTCAGCACCTTAAACCTGTTTGCAAGTTGTCTGACAAGCCTCTTGGCCGCCACTTCATTCTGTTTTTGGACACGCCTGTCCCTCAGGGTTTTAGGCTTGTGTCTTTTCATGCCTTGGAGTCTCTCCTCCAGACAACGCAAGTCCTCTGGATGAAGAGACCCCAAATTGATGACTTTCTTTTGTCCCTTCCCTAAAGAGGACTGGACACCAGAGGTAGAAGGACGGGGTGTGGGTTCAACAGGGTCAGGGGCTGGTGGGCAGGGGTTGGAGGAAAGGGAAGGATCCACAGGGAGAGAAGGGGAAGGGAGAAGGATTGGGGAAGGATCAGGGACTGCTTCACTCATGGGTGACCGAGGATCAGGACCCTTCTTTGTCACATCCTGAGGTCTTTCTTTGCCATAAAACCTTTTCTTAGGTCTCCCGGAAGGAGAATTACCCCCTGGACGAGGTTGGGTCTGTTCAGGGAGAACACCCGCTCCTTCAGTCGCATTCACAGTGCGGCGCTTTCCCCTGACTCTCTTCACTACCCGCCATTCCGCATCAGAGGCCTCACCAGGTGGTGTCTTACTAGAAGAGGGCACAGTCACGAGATCTTTTTGGGGTACAGACATGGGATTTGACACACTAGGAGTAGGGACTGAAACAGTGGACTGGGAATTCGACTGAGGGGGAACAGACTGGGCAGGAACCACAAGAGGTAGGCTGGACGCGTATGACTGTATGCCCTCCTCTTCCATCCTCTCCAGCAAGGCCTCCTTTACTGACTCGGGTAAATTTGCCCAGGAATTCGGACACACGCTATAAGGGTGGCCAAAACTGTGGCACAGATTACATTTGATGTTATTGCAATCCTTCGCATCATGTCCGAATTCCTGACACAAACCACATCGTGGCTGCTTGCAGCCATAACTGTAGTGTCCCCTCCCTCCACAACGGTTACAGATCCTGGGCTGACCTGGATAAAAGACTGTGATCCTATCTCTACCCAGAAGGGCTGAACGAGGCACGTGGGAATAAATTCCGTTTTTATATTTCATCTTTATTTGAACCTCATAGCCACCCCACCAAATATCCAGGTCATCCAGGACCCTCTGGGGAGGAGACACCACATCAACATAGTGAGAGAGCCAGAGGACGATATCCTGCACCGGAATGGACTCATTTGTAACCACGATGTTAGCCCTCCTCACCAGAGGCTGCCCAGATATATATGAAGCTGCAAAGTGTTTCCACTCTGCTCTTTTCTCTTTTTCTTCAATAAAGAATTCCTGGCCCCCCGGTGTAAGAAAGCTAACATCGTAGTACTCAGGGGGGTCACCAGGAGCAATGATGGCATATAAGTCCTGGGCCTTTACACCCGTGCCTAAGAGGAGACGGACAAAATCCCGCTTATTTGGAATCCGAGATTCCCCTGTCCATTTCAAGCGGACTACGTTCCGTCTCCCCCCAGCCACAGGCGCATCCTCCCCCTGTTTCAAGGGAGCGGGCACTCTCCTACCACCTCCATGTCCTCCACCTGTCCGACCTGCCGCCTGAGCATAAGATACAGTTGCAGGTACTTGGGTAGTGTGTTCTGAAGGTGTTACTGACCCACCACCCCCTCTTGCAATAGAAGTTAGGTCAGAACCTGAGGATGAACCACCTGATTTCCTGACAGATGGATGGCATTCGCCTATGCCACTCACAACCTCCATAAACATCTCCTTACCATTTGCATCATAACAGAATAATACTTCATTTCTTATCAAAAACACATTATCTCCTGCCTTAAATCTTGACTGTAATCCCAAGTTTGAATTTCCAAGACCAATAGAATTTACCTTTCCCAAATCAGAATCATCCTGAATCGGAAAAAAATCTACTACTTTACAGGTTTCCGTTTCCAAAATATACATTATATTTGGTTCAATAACATATCTTCTGTTGCCTGCCAAGAAATCCCCCACTATTTTTGTCCCCAAAGTTTCTGGTTCTAAAGGTATAGACCCAGCACCATCATTGTCTCCTTGGGCTTGCACACTCCCACTGTCCGAGTTCAAGACTCCAGAAGGTGCTGCCTGTATTGCCATATTTTTTGCTTTAATTACAGCCACATCTCCAAAGATAGTATCAACCACAACCACTGGTGTCTGAGATGCACATTCAGAGGACAATAGTCCCTGACTGGTCTCATCATCAACATTGTCATTTCTATTATATATATTACCAGTGTCAGATGCAGATGTTAGAGTGTCTTTATCACTCACCTCCGTTGCCAATACTTCTCCAGTCTCTCTTTGCATAGCTCCGCTGTCTGTGATCTGTTCCTCCCTTTCAGTGGGCTGACTGTAAAACTCATGTTTCTGCTGCTCAGCATTCTCAGTTCTCTCTCTTGTTTTGCCAGGCTGGTCTAGGGTACCTTTGTCAGGTGGATGCGCTTTATCCATCAGCTCTGCTGATTTTTCCATCCCACTTTTCTTTTCCTTTCCTTGCAGCAGAGGTTTTACCATCTTTCCTCCTGTTGTCACTAGCTGTTCCGCAACTTCCCTCCTGGTGGTTAACTTCTGCTCGTTCGTCAAGGGGGTTGTTTTGCTCTCTGCTCCCTCCCCCTCAGGCGGTGCGTGGTTGTTTGCTGGCCCCATGGGTTGCTTCACGTCAGAAGCATGCTCTGTGCTCTCCGGAGCGCCGACAGGAAGTGCTGGAACGCACGCCGGGGCCGTTGGAATGCAACCGGAAGTTCCGCTTACCTCACTTCCGGTTTGCGCCGACGCCTTTCCAGCCGCTGCCACGTTGGCAATTTCTGCTGCAAGTTGCCTCACAAGGCTTACAGACTTGCGCACGTAGTAGGTCTTCCTTCTGGCTGCTCCACCATTCCTCCTCTTGCGTTTTTTTGCCTTAGGAGGTGGATTCTGTGAGGATCCTTCGTTTGTCTTCTGTGACACTTCAGATTCTCCCACCATATCTGTGTCAGACTGGGATTCAGGAATCTCGTCTGGCACATCTGTTTTTCCTGGCAAAACTTCCTCAGTTTCCATAGGCACATCTGGATTTTCTTTCTCACAGTCCACATTACTTTCTTTCTTCTGTGCACTGGTTTTACTTCCCACATCGATTTCTGGGTTTTGCTTAACTTTTTCATTTGTACATAGCTCAGGTTTCTTTTCAATAACATCACCTTCAGTGTTCACATCTGTGTTTGGCTTAATGGTTACCGACTCAGCATCTTTTCTATTCCTTTTTCCAGCTGTTGTGCCCTCCTCCACCACCTGCCTGCTTTGGGTGCTTCTGGAGTTCACCTTGCCCACAGGACTCACGGCTTGGAAAGTCACAGGATTCGCTGATGCTGGTAAGATATTATCCACCGCCGATTTCACCACTGCCTCTACGGTCATTAAGCGAAACCTCGCTGCATTCTGACGAGTTTCCCTGAAGGGTCCTCCCTTCTGCTCCAGATCCGAGACCACCCTCCACTGGTCAGCAACCTTTTTCTGCAGCTCCGCAGTGGCTGGATCATCCTGAAGAAATTCAGGTCTCCATCGGACTCCAAAACGGTGGATCCTCTGTTTTAATTGCAGGCAAAGTTGCTCGTACTGATCAGTGTGGAACTTTATCAGCCTGTTCCATGTAACTACATCCGCCACGATATCTCCATGCTTACCACCATTAGCGCTTCCCCCTTCCCCTAGGTAGGACAGGTCAGGGGGGGTATGAGCCGGCTGCTCCATGGCTGGAAGCAGCCGGTTAGAAGTAGGGAGGCCCCTGCAGGCCAGGCCTGAGCAGGGACCTCTAGTAGTCCAAAGTACCCAGAAAACCTCCTCTCAAGCTGGGCCAGGAATAAGCCAGCAATAGGGTCTGGAAGTCCACAGGAGCTCTGGTACGCACAACCTCTCAGTTCGGGCTCCTAGGCCGAAGAGGTCATAGCCTAGGGTCACAAAAACCTGTTTATTGGGGCTATTTCAATGGTAGTGATGGTGACGTACATAAATCGCAGCAATGGCCGTTAGCAAAGTCTGAATCTCACGAAATGTCTCATGCAGGTAGAAGACATATTGTTAGACTTGGATTCCAAAGATGGGGTCCCTACATCTCTGCAAACCAGAGTTACAGGGGTCCAAAATTGGTAAAATCCCCCATAGGATTTCATTGGCTCCCTATTTCACTTTCCAAAATCTCACATCTTTTCAAAGGGCAATGGCTCAGCAGTACCAAATTTTCTAGCATTGTAGGGACCCTTAGGGGGAACATGACTGGTGAGTTTCGGGCCCCTAGGCCGAAGAGGTCATAGCCTAGGGTCACAAAAACCTGTTTATTGGGGCTATTTCAATGGTAGTGATGGTGACGTACATAAATCGCAGCAATGGCCGTTAGCAACGTCTGAATCTCACGAAATGTCTCATGCAGGTAGAAGACATATTGTTAGACTTGGATTCCAAAGATGGGGTCCCTACATCTCTGCAAACCAGAGTTACAGGGGTCCAAAATTGGTAAAATCCCCCATAGGATTTCATTGGCTCCCTATTTCACTTTCCAAAATCTCACATCTTTTCAAAGGGCAATGGCTCAGCAGTACCAAATTTTCTAGCATTGTAGGGACCCTTAGGGGGAACATGACTGGTGAGTTTCGGGCCCCTAGGCCGAAGAGGTCATAGCCTAGGGTCACAAAAACCTGTTTATTGGGGCTATTTCAATGGTAGCGATGGTGACGTACATAAATCGCAGCAATGGCCGTTAGCAAAGTCTGAATCTCACGAAATGTCTCATGCAGGTAGAAGACATATTGTTAGACTTGGATTCCAAAGATGGGGTCCCTACATCTCTGCAAA
This sequence comes from Hyperolius riggenbachi, assembly GCF_040937935.1. Classification (NCBI taxonomy): domain Eukaryota; kingdom Metazoa; phylum Chordata; class Amphibia; order Anura; family Hyperoliidae; genus Hyperolius; species Hyperolius riggenbachi. The sequence goes on along the minus strand of NC_090652.1, from coordinate 234,618,934 downwards.
CCAGAGTTACAGGGGTCCAAAATTGGTAAAATCCCCCATAGGATTTCATTGGCTCCCTATTTCACTTTCCAAAATCTCACATCTTTTCAAAGGGCAATGGCTCAGCAGTACCAAATTTTCTAGTATTGTAGGGACCCTTAGGGGGAACATGACTGGTGAGTTTCGGGCTCCTAGGCCGAAGAGGTCATAGCCTAGGGTCACAAAAACCTGTTTATTGGGGCTATTTCAATGGTAGTGATGGTGACGTACATAAATCGCAGCAATGGCCGTTAGCAAAGTCTGAATCTCACGAAATGTCTCATGCAGGTAGAAGACATATTGTTAGACTTGGATTCCAAAGATGGGGTCCCTACATCTCTGCAAACCAGAGTTACAGGGGTCCAAAATTGGTAAAATCCCCCATAGGATTTCATTGGCTCCCTATTTCACTTTCCAAAATCTCACATCTTTTCAAAGGGCAATGGCTCAGCAGTACCAAATTTTCTAGCATTGTAGGGACCCTTAGGGGGAACATGACTGGTGAGTTTCGGGCCCCTAGGCCGAAGAGGTCATAGCCTAGGGTCACAAAAACCTGTTTATTGGGGCTATTTCAATGGTAGCGATGGTGACGTACATAAATCGCAGCAATGGCCGTTAGCAAAGTCTGAATCTCACGAAATGTCTCATGCAGGTAGAAGACATATTGTTAGACTTGGATTCCAAAGATGGGGTCCCTACATCTCTGCAAACCAGAGTTACAGGGGTCCAAAATTGGTAAAATCCCCCATAGGATTTCATTGGCTCCCTATTTCACTTTCCAAAATCTCACATCTTTTCAAAGGGCAATGGCTCAGCAGTACCAAATTTTCTAGCATTGTAGGGACCCTTAGGGGGAACATGACTGGTGAGTTTCGGGCCCCTAGGCCGAAGAGGTCATAGCCTAGGGTCACAAAAACCTGTTTATTGGGGCTATTTCAATGGTAGTGATGGTGACGTACATAAATCGCAGCAATGGCCGTTAGCAAAGTCTGAATCTCACGAAATGTCTCATGCAGGTAGAAGACATATTGTTAGACTTGGATTCCAAAGATGGGGTCCCTACATCTCTGCAAACCAGAGTTAAGCTGGCCACTAACGGTCCAATTTCTAGCGAAAAATCGTTCGAGCGATCAGAAATTCTGATCGGATTGGTTGTAAATAATCTCCATTGGTGGGCACAATCGATTATGAACGAGATAAAAAAATGTCGCCCGAATGAATTTTCGACTAACGAAAATTTGGATTTTCTTGGTGTTCATGATAGATAGGAAGCAATGATTGGTTAGTTGATGGTGTAGTGAATGATTTTTCGTCCGATCAGAATTTCTGATCGCTCGAACGATTTTTCGCTACAAATTGGACCGTTAGTGGCCACCTTTACAGGGGTCCAAAATTGGTAAAATCCCCCATAGGATTTCATTGGCTCCCTATTTCACTTTCCAAAATCTCACATCTTTTCAAAGGGCAATGGCTCAGCAGTACCAAATTTTCTAGTATTGTAGGGACCCTTAGGGGGAACATGACTGGTGAGTTTCGGGCTCCAAGGCCGAAGAGGTCATAGCCTAGGGTCACAAAAACCTGTTTATTGGGGCTATTTCAATGGTAGTGATGGTGACGTACATAAATCGCAGCAATGGCCGTTAGCAAAGTCTGAATCTCACGAAATGTCTCATGCAGGTAGAAGACATATTGTTAGACTTGGATTCCAAAGATGGGGTCCCTACATCTCTGCAAACCAGAGTTACAGGGGTCCAAAATTGGTAAAATCCCCCATAGGCTTTCATTGGCTCCCTATTTCACTTTCCAAAATCTCACATCTTTTCAAAGGGCAATGGCTCAGCAGTACCAAATTTTCTAGCATTGTAGGGACCCTTAGGGGGAACATGACTGGTGAGTTTCGGGCCCCTAGGCCGAAGAGGTCATAGCCTAGGGTCACAAAAACCTGTTTATTGGGGCTATTTCAATGGTAGTGATGGTGACGTACATAAATCGCAGCAATGGCCGTTAGCAAAGTCTGAATCTCACGAAATGTCTCATGCAGGTAGAAGACATATTGTTAGACTTGGATTCCAAAGATGGGGTCCCTACATCTCTGCAAACCAGAGTTACAGGGGTCCAAAATTGGTAAAATCCCCCATAGGATTTCATTGGCTCCCTATTTCACTTTCCAAAATCTCACATCTTTTCAAAGGGCAATGGCTCAGCAGTACCAAATTTTCTAGTATTGTAGGGACCCTTAGGGGGAACATGACTGGTGAGTTTCGGGCTCCTAGGCCGAAGAGGTCATAGCCTAGGGTCACAAAAACCTGTTTATTGGGGCTATTTCAATGGTAGTGATGGTGACGTACATAAATCGCAGCAATGGCCGTTAGCAAAGTCTGAATCTCACGAAATGTCTCATGCAGGTAGAAGACATATTGTTAGACTTGGATTCCAAAGATGGGGTCCCTACATCTCTGCAAACCAGAGTTACAGGGGTCCAAAATTGGTAAAATCCCCCATAGGATTTCATTGGCTCCCTATTTCACTTTCCAAAATCTCACATCTTTTCAAAGGGCAATGGCTCAGCAGTACCAAATTTTCTAGCATTGTAGGGACCCTTAGGGGGATCATGACTGGTGAGTTTTGCCACTGCTGAGCCATTGCCCTTTGAAATGGTGTGAGATTTTGGAACGGTAAATAGGAGGCCCAATGAAAGCCTATGGGGGATTTTACCAATTTTGGACCCCTGTAACTCTGGTTTGCAGAGATGTAGGGACCCCATCTTTGGAATCTAAGTCTAACTATATGTCTTCTACCTGCATGAGACATTTCGTGAGATTCAGACGTTGCTAACGGCCATGGCTGAGATTTATGTACGCCACCATCACTACCATTGAAATAGCCCAAATAAACAGGTTTTTGTGACCCTAGGCTATGACCTCTTCGGCCTAGGGGCCCGAAACTCACCAGTCATGTTCCCCCTAAGGGTCCCTACAATGCTAGAAAATTTGGTACTGCTGAGCCATTGCCCTTTGAAAAGATGTGAGATTTTGGAAAGTGAAATAGGGAGCCAATGAAATCCTATGGGGGATTTTACCAATTTTGGACCCCTGTAACTCTGGTTTGCAGAGATGTAGGGACCCCATCTTTGGAATCCAAGTCTAACAATATGTCTTCTACCTGCATGAGACATTTCGTGAGATTCAGACTTTGCTAACGGCCATTGCTGCGATTTATGTACGTCACCATCGCTACCATTGAAATAGCCCCAATAAACAGGTTTTTGTGACCCTAGGCTATGACCTCTTCGGCCTAGGGGCCCGAAACTCACCAGTCATGTTCCCCCTAAGGGTCCCTACAATGCTAGAAAATTTGGTACTGCTGAGCCATTGCCCTTTGAAAAGCTGTGAGATTTTGGAAAGTGAAATAGGGAGCCAATGAAATCCTATGGGGGATTTTACCAATTTTGGACCCCTGTAACTCTGGTTTGCAGAGATGTAGGGACCCCATCTTTGGAATCCAAGTCTAACAATATGTCTTCTACCTGCATGAGACATTTCGTGAGATTCAGACTTTGCTAACGGCCATTGCTGCGATTTATGTACGTCACCATCACTACCATTGAAATAGCCCCAATAAACAGGTTTTTGTGACCCTAGGCTATGACCTCTTCGGCCTAGGGGCCCGAAACTCACCAGTCATGTTCCCCCTAAGGGTCCCTACAATGCTAGAAAATTTGCCACTGCTGAGTAATTGCCCTTTGAAAAGATGTGAGATTTTGGAAAGTGAAATAGGGAGCCAATGAAATCCTATGGGGGATTTTACCAATTTTGGACCCCTGTAACTCTGGTTTGCAGAGATGTAGGGACCCCATCTTTGGAATCCAAGTCTAACAATATGTCTTCTACCTGCATGAGACATTTCGTGAGATTCAGACTTTGCTAACGGCCATTGCTGCGATTTATGTACGTCACCATCACTACCATTGAAATAGCCCCAATAAACAGGTTTTTGTGACCCTAGGCTATGACCTCTTCGGCCTAGGGGCCCGAAACTCACCAGTCATGTTCCCCCTAAGGGTCCCTACAATGCTAGAAAATTTGGTACTGCTGAGCCATTGCCCTTTGAAAAGCTGTGAGATTTTGGAAAGTGAAATAGGGAGCCAATGAAATCCTATGGGGGATTTTACCAATTTTGGACCCCTGTAACTCTGGTTTGCAGAGATGTAGGGACCCCATCTTTGGAATCCAAGTCTAACAATATGTCTTCTACCTGCATGAGACATTTCGTGAGATTCAGACTTTGCTAACGGCCATTGCTGCGATTTATGTACGTCACCATCACTACCATTGAAATAGCCCCAATAAACAGGTTTTTGTGACCCTAGGCTATGACCTCTTCGGCCTAGGGGCCCGAAACTCACCAGTCATGTTCCCCCTAAGGGTCCCTACAATGCTAGAAAATTTGCCACTGCTGAGTAATTGCCCTTTGAAAAGATGTGAGATTTTGGAACTGTAAATAGGAGGCCCAATGAAAGCCTATGGGGGATTTTACCAAATTTGGAGCCCTGTAACTCTGGTTTGCAGAGATGTAGGGAACCCATCTTTGGAGCCCAAGTCTAACAATATGTCTTCTACCTGCATGAGACATTTCGTGAGATTCAGACGTTGCTAACGGCCATTGCTGCGATTTATGTACGTCAGACTCGCCACTATTGAAATTGCCCAATAAACAGGTTTTGTGACCCTAGGCTATGACCTCTTTGGCCTTGGACTGCATTGAACGCGACCCACGCATTGTGCGCATTCTGGACAACACCAATTACTGGGTTTATACCCTTCTGGATCCACGGTACAAACACAATGTTCCAAAACTGCTTGAAGAAAGAGCCAGACAGGTCAAAATGGAAGAATACCAGCAGGCCCTTGTGGAGACTTTAGAGAGGAGATTGACATCCTCCCCCTCCTCTAGCCAGTTGTACGCCGACAGACTGACTTCCGCAAACCCAGGACGACCAGGAGGGCAGCAAACAACACAAGCCGCAGCTAGTGCCCAAAAGGGAATGGTATCGGCAGTGTCCTTGGAGTGGGAAAATTTTCTGACACCCATGCAGCAGCACACAGAACAGCAAGCGTGCAGATCCACCTCCAACACCGATCGCCTGGAGAAGATGGTCAAGGACTACATGTCAGATGGCGTAGCTGTGTTGAACAATCCATCTGCACCCTTCAACTATTGGGTATCGAAGCTAGACACCTGGCACAAACTGGCAATGTACGCAATAGAGGTGCTGGCTTGCCCGGCAGCCAGCGTTATGTCGGAACGCTGTTTCAGTGCTGCCGGAGGCATCGTCACAGATCGGCGGCGTATCCACCTCTCCACAGAAAATGCAGACCGTCTGACTCAAATTAAAATGAATCAATCCTGGATTGGAAACGACTACGCAACACTCCCGGACCCCAACCAAGTAACATGAACAATGAACATCTGTGATGGGTTAGCGTTTCCGGTCCCTGTTTATTGAACCTCTCATCTGTATTACATTTATGACTGCATGGCGACAAAATGCAAATTGCTATCTGCACGCTTCTTGTCCTCATGCAAGGCCTGGGTTGTTGTGTCTCAAAGCGTGGCCTTCTCCTCCTGCGCCACCCTCCTCTTGTTCCATCACGTGTGCTGCTGCTGGGTTAGCGTTACCGGTCCCTTTTCCTGGAACCTCTTATATGTATTACATTTATGACTGCATGCCGACAAAAAGCATGTTACCTGTGCAAAGAAAACAGACATTTCCCGCATTTAAAAGACAGTTTTCCCTTTGAAACTTTAAAATCGATTTTCTCAAAAACTATAAGCTCTTTTTGCTAAATTTTTTTTCCCTCTTGTACCCACTCCCAAGGTGCACATACCCTGTAAATTTGGGGTATGTAGCATGTAAGGAGGCTTTACAAAGCACAAAAGTTCGGGTCCCCATTGACTTCCATTATGTTCGGAGTTCGGGTCGAACACCCGAACATCGCGGCCATGTTCGGCCTGTTCGGCCCGAACCCGAACATCTAGATGTTCGCCCAACACTACTTAGGAGCACCCAGGTGCTCAGTATACTTGTTGATTTCTCCCCTCCTGGGTGTGCCCCATCCTGAAGAAGATCTCTGTGCCTGTTCCTTAACCTCTGAACAACTCCCCTGATTCATCTGTTTATCTTCCTGTCATCTCTGCTTCATATGGAATTTCACAGTCAGAAATCTTCAGATATCATTGGATCGTGTCATGTCTTCCATATGCTCTTCAGTACAGCTCCTGCTGAAGACTACTCATAATCCCTGGTAGTCAGCAACTCTCTCCTGTTAGTAGAAAAGCTAAAGATATGTGCTCAAATGTGGTATGTGCCCAAAATTATTGAGCTCCTGAAGAAGCTGAAACCTGTGGTTGTTTAAAAATAAAAGTTACATGCAGAAACGCCTTATAGAGAGCATGTGGGGTACTCAAAGTAATCGGAGTGGAAACTACTCCTAGGGAATGTGTGTGTGGGTGTGTGTGTGTGTGTGTGTGTGTGGGGGGGGGGTGTAACATTAGAATCGATAGAAGAGTCAGTGGAGCTGTAGCTGTTTGGTGATGAGGCGATAGCTCTGAGACCTACCTCATACTGACTTATATCCAGGACTGGTGGAATATTTTCAGGGCAGTGGTGCCCTTAGAACACTAGGAACTGATTTTTTTTTTTTTTAGGCAGAACTATTCAACATTTAGGGCTAGATAGTAAAGGCTGTTAGCAAAAATTAACTATGCAGTCTCTTTGACAGTATCTTTGAAAACTTTTTGTGTAGTAGATTGCTCAAGTGTGGAGACTGATGGCATTGAGGGAAGCCAGGGGAGTTAAAATACAGAGTGGTTTGTAGCTCTGAGACTGTGTATGAATATCTAGCAAAGGAGCTTTTTACTTTTGTGGTTTGAAGACTGTGTCTGAGTATGTAAGGAATTAATAGCATTGATATATTGAATAATAACTCATAAGAGGATTGCAACAATATAAAACTATGCTTTTCATAGCGGTGTGCTATTTATAAGGGTCGGTAAGAAGTGTTTCATAATTAAACTTTTTTTTAAATCAGAAAATGTTTATGAAATACTGTATATTTTAGCGCCTCTGAATTATAACAAATTATTTTTTTTTGGTTGTGAATTTAAAGGGACTCCGAGCTCTGAAAAAAAAGGAAAGTTGTACTCACCAGGGGCTTTTTCCAGCCCAGTGCTGGTCGGGAGGTCCCACGCCGGCGTCCTGGCTCCTCTACTTCTCCCCGCTCCGGAATGGCTGGCAGGCCGCAGCCCGGGCGACACTCTCCCGAGTGTCGGGCTGCTTCTTCCGCATATGACGCGGATTACGTCACACGCCGGCCGCCTCGCGTCATCACGGCGGCCGGCGTGAAAGTACTGCGCATGCGCGAACAAAGCGCGCATGCGCAGTACTTTCACGCCGGCCGCCGTGATGACGCGAGGCGGCCGGCGTGTGACATAATCCGCGTCATATGCGGAAGAAGCAGCCCGACACTCGGGAGAGTGTCGCCCGGGCTGCGGCCTGCCAGCCAGCCATTCCGGAGCGGGGAGAAGGAGAGGAGCCAGGACGCCGGCGTGGGACCTCCCGACCAGCACTGGGCTGGAAAAAGCCCCTGGTGAGTACAACTTTCCTTTTTTTTCAGAGCTCGGAGTCCCTTTAAGGGGCAAGACTTCCATACACCAAGATGCTCTAAAATACTTTTTACTTTCAGAGACAGAGGCAGAGAAAAAAAAAAAGTTTGGCGGAAGGAAAAATAAAGAGAAAAAAATATGTATTTTTCAGAGATTTTTACAAGTATGACCATATGCAACCATAATTTTGAAATGTAATTGATTTCATGTAATCTATTCATAATTTTGACCTGTGCTGGTGAAACAAAAGAAGACACGCGGACACCAGGAGCCCGTTCTGGTGTAGTATTACCAGGTGGAGTATATACATATCAAAGAGATATAAAATATAATCACAAGGAAGGGTTGCTCCCTGAGGCGACTACTCGTGTGCGCCTGTGGGGAAAAACCGTCCCTACTCGCGAACACTTTCATTCCAGCGCAGGAGACTTAGGCGCAGCAGTGAGTAACTTCAGCACCGTCAGAGGACGGAGCTGAAGTTACTTATAAAACACTGTAATTCTGCCTGCAGCAATTGCTGGAAGCCAAATTATTTCATTCCCCATCATCCATGGCGGCCTGGAGGGGGAATAGTATTTAATGTGGATGGGAATTTGTGCAGGAGCAGGATCAGCCATACCGGCTGTATCCTGTGCCCAAGTCTCTGCGTCGATTCCTCTCGTACGCCCCTACCTGGTATTTTCCTGATGTTGTGGTCACTGCTCCTTAAAAATATTCTATTCGCAGAAATCTGCGAGGCGACCACCCCACAAGGTAGGGTATACTGGAATATACTGGATTAAGTACAGGAGGAGCCCAAAAATATTTAGGTATTGTAATAAACATGGAGGAAGCAGCTGCGGGCAGTCTGGCGTCCTCCGCAGCTACCTCCATTCCTCTGCCTAGCGTGTCACCCGTGCCTCCGGCGTCTAGCACGCCGAGAACGAGTTTGTCAGCCGCACATAGGGTCGCATTGTCGCATGTGCGCGCGCACAGATAGGACCTTTATGCAGGGAGGAGGCGCGTCAAGACCGGCCGGTCGGCTGACGTCAGAGGAGACGTTCGCCGCTCCTCATTGGCCCAGAGGAGTGGGCGTGCCTATTGGGTCTCCTCTGCTTCTTAAGCCTCTTGGCTTCACTCGCAACCTGTCTGCTGTTGCGAATACTTCGTGTTAGCGCTCAGACCTTAGATAGATCCGGTGTGCTTTGATCCGGGAGGAAACCGGGGATTTCACACTAGATAGGAATTATTGTTGTTATATTACTCTCTATTTGATAACCTGTGTATGACTCTGGCTTGCTTCTGACCTCTCTCTCGTTTACTGACTCTGTACTTCTGCCCATCTGATCCTGCTGCCGACTTTTCCTGTATTACCTCCTTACTATTGCCTTCTGATTTTGTAGTGTTATTACCTGTCTGTTGCTGACCTAGCCTGTCTGACCTCGCCTCCCCACCAGAGAGCCCTGATCTCTGGTGAGGACTCCTGTACTGATAGTACCCACCAGCTCCTCTGGTGAGGTATAACTAAATCTATCATTACTACTGTTGCACCAAGCACTTTACATTAGTTATCTCTCCTGTGTGTTGCTGTACTTGCATTATTGGTGATTCTGCAGATCACCACATAATCAGGTATAGTGTTTGGATTATTGGTGATACTGCAGATCACTCAATAACCAGACATCTGTATTTGCTGACACCACACGTTACAGGTATCAAATTTATAGAATATAGTAAAAAATCTCACTCCCAAGGAGTTGGTAATGATAGTATTAAAAGTTTCCAATTTATTGCAAAAACATATAGAGCGCAGTGACAACGCGTTTCTCTGCACTTCAGCACTGAGGCGCCTCAGAACTTTCCCAACTTGGGCCTGCACGTATTTGACCTTAGGAAGCGGCTTACACTGAGAAATGCGTTGTCACTGTGCTCTATATGCTTTTACAATAAATTGGAAACTTTTAATACTATTCTTACCAACTCCTTGGGAGTGAGATTTTTTTTTACTATTTTCTAGTAATTTTATACCTAAATATTTTTGGGCGCCTCCTGTACTTATCCAGTATATTCATAATTGTGCATAATTTTTGCGTAATTTCTTGCCAACTTTAACAGTTAATAGCAAAGCTCCTATACATACTATCGTCACTAAAATTGCAACTTGTGTAAGAAGAATAGTGGGAACAAGACAAAAATGCAAAGGAGAAATGTTTTTTAAACTCAGAACTCAGATGACAGTTTAAAAAACATTTTTCCGTTGCACTTTTAAAATCGATTTTCTCAAAAACTGCAAAGTGTTTTTAAAAAATGTTTTAAGCTTTTTTTTTTACTTGTTCCTTCTATTCCCCTTAATATACGCAGCTAAAGTCATCTTTGAAATTATGCAAAAGTTATGCAAAAATTTGAAATGACAGTTCCTGGTTACAGTTACAAATGATATTGATTATGATTTTCCCCCTAATTTTGCATTAAGATTTCACATAACACACGTAATTGCAAATTACAATGCAAAATTACGATTATATAAAATTCGTGCTCATCACTAGAACAGAGAGGTTCCTCCATATGTAGCTGCAAATTTAACTCATTTCTGGCAACAACCCATCACAGATGAGAGGAAGGAGGACAGAAAATTCACAGGAAAAGGGTGTAACGATTGGTGTCAGCACGCAGAGAGAATCTGATTATTGGTGATCTGCAGTATCACCAAGAATACAGATATATACCTGATTATTGATGATCTGCAGAATCACCGATAATACAGATATATTGCTAACCTCTGGACACCTGAAGCGTGTAAGTGTTTGGTGTAACAATAGTATTTGGACCACCGCGCGCGTAGCTCTCCATCTGTGTGCACTACTAGGTCCAGACAAACCAGAAGCATGTTGCTGCGGGGAAACCGCCGCTCTGTGTGCAGATTCCGCCGCCTCACTGTCAGAACGCACGGCGGTTTCTCCGCAATCCGTCACAGTACCCCCCCCCCCGAGGAGTGGACTCCGGACACTTTCCACCAGGCTTCCCAGGATGTAAGTCATGGAACACTTTCTTTAATTCTTCCATGCGACAATCTGGCACCCAAGATCTCTCCTCTATGCCATATCCCTTCCAGTGGACCAGATACTGCACAGAATTCTGCACCAGGCGAGAATCCAGAATCTTTTCAATCTCATACTCTGGTTGGTCATCCACCAACACAGGGGGGGGGGGGGGAGGTGAGAGGAGTCCACCTGTACTGCTGGCTTCAACAGGGACACATGGAATGATCTCACACCTTTCATACTGGGTGGGAGATCAATGGCATACGTGACTTTATTGATTTTCTTGGCCACTGGAAAAGGTCCTATAAACTTATGACCCAGCTTGGGTGACAAATGTTTTAAGGCCAAGTGACGAGTGGACACCCATACCAAATCTCCTGGAGAGAATCTCCACTCTACAGACCGATGTTTATCGGCCTGTTTCTTCTGGGTTTGGAAAGCTTTCCCTAGGTTCCTCTTAACCATTCCCCAAATCTCTTTCAGAGCCCTTTGCCAATCCTCCAGAGCTGGGAAAGGAGTAGATGCGACCGGCAAAGGAGCAAACTTAGGTGATCTCCCTGACACCACCTGGCAGGGGCGCCTCTAGGCATAGGCAATACAGGCCATTGCCTGGAGTGCCATTGGTTCTGGGGGGCGCCATGTTGCTGGATTAACCCATTCAGGTTCCGTCGTTTTCACGTGAGAAATGTTCACCTCCCATTCATTAGCCTATAACTTTATCACTACTTATCACAATGCACTGATCTATATCTTGTTTTTTCCGCCACCAATTAGGCTTTCTTTGGGGGGTACATTTTGCTAAGAGCCACTTTACTGTAAATGCATTTAAACAGGAAGAATAAGAAAAAAATGGAAAAATTCATTATTTCTCAGTTTTCAGCCATTATAGTTTTAAAATAATACATGCCTCCATAATTAAAACTCACGTATTGTATTTGCCCATATGTCCCGGTTATTACACCGTTAAAATTATGTCCCTATCACAATGTATGGCGACAATATTTTATTTGGAAATAAAGGTGCATTTTTTCCATTTTGCATCTATCACTATTTACAAGTTTAAAATAAAAAAAATATAGAAATATTTATCTTTACATTGATATTTAAAAAGTTTAGACCCTTAGGTAAATATTTACATGGTTTTTTTTTTTTTATTGTAATGGATTTTTTTTTTTTATAGTAAACATTTTATTTGGGTACTTTTGGGAGAGTGGGAGGTAAACAATAGATTTATAATGTAAATGTGTGTTAATTCTTTTTTTTTTTTTTTCAGGTGTAGTATTACTTTTTGGCCACAAGATGGCGGCCATGAGTTTGTTTACATGACGTCACTCTAAGCGTAGCACGCGCTTAGAGTGACACACCGGGAAGGGAACGGCCAGAAAAGGCGCAGCTTCCGAGAGAAGCTGTCGCTTTTTCAGCGGGGGAGAGGAATCAGTGATCGGGCTCCATAGCCCGATACATTGATTCCTTGGCTACCGAATCCGCGTCCGGGAGTGCGCGTGCACGCGCACAATCGGCCGCGGGAGCGCGCGGTAGCGCGCATGGTTCCTGGACGTAGAAACTACGTCCAGGAACCAAAATAGGTTAAGCCCCAGCCTACATTAAACCCTGCCCCTGACTAAGCCCCGCCCCATGGGTGTTCTATTTCTTGCTTCTGCTGCATCTACTTAGCATAAGTTGCAGGCAACTGCCACCTCTGTGCCTTGTGCATCCTTCTTTATCCCTTTGTTCCTCCTTCTGTCCTTTTTGTGCCTCCTTCTGTCTCCTTGTGCTTCCTTCAGTCCCTTGGACCATGTCTGACCCCCTGTTTGTCCTTCTGTCTCCCTTTGTGCCTCCTTCTGTCTCCATGTGCCTCCTTCAGTCCCCCTTTGCCACCTCTGCCTCCTTCTGTGCCCCTTTGTGCCTTTTGTCCCCTTGTGCTACCTCTGCCCCCCGTTCCTCCTTCAGTTACATTCTGCCTTCTTCTATCCTCTTGTGCCTCCTTCTGTCTCCCTTTGTGCCTCCTTCTGTCTCCATGTGCCTCCTCTATCCCCTGTGCCTTCCTCTGTGCTTTTTTGTGCCTTCTTCTGTCTCCCTGAGGGTCTTTCTGTCCCCCTCTGCCTCCTTCTGTCTGCCTGTGCCTCCTTACATCCCCCTCTGCCTCCTTCTGTCCCCCTTTTGTTCCTCCTTATGCCCCCCGTTGTGCACACTTCTATCCCCATTTGTGCCTCTTACTGTCTCCCTGTGCTTCCTTCTTCCCCCTTTGTTCTTTCTTCTGTCTCCCATTGTGCCTCTTTCTGTCCCCTTTGTGCCTTCTTCTGTCCCCCGAGTGCCTCTTTCAGTCCCCCTGTGCCTCCTTCTTTCCTCCAGTGCCTCATTTTGCCCCACTTTGTGCCTCAATCTGACCCTATTGCGCTGCCTTCTGACCCACTTTATGCCTCCTTCTGGCCCTCATTCCTTCTTCTTTCCCCCTGTACCTCCCACTGCCCCTCTGTGTAACTCTTCCTGTCCTCCTTTGCCTCTTTCTGTCCTCCTTTGTGTCTCATTCCGCTCCCCATTGTGCCTCCTTTTTTTCCCCCATTGTGCCTCATTCTATCCCCCTATGTGACTCCTTCTGTCCTCCATTGGGACTTATTCTGACCCTCGTGCATCTTTCTGTCCCCCTGTGCCTCCCTATGTCACCCAGTGTGCCTTCTTCCTTACATGTATTTTCTTACTTACATGTATTTCCTGTTAATTTCTGGTGAAATGCTGCCACATTACAATTATTTTCTGGTTAAACATTGCCGCATTATGGTTATTTTCTGGTGAAACACTGCTGCATTACAATAATTTTCATGGGGGGGGGGGGGCACAGGTTTTCTTGCCTGGAGTGACAAAATGGCTAGAGGCGCCGATGCCACCTGGAATGGGGAGTACCCAGAAGAAGAGCTCTTCAGATTGTTGTGTGCAAACTCCGCGAATGGCAAAAACCTTACCCAATCAGTTTGCGCATCAGCAACATAACACCTGAGGAATTGTTCCAGCGATTGGTTAACTCTCTCGGTCTGACCGTTGGTCTGTGGGTGGTAGCCTGATGAGAATGCGAGTTCCATGTCTAATTGATGGCAAAAGGCCCTCCAACATTTTGAAACAATGTGGACTCCCCGATCTGACACTACATTTTCCAGACTTCTATGCAGCCGGAAGATGTGCAGGATGAAGAGATCAGCCAATTCCTGGGCCGAGGGGAGTCCTTTCAAAGGGACAAAGTGTGCCATCTTACTGAAACGGTCCACTACCACCCAAATGACTGACTTGTCTTCAGACCGAGGAAGTTCACCAACAAAATCCATGGAAATATGAGTACAGGGTTCATTGGGGACTGGCAAGGACTGTAAAGTGCCAACGGGGGCCTGACGAGAGGGTTTACTTCTCGCACATACTGCACACTCTCTTACAAATTCCTTGCAATCTGTAACCAAGGTAGGCCACCAGGCACATCTAGCTACTAGATCCTGGGTTCTGGTGGCTCCAGGATGACCAGCATTCTTGTGAGAATGAAAGAATTGCAGGATTTGTAAACGGAAAGGCAGTGGCACAAACATGACCCCCTCAGGTTTTCCCTCTGGAACATCCTGTTGGTAGGGACTCAATGTGGCTGTCCAATCTCTCCATGTCTCAGTGGCTGCCAGAACTACCTTTGGGGGTAGGATGGTTTCAGGGGCTGCAGGCTTCACTGACTCGCGCTCAAAACACCTGGAGAGAGCATCGGCCTTGACATTCTTACTTCCAGGAGTATACGTGATTACAAATCTGAATCTTGCAAAAAACAGGGACCACCTGGCCTGGCGAGGGCTACGTCTCTTAGCCCCCTCAATATACTCCAAGTTCTTGTGATCTGTATAAACTGTGATAATGTGTTCTGCACCCTCTAACCAGTGTCGCCATTCCTCAAACGCCAATTTGATGGCCAGGAGCTCCCGGTTGCCGATGTCATAGTTTTTCTCGGCGGGTGAAAATCTGCGAGAAAAGTAGGCACATGGGTGCAGCTTGCCCTGCAAATCTGACCTCTGAGACAACACAGCTCCCACCCCCACCTCTGAGGCATCAACCTCTACAATGAAGGGAAAGGCGACGTCAACATGCCTCAGTATTGGGGCAGAACAAAACAGTTTCTTTAGGGTCGAAAATACCGCATGAGCTTCTGGTGACCAGTGATGAGTGTCAGCCCCTTTCCTGGATGTAGAGCAAAGAAACCCTGGAACAAGCACCACTCAATATAGTAGTAAATAATAAAAGATCTTTATTACAAATGATCTACCTAACGGTACAACACATGGACAGGGATACACTCCCAGCAATTAATAAAACCACATGATAAAACATCCCATAAAAAATTCTCCATACTGAAAGATTAAATACATGTTGCTCATAGTATATATAGGTATACAGTGTGTATATATATTAAATATAAATAGTATACAAGAATACAGGTTCTGATTAGGACCCGTATCTTGTATGAACCCGGGTTCAGTATTATAGTACAGTGCAATAGCTCAGAGAAAAGGTCAATTCACAATCAAACAAAAAATCCAACAATAGACCCTCAAATGAATAAAGTGCATATAAACACACACATAGAATAGCATGCCATATATTCCTAATCAACCTAATAAGATCCACAATTGTGGAAAAGTGCTGTTGTGCAGAAAACAAAAAACAAAAAATCAAATCACATATAGAGCTTTATGCAAGGTGACCTGCAAATGGATGAATGACAGTGTAGTAGCCCACAGACTAAGTGCACAGGAATGAACAGAGAAGTGATACTTAGCCCAGGTCAGAAGTGGAATGAGCAGCAGTCAGCAGGAGAGACGGCAGATCCCCTCAAGCAACCCCACTAGTTACTAGTTTTTTTCTACTAACATCCCCCGTCAGGAAAACGGTATCCCTGAAGGGGCAAAACAAATGTGTAGATCATTTAAAGAGACCAACAGAATTATTCTAAAATTATGGTGGAACATCCACAGTCTGAAACAATATAAAAAAGACCAAATATATCCGAGGGGCCTAAGGGTTCAAATATTTCCTGCATGGGAGGTTGTGGATGATTTTAAAGCTACCTGGGAAGAGGGTCTAGGGAAATGTTCGGTCATCATCATAGATATGCTTATTAAACATGATGAGGACCTGTTAATCAAAAAGAAAATTGAATTAAAAAACATAGAAACAGTACTAAAAACCTTTGATAGGGATACCGTTTTACAACCCTTTATGGAACAATTGAAAAAGGATATGAATAATTTTGAAAAAATGATTGTTGAAGGTAAACAGAGAAAGTTGGAGAGAGATAGACAGGATTTTGACAGTGGAGTGGCCTACAGATGGAAACATAGGGGTAACAGGAGGAGATATAGGAGATTCCCCAAGCCCAATAGACCTAGGCCCAATGGACCACCCATTGTTAACCCAAGGCCACCATTGAATCCAAGTGGTCAAACAGAACCAAGAGAAAATACTGACACTGGATCTACTAGTGAGGATTTTTTATCCTCAGACAGCGATCTAGAAAACGAACCAGGAGGGTTCATTTGAGGGTCTATTGTTGGATTTTTTGTTTGATTGTGAATTGACCTTTTCTCTGAGCTATTGCACTGTACTATAATACTGAACCCGGGTTCATACAAGATACGGGTCCTAATCAGAACCTGTATTCTTGTATACTATTTATATTTAATATATATACACACTGTATACCTATATATACTATGAGCAACATGTATTTAATCTTTCAGTATGGAGAATTTTTTATGGGATGTTTTATCATGTGGTTTTATTAATTGCTGGGAGTGTATCCCTGTCCATGTGTTGTACCGTTAGGTAGATCATTTGTAATAAAGATCTTTTATTATTTACTACTATATTGAGTGGTGCTTGTTCCAGGGTTTCTTTGCTCTACATCCAGTCCTACTTTTTTGACCCTAGCACACTCAATTATCTTCACAAGGGTGCGACCCTATTTTTGTTATCAGCCCCTTTCCTGGTGAGACTGGTGAGAGGAGAGATGATGGTAGAGTACCCCTTAATGAACCTTCTGTAGTAATTAGCAAACACCAGGAATCTCTGAAGTGCCTTCAGCCCCACAGGCTGAGGCCACTCCGGGACAGCAGAAACTTTCCCTGGGTCCATCGAGAGGCCAGAAGTGGAGATAATGTACCCCAAGAAAGCTACTGAGGCATTTCTCCAGTTTGGCATAAAGTTGATTCTGTCTTAACTTTTTTAAAATCCATCTGACATGCTGGCGATGTTCAGAGAGACTGGACGAAAAGATTAGTATATCGTCCAAGTAAACCAGAACAAACTTCCCCAACACTTCCCTGAACACCTCATTGATTAACTCCTGGAAGACGGCTGGTGCGTTGCACAACCTGAAGGGCATCACCAGGTACTCGTAATGCCCGTCGGGTGTGTTGAAGGCCGTCTTCCATTCGTCACCGTCCCTGATACGGACTAGATTGTATGCACCCCTGAGATCTAGCTTGGAAAAAATCTTGGCATTGGTCACCTGCGTGAACAAATCGTCAATCAATGGCAAAGGGTAGCGGTTTTTCACTGTGATCTTATTCAGGCCTCGATAATCAATACAAGGACGGAGGCCTCCGTCTTTTTCTTTACAAAAAAGAAACCTGCCCCTGCTGGTGAACGAGAGGGACGGATGAACTCTTTCGCCAAGTTTTCCCTGATGTATTCCTGCATAGCTAGTTTCTCTGGCCCAGATAGGTTATAAAGATTACCCCTGGGCGGCATACAACCGGATCTCAGATCGATGGGACAATCGAAGGTACGGTGGGGGGGAAGTTTGTCCGCTGACTTAGGACAGAAGACGTCAGCAAATTCTGCGTATTGTCTCTGTACACCTTCAACCTGAATGTTGGTATTACCCATGGTTACTTTCGCTAAACAATAATGATAACAATGGGATGACCAGCTCGTTAGCTGACCTGAAACCCAGTCTATCTGAGGCGAGTGAATTTGTAACCAGGGCATGCCAAGAATGATGGTAGAGGTTGCCATATGCAACACCAGAAATTGCAGACTTTCCCCATGTAAGACCCCCACCTTGAGTTGCAAGTTTGGAGTACGAGATAAGGGGTGCCTACTCTGCAGAGGAGAGTCATCCACAGCAGTGACCTGGATCGGTTGATCCAAAGGGAGCATGGGTATTCCCAATTTTTTAGCAAAATCGTAATCAATAAAATTAGCCGCTGAACCGGAATCAATGAAAGCTTCAGTGGAAACAGTCTGACCCTCCCATGTGACAGAACAGGGAAGTAGCAGACGATTGTCGTGTAGAGGTAAAGACTGCGCGCCTAGGGTATTACCTCTGACTACTTCTAGGTGGCAGCGTTTCACGACTTCCTGGGGCAATTCTGCACTCTATGACCCTACTCTGCACAGTACAAACAGAGCTGTTCTGTTTTCCTGCGATTCCTCTCTGCCCGCGTTAATTTGGACTGACCAATTTGCATTGGCTCAGGTGGCGCTGAGGCCGGTGGAGAAGTGGTATAGGAGACATATCTGATTCGGTCCTTACCACGGGTTTGTCTTTGATATTGTAACCGACGATCAACCCGCACTGCCAAAGAGATTGCTTCCTCAATGGTTTTTGGTTCAGGGTATCCCAACATCAATCCAGATACTGCGTCTGATAACCCTGATAGGAAACAATCCAGCAATGCAAAAGCCCCCCACAGGGCAGTTTCTAGGCTAAAATGCACCCAGTGCGAGAGTGTAAAAATTGCGCCCCCCCCCCCCCCGTGCCAGAGCCAGGTATAGGTGCCTGCAGTATAGGTTAGCTAGGTCTAGTTGCACTCAGTATAGGTAGTGGGCTATAGGTCCCCCCAATATAGGTAGCCAGGCATAGGTGCCCCAGTATAATTGCCCCCAGTATAGATTAGCCAGGTAGGTGCCTCCAGTATAGGTATCCAGTATAGTTCAGGGGCGGACTGGCCAAGGGGGCAGGGGGGCAATCTCCCCCCAGGCCACCTTTCATTCAGTGATTTAGGGTAGGTTTGGTGTCTGGTGTATTGGGGTTTGTTGTAAGGCAATGTGAAACTTGAGGCTAGCTGATAAAAGTGCAATCAAAGGACAGGCAAGCTGGTAAATATACACAGCATGATGCAGAGCTTGCCTGGAGGGTCCGTGTGCAAACATCTGTCTGGTCTCTCCCCATTGTTATTATTATGACTGCATGTGTGGATAAGGTGTTATACAAGTTAAAGTTTTTGACAGTCCCTAGAATCCAGGAGGGCTACTTTCTGACTTGTGTGAGAGACTGGCAGGGACAGGAGTCCTATTACAGGCAAGTAGCCTCTGCTCCATCTTAGGCTATTCTCAATTTCTCTCCATTCCTCCTCTCTCTGGGCTAGTGCACGCCAAAATCGCAATAGCAATCGCTAGCAATTTGTGAGTGTGATTTTGTGAAACGATTTTCAGAGCGTTTTTTTTTTTTAATGAATTGCTCCAAAAAATGCTACATGCAGTGTGTAGCATTTTTTGGAGCAATTCATTAAAAAATAGCTCTGAAAATCGCCTCACAAAATCACACTCACAAATTGCTAGCGATTGCTATTGCGATTTTGGCGTGCACTAGCCCAGAGGAGTGGAGAGAAATTGAGAATAGCCTGAGATGGAGCAGAGAGCTTATCTGTATTGCACATCACACAGAGGCTACTTGCCTATCATAGGACTCCTGTCCCTGACAGTCCCTCACACAAGTCAGAAAGCAGCCCTCCTGGAGTCTAGGGACTGTCAAAAACTTTTCAACTTGTATAACACCTTACCCACACATGCAGTCATAATAACAATGGGGAGAGACCAGACAGATGTTTGCCCACAGACCCTTCAGGCAAGCTCTGCATCATGCTGTGTATATTTGCCAGCTTGCCTGTCCTCTGATTGCACTTTTATCAGCTAGCCTCAAGTTTCACATTGCCTTACAACAAACCCCAATACACCAGACACCAGACCTGCCCTAAATCACTGAATGAAAGGTGGCCTGGGGGGAGATTGCCCCCCTTCCCCCTGGCCAGTCAGTGTAGCTGTATACAGTGCTTCCCTGAACTAATTACTTTGCAGTCCCCTGGGGAGAGGGAGGGAGAGTTCACAGCGCCCTTTGGCTGTCTGCGCTCAGGGCTGCCGCACGGCTGCACGGCCCCTAGAAACGGGTCTGGCCCCCCACTTGGCCGACACCGACCACTTCCTGAACTCCGCTGCATAAACCTCCACAGGATCCTTGCCCTGGCGCAAGGTTTTCAACTTCCGCTCCGCGGTAGAGGAAATGTCTGGATCATCATAGATTATGGCCATGGACTTAAAAAACTCCTCAACTGACCTGAGTGCTTCATGCCCTGACTCTAAATTATACGCCCAGGTCTGAGCATCCCCTGAGAGTAAGGTCTTAATAAAGATAATTCTCTGTGCTTCTGTTCCTGACAGGTTAGGCCTCAATGAAGTAGGTAGTGGGTGTCAGAACACCTTCTGAAAAAAGACACAGGGAACAAAACGGGGAGCCCAATGGTGCAGTACGTCAATAAAATCGGGTAATTGTAGTAAGTAAAGATCTACTCACAAAGGTAGGTTGCAGAGGGGCAACCGACCGCAGGAAGCAGGTGGAGACTATAAACCCGACTCCACTCGGGGAAGTCACCGAGGACCTGGATGCGGTCGCACTCCTAGGGTAAAAAAAAGGGGGACAGGTGTCCACCGTGGTGTACACCACGCGTGGTCTGTCTCCACCCCTCAAACGCCTCTCAGAGGCTCCCTTGGCTAAATATTCCATTTAGCTTGGCACTTGTATTGTCCTGAGGAAGCGGGCTTGGACCCGCGAAACGCGTTAGCCTGTGCTATAATAAATCTTTTGTTTATTACAAAGATTTGTCGTCATTGAGGTAAGCTACCTCACGTTTTTGTCAATTTTAAACTGTTTTTAGATGCTTTTATCTACGATTAGGGCGCCTCTTTACAATTGTCTAGGTTAGGCCTCAGTTCAAAATATGACATTACACGATTCTTAAAATTCTGAAAGTCAGATCTATGGGCAGAAAACTTTTCAGGAACAGACATTCTCAAGTCTGTAACAGGAGGGGCTCGCACTGAAGGACTTGTAGTAATCCAGATAAAGCAGAGATCTGGGCCTGCTGACCGTCCATCACTCTGATGAGGTTTTCCACCGAGGTGGTGAGTGTGTCAAGACGACTGCTAAGTGCGTCCATATTGGTTTGGTCTGGTGTTCTTTAATGATTGGTGTCAGCACGCAGAGAGAATCTGATTATTGGTGATCTGCAGTATCACCAAGAATACAGATATATACCTGATTATTGATGATCTGCAGAATTACCGATAATACAGATATATTGCTAACCTCTGGACACCTGAAGCGTGTAAGTGTTTGGTGTAACAGTAGTATTTGGACCACCGGGATAGCAGGTGGTCCAATTAGTAGAGACAGACTCTACTGCAGTCAAGGACTCCAGGAGAAGGAGACCCTGACTGATTTTGCAGCAGTGCCCCCTCTGAGGAGCAGGGGGCCCCTGCAGGAAGGCTGAGCACCCAAGGGGTGGGTGACAGCCAGAAAGGTCGGGGCAGGCCGGGTCAGCAACACACAGACAGATAAAGTACAAAGACAGGAAGCTGATTCGGTATCCAAGGCAAGCAGGGTTTGGCAACAGGTAATCAGAAATGCAAGGTATCGAATCAGAAAGCAGAGAGAAAGTCAGGAAAGCAATAAGTCATAACAGATATCAAACAATGCCTAGTCTGGGTGTGAGGACCGTGGTCTCTACACCCTGGAACTAGTCTGATGTATAACAGAATGATAACACAGGTTCCCTAGTCTGGGTGTGAGGTCCGTGGTCTCTACACCCTGGAACTAGTCTGATATATAACAGAATGATAAAAGTAAAGTAAAACAAGAATTAATGAACAATAATGTAACTGCAAATGCAAAAACGTATCAGAACATTTTAAAATGATTCATGAACATAATCTTTAAGGTCTAAAAATTGCAGGAGTAGAACAAATTTAATTTTGGATGGTGGCAATGTTAATGTGATTAGAAAACAATCACAGAAGGAAACAGTGGATTTTTAATTTTACAATTTTTACAATTTATAAAATACAATATGCTAAGCGTTGTGTATCTGGTAAATAACTTTCATGTGGAATTTAACAGCATCTGAGACTCCAAATACCTGTTCATTTCAATAACTGGTGTTTTGTAAGCTAGTTTTAAAATGTATATTTTTGGGGGTTAACAGACTTAAACTTTACTAAATATAACTTAATAGATAACATTGTTTACTTGTTTTTTTCAATATTCATTTATAAATTATTTGGTCAATGTTTGTGCATTGCAAATTTTACCTCACCATAACCATGGATTATATGCTTACATTTATCAGTGATGCCACCATTTTTAGTGCTGGCAAGGTTAATTCCATCTGTGCAAGGACAAGTAACATCACCTGATATCCCAGACTTCTGAGGTGACACAATAGCCTAGGCTGAACACTACTGGAAGGGTGGGGTTACATTCCAATATACAGCAATATATTTTATAGTCACAAGAAGCCTTTATGATGCTAAAACCAGGATAAATCATGTAAAATGGTGATTTTTTTATGTTCTGTTATGACTTTTGGCATGGATCCCCTTCGGCATGCTGCTGTCCAGGTGTTAGGCCACTTGAAACAACTTTTCTACCACTTTTGTGGCCAGAAACAGGTTTTTTAGGTTTTAAAATTCGCCTGCCCATTGAAGTCTAGAGCGGTTCGCATGTTCGCAAACATTTGCAGAAGTTCTCGTTCACTGTTCGCAAATGGAAAACTTTATGTTCGTGACATCTCTGCTCAGCTATCAATATTATCTCTCTTGTTTGAATTAATATATGTCTTATTGGATCATTTGATTGAATTGCCTAGAAATCAATGCAGCACACAATTCCCGGTCAATCGTATTTAGGCCAAAATTGATTGATCCGGTTGATTGCGTTGTATCAGGAGTTCATCATTAAGCGTGGTCGATTTTGCAGTGAATGATGCAACAGCAAGAGTTCTTCTCTCCTGTCCACAGTGTGGTTCTGGTATCTTCTCTCACTACTGACTGCTTTACTCCCGTGTCTCCATACACCCATGTGATGTAACTTACACTTTAAGCCTCTAGAGAACTCTAGTGGTCATGTAAAGTACATTTTACACTGCCCCTAGTGTCTACCCTCATGTCAAAAAGGCATCTGGAAATAAAGAAGCAACAGCCGACAGGGAGACCGGCACCATGCGATGGACAGGTGAGCTACATTGCACGGCCCGGGAGGTGGGGTGGGGGGGACTGGGAGACCCTGCAGGTGCACATAGATTTTCAAAGATTTCATGCTGAAATTGATTGAAAATATGTGTGGAGATAGATCCCTCTATTATTAGATAATAATATCGGAGAGGGATCTGTCTGTTGGCTGTATCAGTTGGTGTATGGCCAGCTTAAAAGATTTCACATCTGCTCTGTAAACTCTGCCCCACAATCTGTTTGACAATCTTACACACTTACCATCTTCAAGGGTATTGTGAAAACCTTCTTCTCTGGGCAAACACATAATCTTACCTAGGACACGCTAACCAGTCAATGAACACTACACTATTACCTTGTACACAGCTTCCTCTTACCTATTGTTATAATATATACTTAAAAGTGCAAGACTCTCTTTCCTAGGGTGTTTTATTACTGTGTAAAATGATGACCTGTTTGATTGTGTTTTATCTGTATCCCATTATTGTTTTTTATAATTGTATGTATTTTGTATTCTCTATTGCACAACAACATGGAACATGCTGGTGCCATATAAAGTCAAATGAATAATCATCATCATCAATGACAACAGGGGCGTAACTAGAAATCAATGGGTCCCCCGCTAAACTTTGAGTGGGCCCCCCTCACTTTCTGCAAAGGTAAACTGAGAACCAATGTTATTGAGTTGGCTAGTGCACACTTGAATGTGTTTTCACCATGCAGATAAAAACAGACAGCAGTGAAGCACTGAAAGCATTTTCTGTATCAATTACATTAACTTCTGTGATTAAACATGCATGTTTTCACACATACAGACACACATGGTGTGCAGAAAACACACACAGAAAACCGACAGATGCGTGTGCTCCCAGCCTTAGCTTATTACACTCAATTTGTCCATCTCTGATGGAGCAAATCTGGATCTGCAGTCTCCTCCAGCATTACTACAGTACAGAGCACTAAGGCCTTGTTTCCATCTATCCGCTTCTATCCGCTTTTTTTCAGCACATCAATGTTACAGATTGATACATGTTGCTGAAAAGCGGACAGAAGCGGACAGAAGCGCATAGATGGAAACGAGGCCTAGGAAGGGGTGGAGAGCCTGGGGGCGGGGCTCTGCAGACTCCTCCAGCATCACTACAGTACACAGCACTTGGAAAGGGGTAGAGAGGCTGGGGGCAGAACAGCGCTATACACAAGAGCCTGCTGCACACTGAATAGGGACTGTCTACAAATCTTCGTCTACAAAACTTTGTATGATTCCTTATCAGTGGCTGAGCAGATACAGTCATTAGAACAATTGTGCAGAGAGCAGAAAGTTTTTTCTCTCCGTGCCATTAGTTGTCACTCTCTCAGGACAGGGAAAAGAAACCTATCCCCTAATGGCCCTCCTGTGGCTTCTGGGCCCCCTTGCGTCTGCATCCCTTGCAGGGTCTGTTGTTTCGCCCCTGCAGCCAGCACAGTGGTATCTTACCAAGGCAATAGGCTAATACTGCTAGTGCTGGGAAAATAATATAAATATGTCAGGAAAATCCAATCAGCCCAATCAATTCTATGTCTGAGATTGGCAGGTCACTGGGTGTCTAGAGAGAGGAGTTGCAGAGCAATCATAGACATATTATCATTTCCAAATCTGGGCACATTAGGTGATGATCAGATGATTTCTAAGGCATAACAATACAATAGACTACAACACATTCAATATAAATGCTCAGTATTGTCAATTCATAAACTGACAGTGAAGCTCAGATAAATCACAATACAACTATCTTATGAAATAGCCTCTGTATAGCCTCATCCCTGCATCTTGTTATTCTGGGAATTATACAGTATTGTGGGGTAGAAGGCCAAATGATAATCATGGACCTGAACTTTGGTTTACGCCACCGTACTGTATTAATAATGTATTTAATGCACACTTCTATAAACAATACATCCGTGCCACATATATTTAATTATGTAGATGCAAATCATTGGATTTGCCAACTTCAATAAAGCAAAGTATGTTCAGCAACTGACAATCTCTGTAGGGTTTTCTGCTGACAGCCCCATTCTAGCAGCATGATTATAGAATATGAATAAGAAATTCTGCATGCGTAACAAGGAGTGCTGTCACAAGGACCGGCACAGATGGAGGGAGTTTATTTGAAACAAACCATGCATGATGGTCTAAAGTTTATGTGCCTCCCAGCACTGTGTTTGTCCTCCTTTCTTGCAGCAGAATATCTACTAACTGTAAAATGCCCGATCAGCGTGCGTCAGATTTTCATGCACATGCCAGCCAGTCGTCAAGCCGCCCACTTAAAAATCTGCTTCAAAAACAAAGGAAAGCAGAGGAAATAGCCGTAAAAGCGGTAAATACTTCTATAAGCTGTATGCTTCTTACCAGTTTACTGTCTCTGCTTGCGTTCTGTTTTCACAGCAGATACTGGATTGTCTATTCAAAACTTACAAGGATTTTTACTTTTATTTTTTTAATTTCTACAAAATATAACACCCAGTTGAAGAAACGTAGTTTTTGCATACAGATCATTCCATGCAGAAAAGGATTACGATGAAATGGAGCCCGAGGCAAGGTATGAGTCTTTGCTTCCTCCTATAGTCTTTTTGGTAAGTTTAGGTGGGAGAGTGGTCAGGAAAAGTGGCAGCTGGGCCCCTTGATGCCAACTAGGCCCCAGGCAGTTGCCTAGGTTGCCTTATGGATAATCCTGCTCTTATTCCATGCTGTGTGTTCTGAAATCGACAGGCATGCTCTTAGGTGCCATTCATTCAAATGCAATTGGATGTTCATAGCCATATGCCACAGTATTATGTATGGCAGCCCGTGATTGCATTAGGATTGTGGGACTGTGAGGAATTGAGTGAGAAGATGTATAATATGAAACTTTGCTTACTCTTACTACTTACTGCTAATCAGGAAGTAGTAAGAGTTAGTGATGCTACAGAAAGAGGAGCCCAGTGGCAAGTGATTGTCGCATAGAGCCCGGAAGGAGGCAAGTTGTTTCAGGTTTCCCAGTGGTGCGATAAGTCTTCAGTGGAGGGGGGAGCACAGTGGGGAACCCGAGAAAAAAGAGGGAGGAGTCTGTCCCCCCTCCCTGGGGCTGAGTCCTAGTGTGCCTGCAGCTCACCCCTCCATCACCTATACTGGGGTCACCTATTCCTGGCTAACCTATACTGCGGGCACCTATGTCTAGATGACTTATACTGGGGACACCTATGCCTGCCTAACCTATACTGGGTGCACTTATACTTTGCTAACCTATACTGGATGTACCTATGCCTAGCTAACCTATACTGGGTGCACCTATGTCTAGCTAACCTATACTGGGGGCACCTATGCCTGGATAATCAATACAGGGGCACCTATGCCTGGCTACCCATACTGGGGGGCTAAATATCGCATCACGAATAACGTTCTTGAGTCCATGGGGGGCACAAGTTTTACACCGTCACCCTGTGTGCAATTTAGCCTAGAAACTGCCCCTGGTGCTCAGGCAAGTTGGAGCATCTGAGTGTAATGGGCAATGGGAAACGCCATTCATTACACTAATGCAGTCGCAAGCTGGCTCATATCTGCAGGCCACACTACTGTTATCAGACAGCTGTGTTGTCCCCAGATATCAGAATTTAACAGTGAATATGCCTCCCAGAAACATAAATTAAGTAGCCATGGCCCCACTAAATAAAAGAATAATGCAACCACATGCCTCCAGATAAAATAATGAAGTAGTCACATACATCCTTCAGGTAAAAAAAGATATCCTGAAAAAAAAATTATACATACCTGGGGCTTTCCTCCAGCCCCCTTTAGGTTGATCACTTCCTCACTCTCTTAATAGGCTGCCTGGATCCAAGGCAGCCCTGTAACTCCCACAGTCATGGGGGAAGAACTGCACATACGCGGCCAGGCCGTGCGCGTGCCCTATTGCGCTACCATCGCTGGTAGTGCTCTGTGTCTGCGCAGTGCTACTGCGCAGATGCAATACGTTCCCGGGTATTGGAGTGTGACAGGAGAGCGCATGCGGCCGGACTGCGCCTGCGCCAACTGGGAGGATGGTGAGGGACTGATCTGCCTAAAGGGGGCTTGAAGATGAGGAAACCCCAGGTATGTAAAAAAATGTCATTGTCTCTCAGGTACACTTTAAAGTATAACTGTAATAAAAGGTATATGGAGGCTACCATATTTATTTCCTTTTAAGCTATACTAGTTGCCTGGCAGCCCTGCTGGTCGATTTGGCTGCAGTAGTGTCTGAATCACACCAAAAACAAACATGCAGCTAATTTTGTCATATCTGACAATAATGTTAGAAACACCTGATCTGCTGCATGCTTGCTCAGGGTTTATGGATAAAAGTACTAGACAGAGGATCAGCAAAATGGCCAGGCAACTGGTATAGCAATAATAAAATTGAAATAATAAACTGAAATAAATATGGCAGCCTACATATACCTCTTACTTAATTTGTCCTTTAAGTAGTCTCATCATGCCTCAAGATAAAAGGGATAAAAGGATAAAGTAGCCAAGTGCCTTGATGCATTTATATACATAACGATCAGGAGGAGCAGTAAGCTTCAGCACTCGTGCCCACATATCACAGTAGCCTCAATTTTAACATCACACTTTGGCTCAGGTATCTTTTAATCAATAATATGTGATGGTTTATGAACTGGTTCGATGAGATGAAGACACTTCAAGCTTTAACCCCTTCAAGAGGTGCTTTATGTAAACCTCTGATCTCAGGTAAAGCTAAAGGGGCGTTCCTCTGACCTGCTCCGTTAAAATACTATGCAGGCAGAAATCAACATCAAACAGCAAAAACACCACCATTTTCATTTTGTGGACAACATTTTCAGGCTCTAATGAAAAAAATAGTAAGACATGATAAAATGCTGATCGGCAGCTAATTGTCAGCTGTTCCATGCTGCCTGTTTTGTAAAACTGGCATTCCACCTTAATTACATGGACCAACATCTTATAGATTATAGTTTTGCCATTGCATTCAGCTTCTCATGAGTTTCTTTCCTTGAGGAAATTCACTTCCTGTGCCATTGTTACCATTAGTTGTGTAGCTTTAGTTCTGCTCAAAGGGTTAAAAATACCCAGAAACCCTTCATACCAAGCATTCCATTTATTCTGCTCTATCTGCAAATTGAAAAGGTGATATTATAACTATCTACAGATGGGAAAATGCTCCCTCAGTATAATAATGTGGACTAAAGGCAATTGCCTAATCACTTCTGTCAGTATCTATTCACATGAGCCGTTAGTAATCTATTAGGAGCCAACAAGGCTCTTCAGACTTTCACAATGGAAAGTAATTACTTTCACTTCACCAAGAACATATTCTTTGTGGCACTTTGTATTTACAAATTTGCATTCCAAGTCCCCACACCATGTGCTGCTCTGTCAGACAGGAAGGAATGTCCACAGCCTTCACAGCTGAATGTCAGCCTAGGCTACGACATTTAACAGGCCGGTGTTAAAAAGTCAAGCAAGGAATGCAGAACAGCCTACAGCAAAGTCACTGTAGTTTCATGAGTCAAAAATATTTTGTGTAACAGACTTTGACTATAGAAATGTAAACAGACTTTGACTATAGAAATGTGGACTGTTTCAGTTATTGTCCCAGAGAAGTGCAGGGACAATCATGCAATGGCCCTGATCTCTCAACTGAGTTGGAGAACATAAGTAATTCATAAAACCTGGAATGGATTTAATAAATAAATAAAAAAGTTTACTAGGCGGTGGCAAGGTTTGCAAGCCTTAAAGGGAACCTAAGTGGCATGTGACATAATGAGATAACGTGTATGTACATTGCCAAGCATACAGATACCTATGCTGTGCTCCTTTTCTTTTTTTCCTTGCCTGAAAGAGTCAATATTCAGTTGTGCAACTGACAGTTTTTCTCCAGTTGAGACCCAGCTGGACTAAAGCCTCACTCACTGATAAGGAATTACAGCCATAAAACACGTTCCTGTAAAAGAACAGGGGATAGATAAGAAAAGTCAACAGTGCATATATTTAAGCTCTCTGGGAAATGGGACAGGCTGTCATTGAGCTGAGAAAAAACCCAATTAAATCTAAGTTTTTTTCTTAAACATAACATAAAACTGTGGGACAGTTAAGTCATTTTTAGGAGTAGAAGGATAGATACAATTGTTTATCTCATCTGTTTATTTTTACTTAAGGTTCACTTTGAAGCAAACTTGATGTGTAAATAAACGTATAAATAAATTAATTAATTATACGTTGAGTAGTAATGGTAATTCGATTTTTGAAGTCCCTTATTCTTATTTTCAGTTGAAGAGCTGAAACTATAAGTGAGTAGAGTAAACAGCAGCCATGTCAGTGAAACATAATATCATCCACTCAGCTGCTACACAGAGAAAGAACAACTTTTTGAACTTTTCATCACTATCCTGTTATCAGTAGTGTTTGCACAGTCAGATATAAATGTTCTCTAATTACTATTCAGGAGAGCTTCCTCTGCAGTTTAACTTCTGTGGCTGCACAGATAAAGCACTGGTTTATTAACCCTTGCAATGAAATAAAAAGTAAAACAGACATGTTCTAAGTGGGATAGGTACTATATGGACATATGTTTATCTCAATCGTGTCGCTTGTCACGTCACATACACTTTCATATAGGAGCATAGCAAGGGCTGCTGAAAAGTTGGGGAATTAATGGTTGTGTCTTTGTAATTAAATACATGCACCAACAGAATAATTTTTTTATTTCTAAAGGGCGCCTGAAGTGAGAGAAATCCAGAGGCTGCCATCTTCATTTCCTTATAAACAATGCCAGTTGCCTGGCAATCATGCTGAGCTTTTGGCTTTAACTGTTTTTGAGTTTCAAACCTGCAACAAGCATGCTGCCAGTGGAGTCAGGATTGAGTCAAAAACTCTGACCTGCATGCTCAATCTGTGTGTCTAACGTATTAGAAACAGCGTCAGCACAGAAGTCAGGTGGCTAGCATTGTTTATTGGTGAATGACAATGGCAGCCTCCTTATTCTTTCTACTTCAAGTTCCCTATAAATCCAGGCCTGTGACAGTGACAAATCACTAGCTGTGCCATGTGCATGAAACATTTCTTGGGCGCAGGTCACAATTGCCTGTTCCGAACTAAAGATGAGCATATAAGGGATGGATAGGGAATGGTATAGGATTATTGATTAAGGTTTGACATAGAACCTAGTTCAAATTTGGAATAGGTGGTAGGTTAGGCTCAGGTAAGGGTATGAAGTTTTGATAAGGTCATCAGCCTATAGTCAGGATAAGGGCAACATGGTTGGGGGCCATGGAAGTTAGTTAGAGAATATACACAAAAACCATAATTATAGCTGCGATCAGTTTAGAAATATGGTTAAATAACTTATAGAGTGATTCGGTATTCATATTTGCTCAGTTACTTTTTGATAAATTGAATATGGTGTGATCCTAAACCCAGGACTTCCTCTCTGCTCTAAAAGAGCAACAGCATAACCTTTACAGAAAAACATTTCCTTATTACAGCGTATAGAGCTCCTTCAGAGATGCCACAGTGAGTGTAGTAACTTCCTGTTTTTCTGGTTGGACATAGTCTAAATGGCACACCGCAGCACAGTCACAGAGATGAAAGCTCAAATTACAGTGGCTCTTTACTAGCAGATAAGGGAGAATTAGGCTGTTATCTCTAAATACAAACAGGGTGGGTTTCTCTGTGTTTTCCTTCTCTCCTTTGGAAGAGTTCAGGTCCTCTTCAAAGCTAAAGTCTCAATGCAAAATGTAAAATCTGCGTATAGCACTTTCCCGCTGTCTTGTCTTTTCAAATTTCTGTAGTGCTGCATTATGCAACCTTCTCCTCTTTCCTTCAGTGTGGCTGTCCACTCAGAGCTCACACTGCTCTGCTATCCTGGTGCTGTGTAGTGTGAGCTCTCCATAAACTAACGCTAGGTGGCGTATGAGCATTTCAAGACTCTCTTCTACGCTGCCTGTGGATGATAAACCAAGAGAATGGTTCATATAGGTAAGTATTTAAGTATGCTGGCCATACACTCTTCGGTTTTTCAGATCAATGTCCTGTATGATTCGATCACTTTGATCAAATTTGCTAGTCATCTTTTACCTCAACATACTCAATTAATTCATTTACAATTGAAGAACATGGGTGGTTTTCCTCATGAAGTAGCAGTAGAATGAGCAGAGTCACAGTAAAATAATTAATATGCTTCCACAAATATATGTGTAAGTGGTATGAAGGGGTCCGGCAGTCCAGCATGGAATTTGTTTACTGGCTACATGGAAGCATGCCAAAGGTCAAATCAGCAGAAATGGGCAACTGCAGAAATTTGGATGCCGCCATTTATTTATTGTGTTTATAAAGTGCCAGCTTATAGACTGCAGTGTTAATTGCAGCTATAGCAGTGCTCAGTGGACAATCTGGGAGAACTGATGCTTTGAAAATAGCAGGCTGTGAAGGAGTTTGTAGCAAGTAGCAGGTAGAGTCGGTAGGAAGCAGCATCAGTGTGTCGATTGATTTGCCATGAACTAGCCGACAAACGCCTGGAACGCACTTGGAGCGCAGGCGGTGACGTCACTACCGACGGATGTGGAAGGAGACTGATTCAGCGTCTCCGCACGAGCTTTGATTCCCCACTGCTTGAACAACTGCTGTGTATTCCGGATCAAACCGGATACAGTACGTACATCTGGGAGGTATTTTCATACACCCCACAGAGGTACTGTACTTTACAGCATGAGCAACTAATCCCCACTGGAACTGAGGTGTAGCAACACTGCTGCCATATACGTTACTTGGAAGAGACATATTGTGGGACTGTGCTGGTTTGATCACATTGATCTGTGTGACTGTTTCTATTAGCAATATTACTGTTTCCAACAGTGATTGAGCGCCAGGTGCTCTAGTTCTTTTTCTGAAAGCAGAGTAAATTGTCAGGTGTTGTGCAATCATTCCAAATCGGGAGGAGGGGGGCACATCCTCACAAGTTTGCCTCAGGCATCAAAAAGTCTAGAACCGGCCCTGAGTACTTATCTCAACTAATACAACCAAAGTTATACACTATTCAACACAGTAACATTAGTAGAGAAGCAAAACTCTATGCAGTATTTACCACCACGGGAGGAGCAACATTCAGCTTCCAAGAAGCAGCCGATCTTCCTCCTGCAGTCAAGTTAGCAGCTGATTTTCATGGTGGACTTCTGGCAGACTTGGGATGCATTTGAGGATAAAAATAAAGGGACGTAGGAGATCTTTTTGTAAGTTCTGCAGGATATATTTTATTTAGGCTGGTTTCACACATGTGCCTTGTGATTTTCCTTTGGCATGAGAGCTTGCTACAGGACAATCACACAGCACCATTTCATATACTGTATAATACACCACGCAGAACATTGTGCCAACTGAGTAATTTTCCCCGCTCAGTGCCGTGCACCCTGCTGGACAGGAAGTGTAGTATGTCACTGGATTTTTGTTATGATCAGTGCATGCATGCCACTCTGCAACAATCTACAATAGATGGTTGTGGTGCCATTGACTGTAATGCAATTACGCACCAAGCAGTACCACTCGTACTGCTTGGGTAACACACTGCAGAGTTTGCCTTTCCTCTGAAATAAAAGCATTTCCATTGCATTGCACTGCGGCTACTGTGGCCAGTCTCAGAGAGACTACTGGCCACTGCAATGTTAGTATTAGGCATCAGAGAAAAGCAGCTAGTGTTAGGTATCAGAGAGGGAAATTTAGTGTTAGGCATTGGAGAGGAGAGGTTAGAAATAGGCTTTGGAGATGGGAGGTTAGAAATAGGCATCGGAGAGGGGAGGTTAGTGTTAGGTCCATTTTCCACTTAGAAACACGGTTGTAATTGCGATTGCAAAATGCTTACTACAAGAAAATGTATGCGTGCTCAACACCAAGCTTAACCCTTACAAATCTGGCTGTGCAAATCTGGCTAAACTGGCTTATCATGAGGCATTGCTCATGCAAAAATGCATTTGCTTTCGCATGCCAAACTTTGCAGGGTCAATTGCGATTGCACTGTGATGCAATTTCGTTTCTCCCCAATTTCCACTTCCACGATTCGGCTGCAACCAATTTTGCAGATGCAAAACAATAATGATATTTTCCACTTTTTTGTAAAAATAAAAAAATCCAATTTTTGCTGCAAAATTAAGTTTGCTTGACCTTGCAAACCATCTCTAGTCCCAGCAATGTCCGTTGGCCAAGCTTATCTTTATATCTCTCAGAAATTCTTGGCAGTAAAATGTTGATATGCTTCTTTTCGATTCATAGCATGGAACAAAAATACAGAAATTTTAAAAGGAAAACACCAAACCTGTATAAAATAATAAAAAAAATGATATAAACCATTTCTAGCCTTCTGTATCTTATTAGATCCCTACTAGCTGAAGAATGAATTGTGTCCTTGGATGTGTTAACCACTTTACCCCCGCCCGTACGGATTTCTCCGTCCCTTTTTCCATCCTTTAACCCCCAGGGACGGAGAAATCCGTACTTTGCGCACTCCCGCCGCTGCCCGCGGTCCCGCTCGTAAACACGCCGCCCGCCGCTAGTAAACACGCCGCCGCCCGCTCGCTCAGAGATCAACGAACGGGAAAATCCATTCCCGTTCGTTGATCTAAGCCCCGCAATGATCCGCTGCCGCTCGGCTGAGCAGCGCGATCATTGTGAGCAATAACAAACTCCCAGCCTCTTTCTACTTCCTGCAAGCGTCCGGAAGGACGCTTGCAGGTCGCATGAAACAAAAAGTTACTGTTGCCATCTTGTGGCCAAATAGTAAAACTACACCGTAAGCATTTTTTAGACACAAAGAAACTAGTTTTACACAAAAAAATTCACTCCTTACCTCCCACACTCCCCAATTATTTTTTTTTTTAATTAAAAAAAAATAAAAAAATTACAATTTAAAAAAAATACATAAATAGTTACCTTAGGGACTGAACTTTTTAAATATTTATGTAAAGAGGGTATAACACTGTTACTTTATAAACTATGGGCTTGTAATTAGGAATGGACGCAAAACTGAAAAAAATGCACCTTTATTTCCAATTAAAATATTGGCGGCAAACATTGTGATAGGGACATAATTTAAACGGTTTTATAACCGGGATAAATAGGCATATACATTTAATGGGTTTTAATTACAGTAGCATGCATTATTTAAAAACTATAAAGGCCGAAAACTGAAAAATAATATTTTTTTTCCCACATTTTTTCCTATTTTCCCATTAAAACACATTTAGAAAAAAATTATTCTTGGCGTAATGTCCCACCTAAAGAAAGCCTAATTGGTGGCGAAAAAAACAAGATATAGTTCATTTCATTGCGATAAGTAATGATAAAATTATAGACCAATGAATGGAAGGAGCGCTGAAAGGTGAAAATTGCTCTGGTGCTCAGGGGGTAAAACCCCTCAGTGGTGAAGTGGTTAATATTTCAAATAAATCGTGCATTCAAGATATCTTTTTGGCTCCGATGGTTTTCTCCTGCCTATTAACTTAATATAACACACTGACTGTTAAAGGAAACATTACGCCTGTCCAACATCACAGGAAAGGTAAACATCTTCATTTTAAATTAGATTAGAAGTAGCACTAAAGGCCAATAAACACTCCATAATTACCCTTTAAATAAAATATTCTGTATGGAGCTGCTCCTTTTAGTAGGCAATTTACACTATTTAGTTTAAATAACCAAATCTAAAGGAACATTTCTGTGCATGTTTATTAAGTTCTACACTTGCTTAATGGTTAGCACTGCTGTTTTACACATATTGCACATAATTTGAAAGTGGAGAAGTAGAGCAGTAAAGAGTAAACTAATTCTGAGGCCGGCAGGGAAACCGTGACATAAATTCAAAGCGGTCACCCCTTCAAACGCGTAGATATTGTAGTGGTTTTTACATTGCGAACTATGGAAGTGGAGTGACACACACATCTATAAGGAGGCTTATTATAATAGTAGGATAACAGTCATGTTTCAGGGGCTGTATAAGTCTTACTCATTTTTTGTATGACATGTGGCGCGTGCAAAACATCTGTTTTAGGGTCAGGAGAATAGGGTACTGTCATGCATATTAACGACACTAGGATTAACATTTGGCCCCTAAACATCAGATATTATATAGCCAAGTGCAGGAAAGCAGCTATAATTCATAACCTATATCTGAGACTTGGCTTTTGAATAACTAGATGGCTACACAATAGTTGCTGCCCAAACATTCCAGCTGCTAACAAAGATGGCAGAGGGTGAATATTTATAAAGGTTAATTGATAGGGTTAGGAGTCATTTTATTTTAGTAGAGTGTCTTGATGTCATAACTATGCTTAGGAAATTAGGATTGAAAGTCAGGAAGGTTTGTATGCTGGGGGCAGGGCCGACGCTACCATAGAGGCAAAGGGGTAATTGCCCCAGGGCCCCAGAGCTTGTTGGGGCCCCCAGTGGCTACAAGAGGAAAAAAAATTTCAAATCGACCTTATAGTTTTTGAGAAAATCGATTTTAAAGTCTCAAAGGAAAAAAAATACACATTTAAAAACCTGCCGACTTTAATGGTTAATAGCAAATCCACCTTAAATGCTAGAAACCCCAAATTTGCAAGATATGTTAAGGAGGTCATTGGGAATAAGAGGAAAAAACAATTTTTCAAAAAGACCTTATAGTTTTTGAGAAAATCGATTTTAAAGTTTCAAAGGGAAAAAGGATACTTCTAAATGCGGTAAATGTCACTTTTAGTAGCAAACCTAACGGTAGTGTAATTTCGGGCTAGTAAAAAAGGGCGCACAGGGATAGTGGACAAAAAGGGCGCCGCCATAGACTGCAATGCAAAATATCGGCTATTCGGCGCCCGACAGGAAAAAAGGGCGCCCGAGAAATAGCGTTTTAGAGGGATCGTGTTAACAAAAGGCTCCGTTTACAGGATAAAATTTATAACAAATATCGTTTACAAGTTCGTTTTGACTTTGTATTATACTTATTTTTTCGTTTGTAAATTTCGCTTATATGAGTTTTAACTAGTTTTTTCGTTTTAAAATTACGCTTACAAACCTATTATAACTAAAATTTCGTTTACACTTCTTTTTGCATTTAAAATTCGTTTTCATATGTATAATGCTTAAATAACGTTTCTCAACCTGATTGTATTAGAAATACATCGCTTTTGGTATTAACTTTGTTTTTACATTTATAATGCGTTGATTATAGTTACTAAAATATCGCTTTAAATATTACTGTTATTTTAAGATTTCTAATGCATAAGTGATTGTAAGGTTATCTATTGTATTGTATGTGTATATATATTATATATACCTTTTTCTACTTATAATATTATTAATGTATACGTGATTTTAAGGTTACTTATTCTATGACAAATATATACATTATTTGATTCATGTTATTTGGAGTTAAGTATTTTAAGGATTAAATATATTATTGTTTATATGTGTTTAGCGTGTTTGTGCAGTGGGGATGGTTAGGTTTAGGCATTACTAGGGGGTCTAGGGGTTAGGGATAGGTACATGCAGGGTTAGGTATAGTTAAAGTGCAATATACACCACCAGGGGGGTGGTTAGTTTTAGGCACCAACAGGGGGGTCTTAGGTTTAGGCACCACCAGGGGGGTCTTAGGTTTAGGCACCACCAGGGGGGTCTTAGGTTTAGGCACCACCAGGGGGGTCTTAGGTTTAGGCACCACCAGGGGGGTCTTAGGTTTAGGCACCATCAGGAAGGTCGTAGGTTTAGGCACCACCAGGGGGGTCTAGGGGTTAGGGATAGGTACAGGGAGGGTTAGGTATACTTACAGTGAAATATACACCACCAGGGGGGTGGTTAGTTTTAGGCACCACCAGGGGGGTCTTAGGTTTAGGCACCACCAGGGGGGTCTTAGGTTTAGGCACCACCAGGGGGGTCTTAGGTTTAGGCACCACCAGGGGGGTCTTA
Organism: Hyperolius riggenbachi; assembly: GCF_040937935.1. Taxonomy (NCBI): domain Eukaryota; kingdom Metazoa; phylum Chordata; class Amphibia; order Anura; family Hyperoliidae; genus Hyperolius; species Hyperolius riggenbachi. The sequence continues at coordinate 234,581,971 of NC_090652.1, read as the reverse complement.
GGTTTAGGCACCACCAGGGGGGTCTTAGGTTTAGGCACCACCATGGGGGTCTTAGGTTTAGGCACCAGCAGGGGGGTCTTAGGTTTAGGCACCATCAGGGGGGTCTTAGGTTTAGGCACCACCAGGGGGGTCTAGGGGTTAGGGATAGGTACAGGGAGGGTTAGGTATACTTACAGTGCAATATATACCCTAAAGTTAGGTATAATTGTACTAAAATACCTGTAAAACCTACCATTCTAATACTATGCTTAATACAAGTGTAAATATCGTTTTTTCTATAAACGCTATTTGACGTTTTATTTCAAAATTCGTTTACTGTTATAGACGGTATTTTGCCATTTCATTTCCGTTTATTTAACCTATTTAGCACTAAATTATCGTTTATAACATATTAAACGAAAATATGGTTTTGCATTCAAACGTACAATTTCGGCTATACCCCGCGCCCTTTTTTCCAGGCGCCCTTTTTTGATAGACGCGTGTAATTTTACATGCATCAAATGAAAGAGCAATACATTTCCTGATAGGGTTTCCAGGGGGTCCATACGCAGCCACAGTGCTTTGGCCAGGGATCGCTATATAGCCGCAATATGGCTGTATGAAGATCCCTGGCATTTTTTCCTATTTTCCCAATTTTTTTTTTATGTTTAGAGTGTGGGAATTTTTTTTTTTATATTATGTGGGGTCCCCCCTCCTGAAACTTTTTAACCCCTTGTCCCCCATGCAGGCCGGGGTAGCCAGAATGTGGAGCTCCGACCGATTGGGGCTTCACACCCTGACTATACCAGCTGCAAAAAAGGTCCCTTAATGCCAATTTTTGTTCCGGGGTATCTGTTGGGGGGGCCCCTCAGGTTTATTTTGCCCTGGGGCCCCATTGATGCTTAAACCGGCCCTGGCTGGGGGGAGGGAGTTATTAGGGTAAGCACAAGGAAAGGTATTATTTTGTGGGTGGGTAAGGTTAGGAATGCGGACTAACCTCTCTGCTCTAAAAGATTAGACATAGCATGATAACCTTTTATGGACAAGCTGCTAATAAGAACTAATTAGACACTTTGAACTGGGTAAACCAAAAACACAGAAACATAAAGAAATGGATTTATTCAGTAAATATATATTGAAATAAAGACTTTACATTGTGTGCTGTGCAAAAGTTCAGTTCCACTTTACTGTTGGGGGAATGATAAGGATAGGCATCAGAAGGAAGGGGGGTTTGTCCTGGAGGAGGATGTTAGGGTTGGGTGTCCAGAAGCAGTGAAATTAAGATAATTTAGGTTTAGGCTGAAGGACAAAGGGATTGTTAGTATAACCGATCAATGGGAAGAAACTCTGAGAAATTGAAACCCCATGACAAAGCTAATATTTATCTCCCCATAGAAAGTAAACTTCTGGACCCTCCCAGCCCAGTTTCATTCAATGACTGCATGCAACATAGTTGGTATGTGAGAATTTTGATCCTGGTCAGATCTAGCTGCACTTTGAAGAGCTGAGAAGGATCATTAGAGTCCCATGTTGCTCAACCAGTGCTTAAGGCAAGTTTGTAATTTAACTTACTATGCAGCTTTACATAGATATTTTTGAAGACTCTACAGTTTAACTTAAAAGTGGACCTGATCATCACAGCTTTGTTCCAACTTTGTTGTCATCACAGTCATACCCCATGGAGAAAGTTTCATCATCTGTATTGCTTCTCCTATATGGCTTCCAGAACCATGAGTAGTATAGCCACATTCCCTGCAATGTGTCTCTGAGGTGCTGGTGTGGTGCTGCATATCCCATTAGGAAAATGTGACTGGTGAGCATGCCATGCTCATCTCCTCTATTCCGCTGGCCCGTGGGGCTAAATGGCTTATGCACAGTAATGGGAGGAGCTGAAGGAAGAAACAATGGAATAAAGACAGGTTAGCAAAAGAAGAAACATGAATGTGTACACAGAAAGTTGTGCGATTGTAAAGAAATGGAATTAAATATATTGGGTGGATTTTCTTTGGTGACAGAGTCAGATGGGACACAGCAACACAGCATATCGTTTTTATTTTACACTTGAGCTCCCCTTTAAATTGCAAACCATGATCAAACTTGAGACAGGTAAAAAGGGCACCGGACATTTCACTGTAATGTAAATTATGGCTATATCGGTGCTCAGAGGGTAATATGGGTGCCAGTAAAAGACATAGCCCAAATAATGGAAAAAAAAAAAAAAAACTACAATTCAGCCGCCAGCAATAGCTGGTAGCTGAATGCATCTTGCCACTGGCGGCCTGAGGGGGCAATAGTAATCTAAGCCTTCAGGAAATTTGCAATAGCAGGGTGAGCCATTTTTTGGCTCCACCCTATGCCCACATTTCAAAGTTTCCTTTTTACATGTATGCAATGGGACTACCATTAAGGTAGCCATACACTGGTCGATTTGCCATCATATTCGACCAACAGATAGATCCCTCTCTGATCGAATCTGATCAGAGAGGGATCGTATGGCTGCCTGTACTGCAAACATATTGTGAATCGATTTCAGCCTGAAACCGTTCACAATCTGGGGTGGTGGTGGTGCTGCCGCCGCTCCCCCCCCCGCATACATTACCTGCTCCGCCGGCGCGACTCCCCAGGTCTCTGCTGTCTTCTTCTCCGCTCTGGTCTGGTCTCCAGGTCTGGCATGCTTCACTTCTTCCAGTCTGGGGGAAGTTTAAACAGTAGAGCGCCCTCTACTGTTTAAACTTCCTGCCGGGACAGGAAGAAGTGAAGCCTGCTGGATCCGGAGCCCAGCGCGGAGACGGAGCAGCGGTGACCGGGGGGATACGCGCCGGGTGGATCAGGTAATGTACTGCAACTGTATTGCGTCGGTCATCGGGCACTCAAACGCCGCTAGCGACGCGCTCTCTACCTGCGGGCGATCGACGGTAACTTCCCGCACGGAGCGATCGACGGGATCGATCTATTTCGGACGAAATAGATCGAGATTTAGCGTTAACGTTAACGATTTGACAGCAGATTCAATCCCAGTGATCGAATCTGCTGTTGATCGGTGGGGAATCGGCCTAGTGTATTGCCAGCTTTACTCTTTTATTTGAAAGATCTATAAGTGTCAGGGCTTGTACACAGCTGCTGCACTTGTGCTGTATTTTTAAAATTGCATGCGATTTTTACATCGCAAAGCCTTCATGAAAATAGAAAAATTGCATCGCACCAGTGTGTACAGTTCTTCACAATTTTCATGTTTTTTCAAAAGACCTTGCGATTTTAAAAGTGCAGCGCAAGAGCAGCAGTGTCTACAGGCCCTCAAGGTATGATTAAAAAAAGGAGAGAGGCAGGAGACCTCCTACACCAGGAGACGTCAAAGCTATCAGCCAGGAAAACCCTATACCATGGCTAGTTATTCAATTAGTAGGGTTGTCTCTCAAAGTTGGGTAAGTCTTCTATGAACAAACAGACACAAAATTGTAGGATCAACATTGTTATCTGTTTCTGTACATAGTACATACAAAAGAAGGGACACTGATAGCACAATATAGTGTAGTAAGTACTGGCAACCAATGAATAATGACAAGTAAGTATAATAATACCCACAAACCAGGGTCACCTCATAGGCAACCACTGCAAATGCAGGTGGGGAGATTAGACCTGTCCCCTCTAAGGATTAAGAAATTGTTCTCCATAAATCAGAAAAAAAGGGGTTAACACCCCTCCACCAACGGTGGACTCCAATTGGTGTAAGTTAGATCTGCAACTGTTATATACTCTGTTTATACTGCCTGATGAAGCAGGGTCACCCCTGATGAAGCCGGGTTATGCCTTTGAAATGCATTGCACAAACTTTTGGAGTATGTAAATAAAATGTATTTGATTTTTCAAAATCAACAGTATCTTGTGTCTACTTGAAGGAGGTAAGTCCACCACTACCTCCTCTACTTTTAACCATTTTAGCTATTTTTATTCTTCTGGCGCCTGTTTTGGCTTTGAACATTGTTTTTGTACATAGCTTTAGACAAGACAAGACACAGAACATTTATAAAGTGTCAGAGCAGCAGCCACTATTGCGCGCTCTATAGGCAGTAGCAGTGTTAGGGAGTCTCGCCTTTGGTCTCATCACTGAATTACTGCTGGCTTACCAAACATGAAGAGCGTATTGATAAAAGAAATATTTTTCCTGTGCAGTAGCTATGTCCAGAATATTACTCAGTAATAAAAGAAGGCACTAGAGACCACATTTGCAAGCTATAATAAGATACATTTTTTTGCATTTCCATTCCATTAGGCTTCTTTTAATTTCCTTTTTTTGCAGTGTCTAAATTGTCATCTACATTGGCCATGGAGTGAGTTCCTGTGACTAACGATGTACAGCAAATGAAAGAGTGGGTGTTCCCCTAACATCTGGTGCAGATAGAATTCCTCTGCGAGTACCTTTCTAATCATCACACTCAGGAGATTCTTTTCCATCTTCAAAAATAAGCTATATATGCGGCACACAGAACACATAAATTGACTGGTAAAACTCGGTAGGCCTTGATATCAGACTCCCGGAGTGCTTTATTGAAAGACTTGTCTTATAGAGTATACTTCATCCTCAGTTTAGGTGGTTCCATAAACCACAATGTAAGATTTTTCGATGTTATGTATTATTGTAATAAAGAATACATCAACGACAGAGTCTAGGTGCAAAAGCTTAAGTGCCTATTCATACTGAACACTAAAAAACAGATATTTATATGCATCTTAAAGGACATCTGAGGTGAAAATAAACTGATGAGAAAAACAACTGCATCTGTCCTCCTTCTCCTAAAAATGACTTTTTAAGATATCACACAGTTTTATTTTATATTTAAATCTAGTTTTTAAGTTTTTACTGTTTCATTGTCTCTGCTCAATGGCACCTTCATTGAAGTATTCCAGAGCTCAAATCTATGACTTATTGACCCTTTTTATCTCTTTCCTGCTCTCAGAAGCCATTTACTGATAGGAAAGTGTTTTATGGCTGTAATTACTTATCAGTGAGGGTTATGCTATAGTCTGACTCAGTCCAACCCGGACAGAAACTGTCACTTGCATACCTGATGTTTAACTCTTTCAGACAGAGAAAGAAAAAAAAGGAACACAGCCTAGTTATTTGTGAGCTAGGCACTGTACATACACATGTCTATATCATCATGTCACATGTCACCTCGGTTGTCATTTAAGGCCAGGTTTTCACAGGGGTGTCCAGTCCATTTCCAAAACGGGGATGACACCCATGCTGATGTGAATTTGCATTCCAATTCCTATAGCCTAGCCATTCATTCTGTGGAAATCTGCAGCATGCATTATTTTTTAATTTGGATGCAACCTACTGATTGCAATAGGCTGCATTTCTGCATCCGAAATCTCCTGCTGAAAGTGGCCGGAATTTGGGTCTAGTGGAACGGGCCATAAAGGTCTCGGGTATCTCAGTTGAGTGTAAGTATAATTTTAAATTAATTTATGTAAAACTATATACCGCTTGATTGAATTATTATTATAAAATTATAACTTTCCTTTTCTTAAATTAGTATATATGCATAGAGGGCAACCATGAAAATTCTCCAGGGTATGGTCCAGTAGGCAAGCCTCACCTCTTAGGATCGTAGCTTAATAGCGGATTGATACAGCAAGGCAAATTCACACCTTATTTTGCAACATGTGTATCCTTCTTCAGCCTCCCACCCAGGCTGATTCATTCAAGAATCTATTTATATTTCCAATTCTTACTACAAGCCCTTTCCTAGGTACTTAATAACAAATGCTTTCCAACCCTACCATAACGCAATTGTGAGCATAGTATGCTGTATTGTTTGTATATGTTATATCAAGGAACATGACTGGATTTACTCCTGTGCTATTAGTATATACACAATACCGTAATGCATTGGAATTCAATACTTATAAGAAACTGAAATGTACAACGCATGGCTTTGGCTGCATGTTGGAAGTATCTTTTAACAAAAATCTGTTTTAAAAAACCCTATATATCGCTTACATTTGTTTTTTTGCTTAAACAGTAATGTACTACGATGTGAAAAAATGGTAAGCATTATAAGAACTAAAAACATGCACTGTAACGTAATGCTGGTTTGTACATCAACCTCATTGCGGTCCATTTTTATTTTTCCTTGCCTAACACCTACTGCTATATTCCCTGCACTACTTTGGGCTTGATTCACAAAGCGGTGCTAACTGTTAGCCTGCCTGTGAAAACCCCCTTAGCACATCTAAACAAGCTTTTCGCGCGTAAAACTTTATGCGCACAAAACTTTATGCGCGTAAGACTTTACGCGCGCACTGCACAGAGCGCAGGGCGCTCCGCGCGAAGTGCCCATTAAAGCCTATGGGACTTAGCGCGCATAGGACTTTACGCGCGTAAAGTTTTGCGCGCGCAAAGTTAGTGCGCGATCTGATTGAGAAATCCGGTGCTAACCTACTTAGCACCCTGGTTAGCGCGTCTAAAGACTTTAGACATGCTAAGTAGGTTAGAACCGCTTTGTGAATCAAGCCCTTTGTACTATCATATGTTTTGCCTGCAGTGAATTTTTACCTGCAGTGTTCCTACAAAAATGTCAGCGGGCCTGTAATGAACATTTAACACTGCAAATAAGTGACATATTTTAGCAATTTTGTTCACACCTGGGGGGGTTATATTGGAGAAAAAATAGTATCTTCAATTGTACACTGTCATCTATCAGGTATTATGCTACCACCTACTGAGCAGTGATGGATGGAATTAGTAAAGGTTTCTCAACAACATGCCCACTTCACTGCATCTGAGAAGTTGACGAAAAGCACATCAGGATCCAGATTCAAATAAGGCTTACCATTTTGCAATTACAAACTGATTTTATGCTGGGTCCTGATGACTATTGCTGACAGTCACAGCAGATACTTTGTTGTCACTGTGGGAGCTTAGGCTTCACAGATGCAAATGCCTTACGGACCCCCCAGCAATCAACAATCCTGGGAGCCCCAGGGCAATGGGAGACCACTCTTCCTCTCTTCCCCCTAGCAGAGTGTAGCTGAGCTTTGTAAATATATTGGGGTGTGGTTAAGGGTTAGGTGCCACTGGGGGGTGTTATGGGTTAGGCATAGGTAGATGAGGGTTTAAGGGTTAGGCATAGGTACGTAGGGAGGGTTAGTTATTGGTAGAGGAACGGTACAGGGTTAGATATCGGTAGATAGGGGGTTAAGGGTTAGATATCAGTAGAAGAAGGGTTCTGTGTTAGGTTAAGTCATAGTAAAGTATTGGTAAAGATTACTGATATTTTATTTTCAGAATTAGGTATTAGAATATCGGTAATTTTTCCCCATATTCTACTAGCAGTGATCCCCTGCACCCTTTTTCCAGGCACCTTTATTATATGGATGCCAGCTGAACATCCCTGTAATAACATGGTAATGCTCACTTTGTTTCCAACAATTAATGGTAAGAGTGGAAATGGAAGTTGTAATCTTTTAAGCTGTTTTATGGAGGTCAGTCTGCAGATCTCCCAAAACCGTGTCGCAGAAAAAGGCACCAGCGACACTTCTCTGGTGATCTGCAACTCAAAGGAAAACACATTTCATGGTCAACACATCTTATTCAGGTCAATACACATAAACATGCCTGATGCCTATGATAATCGGGCCCGAGTGCCTCTGTCTCTTTTATAAACAAACACTTGTTTGGAAGGAATATGGGTGTTGAAAATTAGTTTTATAAGCTGCTTATGTTTAATTGTGCTAAGCAAACAGCTTTAGTTTATCTTTATGCTTTATGTTTGCTTACATTGTAAAGTCTCCTTTGTTCCATACCTTTTACTGATGTGCCAGTTTTTACATGACTAATTATAAAACATTCATCCCTCTCAAGAAAGCTTGGTGACATTTTCTAACAGTGCAGATCAGCCTCATCTGCCATATAGCTCTTCACAAGCCTCCTTGAATGTGACTTGCTTTACACTATGAGAAACATGTGGTCTTCATCTCTCCATTTACTTTTTATTGGTTTATCCATCTGTTAAAGAGAATCTGTACTCTGAAATTCTTACAATAAAAAGCATACCATTCTATTCATTATGTGCTCCTGGTCCCCTCTGTGCTGTTTCTGCCATTCTCTGCTGCAAACCTGGCTTGTAATTGCCAGTTTTAGGCAGTGTTTACAAACAAACTAACCAGCTTCTAATAGGCTCAGCTAAGCAGAGTGTGTTAGTCACACAGAGCCTGCAGGGGGTGTGTACAGCTTCTAGCTAATCACAAGCAGCCCTGCACATTCCAGTCTGACTGCCTCAGCCTGACTGTGCCGACTATAGAGAGAAGATTAGATCATATAACAGAGATAACACAGCTACTGTGCAATTAGGAAAAGCTGCAGTAAGCCAGACCACATTAGAAAAGGCATAGGAACTTATAGCATAGAAGAAATAAAGATAAACAATTTGTTACAGAGTCTCTTTAAGGCTTTTGATGTATGATGATTTCTAGGCTTCTCTACTCTCTGATATGAAACATCTGGTGGTTTTCTCACGTTATTAATGTGTTTTACTCTGCTATATTTTTATGTTAATGGGAAGTTACAAAATTCCCAGCACAGTAGGTTGGCATTTTCCAACACAGATTAGGAATGCCTCCTTAGAATCCAGTACTATTGCACCAATTGACTTCCAAAGCTGTGCTGAAGCTCCAATCCTTTGGATCATCAAGTATTACTGTAAATACAAAATACTCAGAGACCATATAAAGATTATTTAATTAAATGTTACTCGTACAAGACTTTCAGTTTGCATCTTGAATAATGATATATATACAGTGGGTTGCAAAAGTATTCGGCCCCCTTGAAGTTTTCCACATTTTGTCATATTACTGCCACAAACATGAATCAATTGTATTGGAATTCCACATGAAAGACCAACACAAAGTGGTGTACACATGAGAAGTGGAACGAAAATCATACATGATTCCAAACATTTTTTACAAATAAATAACTGCAAAGTGGTGTGTGCATAATTATTCGTCCCCCTTTGATCTGACCCCCACTAGCCCCAGTGACCTCCTCCCTCTTCCACTAGCTCCAGTGACCTCTTCCCTCCCCCCCCCCACTAGCCTTAGTGACCTTTTACCTGTCCCCCATAAGCCCCAGCGACCTTCTCCCTCCACTTCCGCCTCCCCCCACCAGTAACCTTCCACCTCCCCCCACTAGCCCCAGTGACCTTTTCCCTCCCCCCACTAGCCCAAGTGACCTTTTCCTTCCCCGCACTAGCCCCAGTGACCAGTCCCTCCTACAGAATGAGGCAGGATCAGTGTGACAGCGCAGCCAGCAGCCATAGTAGTGGAGTACAGGCAGGCAGCAGATGTTTGCTTTGAAGTGTTATCATGAACCGAGGAGTATGAGTGAGATGTGTATAATATGTGTATAATGTATAATATAGCATATTGGTGCTTCACAGGTCTTTTTTCCATGAGCAGCTGAAGGTGGTGAATTCACCACCTGTCAGCTGCACCTGCATTGCTCTTACCGAGTAGCTACGTATTCGTAGCTTCTCAGAATCAAAATTGAAATTAGCTGTGGTGAGGGAGGTTAACATACCCATGAGTCTGCCTCATTTGATGCGTTTCATTCAAGGCATATGTTGTGTAACATGTCAAGCTGGAGGGAGGAATTGTGGGGGGACGTGGTACACAACATATACCATGAATGGAGCGCATCAGATGAGACGGCTGCATGGGTATGTTACCCCCCCCCCCGCGCTTTCACAGCTGTCTAATTAAGTGCTTGCAACAATACTTGCAGAGGGGGTTGTTCTTTGCAGAGCGGGTTGAGGGAGGGGGGCCCAAATCTGCTACCTTGCTTAGGGCCCCATTTGGCCTTAATCCGGCTCTGATCCATCTTCCCATCAACTCTGACCAGCTTCCCTGTCCCTGCTGAAGAGATGCACCCCCCGAGCATGATGCTGCCACCACCATATTTGACAGTAGGGATGGTGTGTTCAGAGTGTTGTGCAGTGTTCGTTTTCTGCCACACATAGGGTTTTGCATTTTGGCCAAAAAGTTCCATTTTGGTCTCATCTGACCAGAGCACCTTCTTCCACATGTTTGCTGTGTCCCCCACATGGCTTGTGGCAAACTGCAAACGGGACTTCTTATGCTTTCTATTAACAATGCCTTTCTTCTTGCCACTCTTCCATAAAGGCCAACTTTGTACAGTGCATGACTAATAGTTGTCCTATGGACAGAGTCTCCCACCTGAGCTGTAGATCTCTGCAGCTCGTCTAAAGTCACCATGGGCCTCTTGACTGCATTTCTGATCAGCGCTCTCCTTGTTCGGCCTGTGAGTTTAGGTGGATGGCCTTGTCTTGGTAGGTTTACAGTTGTGCCATACTCCTTCCATTTCTGAATGATCGCTTGAACAGTGCTCCGTTTGATGTCCAAGGCTTTGGAAATCTTTTTGTAGCCTAAGCCTGCTTTAAATTTCTCAATAACTTGATCCCTGACCTGTCTTGGACCTGTCTTGTGTGTTCTTTGGACTTCACGGTGTTGTTGCTCCCAATATTCTCTTAGACAACCTCTGAGGCCCTCACAGAGCAGCTGTATTTGTACTGACACTAGATTACACACAGGTGCACTCTATTTAGTCATTAGCACTCATCAGGCAATGTCTATAGGCAACTGACTGCACTCAGATCAAAGGGGGCCGAATAATTATGCACACACCACTTTGCAGTTATTTATTTGTAAAAAATGTTTGGAATCATGCATGATTTTCGTTCCACTTCTCATGCGTACACCACTTTGTGTTGGTCTTTCATGTGGAATTCCAATGAAATGGATTCATGTTTGTGGCAGTAATATGACAAAATGTGGAGAACTTCAAGGGGGCCAAATACTTTTGCAACCCACTGTATATATATATATATATATATATATATATATATATATATATATATATATATATATATATATATATATAGCAAAGGTACTGTTATCTTGAACTCAGGCAGCTGGAAGTCTCAACTAACCCACATGCTTGAGGGGATAACGTGGACAATGCTTGGGGGGGGGGAGGGGGTAGGGTCTGTAGGGCATATAACACTTACCAAGCCTCAGGACAATGTCTTCTACCCTTCCTATAGCTCTTAGTGGCTTTCTGGCATCATTGCACAGCTAAACAAACAGTGTGGTCTTGCTGCTTAAACTGCAAAGTCAGTCCACCAGGGAGTCAACTAGTCCACACCCGGATCCTCCCAGGGTATGTAAGAGCAAAGTCCAAATAGAAGAAAGTCTGAGTCTCTACCTGGATTTATGCAAATTTGGGAATTTATTAACTAAGCCAGAGGCCTTTCTCAACGTAACGTTTCAGCCAGAGGCCTTTCTCAAGTGTTACCTTGTCATAACAGTGCAGCAAACAAACACGCCCTCCAAAAGGGGGCAGGCACAGACTTAATTGGATGAAAGGACAAAGGGCTTAAAAAAGGGCTAGGAAAAATTATGCAGACAAAATTATGCAGACAATTTATAAAAAACGCTGCATATTAAATTAATCATTCAGTCCATTTGGAACTAATGTACTCATCTTGTCCATCCATCTACTTTCACAATGAAGGAGAGCAGTCTGACTGTCCATTCCTTCTACAATATTAACTCTCTCCAGGACACACCAGCGGAGGTCGCAAACAACATGTCTACATTCAAAATAATGTTTGCCTATAGGCGAGACACATGAAGAACATAAAAACTCTGTCCTGGCCCAGATATGAACCAGGGACCTAGCACTGCCAGCAAAAGTTCCAAACACTATGCTGTGCCCATTGCCCAATATTAGTACTAAACAAAATAAATATGCTAAACAAAAAGTAAAGAAAACTTACTATACATCCCCTGTGCTACCTATTGTTTTTATGCATTTTAGTGACTCAAAAATAAGTAACATCTAGATGGTTCAAAGGGAAGTCTAATGAGTGCAGCTGCTGCTCATGTTACATTCCCTCCTTCCCTCCCTCAACAGTTCTACATTTTTGCATCCACATCCCCAGTGCCAAAGAATGAAATGGCTCAGCAAACATTTGAAGGGATTGCTGGCAGTATGAATTGCTGAAACACATTTGGTATAACAGTTTTACTATGGCTGCCATATATTTCTACATTGTGGCCCCACCCTCACGTTTTGCTCCCCACTGGGGGCTGCCTCCCATGGTAGTGCTTACAGACCTCTTAACTCTGTGAGATAACCACCATTAAGACACTCCTCTGCTACATCTCAGCTTTATATTGTCCCTTTCAATTAAAAAAGGGGGCTGAGGCAGTGCCAGATTACTGACTAGGCATCTAAATAAAGTGACTGGGGCCTCAGGAGGTCATCGGGGCCCATAAAGTTTCATTGCCTCTGTTTAGGTTGTCCTTAAAGTTAATATCAACCGCATTTTAAAAAATGAAACAGATACTTACCTAAGGAGAGGGAAGGCTCTGGGTCCTATAAAGCCTTTCTGCACCTCTCTCGGTGTTCTCATTCCTGCACTGGCTTTCCTGTTTTAATCCCCCACTGCTGGTGACTTCGGAGGGCCTTCCCTCTCCTTAGGTAAGTGTCTGCTTCATTTTTTTAAACATGGTTCCCATTAACTTTAAGCAAATCTTTCAGTCTCTAAAAACCAAGATCCCCGCAGCAATAAGATAAGAAATAAGATAAGATAAGAAATTATACACACAGGCACACACAGTGTTAAGTCCCCCCTCTTCTTAGCTCAGAGCTGTCACAGGCTGGAGGCTGGAATTTGTCTGTGATCTTTCCATACAAGAGCAGCATTCTGGCAAGGGAAGATTCAAGTGTGCCAGGCAAATACATCTGTAGTTAATTGTTCTTCCTTAATAGCACCATCATTTGGACAATTTGTTCTGCTCAAAAGCCTATACTGCAAGTTCTGTTTGTGATACAGTTATTTCTGGTCATTGCTGAACTTATTAGTCTTAATTTATTACCAAAGTAAGGGGCCCATAAAGATTTATTGCATCTGTGAGAAACCGTGACCAAGAATTGAACTTCATCCCAATCAGTAGCTGATACCCCTTTTACATGAGAAATCTATCCCTTTTCTCAAATGGATCATCAGGGGGCTCTGCATGGCTGATTTTGTGGTGAAACCCCTCCCACAAATTATGTACTGACATCACACTGTGGGAGCCTTGTTGCATTGTGGGAAATAACAGCTGTTTACAACTGCCAAAAAAGCAAGCACCATCACTTTCCAGTAGAGATGGCGCGGATCTCCGATTTTAGGTTCGTGAACCTAAAACGCGTGCGAACTTTCGCGAACTGAAATAGACTTCAATGGGGAGGCGAACTTTGAAAACTAGAAACATTTATGCTGGCCACAAAAGTGATGGAAAAGATGTTTCAAGGGGTCTAACACCTGGAGGGGGGCATGGCGAAGTGAGATACACGCCAAAAGTCCTGGGAAAAAATCTGGCTTTTACGCACAGCAGCTTTTTAAGGGCAGAAATCACATTGCATGCTAAATTGGAGGCCTAAAGTTCTTTAAAACATCTTGCATGTGTATACATCAATCAGGTAGTGTAATTAGAGTACTGCTTCACACTGACACACCAAACTCACGGTGTAACACACCGCAAACAGCTGTTTTTGTAGTGACGGCTGTGCTGGACTGGTGCGCACCATGGCCAGAGTGCAGGCGATAGCGGTTTTCAAGCCCATATGGTCGCCGGGCTGAGGTAGCTCAATGACAGAACAACAGTGACTGTCCAGCTGATCGAATTTGGTCTGTCCACAATGAAGCCCCACCCCCCGAGACACTCATATAGCCGGTGGTCATTGCTTCATTGTAATACGCAAGCCCCTTCACTGCGGCAAGGCAACGATCATGAAGGGGAATTGACACATGTACATGCCTTTTGCTTTGTTGTTGCAGCCGCAATGCAGGCAGAAAAATTAGGCAGGCTTGCACACGCACCATAAAAATTATTATAGCGGCCGCTGCTAGGAGTGGCCTTAAAAATTCAAAGAATCCTCCTGGAGTCCTGGACCCTGTTGGTGGTGGCGGAGAAGGCAGTCAAGCGGCCTGCAGGCAGAGATGCTGTGTGGGGAATGACTTAGTCTTGGGGCACGCAGTCACACGGCGTGCCGGCAGAGATGCTGTGTGTGTGGACTGACTTAGTCTTCGGGCGGGCAGTAGGCCTCCGGGATCCATGCCTCATTCATTTTGATAAAGGTCAGGTACTGAACACTTTTGTGATTTAGGCAACGTCTCTTCTCAGTGACAATGCCTCCAGATGAACTGCAGGTCCTTTCTGACTGGAAGCTTAAGGCAGGGCAAGACAGAAGTTGGATGGCAAATTGTGACAGCTCTGGCCACAGGTCAAGCCTGCACACCCGGTAGTCCAAGGTTTCATCGCTGCTCACAGTGTCTACATCCACACTTAAGGCCAGGTAGTCAGCTACCTGCCAGTCGAGGCGTTGGTTGAGGGTGGAACCGGAAGGGCTAAGGCCAGGCGTTGGACTAAAAAATGTCCGCATGTCCGACATCACCATGAGATCACTGGAGCATCCTGTCCTTGCCTGCATGGACATGGGAGAAGGATTACTGGCAGTGGCACCTTTATTCCGTTGTGCTGTGACATCACAATTAAATGCACTGTAAAGCATAGTTGCCAGCTTGTTCTGCAAGTGCTGCATCCTTTCTGCCCTCAGGTGAGTTGGTAACATCTCCGCCACTTTGTGCTTATTTCGAGGGTCAAGTAGCGTTGCTACCCAGTATAGGTCATTTCCCTTGACTTTTTTTTATACGGGGGTCCCTCAACAGGCTGGAGATGCCATCTGCACAAATTTGAATGCAGGCGTACTATCCATCTCCTCTTGCTCTTCCTCAGTGGTGTCAGGTAAGTTCTCCTCCCCCCCCAGCCACGAAGAATACCACGGGAACATTGAGCAGCACAAGCCCCCTGCAACGCCTGCTGTGGTTGTTCTTCCACCTCCTCCTCAAAAAAAACCCCACCTTCCTCATCATCTGACTCCTCTTCCCCACACGACTCTTCCTCCTCCACCCTATGTGCTGCCGCAGGTGTTTAGGAAACATCTGGTTCTGCTGAGAATTGATCACACAAGTCTTCCTCCTGTTCCTGTAACTCTTCCTGTTCATGCTCCTCCACAGCTTGATCCACCACTCTACGCACGACACGCTCCAGGAAGAAATCATATGGGATCAAGTCGCTGATTGCGCCTTCACTGTGTCTCACCACATTTGTCACCTCCTTAAATGGCCGCATGAGCCTGCAGGCATTTCGCATGAGTGTCCAGTACTTTGGCCAGAACACCCTCTTCTCCCCAGAGCATGTAATTTCACTGTAGTTGTAGAGATACTGGTTAAAGGCTTTCTCCTGTTGTAGCAGGCGGTTAAACATCAGGAGCATTGAATTCCAGCGAGTCGGGCTATCGTAAATCAAATGCCTCACCGGCAGGTTGTTTCTCCGCTGAATATCGGCCAAACGTGCCATGGCCGTGTAAGACCACCTGAAATGCCCACACACCTTCCTAGACTGCTTCAGGACGTCCTGTAAACCTGGGTACTTACACACAAATCTCTGAATTATTAGATTCAGCACATGTGCCATGCAGGGTACATGTGTCACCTTTCCCAAATTCAAAGTTGAAATAAGATTGCTGCCGTTGTCACAAACCACGGTGCTGATCTCCAGTTGCTGAACTTAGCCTTAATTTTATCAGTCGAGTTGTCAAAAAATATCTAAAGCTGGCTAAAGACACATCGATTTTGTTCATTGATTGAATCTGCCAGTAATCTATTGGTAATACATATCCAATTGATTGGCTTTCAATCAATTTTGTGCTGTTTGTCAATCTCTGTGGGATTGGGGCAGGACAGGGAATCGATGGTCCATATCTTTGCCCAGCATCAAGCAGTACAGTGGTTGCAGTTTGATGAAGCTTGACAAAGTTCTGCTGAAACCTATCAAAATTATACTTGTGATAGAAGTCGATCACCATCCAATCAAATTGTAATAAATAACGAGAGATGGGATAGGCATATCGGGCCACAATTGACTTGCGTAAGGCTCCCTGCATACTGCAAATCCGTTTTGCAATTCCGATTCCGAATCCGATTTTCAATTCCGGTTGTCCCTGAATACATTCAACAGAAAAACGGTTCAAAAAATGCAGCTTGCAGTAAAGATTAAAAATCAGAATTGGATGTAAAAACCGATTAAAAAGCGGAATTGGTATCGGAAATGCATGCAGTGTGCAAGAGGCCTAAGACTAGTGACTATAAGTGAGCAAAGTTAACAAGTTTGGTCTTGCAGTGAATCAGTCCCAGTCTTGTTTCGAAAGATTCTCACAACCCTAACAGTCAAATTCGCCATGCGGCAGTTGTAGGCATACTAGGCAACAATGACGAAGGTACAAGGGGCCATCACATTTTTTCTGTGTAAACTATTGTGAACTTAAATTGCTGATGTTATTCTTTCCACGCTGGGTTCCGGACTGGCTGCAGCTACACAGAACTTCCTGTCCCGGCAGGAAGTTTAAACAGTAGAGCGCCCTCTACTGTCTATACTTCCCCTGGACAGGAAGTTCAGTAGCTGCAGGAACGGTCTGGAGCCCGGAGCGGAGAAGAAGCTGCAGGGACAGAGAGGGACTCGCGCCGTCCGGAACAGGTAATGTATGCGGGGGGGGGGGGGGGGGGTACGGGCGGCAGCAGCGGCAGCTCCACAGATTGTGATCGGCTTCAGGCTGAAATTGATTCACAATTTGTTTGCAGTAAAGGTGGCCATACGATCCCTCTCTGATCAGATTCAATCAGAGAGGGATCTATCTGTTGGTCGACTCTGATGGCCAATCGACCAGTGTATGGCCACCTCAAGAGAACTGCCTAAATTATCCTTTCAGTATATTCACTTAATTTACCCTTATTCTACATAGAAATGGAAAGATTGGATGAAAAAATTGTACCATGTATGGCCACCATTAGAGTAACTTTTGAGAATAAAAATTGCAAATTATTTATAACAAAAATCAGTTAAATCAAAGCACAAGAAATGTTTGAACAGCTTTTACAAATAATATGGGTCAAGATGTGCTGGAGAGGATGAAGGGGATACTTGGTTAACTGAGCCATTAATAAAAGGGTACACGCTATAACAGTGCTGAGAAACACTGACTTAGAGGGTGGGAAAAAAAGTTGTCACATACACAGAGGAACTGTGGTGAAAATAGCATAATTAATAAAATTGCTTATTTTTTTAGACTATTAATTTATAAATTATTTAGACAGTGTTTTCCCATTGTAAAATCTTTCCTTACCAAGTCTCCCTGATTTACATTCTGAAATGTATCTTACCTGTCAGATGAAATCTGCGGAATGTTTAGTTATTGAAAGATTGTACTGGAGCCAGTGCAAAATATACTTGGGGGCGGGGGTAGATTCTGCATAGCTAATCAAACTAAGCTAAACACCAATGGGAGGGCTACATTCAATGTTCAGCAACATATAGATATAGAACATATTTCTGATTCTCAGACTAGTTGCTGTAAAAGTGGGTATCCTGTATAATTTACTGCATTCTACTAAATGTCACTACAGTGCCTCTTTAACAGATAAATTTGTATTTACTCAGATCTATACATTAGTCCTGAAAGGGACAAATGAGGAAAAAAGAGGGACTTAGGGATTAGGTTCAAAAGGAGGGCCTGCCCCTCTGCATATTGCACACCTAGGAAACATGCCTCAGTCACAGCCTATGTTAATTAGCTATATATTAATTTAGCATGAATTAAATGAAAGCACAACTGAGGCATGACTTAGTAAGAAAATACTTGTGAAGACTACATGGATCGCCGCTGTCTCTGTCTGTGTTGACTGCAAACACATTTCACAGACAGCCTCAATTCCTGAATAGTAACCAAAGATTAGTTGCAGTGAGTCTTTCTCAGCAGCTCCTAGGAAACGGAAAGTAAACACACATTACAGTCTTACAGGAAGCATTCGTCTTATGTGCTCTCCTGCACAGATTGCATTTCTAGCATTGTGCAGACATTGCAGGCGTATGGAGCCATGGGCCGTGCAGAGGATGAATGCCCACAACATGCTGGCCAATACAGTATAACCCATCTCAGGTGAGACATGCAAATGTACCATGATTATCAGCCAAATGTTATCACTGATAATTGTAATACTACTACTAATACCAGCAACATTAGCAACAGACTAGACACAGAACATTTATATAACCCTTTTCTCTTGGTGAACTCAAAGCATTTCAGGGCTGCAGCCACTTAGGGCTCGTTTCCTGGCAGTGCAGAGCCCTGTGACTGAGCATCACTCCCGGAGGGGGCCAGGATATCGATCCCATTCATTATAATGAATGGGATCGTGGGCTGAAGCACCCCGAAATGCAGCAAACCAATCCCGGCGCATGAATGGAAACAGCAGACAGTACCGTCTATGCACTGTCTGCTGTCCCTGCGATTGCATTTCTATAAGCACACCTGAAAGCACACTATATGGAAATGAGCCCGTAGGGTGTGCTCCACTGGTGACCGGGACCATTAGGGAGCCTTGTCCAAAGACTCCTTACTGCCTTGAGCCAGGATTTGAACCCTGATCCAAGGCTCAAATCCTAAATCAAAGTCAACATAAAGTAGGAAAATCGTGCGCATATGAGAAATGGACAAATCGGGCGCCGCTAGTAACTTTAATAATTAAATATTGGCTATTGGGTGCAAAACTGGATGAATCTGGTGCCCGTTAAAGGGACTCCAAGGTCAAAATAAATAAGAAAATAGTACTCAACTGGGGCTTTCTGCAGCCCAGTGTAGGTCGGGACGTCCCATGGCGGCCTCCTGGCTCTTCTCGCGATTAAACCGTGCATGCGCCGTACTGTCACGCTGCCCGTGATTACGTGAGGCGGCCGGCGTGTGACATCAGCTATGACCTATACGGAAGAAGGAGCCCGACTCTCAGCCGAGTGTCGTGGGGGAGCCGCCGGACAGCCATATAGGGACAGACCTTGGGAGAAGAGCCAGGAGGCCGCCGTGGGACGTCCCGACCTACACTGGGCTGCAGAAAGCCCCAGGTGAGTACTATTTTCTTATTTATTTTGACCTCGGAGTCCCTTTAAACTGTTTTGCGTCTATTGTTATTTATTATTTTTACAGTATTAAAACGTTATAAAATTTGTTTTCACAATTATGATTTTTTTAAATTATGATTTTAACTTTTCAATATTTTGATATTGTACTTTTTTTTTAATCAATGTTATGTTCATTTTAGAATTATAATTATGTAAATTATTGTTTTGACATGTAATTTAACTTTTTATCATTTTTACATTTTTTTGAGATTTTTAATTTCGGGGGGTCTGTTTTTTAGAATTATAATTACATTAATTATCATTTTGACATGTAATTTTACTTTTTTTTAAAATCATTTTTACATTCTTTTTGAGAATTTTAATTTCGGCTCTTAGAGTTAGGCAGTAGCACCACCAAGTGGGTCTAAGGGTAAAGCACCACCAGGGGGTAGTGATGGCCCGAACATCAAATTTTTGGTTCACAAATTGTAAACGCGAAGTTCACGAAGAGGCATACTGTCGTACCGCCATAGACTTCAATAGGCAGGTGCATTTTAAAACCTATAGGGACTGTTTCTGGACACAAAAGTGATGGAAAAGTTGTTTCAAAGGGCCTAACACCTGGACCGTGGCATGCCAGAAAGGGGATGCCGTGGCAAGTCCCACCAAAAATTACGTAGTTGACTTAGAGTCGTGTATTAATATCTAAAGGGCAGAAATCCCAATACATTCCTAAATTTGTAGAACTAAGTGCTTTAACCACTTCAGGATTCTGCGTACGCATAGGTACGCCCCTGAAACCTGAAGTGGTTTCCATGGAAACGGCAGCTCGTACCAGCGGCCGTTCTATGTCAGTTCACGGAGGGTGTCTCCGTGAACACCCTGCGAGCCTCCGATCGTGGCTCGCAGGGTACATGTAAACACGCGGGGAAGATCTTGCCCGCTGTTTACAGCAGCGCCGTAGAGGAGATCGGCGACCCCCAGCCTCTGATTGGCTGGGGATCGGTGGCATCTGATAGGCTGAAGCCTATCTGAGGCGGCGCAGGACGGAGAGAGGGAGGGAAGGGGAAGGAGGCCAGAAAGCGCTGCGGAGGGGGGCTTTGAAGAGCCCCCCCTCCCGCAAGCGAAAACAGCCGGCGGCGATCAGACCCCCCCAGCAGGACATCTCCCTAGTGGGGAAAAAAGGGGGGGAAGTCTGATCGCCCTGGCTGCTATCTGATCTGTGCTGCGGGCTGAAGAGCCCCCGCAGCACAGATTAGCAAAACCACCCGAAACCCGGAAGTGGTTAAAACATCCGGTGTGTGTACATGTCCATCAGATAGTGTAGGGGTTAGAAAACAAAAAGAGACAAGAGCGCTCCTATAGTGCATTAACTTCCTTTACTGTGTATGCGCACAAATAGTTGCACTTACATCAATGATGGTGTTAATAGCGCGTTAGAGTGGCCGCCTATAAGCATTTCCTCCTTGCCGTGGTCTGGCCAGGACCCGGGAATGGCTGAAGAGAAGTCCGCAATGTCCGTGCAGCGTAGCCGGAGGAGAAGGGGGCGTGTCACGGTCACGATGATGCCTCTTAAGATATAATAGTGTGTGAATTCTCCCTCTTCTGTGTATAGTGCTGATATCACAGGAGGATGGCTACTCCAATCTTATATATTCTAGATAACCCAATATGTGGAAAAGATGACCCCTGGGCTTTCCTCCGCTGCCCCAGCGTCTCCCTCCATTCTCGTTCTGTGCTTCCTGTCTGGTGCAGTTGGAGGGCACCGACTGCACCAGACAGGAAGTACGCCGCACGGACATTGCGGACTTCTCTTCAGCCATTCCCGGGTCCTGGCCAGACCACGGCGAGGAGGAAATGCTTATGGGCGGCCACTCTCATGCGCTATTAACACCATTTTTGATGAAATTGCAACTATTTGTGCGCATATACAGTAAAGGAAGTTAATGCACTATAGGAGCGCTCTTGTCTCTTTTTGTTTTTTAGCACCTGGAACCACACAGTTTTAAAGAGCAGCACACTAAGTATTAACCAGGAACAAACACCTAAATAAAAGATTGGAGCCAATATCAAGTATTCCAGCAGCGCAGGATATTCAAACACCTTCTTTTAGTGTAAGGGTTAGGCCTGGTTCACACTGACAGATGAAACCCAGGACATAAATGTTAGTCCTCTCAACGGCAATCTTTGTGTAGTGGTGTGTAGTGGCCGCCGTGCTTGTGTGCACATTCGTGGGAGTGCATGCGATTGCGGTTTTCCAGCCTCCATTGTCAGGCTTAGGTAGTTCATCGACAGTTAAGTGACCAAAAAAAACACTGATTCTGCACTGAGGCCTTATATAGGGGGCAGTAGTGCATACTAGATGCCAGTAGTGGTGGTGAAGGATTATTGGGCTATGGTTGGTGCACTACTAGGACCAGCAGACATGTCTCCAACTGAGGACACAACACAGAACACATGATGAAGATTACAACTAATGTTTTGTACAGCTTAATTTATATTTACATGGATTTTTTCAGCAACATGTTGTTTTCATGTTAGTTTCTGCTACATGTCAGACGGAAACACGATTAGATATGAACTCTGTGTCTCTGTAATAATAACAATCGTTAAAAATACGTTTTAAACAAAGTGATAATTTAAAACGAAATGTATCTGTAGACCGATACTTTTATTCTTATTATTGTAAAATAAGGTATTCAGCTGTATCCTGCGCCCTTTTTCCATAGCGCCCTTATTTCATGCACGCAAGGCAACAGCCTTACCAGTACACTATCCAGCTGACATTAATTACATATAAAAAGCAAGTTTTAACTGGGGAATACACCAAGATGTGATATTTTACATCTCAAAGTATGAAACCCCTCCTATCTTACTATATCTCACCGAAAACTTTATGAAAGGTTCTAGAGTAAAAAAAAAAGTCAAATCCCAATAACCTGCTAAGCAATATTACCATTTTAAATATAATAAAGCACCCTTACGTATGCATTCCTCTATGTATAGTTATATATAATAAATGCTATGTACATGATGTTATATTACAACATATACTGCCTCAAGCAGGCGGTCAAAATGGAAAATATGACAAGTTAGCCTCATTACATCAGATATCTATCACATATTAAAAGAATATCTAAAAATATCTGCAGTTCAGTCCTTCCTTTTTCTTAGATGTAATATTTCACATATATATTCAGTACATTGCTGTACACATTGCTGTAATTATTTCTCAGTAATTTTTTTCACAAAGTTTCCTTCTAACAGCCTCTTTTTCTTAGAAAGTGTGCGTTAATGATACAGTATTGAATGTAATACTGATCACACAGCCGGTTATTATCCATGAACTGGAGAAATTCAAGTTTTCTGGTTGGCAATTGGCATTTTTATCGATCTATCTATCTATCTTTGGGGTATATGCACAAAATATTTGGTAAATTTTCAACTTGCATTGCGCAGGGAGTGCATAGCAATTTAACCATTATTTATGCTGCTTACTAGGTTGCATGTGACCTGTGTTACCTAGGTAATACGAACATCGGGAGGGTAATGCACATTACCCTACTTAAAAAGGAGCTCCAGTGAAAATAATGTAATTAAAAAAGTGCTTCATTTTTACAATAATTATGTATAAATGATTTAGTCACTGTTTGCTCATTGTAAAATATTTTAAATCCCTGATTGATATTCTGACATTCATCACATGGTGACATTTTACTGCTGGCAAGTGATGTAGCTGCTGCTTGCTGTTTTGGCAGTTGGAAACAGCTGTAAACAGCTATTTCCCACAATGCAACAGGGTTCACAGACAGGAAACTGCCAAGAGTACGTATTTAGAATTTCTTTGTGGGAGGGGTTTCACCACAATATCAGCCATACAGTGCCCCCTGATGGTCTGTTTGTGAAAATAATAGATTTCTCATGTAAAGGGGGGGTATCAGCTACTGATTGGGATAAAGTTCAATTCTTGGTCAGAGTTTCTCTTTAAATAGTGCACAATGCTCTTGGCCAGCCAGGACATTATCTGCACAGAGTTTGTATGTTTGCATGGGTTTTTTCCTGGGACTCTAGTTTCCTTCCACATCCCAAACACATACACATAAGTTAATTGGGTAATGAATTAACAATGTTTTTGTGTTATCATTCATATTCTATGAAAAATGGTTAAGAAATCAAAAATTCTGCTGGGATTATGAGCACCACTGTATGTCTATCTCTAGAGCCTTTTTACTTGCCTAAAACCCTGTAGAATGCCACTTAGGTATGTGCCTAGGGTACACATTATAGCCTTTTGATGTGGGGATTTGCCTGATTATTGTGCAGGGGCTCAGATGAACAAAACAATTATCAGACAACAGAGTCAGCTTCTTTTCTGCATACAAATGAACATAACAGGGCAAGCTGTACAGAGAAGAGAACTCGGGAAACTTCTGCCCTCCACTTATTGCTGGGGGGGAGTGCAATCCAAAAATGGCTCGAATATTTCCAGGCCATGAAATCCATTATCATTCTACATATACTGCCTCACTAAATGTAACACAGGTGAAGTAAGAGCAAGAAATACCAACAGGTGTCAAACATGAGGCGCAGGCCAAATGCTGCCCTCCTTGCTATTTTATGTGGCCCTAAAGGGATTCAAATGTGCATCACTGTAAGCAGAGAAAGAACAAAATTACACTGCCTTGCCATCCAGAGGATGCCAGTGTTTCTGGTTAAAATATTGTCAGTTTGAGCCGAGGTGCAGCAACAACCCATGGGACCCCCCAGTGAAATAAGTATGGGTCCCCCTCCTTGAATCCAAATTCCACCCCATGTTGCTGGTAAAACACACACACAGGGGTGCTCATCACGAGCTTGTGATCATGACTAACTCGAGATCATGAGCCGTTTTTTGCAATCACAAGGTCGAAATCGACATTCGTGATTGTTTGCGATCACAAATGCCAGTTTCTAATGCACTCGTGATTGCATTTGAAATTTGAGTAGTGATTATGAGTTAGTCGTGATCAAGAGCTCGAAATCCATTAAAAACCCACCAACTTTAACAGTTACTAGCAAAGCCTCTTGCATGCTAGAAACAACAATTTGCAGGATATGTTAAGAAGAGCAGTGAGAACAAGAAGGAAATTTTTTTTCAAAAAGACCTAATCGTTTTTGAAAAAACACATTCTCAGCTATACTCAGTATAGCTGAGAGCTGGCGGTGGGAGCGACAGTGTGTTGCGGTGGCCGGCGGAGATCTTCAATCAACTGTAACAGATCGCAACATTAGAGGATATTGGCGTGGGACATTTCCGAGGATATTGGTGTGGGAACTTTATTTTAAAGGTGAAGGTAAGTATTTCTGTTTAACAGGGGTCTAGTCCTGGGAAAAGAAGTGAGTAGACTCACTTGGAGAACTCCTGCGGCGTGGTCAAGCACACTGTGGGCGTGGTCATGCACACCATGGGCGTGATCATGGGTGGGGCCAAATATACATGACCTTAGCAGTGATGTAAAAGGTCTGCTGAGGAAGTTTGAGCTCTGCCGTAGTGTATCCCCCAAAAATAGATGTAATCTGACAGCATTTCACCAAAAGAGGCGCTCAGTGTTGATGATACTGGCAGATGCTGTTTACTCCTATCTGTTATTGCCTGATGAAGCAGGTTTGTATCCCGTGAAACGCGTTGCACTTTATTTGGAGTATCCAATAAAATTGTTTTGACTGAAAATCCACAGTCGTGTGTTCTGCTTGGAGGGGGTGAGTCCACCACTGCCTCCTCTATTACCAAGATGGGTTTTTAAGTTCTTTTAGTGTTTTTTATCCTATTGGCGCCTCTGTTATCCTATTATCCGCATTTCACCAAAAAGACACATAATCTGGTAGAAGTTCCTCTAAAATACAGATAATATGGAAGTGGTTCCCCCAAAATAGACAATGTGGCAGCAGCCAGGGCCGGATTACCGACCAGGCAACAAAAGCAGTTGCTTGGGGCCCCATTCAGAGTCAAAGGGGCCCCATCAGCACATAAACCAGCCCTCGCCATCCTGTCAGTGGTGGCTGAATGGAATAATGGTTAAAGGGACTCTGAGCAGTGCAGTAACTATGAAAAGATGCATATCATTTTAAAACTCTCTTTCTCCTCTTTCCAAAGATATATAAACTGCCACCCTATGCCTTTTAGTTTTCGCTATTTTTGCGATCGAAATTGCGGCCACTGCAATTTCGCAAAAATAGCGAAAACTAAAAGTCGTAGGGTGGCAGTTTATCTATCATTGGAAAGAGGAGAAAGAGAGCTTTAAAATGATATGCATCTTTCCATAGTTACATTGTATTACACAGGACAACTTTTCTCCAAAGTCGGCAGCTCGATTCAGCACAATGCAATGAAATATAAGGAACCCAAGGGGATATAATTACAAACATCATGCTGGTAGGTGTGAGGATGTAATTAATTAGTTGTGGGTATGCTTAAAGGCATACCCACAGGCACTGCTCGGAGTCCCTTTTAGGGCTCTGCCTTTGACACAGGAGACCAGGGTTCGAATCTCGCTCTGCCTGTTCAGTAAGCCAGCACCTATTCAGTAGGAGACCTTAGGCAAGTCTCTCTAACACTGCTACTGCCTATAGGGCGCGTCCTAGTGGCTGCAGCTCTGGCGCTTTGAGTCCGCCAGGAGAAAAGCGCAATATAAATGTTATTTGTCTTGTCTTGTCAAATGATGCCGTGCACTGCTGATTGTCTTCAGAGCCAGGCTCTCCTCCTAGGTCCCTCTCCTGCTACTGTGCGCTCTGCCGCTGCCCACTCCTCCCTCCCTTCCCACAGAGAACCACAGCTGCAGCAAGAATGATAGCAGCAGATGGCAAATGCTCATTCACCTATCCATGATCCAAGCGATAGAGATCCCGTCATCTGAAACCCATCTGTCTCTTCTACAGTACAGCCGTTGGCTCTGAACTTCCTGATTCTCAGATCAGACAGGAAGTAGTAATAGTAGTAGTAACAGAGCGGCAGCACTCTAGAGGAGACAGATGGGCCCCGGATGATGGGACCTCTATTGCTTGGATCGCAATAGGTGAATGTGAGTGATCTGGTGCTGTCATTCTCCCCCGCTGCGGCTGCCTTCTCTGCTGGACTATCGTATTCACTGGGATGGAGGCTACATGGTGGCTGTCTAGTTTGGGAGGAAATTGGTTGTTCGGTGGTGGGGGTGGTTATGTAATTCTGTCTGGGGAACGGCTTCCGGCTTGGCAGTGTCCAGAGCTTTCTGCTATTGCCAGGCTGGAGATACAGGGGGAAAATGCTGCTGCTGTGATATTTGGCGCCCTCTTCACAAGGGTTGCCCCAGCCCCTGAGTGCAAATGTCCCAACCATTCATCTCTCACACTGCATTTTGCCGCTGCTATTCCCTGCATTGTGCACCCACAGAGGAAAGCGGGCTGTTGCCCATAGCAACCAGTAGCTCAGCTGCCCCGGTGTGTGCGGCATGTTGCTGTGCAGCTGCATCTTCTGATTCTATTACGACATGATGGGGGAACCCAAATCAGTTACTTTGCTTAGGGCGGAGCCTGGACACGCACGCTTTACCACTACACTACGGAACACGGAA
This sequence comes from Hyperolius riggenbachi, assembly GCF_040937935.1. Taxonomy (NCBI): domain Eukaryota; kingdom Metazoa; phylum Chordata; class Amphibia; order Anura; family Hyperoliidae; genus Hyperolius; species Hyperolius riggenbachi. Next base: position 234,555,323 of record NC_090652.1, on the reverse strand, counting down.
CTATCAGCGCTGCGGCGTGGAGACTCAGAGGAATTGGATGCCGGTGAGCCGGACTTATGTTATGAGCTGTTGTTTTTATGATACATGGTACGCATATGCTTTTAGGGGTTTTTACCCATATTAAATAAGGATTTTACACATGAGAGGCCTTGTCTTATGTGCTTTCTCCTAGCACCTGTTGCAGTGTTTTTACGTGCCTGGTTTAAAGCAGACATCCGGTGAGCAGGGGACTGAGGGGGGACTCTTACCCCCATCTGCATGCGGTGGTTACCCCAGAGCACAGTGTGTTGTGTTGACACAGGGTGTACGTGTGTTTAAAGGTTTACCCGCTATGTACCCGATCTCTTTTCATATAGGTGCCTAATCCTGCACAGGAATAAACCACAGAAGCGCTGCTGCGAAGAAACCATTTGTGTGTGAGGAGGACTTTTTTAGGTTTTTCTCTCATTGTGGCAGTCAGCTGCAGACTGGAAAGAATTGTCAGCAGGTGGTGAGCGCTGTGTCGCTTTGTGAATAGGGCCCTATTTAGCCTTAATCCGGCTCTGGCAGCAGCAGTTCCACCAACATACACATAATTTGAAAGCAGTTCCCCAAAATACGCGAAACCTGGCAGCGGATCACCCAAAATACACGTAACACCCAAAGGACATATAATCTGGCCGTAGTGGTCCCCCAAACATACACAATCTGGCAGAAGTTCCCCAAAATACACGTAATCTGGCAGCAGCCGTTCCCCTAACATACACATAATCTGGCAGCTGTTCCCCAAAATACATAACAGCGGTTCCACAAAAATGCAGATAATCTGACAGCAGTTCCCCCAAAATAGGTACCCCCAGGTAGCCAGGTCTATAGGTGTCCTCAGTATAAGTAGCCATGAGTATAGTAGTCCCCAGTATATGTAGCCAGAGGTATAGTTGCCTAGTATATGTAGCCAGAGGTATATGTGCCCAGTATATGTAGCCAGTGGGATATGTCCCCAGTATATGTAGTCAGGGGTATATGTGCCTAGTATATATAGCCAGTGGGATATGTGCCCAGTATATATAGCCAGTGGGATATGTGCCCAGTATATATAGGCAGAGGTATATGTGCCGAGTATATGTAGCCAGTGGGATATGTGCCCAGTATATGTAGGCAGGGGTATATGTGCCCAGTATATGTAGCCAGGGGTATATGTGCCCAGTATATGTAGGCAGGGGTATATGTCCCCAGTATATGTAGGCAGGGGTATATGTGCCCAGTATATGTAGGCAGGGGTATATGTGCCCAGTATATGTAGCCAGGGGTATATGTGCCCAGTATATGTAGGCAGGGGTGTATGTGCCCAGTATATGTAGTCAGGGGTATATGTGCCCAGTATATGTAGTCAGGGGTATAGTAGTCCCCAGTATATGTACCCAGGGGTATATGTGCCCAGTATATGTAGCCAGGGGTATATATGCCCAGTAAATGTAGCCAGGGGTATATGTGCCCAATATATGTAGCCAGGGGTATATGTGCCCAGTATATGTAGCCAGGGGTATATGTGCCCAGTATATGTAGGCAGGGGGTATATGTGCCAAGTATATGTAGCCAGGGGTATATATGCATAGTATATGTAGGCAGGGGGTATATGTGCCCAGTATATGTAGCCAGGGGTATATGTGCCCATTATATGTAGTCAGGGGGTATATGTGCCCAGTATATGTAGGCAGGGGGTATATGTGCCCAGTATATGTAGCCAGGGGTATATATGCCCAGTATATGTAGGCAGGGGGTATATGTGCCCAATATATGTAGCCAGGGGTATATGTGCCCAGTATATGTAGTCAGGGGGTATATGTGCCCAGTATATGTAGGCAGGGGTATATGTGCCCAGTATATGTAGGCAGGGGTATATGTGCCCAGGTAGCCAGGTTTGCCCCCAGCAGGAGGGGAGCAGCGCATTAGCTCTGTGTGCGGCTAGTCTGGTCTTCTAGCCGCACACAGAGTGGAGCGTCCCTTGTGGCTGGAACGCGGTAAGTCTCCGCCCACTTTCGCCGCCGGGCCCGACACTTCAAAACACTGGAGGAGAGATGCAGGAAGGGGAGCACGAAGGTGAGGGATGGGGGGGGGATGTCCGCCCATCCCCGCTATCCCCATAGCTCTCTTTCTCTGCTCTGCTCCCCTCCACACAAGCCAGGGTGGACGGCGTCCATGCTGAAGAAAAAGTGGGTGGACGCCATTCACTCGCGTCCACGCAAGACTCGACCCCTGCTGTTTAATTAAGATTAATAAAGGTCTTTATTCGCGGTTGTGTTTTTATTTAATTTAACCCTTTGGGTAAATGAGTAAGGGGTACTTTGTACCCCTATACTCATTTCTCCTGGGAGGTGGCGGGCATCTGGGGGTCCCCTTATTAAAGGGGACTCCCAGATGCCACCATGAACCCCCTCAGGGAGTCGGTGACCCCCACCTCCTCCTGGAGCACCAGAGGTGGAGAAGAGCCCCTTGTCCATGGATTGGATAAGGGCTCTGGGGGGAAAGGGAAGGCTTGACCGACCCTCTCCCCCTAATCCCCTGCATACCATGGACCATGCTGGTTGGAATAGCTCAGGGTGCGAAGCCCCACTTGGCAGGGGCTCCGCATTCTGGCTATCCCAGACTGCATGGGAGACAAGGGGTTAAAGAGACTCGGGAGGGGGGGATCCCACATCGTTTGATTTTTATATTTCCCACACTCTGAACATAAAAAAAGTAAGAAAATAGGAAAGATGCTAGGGATCTTTATATAACCATATTGCGGCTGTATAGCTATCCCTGGCCAAAGCGTTGCAGCTCCGGAGGGGTTTCCAGGGGGAAACTCCATCAAGAAATTCATTGCTCTTTCTTTTGATATATGTATATTTACACTACCGTTAGTTTTGCTACATAAACTCTCATTTATGGCATTTTAATGTATACTTTTTTCCTTTGAAACTTTAAAATCGATTTTGTCAAAAACTATAAGATCTTTTTGAAAAATGTGTTTCTCTTGTTCCCACTGTGTTTCTTAACACATCCTGCAAATTTGGTGTTTCTAGCATGTAATGGGGCTGCGCTATTAATCATTAAAGTCGGCGTGATTTCAACAGTTCAATGCTGAAATCCGACTCAAAACCGAATTCAAATCGATATTTCATTTCTATCCATGATCACGATCATGACCAATTAGAGCATGTCTGTCAAGAAGACATTAGGAGGCCCAAAGAAGCACTGGAGCAGGTAAATATTAAACTTCTCCAATGCGCTTCTCTGCAGAAGGGAGGTAGAGCGGGCATACAGACCCCCCCCCCCCCAATGGTCACTATAGTTATGTTACTTTCTCTGACGCTGTTCAATAAATGTTACATCTTAATAAACAATTTGGCCCATGGCTTAGACCAGTGGTGCTCAACGTTTTTTGGCCCGAGGGCCGAACTTCAAATCAAGAAAAATCTCGAGGGCCGGAACACATGCATACAAAATTTCAATGTAAAACTTTTAACGTTTTTCTAGTAACAGTTAACATGGTGTTGGAAATGGAAAGAAAACGACAATATAAGAATTGTTGTACTCACCATTTGATGCACATTTTCTTAATGAGAAGTTTGCGGCAGATTAATGCAGCAATGGTATCAGTGTCCAGTACGGTACCTGGGTGTATGCACAGGGCAGATTAATGCAGCAATGGTATCAGAGTCCAGCCTGTAGTGTGCTGGCTAAGGAGGCTGTCAGCTCTGCTGAGGAGGAACAGAGGCCTAATTACCCACACGTGGCCTGCCTGTAGTGTGCTGGCTGAGGAGGCTGTCAGCTCTGTGTGGGGCTGAGGAGGCTGTCAGCTCTGTGTGGGGCTGAGGAGGCTGTCAGCTCTGTGTGGGGCTGAGGGGGCTGTCAGCTCTGTGTGGGGCTGAGGGGGCTGTCAGCTCTATGTGGGGCCTAGGGGGCTGTCAGCTCTGTGTGGGGCTGAGGGGGCTGTCAGCTCTGTGTGGGGCTGAGGAGGCTGCCCGCTCTGTGTGAGGCTGAGGAGGCTGCCCGCGGTGTCCTGCGGAGGAGGAGAGGATCGGGTGGTATTGCGTAGTTATAGTATCGGCATACACCAGCGTGTGCTCTGTATTCAGCCCCGGGTAGCGCTGGGATAGTTAGAAAGCCTCGCTCATTGATTACTGCAGGAACCTTCCTCCAATAGGAATTAGGCTGATTCCGATTGGAGGAAGGTTCCTGCAGTAATCAATGAGCGAGGGTTTCTAACTATTCCAGCGCTACCCGGCGCTGAATACGAGCAAACGCTGGTGTATGCGCGGGACTACGCCGATACAATAACTACGCAATACCACCCGATCCTCTCCCCCTCCGCAGGACACCGCCGCGCGGGCCACAGAAACTGGCCTCGCGGGCCACAAATGGCCCGCGGGCCGTAGGTTGGGCACAGCTGGCTTAGACTATGGTTTAATTTTGTCCCCTTACATGATTGAGTTTGACACCCCTGCTTTAAAGCTTGGAGGCTGGGATTGGTGTTCGGTTTTTACTCTATTATTCAAGCTATCAGACTGATCATACTGCTCTTCTGTTTTCAGGATGATGGCACATGCACTTGGGGTGAGTAATTTTATTATTCTATTGCTTCTATTTTTCATTTAAACGGATTGAAAAAATAAAATCTCGATATTTGGCTTCCTCTTGCTGCTTGTTGCCAAATGCCCAGAAATTATATCCTAATAAAATGCAGCTAACTAAATTATACAGTGATGAAAAACAAATTAGGCCTTAAAGCTGATAGCTAGGAATTAAAAACAGAGGATTACAGCAGTCCGCATCCTCTTAATATTACTGCAATGTCTTAAGAAGATAAAAAAGAAGCTAAATACTTTGGTTTGGTCCTCAAAACAGCAGTAATGATATGTTTGTTGTTTACTTCACATTCCTGCAGTGTTAGGCAGGAAGAAGCTGTGGCAAACCAACATACACCCTCTCTAAATCAAACACCATCTCTGTAGCCTGTGACGAAGCGGGGAGACCTGCAAAATGGTTGCCAGGCCGTCTCATATCTCATTCTGTATTTGTCATTTTTTGTGCTTAGTATGAAATAAATAGGTGAAATTTTACTGCAATTGGGCTGGTGCCTGTATTTATGCTTCTATTGGCCCAAATTAAACACAGGGGAGATTAAATTTGCACAAACCACATCCAAGGCCGGATTTATACACTTAGTGCCCCTAGGCCAGCTTTCTTGTTTCTCCCCTTCTATGTGCAGCAGTGTACCCACATTCCATGTGCAGCCCCCTCATCAATGTGTAACATCTATGCACAGCATTGGTTTTTGCCTCTTTTCAATTTACAGCCTCCTCCTCCACATGCAGCAGCCCCACTTCCATGTCCCGCTGCTCCTCTTCTATGTCCAGCTGCCCCTTGAGCTGCAAGCGCCCAAGGTCCGGTCCTTTGTGTCCTTCCCAGAAATCTGGCCCTGACCCCATCATTACCAGGTTGCATAATGCAGGGACAGGGTTGCAAGAGGTCAGCAGCTGCTAAGATATAACTACTATTACCTGAGATCAAGACTTATATTCACGATACACAAAGTGGAACTATAGTCTGGGCTACGACCGCCTTACACCGATAGGCGTCGGCAGGTCGTTAGTGGTATAGCATGGAAACGGCAGCTCGATCAAGCAGCCTTTCCATGCCAGTTCACGGAGGGTGTCTTCGTGAACAGTGCGCGAGCCGCCGATCGCGGCTCGCATGCGTAATGTAAACACGCGGGGAAGAAATCCCTGCTGTTTACATCATACGGCGCTGCTGTGCAGCAGCGCCGTAAGGCAGATCGGTGATCCCCGGCCTCTGATTGGCCGGGGTTTGCCGGCATCTGGTAGGCTAAAGCCTATCCTAGGATGCGCAGGACGGATATCTGTCCTGCGCATTACACAGCATGAGGGAGAGGGAGGTAAGCAGAGGGAGGGCGGAAATGGCTGCGGAGGGGGGGCTTTGAGGAGCCCCCCTCGCTACTCAGTAATAGCCGGCAGCAATCAGCCCCCCCCCAGCATGACATCTCCCTAGTGGGGAAAAGAGGGGGGAAGTCGGATCCCCGGCCACAATCCTGATCGGTGCTGCGGGCTGCAGAGCCCACGCAGCACCGATCATTAGAAAATCCCCTGGTCCTTAAGTGATAGGGAATCAGTAGTGAAACTGTGTTTCACCGTGCTAAAAAGTTTATTAATTACATGCTACAGAAACGTATTACTTCAAGGAGACTCCACTACACAGATATTTCTTTGAACACTAATTGCAGTTGATAAAACTGAGCATACACAGCACAGAGTGTGCTTTTATCTGCACAATCTAGTGTCTGTGCAGCAACTCTAAGCATAGCAGCCAGAATTTTCCTCCACTAAAAGAATTTGTAATGAATTTGAAAATATACTGTATCCATGTAATGACCATTCCTATGCTTTACTCTGAGCTGGGGGGACTTATTATTAATTTACAGATTACATATCCGATGGGCAAATGTACATGTAAATGTACACGGGCCGATGTAAACAGCCAGATACGTGTACTATCTACGCCCCTGGTGCTGCAGTGAAGTCCACAGGGGCATAAATACACAAAACAGTGGTGGGGAACTGGTTAGATTTTAGTACAGATAGACCTCCAGTTACTTCTTGGCTACTCTGATTTGACCCTATGGTTTGTGGGAAAGGGAAATGACATGGTGCTATAATTCTCTCTGCTAATGAGGAGGAGTCTTCAGATGGACACCCACACCTGTTTTGCATTTGTTACAATGAGATATTGTATGTTCATTTATTAATATTGGATAGATTAAATGTAAAGAACTAATATAAGGTAAAATAAGACGTAATGTATTTTCTTACATTTCTAGTTCCCTCGTGATGCATTGGAGAGTTGTATTCCCTGTGGATTTTTAAACAAAGGAAGAATTTCCTTCCAGGTAACTTTGTCTTTACATTTTGCAAGAACTTTTGGGACAAAATGTAAATCTGCTCAGTCATCAAAGCTCACGTGACACATCATTTCTGAATGAAACATTATCCCTCTACACCATACATGTTAAACTTCTGCCCGCAGGCCAAATCTGGCCCTCAGAGCCATTAAATTTGGCCCTCAAGTGGTTTCCCCACTTTGCATTATGTTTGGCCCACGCTAGACCACCAGGGGAACAATATTGGAAGTGAAGCCCTAGATCACCAGGGAAGCCATATGGGGGAGGGAGGGAGAAAGCACTAAACACCAAAAAACTGTATAGGCAAGGGTAGGGGCCACTAGACACCATGGAATTGTATAGGGGAGGGTGGGGGCCTCTAGATACCAGCGAACTGTATAGGGGTAGCAGGGGTGCCATTAGACACCTGGGAACTTTATAAGGGAGGGAGGTGGCCAGTAGATATTGGGGTTGGCCCGCAACTAGGTCACAATGTTCAATTTTGGCCCACTTTGTATTTGAGTTTGACACCCCTGCTCTACGCCCTTGTGCCCAAACTGTGCATTTAGAACCACACAGCACTGATACAGGCTTTAACAAACATAGTCACAGACTCCAACTTGATTGAGTTTCAGAAATGTATCCACCATAATTATATGGCATGGATGTTCAGGGTTGTATGGTACTGGGTTGTGTGATACTGGGCTATCAGGGGTGGCATTATAGACTTATCATATAGCCTTGGGTACACCATCAGATTTTCCAGACCAATATTGGTGTTGTTAAACTATCATTTATTGTAAACCATTTAACTTGCCATGGAGGACATAGAGAGCATGGCGTGTTAACCTTGTATAAATGAACAACAATTTGTTAAACACACAGTGGGCTCAATTCTGGTAGCGTTTAGTAAATAATTACCTCATGGAATTGGGTTTACCTCATGAGGGAAATCAACTTTTGAATTCTGGTAGTTTAAGTAAAGTTTTACCTCATGTAATTTCATGAGGTAATTCATGTGGTAATTTTCTACTAAAAATGTGTGGTATTTAGTAGTGAAATACCTCACAGTTGAATTCTGAAGTGAAATAAGGTGCGTGTTTGCATGTCTTTTACCTCGCATAATTAGACCTACCTCTACCACATGATAAATGCAGTGCTGTGACAGGATTGTGATATCTGTCACATAATATGGAGCCTTTTCAGCTTGTTCTGTGTTCAGGGCCCCCATATTTTGCTGAAATAAGTAAAAGTGATCTGACCAACGTATACCCCCTAGCTTCAACATTGCCATTCCCCAACCTCTGGTTGGAAAAAAAAAAGTAAAAATTATCCAACCCACAGCCTCTATTTTTTTAAAGTGAACCAAGCACCTTTTTAGCACTCAGGACATTTCTATAGCACATGAAAAATACATGCCAACAATCTGTTTCATTATTAAAATAAACTTTCATTTACCTTTGTATTTTACAAACAAATTAGTATTTTTAGCCTGTTTCATCAGACCTGACCGTCCGCAGAGCTCTCAGGAAGCTAATTATTTTATTGGGCTAATTACCCAGAAGGACTGTTTCATCAAAGACATAGTGTGTGTGTCAAACAGTCCTAATTACCCACCCCCTTTGAGAGAAAAGCTATTGTTTACTTATGGGTAATTAGCCCAATAAAAGAATTAGCTTCCTGAGAGCTCTGCGGATGGTCAGGTCTGCTGAAACAGGCTAATACTACTACTTTTAAAGTAAAATACAAAGGTAAATGAAAGTTTATTTTAATAATGAAACAGATTGTTGGCATGCATTTTTCATGTGCTATAGAAATGTCCTGAGTGCTAAAAAGGTGCTCGGTTCACTTTAAAAAAATTAAGTAAAACTGCGGCAAGCACCGATTCCCCCCCCCCTCCTCCTCTGGTTAAAAGTGCTCCGACCCCCCCCCCCCAGCAGCCTCTAAAAGTAAAAGTGCTGTAACCCCGCCTCCAGACCCCCAGCCTCTAAAAGTAAAAGTACTCACACCCACAGTCTCTAAAAGTGCTGACCCCTCCCAGCCTCTAAAAGTGCTCCAACTCCCCCCTCCCCCAGCCCCAGCCTCTAAAAGTGCTCCTACCCCCCCTCCCCCAGCCTCTAAAGGTAAATGAGCTGGATTTTTTTTTATAATGGATGCCTATAAATTTACTTTTTATAGGTTGCTACATAATCAAATACACCTTCCCTCCTCAAAAAAAAAAAAAAAACATCTTCCAACGACTATCCTAACTTATGGAAGACAATTAAAGACTATTACTTATTTGCTGCATGCTTACCACTGAAATACCTCATGTTTTACCTCATTCTATGCATTTACCTCATGTTTTACCTCATGTTTGGAAATGGAGAAAAATCTTTCAGAATTGATAAAAGAAGAGGAAAATACCTCATGAGGTATTTTACCTACAAAAAAATATTTACCTCACATAGCTACCAGAATTGAGCCCAATAACACATAATCGTTATAACATGTCAACGTTAATTCTGTGATGGTATAACCACTTTGGGAGCACACTCTTTGAAATAAATGTTGTATTTGTGAATGTGAGTCTCTGATGCAGCAGTTCTGTCATATATCTGATCGATATCTGCTTAAAATGATTACCAACTCAGTAAAGGACCAGCCTTTAAAGCGTCATAACCAAAATTAGACAGAAGTGGGTGCGTGCTCACTATAAACAGAATATTTATAGGTTAACAGTTTTACCTCTGAAAGAAATACGCAACACTCAGCTGTTGAATTTTATAAAATTATCTTGTTATTAAAAAATTGATAAAGCTTATATACAGGAATATACATCTCTCCAGTTGTTGTCAATCATTCAAAAAATACATTTTCATCCAAAAATACATTTTCAAAGTTCCTTTAGTTAAACCAGTCCATTTCAATATAGCAAATATTCTGCTGTAGCTTTTATCCTTCATCGATAATTGTTGTCTCGAGATTGAACAGTGTATGTTACACACAATATAGCTTTATCCTTAAAAATGATTATATGAAGTTCTATTCTTATATGAAGAACTTAAAGTAGATATATCTTAATCCTTCAAAGCTTGTTAATTGCTTCTAAGCTTGCAATTGCGTTTGAATAATAAAACTTATAGCACAGAAAAAAGTTATCTAAAACTCAAAAAACTGCTGAAGTTTAAAAAGACAAGTCTTTAACTTTTGCATAGACTAATTGTCAAAGAATTCACCAAGAATAATTGCATATTACCTCTCTTGGGTTTCAGAATCACGTCTGTGAGAAGGATAAACGTCGGCCTAGGATGTTTCAATCAGCTAGGGCATCAGGCAATGAATAAATATACAGCCTGAAAACTCTCTTTTTATAGAGAATTTCTCCCAAGAAATGATATAAGGGACTTTCCAAACTATGACTTAATTGTTTATAACATCTCTATAAATACAGGTATGATTTCATTTTTATTTTTAGATCGAGTTCTATAGAGGCCCCTTGTGGTTAATAAGTGTTAGTAGCAGGCACAAGAGATGCCCCCTATGGTTATAAGTGGTAATGGCCAACACAAGGCTTATGGCCTAACTGTTTTTATACAATCTAAAATAAAGTGTATATTAGTGATCAGCATATTAGATATGTGTGAAAACTATGTGATTAACATCTTGCGTATAAAATAGGCTTAGCTTAAGCAGTGTATATCTTGACCTTAGACGGTTAAATTTACTAACACAACAATACTACATAACGTGAACATTTCTTCAATACTATCTCACTTTTAACCTTGTAGGAATAAACAGCTCACTTCCAATAATAACACTGTAGCTTACACTATCTAATTCTGATTTCTGGTCATACTCACGAGTCTTAAAATTCACTCAATTTATCTGCAAACCATTTAACATTTTGTACACAATTTGGGCAAGAGGGATGATCAGTTCTCTGCATTAATATGAGATTCTGACACCCCCGGATGCAGAGAGATGATAGAATCTTGCTTGTTTTGGTAGTAGTTAACTCTTAGTATAAAGTCTAATTCCACAGTGGTGCAAATTCTTCTCTCAGGCAAATCTTTGCTCTTTAAGTGGCACTTTTTTTTGTGGCATAATCAAAGTCTCAGTCCTTGATTAATATCTTCTCCATTAAACACATTTTACTGGTCCAGACAGTCTAGTCTTTTCCATGACATCCTTGAATTTGAAGTTTTCATCACAGTGGCAGCTTGTGTAGATATGTAAGAAAAGTTCACAGTCAGTATGTTCCCATTTAAGATCAGGTGCAAACTTTCATAGTAGCAAAGCGTTGACAGCAATTATACTTTTCATGTGGCTCCTGGATTGCTTATTTTGGAGCATGATGATTATCTTGATATCACAGAGGTTGCTGTGACTGACTTGGATAGTCTCCTGGTACTGTCGGACTAAGAGCATCATCAGTGGAAGGGGTTGATGGATCATGATATCCATTCACTAATCCAGATGTATCAGAACCTTCATCTCCTGATGATAGAGGATTGATCGGTCCAGATAGCCAAACCTCTTCTGTACAGACAGGTATCTTTGTAGCATTATAAGTGATTGGTGGAACATCAAGTTCATTGAATATCAGATGTAGCTTATTATCAAGTGTCTCCACAGTGTAATCGTTTCCCATTTTAAGACATGTGGTGAAACTTAACTTTCAAAATGTATAAACAGGAATTATACCATTGATGTGATGTGACTCCTGAATGCTTTTAGAGCACAATGCGTTCAACATTTTATTGTTAGCTTACAAGAGGTTAATTAGTTAGTTGGTTAGTATTATGTATTAATACAGTTAATTACACCTTTCTTATACCACAAAGTTTCTTTCACAAATGATATGTAGCAGAACAAAGTGTGTGTAGTTCACCTATATAAAAATGCTGTGTAGTTCCTCAGCAGGATCACATGTTGTGATGTCACCTTACATTTGATGTAGATATATTGAGAGCTTAGACATTACAAAGTTCTTGGAAATGCAATTTGCAATGTATCCAGTTGTAGTAAGCCGTTTTCAAATGTGTTCTCCATGAACCACATTTACTAACTTCACATTGTTGAAGGTGCTTCTCCACTTCATGTTTCATCTTTCCAGCATTATGGAGTAAATCTTTCTCTTGAATTGATCAGTATCTTTATCACAGATTTTAAGTCTTTTGAAGCTCATAATGTAGTCTGTGAGCATCTTTGTATGTGAATCTTGGTATGTTATATGGATGTGTTTCTCCAATGATGAAAATAATGGGATAGTTTAGTATCAATTAGTTTGATAAAAACAGAGTCACCTTTCATGAACTATTTCTTCAACTAGCTAGCAAAGCTGTCTCTTTCTGATACGTCTGCTAGAACATTTATCTGAATGTCTCTCATAATATTCAACTTCTTCTTGACTTAAATAGCACTCTTCTCCATTCTTATTCTGGGGTATTAGAGGTAGTGGTCATCTTATTGATGCAGCAAAAAAACAAACGAATGCCTATGTATATGGCGATTCCAACAATAATAATGCAAAGAATTGTATTTAGCATGTTTCCAATCCATCCGGAAAACCAGTTAACTGGGTTGAGAAACTCCAATGATACTATTTCTGAATTTCTCTTTCTGAAGGCGGCTTTCACTTCTTCCATATGTTTCAAGTGGCCTTCTATTATTTCACTGTAGTTTTGATGTATGAAGTTACAACAAGCTGCTCCTACAATTGCACATGTTCCTCCTTGTGCTGCAGTTAAAAAGTCTAACACTAGAGTATGTTGAGCCAACATTTTAGTATGCCATTTTAACTCTTCGTTCACTATTCCAATAGTCTGAAATATTTCATCTGTAACATTATCAAATAGTCCAGCAAGCAATTCTATATTTTGCGAGTTTATTAAAGTTAGTCCACCTGTTCCAATCAGTCCAGTGAACACATTAACTTTTGCATACCATGGTACTTGAAGGAGTCTTCCTTTCTTAGTTCCATCAGCACTTCTCTTGTACATATGATGATTGGAAATTTGCTCAATGCTTATCTGGTCTTTTTCGACAAACCAAGTGGCGGGTGCTATTTTAATGATTGTACACCTTCCTTTTCCACCTATAGGTAATAATTTGTACGCTGTATTTCCACAAGCCCAGAACCAGTTATATGGCAGTTTGATTTGTCCCAAGATGCTTCCTTGAAACGCATAGTGAACAGTGGTTCTCTCCAAGTTTTATTTGCAAAGAGATTTTCATATTGTTTTCCTTTTTCAGTCAACTTGTAAGTTAGTCCTTTTTCCCAGTTACAGTGTAGGTTTATGATTGTTCCTTTTGGAGTATATCCCAAATGATGTAGGGAATCAGTAGAAATATTTTTGCAATTTTTAGGGTTCAAGCATATGTATGACTGTCCTTTGTTTAATTGAACAGTATTTTCTTTTTCGATTGTCCACCAGGGTGCATACATCCAGGTTGTCAATTGTAGTCCATGTATGGAGTAATTGAATTTTTCTGTAGAAAATGTCCCATAACTTGCATGTGTAGTATTTACCAATTCTTCTAGTGGTACTGGAATTGCTAGGTAAGGCATGATTTTTGCGGATAGTGGAGTATGTGAACAGATCCAACAGTCGCTCTTGTTCAAGCGCTGGGCATATTGTTGATGCATCAGGATCAATTTATTTTGAAGTTTTCCTTGTAGATTATGCCGTTCCGCTTCAGTATGCAGTAGTAGCAGCAGACACAACAAACACCATATTAGTGGCATCTTTATGGATTGTAGAGTAGGTTGTCAGTTTCAGCACCTTAAAAATATAAAAAAGTAAAGAGAGGCAAAACATATATAATATGCAACATTCTTGGTGACCTTCAGCATAAAATAACTACCTTCTCACATGTGATTCTGAAACAAAAATATCATTTTTTGATGTTACTAGGTGCAAGTTGTATCTTTACTTGTTTGGTCAAGTATTCAAGTTATAGCAGGAAGTTAAATCTTTCCTTGCTGATGTCTCTTTAAGCTTTATCATAGTTGATCTGTAAAAATCAAAGTAGTATTTATTTTCCTTCTGTAGAAAAATTACATGCTTCAAATAGTGCCTCAAAAATAGCACATCACTTATGTCTTCATATGTGTGCTCATATGTCATGGCTTGTCTTAGCTTGACTTCTATCTTGTTGCTTGTTAGGTATATTAACAGAAAAAAATAATGTCCTTTCATTTTCATTACACTCTTTATCAGTAGATTATCTGAACGTGATTCTTCCAGTGCTTCAGTGTACTTCACTTTTTCTTCTTTGTGTATCTTTAAGAGCTCATTGTCCATTTAGGCTTCACCTTTCACACTAGGCCTTTGCTGCTTTTCACACAGAGCATATGTTGTAGTGCAGATGTCTGCAGAACTAGCTTGATTGCTGTATGTCTGTATTCTAACAGTCATCTTCCTGTTTCAACTGTAGTAATCTCTCTTCTGTCTCTTGGTATCTGCTTCTTTAGCTAGAGCATGTCCTTGTATCATCGCACAGGTAGAAAGTTCCCTGTCTTCATAGACTTCTTTGTGTATGGAATCAAAAAATAAAAACATTCATCTATGTTTCAGTCATCTTTTCAAGATATTATGTAGGCTATCTTCTTTCATCACAGGATAATCTTCTTCAAGATCTTAATGTAGTGTCACCATCTCTATATCTTCAAATCTCCATCTCAAATCTTCTCATCATCTTCTACTTTGACTGCTTTTATCTGTAAAGTCAATCACCATCTTCTTCTTCTAATATTTTCAGTTTGTTCACTCACCTGATAATTTACTTTATCTTAATGCCCTTACTCTTCTTTCTATGTTCGGTTCTTGTCTCCCAAGTGGCCTACTCCTCTTAGTGCTTTCTTGATCTGTTGTCAGCCAGTTTTTCAAACCATTGGTCAGAGTTTTTTTTCAAAAAAGTACAAAGTCCTTTTCAGGCCTCAAACTTCTTTTGGTCACTCCACCCAATTGTATTGATGTTCAGCTGTTCCAAATCAGATCTTCTAGCTTAGCCTCATTCAGTGGCTTTCTTCATGTTGACATCTTGCTCAGTCTTCTTGCATGTAGCTGTCTTCGCTTGTCTTAGCAAGTTCTTCAGGCCTACATGGGATTCTTGTTTGAAGTCTTGGTGGGCCAGATAAAATAAATTATCTTGTGAGACTTCTAAATCCTGGTAGCAATAGCAACCTTTTCCATTCTTCAAAAATGACAGTCTCTTTACGGATGTGTAGGATGCCTTAATGCGTCTCTGTACAATTCTAGCCTCAAAATATATAGAATTCCCCCCTTTGAGGGTAGAAACTACATAAAATAAAAATCTTCTTTTTATACTTTAATCTCTGTGTGTGATACCTAACTATCTCAGCCCTATATCTGAGTCTTCGTGATTGGTTGCACAAAACTTTGGCTTTTTTAATAAAAATAAATAAGTAATGAAAAATAAATAAAATAAAATAAAAAACCTCAATCTTCATGATTGCACCTTGTATTATCTTTCTATGGCATAAACTGTTCCTTATATTTGTATTTAGAAAACTTGTAAAAAAGTAGAGCAAAAAAAAAAATCGCTAGAATGTTCATTTGCTGTGTTTTACTATAAAGGCGGGGGGTGAGCGCACTCTGTATGAGACTTTTGTTTATCAGCTCCTGCAGCTCACACTGTGAAATATCCGCTGGATCCTGTGTATTTTTTTTTCTGGTAGATGCTTAAACACGGAGCATTTTCATCTGGCGTTGAAATTTAACTTCTTATTATGACGATGGCTTGAGCTTTATCTAGCCTAATAGCTTGGTGAAAAGTCGTGTAGGATTGCCTCTTTTTTTTTTTTTTTTTCCTTCCAGCTTTCAGCTGAAAAAATATCTTGTCTCTCCTTCGAGCTGTGAATTACTGAAAGATTTTGTTTTGTCTTCGTACAGTTCTGATAATGCGCCCTCTAACACAGTAGAAGACACAGTGAAGAATGAATAACAATTCAGTTATGAAGTCCGTTTCCTTCAGTCTTGTAAAGAGCCATTGCACTATATGTTGGCTTGTTTGTTATAAAGTACTGTATTTCTCATAAAAATATCTTATAAAAGAAAACCAAGCAAAACTGTTTCTCCTCTTCTTGAGGGATACGGCATGTTACTGTTACTAGAATCCTCTATTGCGCACAATCTTCTTTTAGTGTCGCATAGTGCAGCTGTGAACTATAAACATTGTCCGTATTTCTCTAATATTTCCTTTGTATTTGTGAGATATCAACGGTATGTTGAATTTTGAAAGAAAGCTGCTAGATTCATCCTGTTTTAATCTCTCGTCAGAGATATATGGGGATGTGTATGTAGCTCTTTTCTTCTCAGATAAAAATAACTTCACCCGTTATTTATTAAAGTAGTCTATAGACTGTAGCATGAGTGTGCTTGTAAAAAAAAAATCTCCTCTCTGAGATTAAAAAGCATAAGAATTCTTCCTTCTTTGCTTCAAATTATGGCTGCAGTTTACATTTCTGACCATATATATAAAAAAAGTTTGCTAGCTTATTTCCCGGGTAAAATTCACAATGATCTATGCTTCCATCAAGTGAATATGTAATTCCAGGGTAACTGTTAACACATCTGGGGTGCCATCTGTCATATATCTGATCGATATCTGCTTAAAATGATTACCAACTCAGTAAAGGACCAGCCTTTAAAGCGTCATAACCAAAATTAGACAGAAGTGGGTGCGTGCTCACTATAAACAGAATATTTATAGGTTAACAGTTTTACCTCTGAAAGAAATACGCAACACTCAGCTGTTGAATTTTATAAAATTATCTTGTTATTAAAAAATTGATAAAGCTTATATACAGGAATATACATCTCTCCAGTTGTTGTCAATCATTCAAAAAATACATTTTCATCCAAAAATACATTTTCAAAGTTCCTTTAGTTAAACCAGTCCATTTCAATATAGCAAATATTCTGCTGTAGCTTTTATCCTTCATTGATAATTGTTGTCTCGAGATTGAACAGTGTATGTTACACACAATATAGCTTTATCCTTAAAAATGATTATATGAAGTTCTATTCTTATATGAAGAACTTAAAGTAGATATATCTTAATCCTTCAAAGCTTGTTAATTGCTTCTAAGCTTGCAATTGCGTTTGAATAATAAAACTTATAGCACAGAAAAAAGTTATCTAAAACTCAAAAAACTGCTGAAGTTTAAAAAGACAAGTCTTTAACTTTTGCATAGACTAATTGTCAAAGAATTCACCAAGAATAATTGCATATTACCTCTCTTGGGTTTCAGAATCACGTCTGTGAGAAGGATAAACGTCGGCCTAGGATGTTTCAATCAGCTAGGGCATCAGGCAATGAATAAATATACAGCCTGAAAACTCTCTTTTTATAGAGAATTTCTCCCAAGAAATGATATAAGGGACTTTCCAAACTATGACTTAATTGTTTATAACATCTCTATAAATACAGGTATGATTTCATTTTTATTTTTAGATCGAGTTCTATAGAGGCCCCTTGTGGTTAATAAGTGTTAGTAGCAGGCACAAGAGATGCCCCCTATGGTTATAAGTGGTAATGGCCAACACAAGGCTTATGGCCTAACTGTTTTTATACAATCTAAAATAAAGTGTATATTAGTGATCAGCATATTAGATATGTGTGAAAACTATGTGATTAACATCTTGCGTATAAAATAGGCTTAGCTTAAGCAGTGTATATCTTGACCTTAGACGGTTAAATTTACTAACACAACAATACTACATAACGTGAACATTTCTTCAATACTATCTCACTTTTAACCTTGTAGGAATAAACAGCTCACTTCCAATAATAACACTGTAGCTTACACTATCTAATTCTGATTTCTGGTCATACTCACGAGTCTTAAAATTCACTCAATTTATCTGCAAACCATTTAACATTTTGTACACAATTTGGGCAAGAGGGATGATCAGTTCTCTGCATTAATATGAGATTCTGACAGTCCCATTATCCCTGTGACCCAGCTTCTCACCCAGAAATAGCTCATAAAACCACATCCAGGACAATCGCTTTATAGTAAATTCCAAGGAGCCAGTTTACTATATCAGAAGAGTACTATATCAGAATTGGTCATACTTTGTATATTTACACAGATGCATTTGCTGGGACCTGAGGACTGAGTTTACTATATATAGAGGTTTACTTTCTCAGAGTTTACTATAACGAGATTCTACTGTATTTCATTGTGCCCACCTTTGCTAGAACGTTTTATTGTTTCATGCAACTGTTACTTAACTCTGTTACCCTCCATGCAATACATAGGGTGCACTCACACAGACAAGAAACCCTTTTTCCTTTAAAGTCATTGGGAACCGTAATAAAAAAAAAAAGCCAGATGCTTACCTAAGGAGATGGAAGGCTCTGGGTCCTAATGCGTCTTCCCTCTCCTCTCCTGGTCCCCGTTACAATGCAGGATTCCCCATAGCAGTACTTAACCAATTTGGTCAAACACTGTTATCTCCGCTGCCGAAGGGAAGCTTCGGAAGTCTTCGTGAACCGAGTGCTCCCTAGACGGGCAGCTCCATACTGCGCACGCGCCAGCGCCCTCTCTTGCGCGTACGCAGTATGGAGCCGCCTGTCTTCGGGAGCAATCGGCTTTTGAAGACTTCCGAAGTCCCCCAAAATGGAGGAGCTGCTGCCACAACGAGGGCACCCGGAGAGGGAAGGCTCTATAGGACCCAGAGCCTTCCCTCTCCTTAGGTAAGTATTTGGCTTTTTTTTATTTTATTACGATTCCCTTTGATTTTAAAAAAATAAGTATTTCTGTTATGCATGATCATGTTTGGAAGGACTTTAAGAAATATACACACAGGATGAAGGGTCTAAAGACGGTATTTCTCTTTACTCAAAGTGTACTCTTTGAATCTTTTAAAGTTAGCTATCATCTATAATAAGTGGAATAAGTGGTATCATCGTGATTCAATATTTCTGCCTTAAAGAGGATCTGTAACCTCAAAAAATCCCCTGGGGGGTACTCACCTCGGGTGGGGGAAGCCTCCGGATCCTAATGAGGCTTCCCACGCCGTCCTCTGTCCCATGGGGATCTCGCTGCAGCCCTCCGTGCAGCCGTGACGTAATATTTACCTTCCTGGCTCCTGCGCAGGCGCTCTGACGGCTGTCGGCTCCGAACTACACGGAAATACCCGATCGCCGTCGGGTCTGCTCTACAGCGCAGGCGCAAGTTTCCGGCGCCTGCGCAGTAGAGCGGACCCGACTGAGATCGGGTATTTCCGTGTAGTTCGGAGAGGAAAGCAGCCACAGCGCCCCCGCTGGAGCCAGAAAAGGTAAATATTGAAATTACAGTCGGGCCTATCGCCGGCTGTTCAGAGGGCTGCAGCGAGACCCCCGTGGGACAGAGGACGGCGTGGGAAGCCTCATTAGGATCCGGAGGCTTCCCCCACCCGAGGTGAGTACCCCCCAGGGGATCTTTTTCATGTTACAGAGTCTCTTTAAAGGAGGACCTAAACTCTTCCACGGGAAAGAAGGAAAACACAGAGAAACCCACCCTGTGTCTGTCTAAAGAGATAACAGTCTGTCTAATTCTCCCTTATCTGCTAGTAATGAGCAACTGTAATTTGAGCTGTCATCTGTCTGATCTGTGCCGGGGTGTGTACAGACAGGCTATATGTAAACACAGGAGGCTAACTCTGTATGTGTTCCTGGAAAACCAGGAAGTTACTACACTGCAGCATCTCTGAGGAGCTCTATAAACTGTAACAAGGACATTTTCTACTGTAAAGGAGGTTATTATGCTGCGGATCAGCTTATTTCGGCGTGCGGCTCTCAGAGCAGAGCGCCGAAGCCGGGAGCCCCATAGCAGCAATGCTATCCTGCGCTGGGTACGTAGCTGTAGTTTTTAACGCCGCCTCGGAGTTTAGCGGCAGCGGTGAGAGCTGTCATTCAGCTCTCACCCCGCCGAACTGAGCGGCGCCGATATAACATGCACCCTATTATGCTGTTGCTTATATTTAAGAGCGGAGAGGAAGTCTTGGGCTTTAGTCCGCTTTAACTGATGGCAAACATAGTACACAACTCTGCTGGTGTTTTAAAACCTTAAAACAAATTACATTTAACATCTCTTTATGTATTGTTTTCCATCAGAAACTTTGCAGGCTGTTGGATATGGGCTACTTCACATCTGCTCTGCATTTTACTTACAACATGAAGAGTGGTCTATATAATGTAAAGCTGATACTCAAGTGCCTTGATCTGCTTGACAACAATGCTCTCAGGTTAGTTGCTCTTCAAGATAGAAACTCTATCTTGCTTTTTTTGGATGGCTTAATATTTTAAAGTTGACTAGAAGTACACAAGAATGTACTATAGATCTATACTATCTAATTATCACTCTTAACCACATTTACATGTGTCAAAATGAGTGCAGCATCTTCAAACTAAATATTTTATTTGAAAATGCTAATGGGTTAACAGCTGTTCATGGTTCACATCCACAAGTCTAAGATCAAGATAAACCAATAGCTGCTGATAACCAATGGTGATCATCACCAGTTGTGCCACTCAGAAATTTGCAGATTATCCTCTTCCTCTGTCAGACATCAGAACACCTTAAAAACAAAAGTGACAATGCGGAGGCTCTCATAGCGAATATAACCTCAACAACACACCCTTGGGCATAACACATGATGCATGAGGTGACTTCCACCATGGGATAGAGAGACAGTACACACCCCCTTCATCTCTCTGCTCACTCGCAGGCTTCTTTCAGATTTGTATATCATACACACTGCTGCACTCCCGTTATCTGACAACCAAGATAGCTTGCAAAGCGTAATAACATCTTTAATATGGTGACCAAAGGCCCCAGCTCTAAAAACCCCCCCACAATATAGACTTGTAAAACAGCATGTAACAACGTATGGGTCCACTTCCCATTCCACGAATCCCGGCAGAGGTCTATCCACTATGGAGGTAGCGTACGTGTCCCAAAGCTCTTCCTACGTGTATTGTCACGTGAATTGAGACTGATCAGGGTCTGGGACACACTTGTTCGTAACTGTATTTAGTTTGCATAAGCCAGCCCACTCTGCTGACCCATGCCTAGGATGGATAGTCATTGGCCAGCTGTCCGGATGAAATGGAAGTTGGGCCAGCAATCCATTCTATGACAGATTGCTTTGACCTTATTATGCACGCTAACACACCAACATTCAAAACCATAATCCCCTCTGAACATATAAAAACTGACTTTAAACATTGCACATGTAAATTATCCCCCATGCTGCAGATTTCTATAGTTAATAGGTTGCGTGTACATCCTCCATTTGGACATACACACATCAATCGGCTACAACCCAATTCATAATGCACAACCCTCTTGCATGATTCTTTCTTAGGCCTGGGCCACACTAGCTCCGGGTGCGGGACGCATCCGCGGTCCGGGCTCCGATTTTCAAAACCCGGAACGCAAACGGATCCGTGCTGCCTTTTTTGCAGCACACGTTTTGGATCCGCTTGCGTTTTTTGTTTTTTTTTTGCTAGAGGGGGTAGCAGCCAGGACAGGGGGCTGCGGGCAAAGCGGCGGCCAGGGGGGTCACATCCCCCCCCCCCTTGCTCACCTGGGTGCCCCCCGTCCCCGCTCCCCCTCCAGCTCGCATATAATGTAATAATTTGTACCTAATGAAGTTCGGCGAGCCGGGCACTTCCGCCCACACCGCTCGCCGTCACTTCCTGCAATGTCGCCCTCTGTATTTCAGTGGGTGGCATCGCAGGAAGTGACGGCGAGCGGTGTGGGCGGAAGTGCCCGGCTCGCCGAACTTCATTAGGTACAAATTATTACATTATATGCGAGCTGGAGGGGGAGCGGGGAGGGGGGCACCCAGGTGAGCAAGGGGGGGGGGGGTGGATGTGACCCCCCCTGGCCGCCGCTTTGCCCGCAGCCCCCGTCCTGGCTGCTACCCCCTTCAGCATGGCGGCCCCCTCCTTCACCATGGGACACTGGAAACTGATCCGTTTCCAGTGTCCGAAAATGTCAGTGAAGAGGGAGGCCCGTTTCCCCATTGATTTTCACTACCCGTACGTGTATACGGGTCCGTGAAAAATGCTGCAAGTCCGGACTCAGCGTTCCGGGTTTAAAAACGTATTCCGCGGATCGCACGCGGATACGTTTTTAACTTGAGTGTGTACTGTTCCTATTTTTAACATTGGTATCCGTGGCTACGTTTTTCGTCCGGGACAAAAAACGTAGCTACGGATACGTTTTTAAATTAAGTGTGAACTAGCCCTTACTCAGATCCAATTCCTAAAATCAAATGTTGGCATCATATTGTTACAGGGTGCAATTGGATTTAAAGCTAAATTAATAAAAACAAATAGTAATAGGAAAAAGATAACAATATAATAATAAAATAGTAATGAAAAATACAAATAAATATAGTTAAACCAGTTAGTGAGATTGCCATTAATCCGTTTTGTGTATCTTAAAATTTATATAGCACACAAAGCCTTTCAGATGAAGCCTATATATGATACTACCTTGCATTATATATTACATTTGCTATTCATTTTGTTACATTTATTACTAGTCATTAGATATAAAGCAACTTATATTGATCTTGATATTGAGAACAAAGGGGGACAGACTGTGTAAGTTGTGTATCCATCTTCTTTCCATCTTGGAGAATTCCCCTCAGTTTGTTGCAACCTTTTTCGCTAGTACTGGGTTGCTAGTCCTCACTAGCACCACAGTACTAGCGAAAGCTCTCATAAAAATCCCTCCTTTATATACAAGAGAGCCCTATCCTCAGAGATAGCAACATTGCTGCATCGAAATCTCTGGCAGGTTTGATTATAATGCTGGGAAATTGAGCAAGCCAAGTATATGAGCACCAGTAGATTGTGAGCTCTGAGGGACAGTAAAGGTTACAACTGTACTACCGGTAAAGCATGGCAAAATATGTTAGCGCTATATAAATATACAAAAATAATAACAATGATGATGATGATGATGATTATTATTATTATTTTTAGGTTCAGTTAGCCCATTTATGCATCTCAATGCATTTTGCACATTTTTTTTAAGTAAAAACAAATCATAAGAAGAGGGACTTGAAATAGCAAGAATAAGGAGATAACAATATTTACTCTTTGTAAAAAAATGTCAGTTGTCCTCTGATACTTTGTCTTTGAGAAACAAACCTGCAGCAAGCATGCAGCCAAGGGAGCCAGAGTGGAATCAAAACACCTGATCTGCATATTTAGTCTGGCTAGAGCTTCCAATATAGTAAATGCAGAGAACAACACAACAGACGGAAAACTAGAATTTTTCTAAAGAAATCTGATGTGACATAATCCTCTTGCTTTGCTTTAGTGTACACAATATTATGTGATATTTTTAAGTCTTTTTTGAATTTAGGAATGAATCCACTGCAGACATGAATATTACAATTGGCAGGCATCATCATACAGTATATATATGGGTAAAGATCCACAAATTGCCTAAAATGATTACTTTAGAGTGGACCTCCAGTGTATATTGCACATTCCACGGGTCCTCTCCTAATAGGAAGTTATAATTACCTTCTGTTTCTTTCCCCCCTCCCTCCAATTCCACCCAGAGGTGAGCCCCAAATTTCCCCCTGATGAAAAAATGCCATTGTGTTTTCTCTATCTTGTAATCCGGCGGATATGGGGCTCGGTAGGGGCACAGCAGGTAATTATAACTTCCTATTAGAAGAGGACCCATGGAATGTGCAATTTACACTGGAGGTCTTCTTTTTCTGCTTTAAAATTCTAGTACTTCAAAACTCCTTGTTTACATACCATTTAATATTCCTAAAACCATAATGTAAAGCAAGTAAATAGAAAATGTAAAACCAGAATTATTATCTGAATGTGTTATTAACCACTTTACCCCCGGCCCCTTTTTTCTCTCCTAAAAAACCAGGGATGGAGAAATCCGTACCTTCCGCGCTCCCGCCGCTGTCCGCGCTACCGCCGCTCGTGCGCGCGCACCCGCCGCCTGCTTGCCCGGAGATCAATGAACGGGAAAATCCATTCCCGTTCGTTGATCTATGCCCCCGCAATGATCTGCTGCTTCTTTCAGAAACAGCGCGATCATTGTGAGTCTCCCAGCCTCCTACTGCTTACTGTAAGCGTCCTTCCGGTCGCTTACAGGTCGCATGTAAACATACTCACTGTGGCCATCTTGTGTCTAAATAGTAAACTACACCCTAATGCATTTTACACATACAAATAAATTGTTTTACATAATAAATTAACTCATTACCTCCCACACTCCCCAATTTTTTTTTTTGTAATTTAAAAAAAAAAATATATATATACAATAAAAAAAAACATAAATAGTTACCTTAGGGACTGAACTTTTTAAATATTTATGTCAAGAGGGTATAACACTGTTACTTTATAAACTACGGGCTTGTAATTAGGGATGGACGCAAAACTGAAAAAAATGCACCTTTATTTCCAAATAAAATTTTGGGGCCAAACATTGTGATAGGGACATAATTTAAACGGTTTTATAATCGAGAATAATGGGCAAATAAATTTCATGGGTTTTAATTACAGTAGCATGCATTATTTAAAAACTATAATGGCCGAAAACTGAAAATAATAATTTTTTCCCACATTTTTTCCTATTTTCCCCATTAAAACACATTTAGAATAAAATAATTCTTGGCATAATGTCCCACCTAAAGAAAGCCTAATTGGTGGCGGAAAAAACAAGATATAGTTCATTTCATTGCGATAAGTAATAATAAAGTTATAGATGAATGAATGGACGGAGCGCTGAAAGGTGAAAATTGCTCTGGTGGTCAGGGGGTAAAACCCCTCAGTGGTGAAGTGGTTAAACTCAAAATTACACAGCAAATAGACAAATATCGATCATTTTCTCAGCCAGAAAAAAAATGTGGCTTCTGTTTACTTTTCAGGAAAGCTGTGGCTGTAAAAAAGTGCAGTTGGACTGCCTAATTTGCACATATAAAACACTAGTATATTAACTCTTGCAAACCAAACAAAAGCAAACGCAGGCAAGTTCTACATTAGTTTAATGCAATATTTACCCAACAAAAAAGGATATGGACTGCTATTATTTTTTTATGTTTCAAAATAGGATTTTATGTAAAGTTGTCATTGAAAATAAAACTTTAAATACAATTAGCCTTTTACATTTTTTGGTACAATTTATTACGAGTCAACATGCTAGCATACCAACTGGAGAGACATGACGATGTAAGCAGTTTAGAGTGGGATCTCTGTAGGCATCTTTTTGACTTTTGTAAATGTCATAAAAATTACTTTAATTTCTCCAGCAAGTTGGAAAGCACATAGCAACACAAAAACAAATGGCTGAAAGTCAGAAAGCACTCCATTTAAGCTTTTAAGGTTTTCTGTGTGCTGGGAATGGGGGAACTAGCAGATATATGTGCTGAGCATTATCAAAAGGGCAAGTACATTTCTTCAGCAACTATTTTTAGAGTAACTTGGTATTTCTGTTTAGCAGTAATGTAGTGACTTTTTTAGAAATTGATTACTAGGATAGAAGCTGGAACTAGACATGTGCTTGTGTTCCATACAAATAAAATAGGTACAAAAAAAAATCAGTTTTACCAAAACATGTGTTTTAAATATATATAGACTAACTACAATCAGAGAAAGAACATGTGTGCATCAACCAAGTGAACCTGACAAATCTGGCTTTGCAAATTTGGCCTATTGGCTAATCACGAGACATTGCTCATGCAAATAAGCATTTGCTTTCGCATGCCTAAATATGCAGGGTCAAAACCAAAAACCGCAAAACAATCGCCCTGCGGGAATTAGTTCATGCTATACAGCACTATCCAGGGGCGCCACGAGGAGGCTTCCCATTGCCCCCATACAACCGGGGGGCCGCGGGGGTCCCAGGCACTCTCACCGCCTGGAACCCACACAGCGGCACCCCGGAGGCGGAGGCTGGGGGGTGCAGGCGATCTCCCCAGCATGGCCAGCGCCGGGAAGAGCCGCCCGCACACACCTCCCAAGATTAAAAACAGGCACTTACCTCAACGTCCATTGCGTTCTGCTGTATGCGCATAACCTGGGCGCGACACATAAGGGGCGGACAGGCGCAAATAGCCTGCTCCAGGGCTCTCACCTCCTAAAACAAGCCACTCACTACCTACCCTCAGAAAAAAGAAATGCAATGCTAACTACAATCAGAGAAAGAACATGTGTGCATCAACCAAGTGAACCTGACAAATCTGGCTTTGCAAATTTGGCCTATTGGCTAATCACGAGACATTGCTCATGCAAATAAGCATTTGCTTTCGCATGCCTAAATATGCAGGGTCAAAACCAAAAACCGCAAAACAATCGCCCTGCGGGAATTAGTTCATGCTATACAGCACTATCCAGGGGCGCCACGAGGAGGCTTCCCATTGCCCCCATACAACCGGGGGGCAGCGGGGGTCCCAGGCACTCTCACCGCCTGGAACCCACACAGCGGCACCCCGGAGGCGGAGGCTGGGGGGTGCAGGCGATCTCCCCAGCATGGCCAGCGCCGGGAAGAGCCGCCCGCACACACCTCCCAAGATTAAAAACAGGCACTTACCTCAACGTCCATTGCATTCTGCTGTATGCGCATAACCTTGGTTTTGACCCTGCATATTTAGGCATGCGAAAGCAAATGCTTATTTGCATGAGCAATGTCTCGTGATTAGCCAATAGGCCAAATTTGCAAAGCCAGATTTGTCAGGTTCACTTGGTTGATGCACACATGCTTTTTCTCTGATTATAGTTAGCATTGCATTTCTTTCTTCTGAGGGCAGGTAGTGAGTGGCTTGTTTTAGGAGGTGAGAGCCCTGGAGCAGGCTATTTGCGCCTGTCCGCCCCTTATGTGTCGCGCCCAGGTTATGCGCATATAGCAGAACGCAATGGACGTTGAGGTAAGTGCCTGTTTTTAATCCTGGGAGGTGTGTGCGGGCGGCTCTTCCCGGCGCTGGCCACGCTGGGGAGATCGCCTGCACCCCCTGGCCTCCACCTCCGGGGTGCCGCTGTGTGGGTTCCAGGCGGTGAGAGTGCCTGGGACCCCCGCGGCCCCCCGGTTGTATGGGGGCAATGGGAAGCCTCCTCGTGGCGCCCCTGGATAGTGCTGTATAGCATGAACTAATTCCCGCAGGGCGATTGTTTTGCGGTTTTTGGTTTTGACCCTGCATATTTAGGCATGCAAAAGCAAATGCTTATTTGCATGAGCAATGTCTCGTGATTAGCCAATAGGCCAAATTTGCAAAGCCAGATTTGTCAGGTTCACTTGGTTGATGCACACATGCTTTTTCTCTGATTATAGTTAAATATATATAGAAACAGGCACTTTCACATGGAAATTAAGCTTACAGTATATATCTACAATGTCCATTTTTACCTGGTCTTGGAACTGGATTTTTTCACTTTGTCTTCCAGTCTCAGCAAACTGCATTGTGCATATTAAAAGACCACTGTCACAAAAAGCTGTAAAATTTAAAATTCACATGCAAAAAATGGACATTTGATTCAGAGTAAAATGCAATAAAATGTATTTTTTCACATCGCTGTCAGTTACAGTAGGAAGTAGAAATCTGACAGATCTTACAGGTTTTGAACTTGTCCAACTCCTCATGGGGGAGTCTCAGCGTTTTCTTTATTTTACAGTAGCACGCAATCCAACAGCCAAAACAGTGTGCAAACTAGTAGAGAGGCTGAGTGGTATATTTGTATAGATCCTTTACTGGAAATGCTTTTGTATAGAATAATGAAAATACTGAAATCCCCCCATGATAGTGGTCTTTTAAGGATGAGCTTGATGACCCTACTCGATTACTTGATTAGTAATAGCTTTCTTTAACCACTCTAACCTTTCTTTAACCACTCTTTAACCACTCCGCCTAATGCTGATTGGTGGCCATAGAGTAGCTCCCCCAGGGCCACCTAATGCCAAGCCCTGGAGCATAGATTAGCAGGGAATGCGCGTGCAGATGCTGAGTTCCAGCCTGCCAGCTGCAATCAGAGCTGGTAGGCTGTAAATGAAAAAAAAAAAGCAACAATTAAGTGTATAGCTCTGCGACCTAGTGCAGCGCTGTACGGGGGACAGCAATGTCACTGAGCTGTCCCCAGGAAAGGCTCAAAATAGGATCCCTCTCATAGGCTGATGCCTATGAGAGGTGATCACAGGGATTGGATTTCGGGGGGAGGGAGGAAAGGGGGTGGCATAAATTAAAAATAAAATACACATTTTTATTTAAAAAATAATAATAATAAAATTAATAATAAAAAAAAATATGGATCGCAGCAGCAATCAGATGCCACCAAAAGAAAGCTCTGTTGGTGAAAAGGAGGCAAGATTCATTTTTGTGCTAAGTTTTATGGCCATACAGCAAACTGTTTAAGCTGCAGTGTGTTGAATTGTAAAAAATGGCCTGGCCACTAGGGAGGTTTAAGCCTGAGGTCCTCAAGCAGTTAAAATGCCAATAATTCTAAGTTGTTGCTATCTGCACTTGCCAAGTGCCACGTGAGACTTGGCAAGTGACACCTGGAAAGTGCCACGTGACACTTGGCAAGTGCCACGTGACATGTGCCAAGTGCCACCTGACACTTGGCAAGTGCCACATGAAACGTGGCAAGTGCCACGTGACACTTGGCAAGTGACACGTGGCAAGTGCCACATGACACGTGCCAAGTGACACTTGGCAAGTGCCACGCGACACTTGCCAAGTGCCACGTGACACTTGCCAAGTGCCACGTGACACTTGCCAAGTGCCACGTAACATGTGGCAAGTGCCACGGGAAAAGTGGCAAGTGCCACATGACAAGTGCCATGTGACACTTGGCAAGTGCCACGTGACAAGTGGCAAGTGCCACCTGACACTTGGCAAGTGCCGAGTGACAGTCAGACAGCAGAGGAGAAGACACTAGTGCACACTAACTGTCACACTGGCACTGCTCACAGCACAGCAGTTCAGTAGAAAGCTAACACAGTAGTACTACTACTCTAACAACTACTAGCACTGACTGCTGAACTACAGTACTAACTACACAATAACACAGTAATCCTATCCCCTAATCCCTAACCTAACATATACCTAATACCTAAGGCTAATAGCTGGCCAGCAGGCAGCTGCTGACTTGGTCTGTGCACAGCACACACACAGACACATAGCAGCTGCATGCAGCACACACTGACTGTCACACAAATTACATCAAGCTAATTAATGATTTAACAATAATGTAGTGATAGTGAAGGGGTTAGTCACTGAACAGCTTATCACTGTGTACAGCCCTTAGGCTAGCAGCACTGGATCACACACTGGAACTTTCACACTATGACATCAATCAAGCTAATTAACGATTTAATAATAGTGTAGTGATAGTAGTGAAGGGGTTAATCACTGAACAGCTTTAGGTTTATAACTGTGTACAGCCCCCTTGCTGCTAGGCCACCAGCACTGGAGCATGTCTCTCACTGAGCATTCAGCAAGCTAAAACGATATGTCTCATCATGGCAGCCCTCCTTATTATACAGGGGGGCTGGCCAGTGTTCCTTTCTGTGATTGGGTGCCAGGGCTTAGGCTGGGAGGCCTCTAATTGGCTCAATGAGCTCAGACGGGGCTTGCCAGGGTTCCGCTCTGTGATTGGTTGCTAGGGCTTCTGCTGGGAGCCCTCTGATTGGCTCCAGGACATCATCTCCTTAGTTACAGTATTTCGGATCCGGATATCCGCAGATATCCGGGTTATGCTGCCAAATATCCGCAGATAGTTATCCGGATTTGGGCCCAGGACAGGTATTCGGAATCTGAATCCGGTCGGATAGCTGAAAAAAGGTCGGATATCCGGAATCCGGATGAGCACCCCAAACACCCCTGGTTGTGACCAATGAGATGCAAATCATTCTGAACGTATGCTAATGCTTATGATAATTCTTTTTTGCAAATATATTCAGCTTGAAAATGGACCAATCAATTGCTGCTACAACAAATCATTGGTCCATTTTCTTTCACTTTGTTTTATTGCAGAGACAATATAATGTTGCATACATTTAGTGATGAACAGCATGATTAAAGCACAGATGCTATTTTGCTTAACCTATCACAGCTCTGTCTGCATTACTAAAAGGAATTAAAGAAGAAACCCCATAAACAACATAACATCTCAGATGAAAAATATCAACCAACATGAAATCCAACAGGTATATCCCTGTATACAAACCCCAGTAAATCAAACCCACAAGTGCTACAGTTTTAGAAAAGTTACACAGCTTATTAGGATAACAGTTAGCGAGGTTCATTAATACCCAGAATAGTAACATTGGACCAGCAATCCCAATCTGCATACAACCTGTACATCGTGTCCTGCAAGGTATGTCATTGGCCCATTTTCAAGCTGCCTAAATCAATTAAAATTTGCATCAACTCAGAATTAATTACATCTACTATCTCTACTGACTGTTATAAACTGATCTTATCACCTTGCTTCGACACCATCGTCTCACAGACTGTGAGATCACTTGACTCTCCACACAGCAAACAGTAGATATAGACTTTCTCAGGCTTCTTCAATGTTTACGTTATTTATTCAGGAAACAGGAATACAGATAGATACATTCATCTCCTGGCAAAGCAGACTTCCGTGTTGCGTTACAGCTGCTTGAGTATCTTCCTACTGAAGATACCCAGGTCTTCTTGTGTCTACTCTATGTTACAGCTAGACTACCTATGTACAGCATACATTATATCAGATTACAGAAAGGAATAACATGCTTAGAGGTCCAAGTCGGCCTTGCGAGCTAGTGCAGAAGGAAGAAGCAGAAGTGACCTCTCCATTGCTCGCTC
Source organism: Hyperolius riggenbachi (assembly GCF_040937935.1). Classification (NCBI taxonomy): domain Eukaryota; kingdom Metazoa; phylum Chordata; class Amphibia; order Anura; family Hyperoliidae; genus Hyperolius; species Hyperolius riggenbachi. The sequence continues at coordinate 234,524,573 of NC_090652.1, read as the reverse complement.
CAGATTTAATACCGACTAGGAAAGAGTTAAATATGACATCATCTTCGCCACCCCCTATATCAGTCTATTGGTGGACCCACTCGTGGTGTCATCATACCCGCCTACTCGATTAATAATCAATGAGGCATTTGACCTACATGCAGGACCGTGGATGTTTAGTAAACATGGCCAATGTTTTCTGTTCCTGTGGTTGAGGTCAGAGTAGTCCGATGGCCTTCTCTTAGGAACATGTTCTCAGTATCTGCGTGTATCCTCTGCTACACGCAGACCCTGAGATGCCTCTGCCTGCATCACAAAACCTCTATTTATTTTAAAGGCATACACTGCGGACAAGCCTTTTACATAAAACTCAGGCCAAGTAACTGAGGCCTACTTAAATTATAACAATCCCCCCTAAAACGGCTTGACCCGCAGATCCCAGCGTCTGAACCTCCCAGTACCTGGTTTCTTTTCTTTTATGTTTCACTTCTCGATGTTCGTGCTCACACAACTTCTCTGCTCTAGGCGATTACCCCTGGAAGAGAGAGAGCAAGACCTCTTGGTCTTCCTGTAACCAGGCTCTCTGGGGATGCCCTACTTCTAAGTCCCTCTATACCACATGCTCAGCATTTGCGTCACTTGCGTATCACTCACAAACTTGCATGATCACAGAAAAGTGAAACTCGTTTGGTTGTTACAAAACGGAGCAGTGCCAGGTGCCTTCTTAAAGAGCGCCTTTATACAATCAGCTCCATCACAGGTACTACTAAACCTATACCCGTAACCCTGTATATCCCTTAATTTAAACTATTGGTTCAGGAGATTGTTTATGAGGCACTAATCTCTGAACCAGGTTAATTTGTTTTACGTAATTTTAACACGCAACCTCACCTGGATAATGATGCCTAAAGTTGTCATCCCCATCCAGACGACCAGTGGGTGTAGAAAGAACTTTGGAACTGCAGAGGCCCAGTCCGAGTGTCCCTGGAACATCACCGGAACCTCTGTCCACCAGGTCAGACTGGAACTCACCTGCTCATTTTTGTATTCTACCTCGTGAAGATCACCTGTATCATGGTGAAATCTTACCTCTAACTTAGTGTACTGTTTGTTTAACCTTTGTAACAAAATGTGGTCGTCTTGGATCAAAACCTGTTCCCCTTTGTCCCATGTCATGTTCTCTTTCAGGACGGGAACTACCCGTGAAACTTTGCACTTTAGAGTTCTCTTAACAATTTGAGAAACAACGTCATCCAACCTGGATGACTGGATCCATATGGGATCTCCGCTCCCACAATATGTTCCCCTTGGAAACTCCCCCTTATCGGAACAATTATGAGAATATACCTTGAATGTATCATTAGAACTTATGTTAAAAAACCAAACCTTTCCTTCCGCCACCGGAACTATCGGTTGGGCTTCAGGGTGGATCTTTTGAATGGTAGCCTCGCATTCTGCGTTATTGAGCCTGCAGGCTTCTTCACTAAATTTGACTTGCCCCGGCCAACGCAGGTACTTCTGCAAGAATTGCCCGCATGAGGACAACTCTACTTGCTTCACCTCCCCGTCTAGCACCAAAAAAGGTTGACCTCTCAGGTCCTGGTGTGAGACACGGGTTAAGGTGGGAACCAAGGAAGTGGCGGTGCCTAAAGGAATCTTGCACCGTTTCCCTTTGTTCACCCAAACATCTCGAAGCTGCCATGCAAAAGATCCTTCTCCAGAAAAATTAATATATCTCCCCTTGTCCAATCTCAGTTGGACAGGATCTTTAAGCATCTCCCTGACAAAATATGCCCCCAACCGTCCTGATTGGACCTCTTCCCCCCTTACGTCCTGAGGCACAATATGTACCTGAGGTCGGGAAGACAGTACTCTCTGCAATCTTTCAATTAAGAGTACCTCTTCACTTACCCAACTATCATGAGGATAAGCTGCTGCATATGGACTGTGTAATATCGTCCCCTGTTGTGACCCGTGTGGTGTGAATGGGGTTCCCTGTGTGGGCTTTCCCTCCCCTGGGACCGCTCTCCCCACCCTCTTTGTCACCTGGAAATGTGGCTTGATCTCGATTTTTACTTCTTGTTTCGAGAACCACCCACCCTCGGCTTTCCAGCCTTTACGTGTCTAAAGTGGTTTCAGAGGCACTCTCTGTTGGTAGCTCCAGAGTGTGATGTTGTCCCCTGCGTCTCTCTGGTAAGAGAATTGACGCCTCCTGCTCGTTCCTCTCCAATCTGGAACCATCTCACTCTGCATAACCAAGACAAGGTACCCCCGAATCACACACTCCACCTTTTGCATGTACCCATTGTACTGCAATGTACCTTTTAACAAACCTTTGGATCGGTGCATCGATTCTGGGAGTGTGGCATTCAATAGCAGATTTACACTGCCATTAAATTCCCACTGCCCGCACACTTGACCCTTCAGACCTTTCACCCACCTTGTGCCATGAAATTTGCTTTCTCCTGGCACAAGTGCTCTTTTCCTCCGTCCCTGCATGGTCCATCTGTGCCAAGCGGAGGGAGGTGTGAAAGGATTAGTACCTTTGTCACCAAACATTAACATGCTTGGGCCTTGCATTCTCATTAACCCCTTATTATACATGAGAATGTCCTCTCTTCGTTCTCCTAGGACGAAATGGCAACCTAGGATCACCATCAGCACGGTACTCTTCATTATAAAAGCACCACCTTGGGAAAGAAAAACATTAGCACTTTGCATTATGCTTTGCTCCGACAGTTTTGTTAGTCTCTTTCCGATCTCCGAAATCTCGTGTTTTAGTCTCTTTCCAATTTCAGGAATCTCGTGTTTTAGTCTCTTTCCGATTTCAGGAATCTCGTGTTTTAGTCTCTTTCCGATTTCAGGAATCTCGTGTTTTAGTCTCTTTCCGATTTCAGGAATCTCGTGTTCCTCCAAGCTTAGATTGGCATCTGGAACCTTTCGCTTATCCGACTGATATCTCCATCTTTGCTGCCAGCACTGCAGCTGTCTCAATTCCATATTGCCAAACACCTGAAATCGAAATACAAACAAATCAATTCTTATTAATGATTTGGGATTCGCCCTGCGGCTTGTACTCTTTACACTTTAAATTGATCAATATATACCGTAATTGATCTCGTTGCTTTATGGTTCTCATGAACTCTGTTTACTCTTATTGGTAGATTGGAGTTAAACTTCACCCCCCTACCTCAGTACTATCCTCAGTACTTACCTGTTTACAATATGCTCCCTCGGACTTCACCTATGGAAGCTCGCTTCACCTTTGGAAGCTCTCACCCCATTGCAGCTCACTCCACATCCCCCCTTATCTGTCCATGCGCGGCCGTCGCATGCACAGATTACGGATGCCACACCTGATGCTGCTTTGCAGGTGAGCCTGCAATGCTCTTACTCATTATCGCATTTACTTATCTAGAACTTCATCGCGATACCAGCTCTGCTAGAAGTTCTGTGTGTTGTACCCTCTGACCAATGTTTGCCGTGCCACCACCCCCAGACTTCACAAAAAAACGGCTGCCTCCCTATAGGAAGGAGCACTTTGCACTTAAACTACACAGGGTGCAGGGCTAAGCATACCAGTGTCGCATGCCTGTATGCAGATCCCTGAATGCCCACATGGTAGGTAGTCACATGGCAAACAGCGTACTGATACACTGTCACTCTGTAAACGGCAATTCTATCATCTGTATAATTGCCCCATGAACTGCTGTCAGTCCTAGTTCATTGTGCTACAAATGATAGGAGCTGTAAAAAACATATTTGACCAATCAGTGGACAAAAAAAAACGCACAAAAAAAACGCTCCAGCCCAGCATAGACCTCCCAGTCCAGCTCTGGCTCTGTCCACGACAAAACCGGAAAACACGTTACCGCTCTGCAACAGCGGCGACGGAAACCCGTATTGGTCAACTCCCTTTTTTCCACCTCCGGCACCCCCCCTGATGCGCTGTCCCCCCTTTTCTATTGGGAACTTATGCTGCACCACCCATTAAGGTGCCCCACTTACAGGAATAATCCTATAAGCAACTCAGTACAGACCCTTTCCTGATCTGCACTGTTACGTGTGTCCCTGCACCTAGCTGGGAAACACTTCCTATTCTGGCATTCCTCTCCATGGACCCAGGGAAAAGCTCTGGGGAAATACTTTGAGAACCGAGACACCCAGGAGAATGTCTCTGTATTTCTACCCCCCTTCCTTTCAGCTGCTCTGCCCGGAGCCGCGAGCACAGCCTGATGTGACGTGGATCCCCCAGCCCCTCCTCCCCCCCCTGCCATGACGTGTGGGGGCCATGACTCTCGGGGGCGGGCTCTCTCCACTGCCGCCATTTTGAGTCCTGGACTGCCAGCTAAGATGGCTGCTCCCATAGCAGCCTCTCGTTTCCTATATCTTAGGAGAAAGAACAAAATACACACAGAACAAACATTGTTATGCATAGTTACACACAGCATCGATACCTTTTACCGAGAGTCAGCCTTCCACTACCTATCCTCTCTGGGATGCTTGCCAAACTTGAGACCAACCGCGTCACAGCTGCAATGCTAAATATTTTACATCCTAGCATCACCCAGGAACGTGGAACCCTCTCTCTCCTCACAAAACATCTGCAGTTTATCTCTGCCATAACTCAAACTTACTCAAGTTTAACTCTAAACCATATTAACAGCTAATACTGCTGAAACACACAACAGACAAACTGGCTAAACAACATAACAGATACAGATATTTACAAGCATGCTAGCAGCTCTGACTGGAAATACGAGAAACTTGCAGAACATCTCACAAACAGAAAGACACTCGATTTCCTCTTCTATCCCCTCTCCCTCCCATCCAGTACTAACAGAAGCACCGCTGGCTTATCTCCTGCTGCGGGGGACCCCCCCCTGCTCTATCTGGACATTCTTCCCAGCCTCTGTAGAGACGGGGAGAGAAGAGAAGAGAAAAAAAAAAACAATCGACTTCTTTCCGGCAAAAACATGCCTGAAACAAATGCAGAAATAACCACCACGTAAATATGCAACACAGGAAACTTGAATCCGAAGAAACCAAACAAAACACATAAACTCTGACAACCGCACCCTGCATTTACAAGATGCGAAGCCCGCAGCCTCCACGCTGCAATTAACACAGAATAAAACAACATAAATCAAACTTGCCTGAGCAGCAGATTCTTGGCCATACATCAGCATTCCCGCAACTTCACCTGCGAAACTTCCATGGACTCCGGAACTTTCTGAGCGTTTAATCACCGTCATCTCCGTCCCCACACTGGACTGGCTCAGTGGATCGACATCTCCCACAGCGAGTTGCGAGCTGGCCCCGGAGTGTCCCGTTCGACCCATATTTCGGCTGGTGACTACAGTGCACAATGTAGTCACAGTGTAACGTCCAAGAGTTTCGCCGCTGATTTCTCGAATCGCTGCCATGTGCTTGGCTCCCACACACTCACACCAGCTTATCAGTATCAGCTTGATAAGCTTTACAGTCTATTCCGCTTGTTTTGCTGTGGAATATCTTGAAACCAATTTCTTCGGCCCCGGCCCCGTCTGCCTGTATTGCTAGGCAGGGAAGGATTTCAGGCACCACTGTTATAAACTGATCTTATCACCTTGCTTCGACACCATCGTCTCACAGACTGTGAGATCACTTGACTCTCCACACAGCAAACAGTAGATATAGACTTTCTCAGGCTTCTTCAATGTTTACGTTATTTATTCAGGAAACAGGAATACAGATAGATACATTCATCTCCTGGCAAAGCAGACTTCCATGTTGCGTTACAGCTGCTTGAGTATCTTCCTACTGAAGATACCCAGGTCTTCTTGTGTCTACTCTATGTTACAGCTAGACTACCTATGTACAGCATACATTATATCAGATTACAGAAAGGAATAACATGCTTAGAGGTCCAAGTCGGCCTTGCGAGCTAGTGCAGAAGGAAGAAGCAGAAGTGACCTCTCCATTGCTCGCTCCAGATTTAATACCGACTAGGAAAGAGTTAAATATGACATCATCTTCGCCACCCCCTATATCAGTCTATTGGTGGACCCACTCGTGGTGTCATCATACCCGCCTACTCGATTAATAATCAATGAGGCATTTGACCTACATGCAGGACCGTGGATGTTTAGTAAACATGGCCAATGTTTTCTGTTCCTGTGGTTGAGGTCAGAGTAGTCCGATGGCCTTCTCTTAGGAACATGTTCTCAGTATCTGCGTGTATCCTCTGCTACACGCAGACCCTGAGATGCCTCTGCCTGCATCACAAAACCTCTATTTATTTTAAAGGCATACACTGCGGACAAGCCTTTTACATAAAACTCAGGCCAAGTAACTGAGGCCTACTTAAATTATAACACTGACTAGTTAGTAGTGACAGTTCTTAAAGTGACTCTGTAACAAAAATTACAACGTTTTTTCTACCATCCTACAAGTTCCTAAACCTATTCTAATGTGTTCTGGCTCACTGCAGCACTTTGTACTATTACAGTCTCTGTAATAAATCAATGTATCTTTCCCCTGTCAGACTTGTCGGCCTGTGTCTGGAAGGCTGCCAAGTTCTTCAGTGCTGGTCTGTTCCTCTATGCACACTCCAGTGTGTGTTTTATTTACATAAGCCAGCAGCTTCTCTGCTATCTTATCAGTAATAGAAGAGAGCTGGATAAAAATCCTCCTCTGTGAAAGTAGCTGGCTGACACATACTGAGGAATTACAAACACAGGCACATGCAGAGCTGTCTGCAGGAAGCCTGTAATGTTCAGTGCATGAGAGAAGAAGGGGACAGAAGGTAAACACACAAATGATCTCTTGAGATTCAAAAGTAAAGCTGTATACAGCCTGCTTATGTATGGATGTATTTTCTATGTGTGGACATATTGTACATCAATCTACTTCCTGTTTTGGTGGCCATTTTGTTTGTTTATAAACAAACTTTTTAAAACTGTTTTTGACTACTTTTAATGCGGCGGGGAGCGGCGAAATTGTGACAGAGGGTAATAGGAGATGTCCCCTAACGCACTGGTATGTTTACTTTTGTGCGGTTTTAACAATACAGATTCTCTTTAAGAGTATGATTTATATAAACATAGTAAGCAATTATCAGTAGATATACTGTACGTACGTACGACTAACTTTAAATGTTTTTATAGCCTGCTCCTGATTTTGCATATCAATGCTTGTATATGCAGAAAATGTACTATTTTGGCTGGCCACTGGCCAGTCATGTTTGTTTGTTTTTTTGAGGGATGGGGGGAAAAGTTTTTAATTTTTAGATAGCTTTTGTAGTGTTTTTGTGATTTGTCTGTTGTGGTATGCCCCCAATGCCATTAGCCAATTCTACATGCATATGAAGGAACGTTTCACACTGTTGTATTCTGTTACGTACAGTTGCAATGGACAATATCATTGCATTCCACGGCAATGCAATGGTATTTCTATGGTACATTCACATAGGGTGCAGAGCAGGGGGCCCCGTTGGAATAACGCAAAGCTGTGCATTTACTGGACAATGAGCGCATTTACAGTGGCGGTGAAGTGTACCTTCATGGTATTCATGGTAATGTATGCTTTACTATACTTTCAATGTACTGTATGCTTCACTGTATGGTCACATAGCATGTCTAACAAGCATTGGGATCATTTGGCATTGCAATGCTTCGCAACACAATGTGCACAGTGTGAAAGGTCCCTTATAGGAAGTAGGTCTTTCAAGAAATGACCTCAAGTCATGTAGAGTCATAAGGAAGCGTCATGGAATTAAGTTTCAAAAAAATGTCTTCTTAGCTCAACTCTGTGAGTGACAGACAACTCCAACAATTTAACATATGGCTTTTCCTAAAAGCTTTGCTGATATCCAAGAGGCTAAGGTGGCTTTTTCTGCAAATGAGGAGCTTGACCAGAAGGGGCTGAAATCAGAGACTAGCTTGTTGCTGAAGGTTATCAAGGTAGGAAATGATTAAACAACTCAAACATACGTCAATTTACGTATACAATTATGTTTGTGCAATATTAAACACATTTGAATAATGTATTACATAGTTTTTGTTGGTCCAGTTACTAGTTTATCAACTAGAAAAACACTCACATAAGAGGAACATTTACCCTCACGTCAGATCTCTGTTTATGTGGTCCTTCAGATAAAAGTCACTTTGCAGTGGAGATATAGTACCAGATGTCTGAAAACGTTGGGAGCAGCATATCAAGATGGCCAGCAAGTAGAAGAGTTGTCATAGAGGTCATGGAAGCTGGAGACTTTTGATGGTTAACTAGACAGGAGTGCTGATCCACAAGGCTGTTCTAATCCTGCCACAGACAGTCACTTGTATCCCAGGAGGTGAAAATAGGGGTCCCCGCTGCTCTGGGGATAGTGTTTGCTACATGTGTGGCTGAACTCTACAAAAAATGCCAATCACATTCACATTTTCCACATGTGTACCTCCCTGATGTCTAATCTGTCTCTTTTTTGGACGCCACTGAGGTATATGTTGATGTTTGGTTCTATGTAACGTGGATAAGAGGCTCTTGAACCAGAGTGGGGAATTGTACCTTGTTAGACCCCATGCTCAAGACCTGCTACATACTACTGAAACCTGTCTAAACCCGCCTACATATCCAAAGCCTATTTAAGAAGGGCTTACTCTCATAATCTAAGGCTTCCAAATTTTTGCATTGATCATCTAGCTAGCTTGCCATGTTTTGAAAATCTTACCTTTTCATGAATACTGTTGGTTTTGTATGACAGTCCCATGGGTAATAAAAGATTATGGAACAGAAAGTGGCTTCAGGGACATAACTATAGGGGGAGCAGACCCTGAAACCAATGAGGCCCAGAGCTGTTGGAGCACTTCCAACTGCCTGCCCTCCCTACCTCTGATATAGGTTTCCATCCACCAGATGCAGTGTTGTTGTGGCCACATTTACCATGGTGGGGGTGAGAGGCTAAATAATAATGGTCACACTTCTTATATGGCAGGTAGTCTCCAAAGCAGTGGATGTCTCTAAGGAGAGACAAGGAAGGGCTGTGAATGTTGAGAGAGATGGAGACGGGGTTTCATCTGTAAAGGGAATAACCGAGGGAACGTTGATTAAAGCCTTCAATGCAGATGCAGTCCCACAAATAGAGGTTCAACAATGATTTTTTTTTAAATTAAAATACGGTTATAAGCTGATTGAATCTGGTCATAAATCTTGTTCTACCCATACACATGTGGGCAGCACTCTCGCCTTGTACCGCTGGGTCCCCTGTTCAAATCCCAGCCAGGGCACTATCTGTTTGTATGTTCTCCCCATGTCTGCATTGGTTTCCTCTGGCCACTCCGGTTTCCTCCCACATCCCAAAAACATACAGATAACTTAAATAATCCACAAGATGCCCCTTCACCATGGATGCACCTGGTTTAGTATGTATTTTTCCAGTTTTTTGTCCTTTAAACCTAGGTGCGTCTTATGGTCAGGAGCGTCTTATAGTTAAAAAAATACGGTAACTCAGTCATCCCCTGTACACTAGCAATACTTACCTTCAGCACTGGGAAGTATCAACAGTGACAGCAGTGTGATCTCTGTGCTAAGATGATCAGCGCTGAGACTAATTGGTTCATCCGGCAGAGCCTCATTACAGAATCGCCTAATCTTTTTGTTTGTTCTTAGAAATTTGCATGCTTTTCTCTAGTTATTGAATAACACAGACATCACTGAGAATTCATTTGAGATACTGATATTCATTTTCAGAATCAAAAAGGTATTTATCACCTCAAACAAAGCTGGCATTGATTAAAAAAAAGCTGTTCTGATGATCAAAAACAAGACAAATATGATCAAGAAGTAAATGGTCATACTTTTATCTCCGATCCCCTTTACGCTGTGTGTATTTAGTTTCTGTAAAGCAGTAAATTACAGCATCCTAGGAATAGGGGGGTAGGAGCGGTGGCAGGGTTAAAATTGATTGATTTTCCAGTTCTCACTTCACTACTTGGCTGTCTGGCTAGATTCTTGATACTGTCTGTAATGCCTGTCACAAAGTTTTACAGCAATTCAGGGTCTCCTTCGAACATGTCAAACAAAGCATAGAACAATTACTGAGTTTCTACGTTTGTTGTCTCGCCGTGGCAGAAGGCAGTACTCCGATCACAGCAGGCTTGCAGCTTTCTTTTACTGCTTTCTTTGGAGAAATAAAATATTCATTTGTGAGACATCAAGGGCACCCCCGGGGCAGGACGCCTTGATGTTTCCCATGTAGATATTTTTCTTGCTGCTGCTTTGGGAAGCAGTAAGCTTTTGCTCATCCACATACTTTAAAGTTTTATTTCCTAATTCTGGAGTTTAAAAAGATCACCTTCCCTTTAAAAAGACTTTGTCCCAGCAGACTATCTAAAAACATGATAGGACAATACATAGAGCAGATGTCTGTATTATGCACTCATGTAGCTAGCTACCACCTACAGTGTCATTAACTCAAGCACATAATGATTAATGTGTGCAATCTATACATATCTTCCTCTGAATGCAAAATATTTAAATTATACAGGTAGAGTTTGCTCCATGAATGAGTTGCTTGAATAAGTCTTTCTTTGATTTGGGGACATTTCAGTTGTACTGGTCAAAATGTTCTGGATGTTGAAACCAAGGAATTCAAATACCATTCAAACACCAAGGTATCACTTACATTCTCCAGACCATTGCTGGAATGTGGTTACAGCTGGTAACTGATGGCTGTCACATCACTGCCAGGATCAGTTTCTTGACTTCTAAATAAAATGTTTTTATTACTGCTACTGGTGTACTGCAGATTCCTGTACCTATTTATGATGCCACATCAGTGTAGGTTTTTGCAAAGCCTGAAAGTTTTTGTCATATGGACTTATGTGGTTAACTGGTACTTAGCAACTATAGCAGCCTTTATAGCTTCTTAGTCATAGTCATAGTGTGGCAGATGCACAATACAAAAGCATCTCGCAGGTGTTTTTTTCCCACCTCTGATCTGAACTTCTCTGTGTCCCACTTGCCATGTGATATTGAAGAGCAGAGCTAGGGCAGGGCCCCAGCCAGCTGCATAATGGACAGGGGAGGACTGGCCAGGGAGGAAGGGGGACAATTTCCCCCCAAGGCTGCCTCTCATTTAATGATTTAGGGCTGGTACAGTTCCTGGTACATGTTTTTGTATAAGGCAATGTGAACCACTAGGCTGGCCGAGGGAAATCAATGCCTAATTACAGAGTAATTAGAGGGTGGCAATTTGGTTAATATAAACAGCATGATGCAGAGCAGAGGCTTGCCTGCAGGGTCCGTGGTAAATTTCTGTCTGATTTCGGGTGGAAATTGGTTGAAAGTATCGATCTGAGATGCTGGGAAATCTCGGGTTGATGTGGTCAATCCAGTGCGATAATCACAAACAATGAATGCGACGGAAACCCTGGCCGTTGTAACTCAAAATGTTTTATCTGCCCTCCCCCCCCCCCCCCATTGCCAGTGCATTATACTTTATCTGTCACGCTGTCCCTCATGTGTCCTTGCTGTATTTCCCATGTCACTTTTGGCATTTAGCACGTGGGGCACGTGTGTGATGTAATTTTGGCCCGGGCTGCTGTGAAAATGGGCCTCTAGTTTGTGTTTTCCCTCCAGGCCAAAAGGTCCCAGTCCTCCCCTGATAATGGAGAAACTAACCCCAACCAGGGCCGGTTCGCCTGAAGCAATACATTGTGAGGAATGGATGCCAACCCCAACCCCCCATCCCAATGCGTGTGTGCAAAGCTGGAGAGGAGAGACATCAGGCTGTGCATTGCAGGCACTGGCACTATGCTTACCTCTCTCCTCTTCCTATAAGACAGCATCTCCTCCCTACTGGCTCGCAGCATCTTATCCCCAGGGTGCCGGGTATGCACTGTATCGGTGCCGCATCACTCACTCACTCTCAGCAGATTAGCCACGGGATCACCAGCCACACATTTAGTCCTACTTCTACTCTGACTACAGCGATGCCTCATGTGACCCAGCAGCACATAACAGGTCACATGCGACACCACTGTAGCCTTGGATACAGGACACTGGAAAGGCGGATGGAGATCCCATCACTGGAGTGCTGAGAGCAGGTGAATGAAATGATGCCCCACATCTAGGGAGGGGGAGACAGGGAGTGGGAAGAGGGGATCATTTGGGGAGGGGTCATCTCTTCCGCCCTCTAATTGTTGCCGCCCTGAAGTATGTGATTCCCATTGCTTCATGGAAGAGCTGCCCCTGACCCCAATAGATGGACCTTTGAGTTGATCTAGTGGGAAGGCAAAGTGTTTAAATTCAGTCCTAGTATTAAGAGCGGTTAGTGCATGGTAAACGTTTTGCATAGAGAAGGGGCTTATCCCTGGTTTGATTTGTATGGCTCAATTTAAATTAATTTAGGTGCAAACTCTTTTCTGCCATTGTATTGGCTACTTTTTTTTTTTTTGCATTATTACTTCTTTAAATAAAACGGACTATATAGTTATATCTTTGTCCACTGGTGTGTTTTTTATATGATGCAATAACAGATAAATAATTGGATGCTTTCATTTTGGTACCCTTTCCCCCTCATTAACTTCAACTATTTTGATTGTTTTTAAATTATGTGCTAATTGGAAACACATTAGTATTAATTAGTGATTTTGAGTCTTCATTTTAAGTGTCATAAATGGGGTAGAATTATTTATGCCAGATAGGACTAAAGACCAGATGTAAGTTTTTCTCAGGAGTTGCTTCTTCTTTTTGCCCACCATATCTATATAATGCCATTTCTATGTGTAGTAAATAAAAAGTACTGCAAAGAAAATGAAAAGAATAATATTAAACTTACATTTGTCTGGGACAAATAATTTTGAGTGATGTTTTGCTTGCTGTGTGCTGAAAAGTAATTACCGGTATATAAATAAGAGAAGAGAAATATACTGTATGTAAAATAACTCACAAGATAACTTTTGTGCTTTGGGAAGCAAGTTAGATGATATTTGACATCATGCACTCTAAAGTGGAGTTAATTTGTATAGATACATTTAATTTTTATTTATTCATTCATTAAAATTTTTTACAGCAACAGAAACAATATCAATCATTTTACATAAAATATTGCACAATTTACATACATAGTAGTAGTACAGAGAGGTTTTATCTGGCAATCATCAATTCAGAACCCTTCGTTTTGTAACCAAAATCACTTCCCCAGAGGCTAGATGTAATCAACATCACTAAAGTTCAATAGGATGCAACCTCAAATAAGTTAATGTTCCATCCATGTTCCATCCATATTCCATTCAGCAATCAATCTGGTTCATGTAGTGCAACATCCCCGCCATGATACATATGACAATAAAATCAGAACTGTCTCTACTGCAAGGAAAGGTCTACCACATGTATTGTGCGCTGTGCAATATGATATTTAAACCAAGCTCCAGGTGTAAAACAATGAGCACTTTTCCAAGTTGAGAATCAAGGAATTGTCAAATCTGGGCGACCAAAAATAGTGTTGTGAGTTGAGATGTTGACAGTTTTTGCACAAAGGAGTTTTGAAAGTTGATGAATCTCCAGTCTTGCCACATTCATGTAGTTAATGGGCCTGGCTGAACAGTATAACCAAGTTACATACAATCAATTGAACTGTTTAGAACCACTACCAGCACAGCACCTAGTATCTCAGTTGTTCTTACTTCCATCAGCTTTATCCAAACAAAACAATAATATTACCTTGGCGCATGCCAATAACGCCAGGCCTTATGTCCACCCTGGCCATAGGCACAGCTATCCTACAGCACCAACAGCATAGCACACAGCATCTAATTCGGTCCTACTTCAATTAGCTTTACCCCCCCAAAATAAATAAATAAATATATATATATATATATATATATATATATATATATATATATTATTACCCTGGGGCGTGATAGAAACTCCAGGCCTCTGTCTGCAGGCTGAAATTCTAATATTATCCAATCTTCAGGCTTCCAATGTGGCTGCAAGAACAATGTTCTAGCCCACTTTTTTAGGTCTCATATACTGTAACTGCAATTTAAAATGTTTAGGCAGAAAAATACAAAATTTTTTAGGCATATCAGACAGTGGCGGCACATTACAGTTTTTAGGCAGGTAAACATGGCAGCCATTCTAAAGACCTTAATTGGAAAAAAGCTAGAAACTATATGTGATTCTTGGCATTTATGCATGAAGAAAAGCCTCATGAAGATATGGTTTTTTGGAGGAACATTTAGCGCTTGATGCCCCTCCGCCATGCCTCTGTCTGGATTTTTGTACACTTTGTACATCTTTGTAAAAGAAATTGTGGCTGCAGAGATGCCCTGAAGATTTTTGATGTTTGCCTGCCATTAAAGTCAATGGGACTCACCACAAATTTCTGGTTTGCAAATTTTTACGGTAAAATTCATGAATGCAAAATCGCGGTGTTCGGCCATCCCTAATGACGATATGGCCTAACAATACATGGAACTGTCCTCACAGTGACTGCACTAGCTGTTTGTGCTTTTTAATGAAAGTGCTATGCACTTACTGCTTGACCACATGCTGTCCATCTTTATTCTAAATAAAATAAAACAAATACACATATTTTGTTTTTTAAAAACACTGTACCTGCAAGCCTTATTTATAACGTTTGGCAATCAAGCTGAATATTGCCCAAATGATCTAGCACATCATCTAGCAGCAGTGAACACGTAAGCGTGTTGCTCACTCAGTTTCTAAATGAGACTTCAAAGACGATAGTAAGTCTCGAGGGAGACATTCCAATTTTCAGCACAAACACTTGATCCTGCTTGGATTTCATGAGCCTTATTTGCAAACCCATAGCCAGTTCAGGAAGATTTAAATCTATTGAAGCTTTCATTCTTTTCTTGTGATAAAAGTCAAATAAGGAGTTACATGAGAATGCCTTTTCTCTCTTATCCATGTGTTATTGTATCCAAAAGACATGATCAGAAATCCATAAACTAAACAGCTTGTGGTCAACAATATTTATTTCTCAGTTAAGGCTGGTTTTCATTAAATGCATTGTGATGCTGTTTTGCACTACACACATTTTAAAAATCTGCAAGGACATCCAACCTTGCATAAAAAGTAATGTCTGATATTCTTTGTTTTGCAGTTTGTTATACAAAGGCACTACTGCATACATTTCTGTCTGATCCTGGCTATCTGTTCTTTCTGATAGAAACAAGCCCTAGTAGCACCCTTTAAAGCAGCAGGGACAGCTACACTGTCCCAGGAAAAAACCCTATATAAGTAGAAAAATACTTGTTTTAATTACATAACATGTGTATTGTACTGTCCACATTTTGATTTCAGTGAATTTTATATAGTAAATAAAAAGAAAAACTGTTCCAGGCGTTTTCTATCTTTACTGCCTCAGACTGAAGCCAATCCTGATGTCATTTTCTCCCTTACTCTTTTTTTTCTCCTAGAAACTGCACTGTCATATCTAGCTGGATTTGTAAACACATGTGAGCATAGCATAGCATATTTCAGCAGCTTCTGGAGAGGTTCTTTGGTTTTATTTTGGGTTGAGCAAGACAAAAGGTTTTAACTTTTAACTTCCATTTTGGTTTTATTACTGTCGGTTTAACTACAACGAAGATTTTCTGGAGATGAAAAACTTGGCCACACGAATTGAGGGAATTTCTCCAATCGGGTAACAAACAGCAATAAATACATGGAAAAAAAAGAAAAACAATAAATAAGTACAGCTTTAAGTGTTGTGGTGATGGTCATAGTCCCACTGGAGGGTGGCTTATTTATTTTCGCTGATGCAAGAATTTACTGTAGGAAAATATCTCCACTGGGGACACAGCAATACACTTGGTTACTCAAAGTTGAATCGCGCTCCCCACTGCATCAGATGCTCCTAAAAAATATATATACAAAAGGCTCCACATAGCGTAACTCTGTTATAACAAAATCACACACCACCCGTGTTTCAGTGACAATAGTGCAGCACACGTGACCATAAACTTCCACTGTAGCTCGCTCACCAGATGATGGCCACCTCAGAAATCAGGTGGATCTATCGCTTACATCACAAATCCTCACTGGCACTGTAGATCTTCAACTTCTATTTAATATTGCAGTAATCGATCTCCAATCATATAAAACATAAAATCACAAAATAGCATAAAACCTTTTAAAACCAATATGCTTCCTGCGCACTCACGTATGGGTTCTTGGTAATCAGGCACATCACATGGACCAACAATAGGGTCTGTTGCAACATTAGGCCTAGTCCCGTCTGGATGTGGGTATCGGCGTCCCGATTCCTCTCCCGGGCTCCCGTGTGGCGCGCTATGGTCCTTCGCTCCGTGACCCGATTCAACCACCACCGTTCTCGTATCGTGGTGACGTCAGACGCACTGGACGTAGCTCCGCCCATGTGCGGAGCTACCCTGCATCTATGCCTAACACTGACCTATCCCCTACCTATACTACAGATGCTCATTTGGATTCCGGGGTATTGAAATTTCCACGGTAGTTTTAGCCCAATCAAAGAACTCAGAAGCATTGGACCAATCAGAGAATGCAGAATTCTTCTGCAAAGAATTGTACACCACTCACAATACTTATTTTCCGTTTTTCTAATTTCTGTATTTCTGTTTTTTTTTTTTTTGCATCCTGTGATGCAAAAAAATGGCTAATAAACTATTTGAAAATCAGAATCGTAAAAATGGAAAATTGTAAAAACAGAAATTGGAAACACAGAAAATCGGAAATTGGAATTTCTGTGGAATCGGAAATGGGCATTTTCAATCATCCCAACCTATATTATGCCTATCACTAGCCAGCTGCTTCATTCCTAATGACCCACCTTTGGCAGGTGCAAATCATTTTCAAGGTATTACCCATCTAATTTTCAGCTTTGGATGATGATATCTCCCCAGTGCAGCCTCAATTACCTTTAAATAGCAAGAGGTGACTTTCCAAAAATGAAGTCAGTAAGAAGTACCCTATCATTGTGGGGTGCAAATCTGATATACTGCCTTCTATTCTCAGTTTGCATATGGAGAAAATCACTGTATCAGGTAGCAAATGGCTACATTCTCACTCTTCAAAGGTTTGCACTCACTGTATCAGGCATCAAATGGTTACATTCTCAATCTTCAAAGCTTTGCACTTAATTTTATATTTAACTAGAAAACAGGCCTCAATCAGCTGAAATTGTCTGAGGTATATATCCTTGTTCGTTGTTGCATACATTTCAAAATGCTGCACACTAATTTGGGCGCGGGCAAACAAACAAACAAAAAAAACAAAAACGGTTAAAGGAGCATATAATAGTGGTAGTAGAATATAAAAATGTAATGATATTCTACTACTTAATTGATATAGTGACATCTCTGCAATACTTGCTGTTATTTCACTATGATCTAACCTCTCCCTACACTCATACAGAACACTCCACTGGTGGGCATTTAATAACCCCCCCCCCCCCCCGGCAACTCATTTCCTCCCTGGGTAACTTATAACTCCCCCACAGCTAATAACCCCACAGACAACTAATAACCCCCTGGTGGCACCTAACCTTAATCCTCCCTCTGCTACAAAAAAATAGCCACCCACTAAACAGTGGGCACCGGGGCGACCCACTATGCAAACTGCGGCTGCTAACAGTGGATGCTTTGCTGTTATTGGTAGCCACAGTTCACATAGCGGATGGCACCGGATGGCACTGGTGCCCGCTATTTAGCACGCGCTCATTTTTGTTGCACTACGCTTAGCAGCCTCATCGTTGTTTACCTGCAACAGAATCTTGCTTTTACCAACTTGTCCCATATGCACATGTTTAGCACAATGTGTGCCTCTGAATAGTGATGGCCCGAAAGGTTCGCATGCAAACTTATTCACGCAAACATTGCGGGTTCGCGTTCGTGATCGAACGAGAACTTTATGCAAGTTCAACCTGCCCCCTATACTATATCTTTGGGCTAAACTTTGACCCTCTACATCCCAGTTGGCAGACACATGGCAGCCAATCAGACTGCGCTCCCTCCTTGAGCCCCACCCCCTCATATAAGGCACCAGTGTCAGCCATTTTTTCACTCTGTGTGCTGCAGTATTAGTGAGAGAAGGGAGAGGCATTGGAAAGATAGGGAAAGCAATAGTTAGCAGGTCTGTTAGCTTGCTCCTTGCTGATATTTGTTGATGAAAAGTACCCCAAAACAGCTCTTTTGAGAGCTAATGTTCTTGTGATGTGTTTTTTTTTTTGTGTGGCCCACTGAAACTTGCATATACAGCCCTGTCTGTCACAGCTGGCCCTTGCTAATTGCTATACTGTGCCAGGCCCAGCACATTCGGTGCCTACCTTTTCACTGCACCTTTGTGTGTGACAGCTGCACATATGTAATACCAGTCGGTGCATACCTTTCACTGCACCTTTGTAACAGCACACAGTTTTATATACCTTTCACTGCATACCTGTTCACTCCACCTGTGTGTGAGACAGCTGCACATTTGTAATAGCAGTCCATGCATACCTTTCACTGCACCTGTGTAACAGCACACCGCTTTATATACCAGTCACTGCATACCTGTTCACTGCACCTGTGTGTGTGACAGCTGCACATTGTATTATAATACCAGTGTGTGCATACCTTTCACTGCACCTGTGTGACCGCTCACTGTTTTATATACCAGACCGTGCATCCCTGTTAACTGCATCTGTATGGCAGCTGCACATTGTATTGTAATACCAGTGACTGCATACCTTTTCACTGCACCTGTGTGACTGCACATTGTTATACCAGCAGTCACTGCATACCTTTCACTGCACCTGTGTGACTGCACATTATTATACCAGCAGTCATTGTATACCTTTCACTGCACCTGTGTGACTGCACATTGTATTAGTCAAGTCAGTGCATACCTTTCACTTCATTCCCCTCAATATGGACAAAAAGAGGCAGAGCCAGAGGCAAACCACCCGGCAGGTCAGTTCGAGGTCGTGCTGTCGTGATTTTGTCGCCCTGGACCAAAGTACAGTGTTCAGAAGGCAAGTGCCATCAACCCCCAAGATTGTCAGGACGTAGTTGACCATTTAACACAGAACACCTCATCTTCCTCAGCCTACGCACGGAACAGTGACATATCTTTCTCCTCCTGCTCTGAATCTGGCACCCCACTTAAAGGGATCCAAGCAGCTCCTACCTTCAAATAGCTGCAAGGGCTGCCATTGTTCAGAAGCTCAACCCCTGCTATTTTACAACTAGCATTGTCCAGGCTAGTTGTGAAATTCTTCAACTGTAACTGATGTTTTCTGTTTGAAGTACAATGCTGGTTTGTTTGTGGTCAATTAAGTCTAATGAGGTGATTTCTTATCTGTGTTCCACCATCTCCTGCTCAGTGACTGCAGGTCCTTTATGGACGAACAAAGTGGCTATTTTAACCCTTAGATGTAAAAAAATGAGGTAAAGTGAAAGTTTTTTTAATAATAAACCACATTTTTAGAATGTATTTTTAATTTGTTATAGAGCTGCCCTGGGTGTTAAAAATGATGCTCGGTTCACTTTAACACTCAGTCGGCAGCCACCAAATTGCCATCATCCCAGGGCTCAGTGGTGTGGAATTTTTTGTGTGTGTCTCCCTCAGATGAGAGCAATGCCATCTGTACTCTCTGCCACCTGAAATTGAGCCATGGAAAGACCAAGACCCGCGTAGGGACAACTTCCTTACGAAGGCACATGATGACAAAGCACAAACTGCAATGGGATGACCACCTGAGGAAAAACAGCACACAAAAGCAAAGCCACACACCGCAGTGGAAGTTACCAAGCCGCAATTATTTCTCAAAAAAGGCGATACCCAAACTGTACCGAGATGTTGAAAGGCAAATGGTGTCATCTCTGGCACACAGTGTGGGGTCAAGAGTCCATCTGACCATGGATGCCTGGTCTGCAAAGCACGGTCAGGCCTGCCCGAAGACTAAGTCAGTCCCCACACACAGCATCTCTGCCAGCATGCCGTGTGACTGCCTGCCCCAAGACTAAGTCGGTCCCCACACAGCATCTCTGCCTGCAGGCCGCTTGACTGCCTTCTCTGCCACCACCAACAAGGTCCAGGACTCCAGGTGGATTCCTGAATTTTTACGGGCGCTAACAAAAACAATAATATTTTTTTCTGGTGCGTGTACATGTCTGCCTAATTTTTCTGGCTGCACTGCGGCTGCAACAACAAAACAAAAGGCATGTACATATGTAATTTCCCCTTCTTGTTCATTGCCTTGCCCCGGTGAAGGGGCGTGCGTATCACAATGAAGCAATGACCGGCTATATGAGTGTGTTGGGGGGCACACCTGACCTAAGATAATAAGGTTGTTGCTGCATTGTGGACAGACCAAATTCGATCAGCTGTACAGTCACTGTTGTTCTGTCATTCAGCCCAGCGACCATATGGGCTTGAAAACCGCCATCACCTGCACTCTCGCCATGGTGCGCACCATTCCATCACGGACATCACTACACAAACAGCTGTTTGCGGTGCGTTACACAGTGAGTTTGGTGTGTCAGTGTGAAGCAGTACACTAATTACACTACCTTAATGATGTATACACACGCAAAATGTTTTAAAGCACTTTATGACTCCAATTTAGCATGCAATGTGATTTCTGACCTTAAAACCCTGCTGTGCGTGAAATCCGTACTTTTCCCTGGGACTTTTGCCATTTATCCCACTCCGCCATCCCCCCCTCCAGGTGTTACACCCCTTGAAACATCTTTTCCATCACTTTTGTGGCCAGAATTAGTGTTTGAAGTTTTGAAAATTCACCTGCCCATTGAAGTCTATTGCGGTTTGTAAAGTTTGCAGGTTCGCAAACTTTTGCGGAAGTTCTCATTCGAGGTTCGCACACCTAAAATCAAGCCATCTCTACCACTGAATCAGGCCCAAGATGTTTATTTGTCATTTTGACTCAGGATGAGAACACTGTGACTTTGAACTTTTGCTACTCTCCAACTCCAGAAACTTTAGCTATCATTTAACTGTCTCCTTGTAGCTAATGTACTCACCCTTCATTATTATTGACCAGCTCAGCTGTGAATAGCTAGTGCAAGAATGAAAGATCTTTTCCTTTGCTGACATTTGATGCTGTTTTCTTTTGACAGAGATTGCTATGTGAGGGTCGTGGTATTTTTTAAATTATTATTCCAGTTTAACAGCTTTGTTTTTACTTCTGAATGTGTCACCTGTGGATGATATAGTGCCAACAGCTTTCCTGTAAAGTTAATAGAGCTGATTTCAGTAGAAAACAATTGCTGTGATACTTTCTGTTTGGCAGAAGATTCATACCTTTGCCATTCTGCGGTCACATTTTTGTTCTTACTTTGGAGATTTTTTCAAAGCTGAAAAGTTGTAGAGGTATTGAGCAACTCAGTCAATGGACTAGGACTATATGCATACTTTCTACTTTCTACAGAAATAAAGTTAAAGTGGAACTTAATGACACACATTTTTCAGTTGGTAGCAGAAAAAAAGTTGCCGACACCGCCATAGACTAATGCATTTGTCGGTAATACAGCTCCCAAAGCAGAAAAAAGGGCGCCCGATAAATATAGTTACAACATTAAAGTTTTTGAAATATGTTATTGTTTTAGAAACTTGCAACGTTATGTTTTTTGTCATATTATTTCTTTTATATGTACAGATTTTATGTTATCAAACTCGCTGTGTAACGCACCGCAAACAGCTGTTTGTGTAGTGACGGCCGTTCTGGACTGGTGCGCACCATGGCCAGAGTGCAGGTGATGGCGGCTTTCAAGCCCAGTGCTTTAAAACATCTTGCATGTGTATACATCAATCAGGGAGTGTAATTATAGTACTGCTTCACACTAACACACCAAACTCACTGTGTAACGCACCGCAAACAGCTGTTTGTGTAGTGACGACCGTGCTGGACTGGTGCGCACCATGGCGAGAGTGCAGGCGATGGGAGTTTTCAAGCCCATACGGTCGCCGGGCTGAGGTAGCTCAATGACAGAACAGTGACTTTCCAGCTGATCAAATTTGGTCTGTCCACAATGAAGCAAAGACCTTATTATCTTGGGTGTGCCCGCCCCCCTGAGACACTCATATAGCCGGCGGTCATTGCTTCATTGTGATACGCAAGCCCCTTCACCGCGGCAAGGTAATGATCACGAAGGGGAATTGGCACATGTACATGCCTTTTGTTTTGTGGTTGCAGCTGCAGTGCAGCCAGAAAAAATAGGCAGGCATGTATACGCACTGGAAAAATTAGTATAGCGGCCGCTGCTAGTAGCGGCCTTAAAAATTCAGGAATCCACCTGGAGTCCTGAACCCTATTGGTGGTGGTGGAGAAGGCAGTTAAGCGGCCTGCGGGCAGAGGTGCTGTGTGGGGAGTGACTTAGTCTTGGGGCAGACAGTCACACGGCATGCAGGCAGAGATGCTGTGTGTGGTGATTGACTTAGTCTTGGGGCGGACAGTAGGCTTTGGGGATCCATGCCTCATTAATTTTGATAAAGGTCAGGTACTGAACACTTTTGTGACTTAGGCAACTTCTCTTCTCAGTGACAATGCCTCCAGCTGCGCTGAAGGTCCTTTCTGATAGGACGCTTGAGGCAGGACAAGACTGAAGTTGGATGGCAAATTGGGACAGCTCTGGCCACAGGTCAAGCCTGCGCATCAGTAGTCCAAGGGTTCATCGCTGCTCACAGTGTCTACATCCACACTTAAGGCCAGGTAGTCGGATACCTGCCGGTCGAGGCATTGGTGGAGGGTGGATCTGGAAGCGCTAAGGCGAGGCGTTGGACTAAAGAATGTCTGCATGTCCAACATCACCATGAAATCGCTGGAGCGTCCTGTCCTTGCCTGCGTGGACATGGGAGAAGGATTACTGGCAGTGGTACCTTTATTCCGTTGTGCTGTGACATCACCCTTAAACGCACTGTAAAGCATAGTCGCCAGCTTGTTCTGCAAGTGCGGCATCCTTTCTGCCTTCAGGTGACTTGGTAGCATGTCCGCTGCTTTGTGCCTATACCGAGGGTCTAGTAGCATGGCTACCCAGTACAGCTCATTCCCCTTGAGTTTTTTTATATGGTGGTCCCTCTGCAGGCTGGACAGCATGAAAGACGCCATCTGCACAAAGTTGGATCCAGACGTACTATCCATCTCCTCTTCCTTTTCCTCAGTGACGTCAGGTAAGTCCTCCTTCTCCCCTCGCCATGAACAATACCACGGGAACGTTGAGCTGCACAAGCCCCCTGCGATGCCTGCTGCTGTTCTTCTGTCGCCGCCTCCTCCAAAGAAACACCTTCCTCATCATCCAAGTCTGACTGCTCTTCCCCACTTGACTCTTCCTCCTCCCCCCCCCCCCCTCTGTGCTGCTGCAGGTGTTGAGAAAACATCTGGTTTTGCTGAAAATTGCTCCCACAACTGTTCCTCCCATAACTGTTTCTCTTCACGCTCCTCCACAGCTTGATCCACCACTCTACGCACGGCACGCTCCAGGAAGTAAGCGTACGGGATCAAGTAGCTGATGGTGCCTTCACTGCGACTCACCAGGTTGGTCACCTCCTCAAACGGCCGCATGAGCCTGCATGCATTTCGCATGAGTGTCCAGTTGTTGGGCTAGAACATCCCCATCTCCAGAGATTATGTCCTACTGAAATTGTAGAGGTACTGGGTGACAGCTTTCTCTTGTTCTATCAGGCGAGAGAACATAAGGAGGGTTGAATTCCAGCAAGTCGGGCTATCGCAAATGAGGTGTCTCACCGGCAACTTGTTTCTCTGCTGAATCTCGGCAAAGTGTTCCATGGCCATGTAAGACCGCCTGAAATGCCCACACAACTTCCTGGCCTGCTTCAGGACATCCTCTAAGCCTGGGTACTTTGACAAAAATCTTTGAATGACTAGATTCAGCACATGTGCCATGCAGGGTACATGTGTCAGCTTTCCCAAATTCAAAGCAGAAATGAGATTGCTGCCGTTGTCACACACCACGTTGCCGATCTCTAGCTGGTGCGGGGTCAGCCACTGATCCACCTGTTTATTAAGAGCAGCCAGGAGAGCTGCTCCAGTGTGACTCTCCGCTTTGAGGCAAGACATGTCTAAGATGGCGTGACACCGTCGTACCTGGCATGCAGCATAGGCCCTGGGGAGCTGAGGCTGTGTAGCTGGAGAAAAGATCGCAGCATCAGTAGAGTTGAACTGCCACTCAGCCAAGGAGGAGGAGGATGAGGACAGTGAAGAGGATGTAGCAGGAGGAGAGGAGGTGGCAGGAGGCCTGCCTGCCAGGCGTGGAGGTGTCAAAAGTTGGTCCGCTGCACAGCCACGTACTCCCTGCTTGCCATCGGTCACCAGGATGGCCCAATGGGCTGTGTAAGTAATGTAGCTGCCCTGACCGTGCTTGGCAGACCAGGCATCCGTGGTCAGGTGGACCCTTGACCCAACGCTGTGTGCCAGAGATGACACCACTTGCCTCTCAACTTCACAGTACAGTTTGGGTATCGCCTTTTTAGAGAAATAATTGTGGCCTGGCATCTTCCACTGCGGTGTGCCAGTGTCCCAATGGCCACAAATTTACGGAAGGCCTCAGAGTCCACCAGCTGGTATGATAACAGCTGGCGAGCTAAAAGTTCCGCCAAGCCTGCTGTCAGATGCCGGGCAAGGGGGTGACTGGCAGAAATTGGCTTCTTCCGCTCAAAGATTTCCTTCACAGACACCTGGCTGCTGTGTGCAGAGGAGCAGGAACCGCTCAAGGTTAGAGGCGGAGTGGAGGAGGGTGGGTGTGAAGGTGCAAGGGAGAAAGCGGCTGAAGATGATGCACCTGAAGGAGGAAGAGTAGAAGGAGGGTGGCTTTTCTTTTGTGTGCTGCTTTTGCTCAGGGGCTCTTCCCATTGCAGTTTGTGCCTTTTCTCCATGTGCCTTCGTAAGGCACTTGTCCCTACGTGGGTGTTGGCTTTTCCACGGCTCAATTTTTGGAGGCAGAGAGAACAGGTGGCATTGCTCTTATCTGAGGGATCTGAGGCAGACACATTAAAACATTTCCAAACTCCTGAGCCCCCCTGGGGTGATGGCACTATGCTGGCATCAACAGCTGATGTTGAAGGGCATGTTGGCTGGCTGTACATAGGTGGCGATACATGGTGCCGGACACTGCCACCAGTTGTTTCTGACGACAAGCTCCCCCTGCTTCTTTCAGGAACTCGTCTCCTCCTACTCCTCTCTAACTCCCCTCTCTGAACTATCCCCCTGTTCATCTCCTCTATTGGGAACATACGTGGGATCCGTATCATCGTCATCATAATAATCATCCTGCCCAGTTTCGCTTGCCTCAGACACCTCCAAAACTGCACCAACAGCAGGTGGTTCATCATCCTCCTCCGCATACGCTACATCCATAGTGTCACTCAACTCAGACATATGAGGTGGTGTAACTTGCTTAGCGCCTTCATCTGGTTGTACCAATAATGGCTGTGCTTCAGTGATTTACCCACCAAATAACTCCTGCGAACTGTCAAATGTAGTGGATGTGGTACTTGGAGTAGCGCTGGTGGCTGCGGAAGATGAGGTGTTCTGTGTTAAATAGTCAACGACGTCCTGACAATCTTGGGAGTTGATGGGACGTGCCTTCTTCTGAGCACTGTACTTTGGTCCAGGGCCACACGAAATCACATCACCACGACCTGCTGGCTGGCCTTCCTCTGGGTCTGCCTCTACCTCTGCCTCTACCTGTTTTTTCCGTTTTGTCCATATCGAGGGGGATGAAGTGAAAGGTATGCACTGACTTGAGTAATACAATGTGCAGTCACACAGGTGCAATTAACTGGTATGCATGGAGTGGTATATCACACTGTGTGCACTCACGTAGGTGGGTGGGTGCACTGAAGTGAACAACAGGTAGTAGTAGGTATATGCAGTGATGGGTATTACAGTGTGCACCTGTCACACACAGACAGGTGCCGGACAGGCACAGTGACACTGTGTGCATTCACGTAGGTGGGTGGGTGCACAGTGAACAACAGGTAGGTATATGCAGTGGGTATTACAATGTGCACCTGTCACACACAGACAGGTACCGAACAGGCACAGTGACACTGCGTGCGCTCACGTAGGTGGGTGGGTGCACAGTGAACAACAGGTAGGTATATGCAGTGGGTATTACAATGTGCACCGGTCACACACTGTCACAAAATGCATCTGCTGGCAAATTTCCTGAATTATTGATGAACTTCCTCCATTTCGCCAGCAGATGTCCTCTGTGTCCTCAGTGTTTGAAACTGCTTGAAGTATTCTCTGCCACCAGCAGAGGTCTTACTCACAAAAACTGTTATTGCAGATTTAATGAGGGCAGCTCTGGGATCACCTAGACTTTTACATCTGACTTTCTTGCACACTATATAAGCTGCTTTAACAGACCACTCTGTACTAGCTCCAGTGTGTGCACCGGTCACACACTGTAACAAAATGCATCTGCTGGCAAATTTCCTGAACTATTGATGAACTTCCTCCATTTCGCCACCAGATGTCCTCTGTGTCCTCAGTGTTTGAAACTGCTTGAAGTATTCTCTGCCACCAGCAGAGGTCTCACTCACAAAAACTGTTATTGCAGATTTAATGAGGGCAGCTCTGGGATCACCTAGACTTTTACATCTGACTTTCTTGCACACTATATAAGCTGCTTTAACAGACCACTCTGTACTAGCTCATCAATGTCAGTTCCTGGTCCTGAGTCCTAGCCTTCCTGTCTTGCTTAGCCTTGTATCTTCTCTTACCGTGTTTGACCTATTTGCTGTATTTGACTAACCCTTTGCCTAAGCGATTGTATCTTGATTGTTCCTCTGGTTTGACCCTGCATGTGTGACGTTCCATTGCCTGCCGATTATATTCTGTTACTTTGCCTATGTATATAGTGTATATAATTCCTAAGTGTATATATCAGTAAGGTTCAGGGTTTAGTGTGCACACTATTGTTATGCTTGGGATACCTTTGCATATTATCCTATATGCAGGGGGTCCATAGCATATACAATCCCTGATAGGTTCTGCTACTGTGTCAGTTTCCAGTTGCACCATTGCTTATACTAATAGCCTGACGTTTGTATGATTCTCTGCATAAACTTAATGCTATTGTTTATGCGTCCTGGTTGTAGGATTCTCTGCATAAACTTAATGCTAATTGTTTATGCATCCTAATTGTATGATTCTCTGCATAAATTTAATGCTAATTGTTTATGCGTCCTGATGGTCAGATTCTCTGCATAAACTTAATGTCAATTGTTTATGCGTCCTGATTGTATGATTCTCTGCATAAACTTAATGTCAATTGTTTATGCGTCCTGATTGTATGATTCTCTGCATAAACTTAATGCTAAATTGTTTATGCGTCCTGATTATTTGATTCTATGCATGATCTTAATGCCTATTGTTGTTTGTGTAAGCTGTTTGACAGTTTAGTTGCATAACTCTGTACATGAGCTTAATGTACAACATTTATGCTGTTTATCTTTTGAGTTTGTTTGCAATAAATCTTTATTCATTCCTTTAATTCCAGTCTCAGTGTTTCTTGCATAGTGACAGACCAATCTTCCTTGCGATTCCCTTGCATTGCATACCAATGCATTAGAATCATGACACACACAGGTAGTAGTCACCAGGCTTGCTCAAATCCGAATTCGGGAGATACCCAGATAGTTCTATCCGGATATCTCCCAGTAAAGCTGGGAGGTCAATCTTACCTGCATGACATCTTCTTCGCTCCGTACGCGTCGCCTCCCACGATGCACTCCAAGCGCCGCATGCGCCGGTCACGTAACTACAAACACTTCCACCTTCCGGGTTGAGGAAGGAAGTGTTTGTAGTCACGTGACCGGCGCATGGGGCACTTGGAGTGCATCGTACCGAAGAAGACGTACCGAAGAAGACGTCATACAGGTAAAATTGACCCCCCCCCCGCACAGCTTTACTGGGAGATATCCGGATAGAACTATCCGGGTATCTCCCAAATTCGGATTTGAGCAAGCCTGGTAGTCACTGAATGTGCTGGGCCTAGCAGTGGCACACACAGTAGGAATTAGCAAGGCTGTCTATGCAACACAAGTGTCAGTGGGACACACAGAAAAAAAATAGATCACAAGAACAAGATTAGCTCTCAAAAGAGCTGTTGTGGGGTGCTTTTTTAGCAATAAGAATCAGCAAGGAGCAAGCTAAGAGGCCTACAAGAGCCTAACTAAGCTTTCCCTATGAGAGTCTGCAGCAGCTATCCCTTCACTAATTACTGCAGGCACACGAGTGAGTGAAAAGCCTGACTCTGCCTGCTTGCCTTTTATAAGGGGGGCTGGGGCTCGAAGAGGGAGTGTAGCCTGATTGGCTACAATGTGCCTGCTGATTGTGATGTAGAGGGTCAAAGTTGACCCTCATGATGCACTATGGGGGCGAACCGAATTTCCGGAAAAGTTTGTGGTTCTCCGAAATCGCGAACCCCGGAAGTTTGCCGGGAACCGTTCGCCCGCGAACCGTTCGGGCCATCTCTAGTTACCAGGCAGCAGCAAGCAGTTGTGAGAGTTTGTGAGGCATTTCACTGCCTATCAACTGTCCGTTACTCTAGCTATAGTTGCAAACTAAATCAGGCCCAAAGTTCTATTCATCAAGACATTGGAAATCTATGAGGCGAATGGACAGATTCATAAAAGCTTTCAGATGCGTAATGAATGTTTTAACATAATTAAGAGTGAGCTAAAGTAGTAGGGATTGCATAGGCATTATCAAATAGCTGAAATTTTTTGGGGGGTGGTTTATAATCAAATAATGCCCCCAATGGAAATTGTAAGCACCCCCAGGATATCCCTCATATTACAACCTTCATAATTGTTCATGTGCCTCCATTGTGTTAGGATGCTTCATATGTGATCCCAATACCTAGATGTTTCTTGATTATTTTTCATGTGTCCACCACAAATATAATCCCTTTTTAGTAATTCTATTACATTCTTTGAGCTCAAACAGTGAGATTGCTCCTTCAGTGCTTCTTTATTTTTCATGTATTTCCAAAATCCAATAAATCCACCTTTCATAGGAGCCTCCAGATTTTATGCCCTTGACCCCAAGTAGTATCTCTTTAAAATGTAATGTGAGCCTAAATGTGCTGCTCACAATTCACAAGACTTAGGAGTTTGTTTATAGAGAAAGTAAAGAAGGGTGGCATAGTGAAGGAGCTATAGCAGGCTTTCTCAACCAGGGTTCCTTGAATACTCTGGAGATGTTCCTTGACATTTTTTCCCATTGTGGGGGTTGGGAGGAAGTATGATACAGAGCACACTATAATAAAGGGTACTGTAAAAAGAAACACAAAATTGGGGGTCAGAAAAGAATAATAGTGATCACATTATCAAAAAGCACTAGAATAAGGAGACATTGGGCTTGATTCAGTAACCGGCACTTAGCCGGATAGTGAGACCTAAGAGGTAATGGGCGCAAACCACGGAGTTAAGTGGTTTGCGCCCATACATCGCGCACAGCCCCGCTCAGTACACGCACAGCCGGTAATAGTGCGTGGTGCAACGATAACATTGCACCCGCTGCCCTGTAAACATTGCACCTGGTGCGATGAAAATGGTGCATCAGGTGCTTCCGAAACGGCGCATCAGTGCGCCATTTGGGTGTGATGTTTACAGGCAGCGAGTGCGACGTTATCGTTGCACCGCGCACTATTACCGGCTGCACGCGCACTGAGCGGGGCTGTGCGCGATGTAGCTTTGCGCGGCAATTAGTGCCTGCAAAGCTACATTTCAGGCACTAAGAGGCTTTTCAGTGAATCAAGCCCACTGATGGCACTGTAATAGACAGCCATACACAGCAACATAAACAGCCACACCAGCTTTTGAAGGCCATGCCAGGGTTCCTTGAGATCCAAAAATTACTTGTTGGGGTTCCTTGAGATCCAAAAAGGTATTTGCAGGGTTTAGGGGTGTATCTGGGTAATATAGCGCCTGAAATTGTGCCCCATATCCATTTGCACACCATATCCAATTGTGCCCCATATGCATACTGAAGGTGTCCCTCCACTATTGATATCCAGAGGTGTCCACCCCAGTATTGATAGCCAGAGATGCCCCCCCAGTATACATAGTGAGAATTAGCCCCCGAGTACCTTTAATCAGAGGTAGCCCCCAGTGTAGGTCACCAGAGTTAGCCCCCAGTACAAGTAGCCAGGTAGCCAGAGGTCGCCCCCTAGGATAAATAGTCAGAGGTAGCCCTTCTTGTATAGGTAGTCAATCAGTTTAGGTTGCCCTCTCAGCATAAGCAATCAGACTAGTGCCGTCCCCCATAGGTAGCCCCTAGGTTGCTAGAGTTACCCCCCCCTCCCAACTATAATTTACGAGCTGCATTTCTCAGTATAGTGGGGGAGCATGTTGGAGGAAGGGGCAGCCATGAGTGCCCATGGTGCTGTAGCACCCATGGCACAAGCAATGCCTGCACCCCTCTAGGTACGCTTCTAGCAGGGTTTCTCCAGGGTAAAAAGGTTGAGAAAGGCTGAGCTATAGGCTCCTGTGTGAGGATTACATTGGGCACAGAGGTTATCATTACTAGTAAAGCAAAAGTTATTAAAGTGGAAATACAAGTTTTCAGAAATAAAATCTATTTTCTAAATTATAATAATAAACAGCAGCCTTTTTTCAGCAGCATGATGACAAATATAAAATATTTTACATTTATTGGAGGAACCCCTCCCTTCATTTCATATTGCCGGGACAGAATCCGGCAAACTGGTGGAGTAGAAGGTGTCAGGCAAAGGAGGAATTGCTAATGGCTGCCACCTGTATACCCTAGTTATGAAAAGAGAAGGGTGAAAAGCATGCACTGAAATGCTCATAGGCTTGAAGGAGTGTTTATTTATCTTTGTATGTGTCAGAGTGGTGCAACTAAATATTTTGAATTAAAAAATTTTTTGGTTTAGGTCCACTTTAAGCAATTTGCCAGAAATTAGCAATTTTCAGAACCATAGATTAATAAAAGCGACAATAAGGCTGAACACTGCCACTTTTTCAGATTTGTGTTGTTATTTACTGTCAATTTAATAACAGTTGACTTTTTTCAGAAGTGTCTCACACTTTAACCCCCCTGGCGGTATAATTCCCGCGGCTGCGCAGCCGCGGGAGGGTTTTTTTCACTTTTTTTTTTTAGCATGTAGCTAGCCTAGCGCTAGCTACATGCTTCCTCCCCGCGGCGTCCACCCGTCCCCTCCGATCGCCGCCGGCGCCGCTTGCGCCGCCGGCGCCGTTCTGAACGGGATTTCCTTGAGGGCTTCCCCGTCGCCATGGTGATGAACGAAGTGACGTCATCTATGTCATGGACGTCGTGACGTCACAGGGAGTCCCGATCCACCCCATAGCGCAGCCTGGCGGCGATTGGCCAGGCTGCGCAAGGGGTATGCGGGGGGGGCCTGTTTCCGCGGCGGGTAGCGGCGCATCGGCGGCAGGCGGCGGCGATCAGACCAAACACGCAGCTAGCAAAGTGCTAGCTGCGTGTTTGAAGAAAAATTATGTAAATCGGCCCAGCAGGGCCTGAGCGGCACCCTCCGGCGGCTTACCCCGTGTCACACACGGGGTTACCGCCAAGGAGGTTAAAGGAACCCTGAGTGCTAAATAAAAACAAAATTTGGACTTACCTGGGGCTTTCTCCAGCCCACCGTAGCCCGCAAAGTCCTCCCGCATCCTCTTCTTCCCTCTCCTCTTTATATCTACTCAGTGATCCTCTATGCTATTGTCTACCCAGATTTTGTTTTCATTGTTGTGCCATTATAATACTCTCTTGAAATGAACTGCCAGGTAGTATTTTTGAATGTCAATGAACCATGCTGAGGGACAAAAAAATAATCTATGGTAGATTTGGATTTTGGTATTTTAATTGTGAAGTCATGCGTGCGTGCCCCCGTTGCGCGCCCATTGCATCATCACACTGGCCGTCATAAGCCTCTTGAGCATGCGCAGTTCTCTACAGACTGAACCACACATGCACAGGAGGCTTACAGCGGCCGGCGTGATTATGAAATAGTTTTACGTGGAATAAATCAATAACTAGATAAAAAAGTAGGGATAATAAAAATTGCACCCTGCAAAAAGAAAACACTAAGACAACAGGAGCCCAAATGGTGCAGTGTGTCACAGTACCAGAAGTATATAAAATATGCGGATGGATTATACTCACAAAGGTGGGTTGCAGAAGGGCAACTGGCCACTAGAAGCAGGTGGAGATGTATAACCCCGACTCCCCTCGGGTGACCAGATGGAGCTGGTGATGGTCGCACTTTTGATAAAGAGCAAACCTCAAATTACCTAAATTGGTCAGATGGATGATCCCCCTCCGAAAGGTGGGTGAAGGCACAGAATAAAGGGGAAAGAGATGCCCAGAGAAGATAAAATGCGTTAAAAACAAATAAAATGAAAAAAAGTAAGGTGGTTTACCTCAATGAAGACAAATTCACGTATTAATAGAATTTTATTGCACTGGCAACGCGTTTCGTGGGTGCATACCCACTTCCTCAGGCTAAATAGCAGTGCCTAATAGTGCTTGGAGCCACAAATAAGGTGCCTCTCAATAACTAAGGAAAGTTAAAAGTACCCAACACTAGGGATGGTCGGAAAATTTCCATGGAATACCGATTTCCAATCAGAAATGGACTTACCACAGCAGAAATCAGTTGCAGAAACCTGTATTCGGAGTAAATAACACATTATTGCAACTTGGAAACTTTAGTCCAATCACAGAGCTTGAAAGCATTGGACCAATCATAAGCTGCAGAATTTTCTGTGGAAATCAAAATTTTAGACTAATCAGAAGACTCTATAAAAATCATGATTGGTGTAAAATGTCCGTGGCATTCGATTTCTGTGATAAACTATCGCATTCTCTGATTGGTTCAATACTACAGAGTATTTCCAAATTTGTGATTGGCCTAAAATCGGAATTTTTAAGCCAATCACAGGACTCAAATACTTGGTAGTATTGCAACAATCAGAGAATACAGTAGTTTACCACAGAATATAAAAAAATTAATAAGTCCATCATTGGTCCAATGCTTCTAACTTGGAAGAATTTGGCCAATGAGAAAATTTGGTAGTTTATCAAGGATGTCCCCATAATAGTGGACACCTGCAGAATATAATGGATTCCGCAAAACAATTAAAAAAAAT
Organism: Hyperolius riggenbachi; assembly: GCF_040937935.1. NCBI lineage: Eukaryota > Metazoa > Chordata > Amphibia > Anura > Hyperoliidae > Hyperolius > Hyperolius riggenbachi. Next base: position 234,491,441 of record NC_090652.1, on the reverse strand, counting down.
GAAAAAAATACATAACTATATTAATAAAAAGGACAAAAAATAAATAAAATAAAACCCTTTACACAGAAATCATTATAGGAAATATGCAAGATCGGTAATCTGCATTTTCGGTAATCAGAATTTCCACGGAATTGGAAATTGTTATTTCCAACCATCACTGCCCAGCACTCATTTATTAAAACTACCTAAAAGCTGTCCTTCATACTCAAAAGAAAAGTAAAAACACACTTTCACATTTGTCAACATTAAGGAATAATCCAGACTTCCCCTGGGCCTAAAAAGGTTTTAGTTCACTGCAAATAAAATCAATCATGACATTACCAATCCATCTTAGAACTTTTTAAATTAGAATGCCCAGTTGCCACTACTTTTGGGAACATACGATTTAAGAGCTTTTGTAAACAGTTATCTAAGAAATTTGACAGGCACACTGAATCCAATACTTTTGAAAAACTCTTTCTAAAACTGATACGTTAACAAGTTTAACCAAACTGTATCGATATGTAACGATTGGTGTCAGCGAGAGCAGATTTCTCTGCTTATTGGTGATCTGCAGTATCACCAATAATACAGATGCTATACCTGATTATGTGTGATCTGCAGAATCACCAATACTACTGGTATAGCCAGAAACAGGACAACCAATGTAAGGTTAGGTGTTTGGTGCAACAGTAATGATAGAGATACCCGCTTTCCCAGAGGAGCTGGGAGATAGGAATATCTCTATATAACACAGGAATACAAACTCCAGCAAGCTGGAGATACAAACAATAGTGAGATAGTTCACCCAAGGAGCGGGTAGAACTATAATAAACAACCGTACTGGTCACCTGAGGGGCGGGTGACTCAGACTGTAGTGTAGCCACTATCACCTGAGGGGCAGGTAGAAAAGATAGTACTGTAGTGACTATTCACCTGAGGAGCAGGTGATAAAAACTGTACTGCAGCAACTGATTACCTGAGGAGCAGGTGATTCAGACTGTACTGCAGCTATTGACCACCTGAGGAGCAGGTGATTCAGACTGTACTGCAGCTATTGACCACCTGAGGAGCAGGTGATTCAGACTGTACTGCAGCTACTAACCACCTGAGGGGCAGGTGATTCAGATAGTACTGCAGCCAGTATTCACCTGTGAAGCAGGTGATGCTATCAGAGGATCCCTCACCAGCGACTAGGCTCACTGGTGAAGACAGGAGAGTCAGACAAGCAGGTTTGGCAACGAGCGGACAGATACGGTACAGAGACAGAAAGCTAGATCAGAGTAGTGTTTCAGGCAGAGTCGGCAACTATATCAGAAAGGCAAAGGTACAGGATCAGTAAACAGAAGAGTAGTCAAGCTAGCAGAAGGTCATAACAAATAATACAATTCAATTAGTACTTCAAGCTATCAACAGAATCTGGCTAAAGGTGGATCCCCAGCTCCTGCTGGTTCTAGCACACTTTGGGATCTGACTAGGTCTGAGTGCTAACACGTAGCATTTGCAACAGCAGACGCGGAGCAACTGACTGACCAGTCCTATATATACTGGCTGCAAGCGCTCCACAGCACCGCCCCAGTCACTCAACCAATCCGGAGCATAGCTGGAGTCAGCTGATCTCCTGATCAGCTGACTCCCCTTCTAGTTGCATAAAGGTCCTGTCGCCTGGCGCGCGCACGCGTAGCCCTTAGTCATGAGCAATAGAAGGACCAGGCAAAGCACCAGCGTGTAACTGCGTGACGGAAACCGCCGGCTGCAACGTGGAGATAGCCGCCATGCCGCTTGCTGTGGCGGCCGTATCTCCGCTATCCATTACATGATATCTGTGAAATCACCTTAATTGTAGTACAAATAAGAAATAGGAAAGCTAGCGCCTTTTTTTTCTTTTCTTTTTTTTTTTTTGATTGGTGAAAGCATTCTTCAACCCTTGGTTTCCAAATAATGTGAGCTAACAATTAATTCAATAAAATATTATTACACAATGGTATTACATCCTTAAAAAACAACTGTTAGGCCCCGTTTACACTTAATCAGTTGGTACACGTTTTTTTTCTTCTCCATAGCAATGCATTGTGAAAAAGATTTCCGTTAAAACGCGTTAAGTGTGAAAGGTGCCATAGGAAAACATGGGAGCCTCATTTTAAAAATCAGTTGACCTTTCAGGTATAACTGAGAGCAACTGATTAAGTGTTAACGGGGCCTTAGGGTCGACAATAATATAAAACTACTGTGTTGGAGATGTGAGGCAGAGGATGTTATCACAATACCATTCTCTCACTGGTTCTAGGAATGTCCAACTGTAAACTATTTCTGGGAGAAAATACAAGGCTATGTTAAGACCTATTTAGATCACCAAATTGAAATTAAACACAACGAGCTAATGAACTTTACTGCATTGTCCCCCTAAAAGCAAGGAAGATCCTGGTAGACAAATGGAATGGATCTACACAACTGTCCACTACTCACTCAGAGATTTTATTCAAAATCAATAGGCATCGGGTTTCCTGTGCGGATTTCCTCCAGGCATTTTGGTTTCTTCCCAGCATCCATACAGATAAGTTAATACAAAACCATACAGATAAGTTAATTGGCTTCCCTCTAAAAAATTGCCCCTAGACTATGATACGTACACTACACAATACCTACATAGACATATGGCTATGATAAGGATTAGATTGTGAGACCCTGTGAGGGACAGTTAAGTGACAAGACAGTATACCACGTAAAGTGCTGCGGAATATGTCGGCACTATATAATTACTGAATAATAATAATAAGGCTCTGCACAACGGTCTGTTGCTTGCTGAGAGAGTCTATTCAAAATCAATAGGCAGGCTACACAGTTGAGAAGAGCCTAATGCATTCCCCCCCCCCCCCCAACAGATGCTTACTCATAGTAAGCACCTGTTAGGGGTTTGAAACCAATTCAGCGCTATTCTCTTTGTGTACCCTGCCTATTGACTTTGAATATAATCTCTCAGTGATCAACAGGAAGGTTGTGCTTGAAGCTACGCACCAGTCTTAAAGCGGTATCGTCACCATAAAAATCAAATTTCAACAGCAACTGGTCTGAGTGTATTAAGTGATAAAGATGCTAATCCTGCATTCAAAACTGTCAAAACTTTTTCTGCTGTTATGATTTGGAGCTATCACATACTTAAGTAACACTGGCCCTTTAGTAGTCATGCCAAAGAATTGCATGCTGGGGGTTCTTTTTATCTATAATCTATTCCTCCTCTTCCCTTTATTTCCCTGCCAGCTTCTTATCTGAAACCTAATCCCCTAATCACTTGTGTTTACAAGCAAGGCTGAGGCGACTCAGCGATTGGAGGAGACAAGAAAAAAAGTAAAGGGCAGAAATGACATCACGAGTTAGCCTTAACTGTGGGCAAAAGACATGGCCCCCACCACTAACAGAATTCTCGTCATTTACTATATAACATTCACTGAAATCAAAATGTGGACAGTATAATACATGTGTTATGTAAGTAGGTCAAGTATTTATCTACTTATATACTGTACGTGTTTTTTTCCCTGGCATAGTATGGCTGATCCTACTGCTTTAAATCCGGGGAGAAGATTCAGCTGGAGCAACTTCTTTTGCACTTAGAAACACAGCTATGATTTCTGTTTTAAACTTGTCCTGGCAATTATACCTAAGCTGATGCTTGGAAAAAAAATTAAAAATTGACTCGCAAATCATTGGTCACCAGACAGTGTTTTCCACTTTTAAAGATGAGAACGCCATAAGCTACATTGCGGAACAGTGAAACTTAAACTGCAGAAAAACCATGGTTAATGTCTTCATTTACAAATCAAACATTGTGTAACCAAGATGTCTCTTGCTTCATCAAAGCAGAATTCCCCATTGTCTCTGAAAATCAAAGACGGAATTGAACCCAATAGCAAGTCAGCTTTTTAACTCTGAGCGAAAATCCAATATCCTTTCCAGCAATTACCTCTGTTGTTCTGTTCAAATAACATCTGTAGCTGATTCCCAACAACAAGTATTGACTCCTCCAGCCCCTAAATAAGCAATATTTGGACTTAAAAATCGCAGCACAAGAGATGGACAGAGGGAAGGCGTTAGGATCTTGGACATCTCATTAGAGATATTAGAACACTTCCATGAGGTTTGTTGAAATAGAATCCCTTTAAAATGTAGAGATACCCGGTGAAAACCAGGCTGGATCAGTAACAAGATGAATATCTTATAGGAGCTGTGTACAAACTTAATCAGCCACGGTGAACTGCTTAGTGCCAGCAGAGTGTATTGACACAGAATACAATCAAGGAGAATAGAATTGAATATAGCAACACTTCCTGGCTGTTAACAGCTCTCTGCTCTGGTTATATTGCATGATTAGTATTGATCCACGGGGAATAAGAAAAACAGCCTCTCTTGTTCCCAGATCAAAAGCAGGATGTACACTTTTATCCGCTGCCTTCACTCTTTATTAAGAAGCTGGTGCTGGCGGTGGACTTAACGGGAGGCTGTGTTTATTTATTGCTCTTGTTTATACTCCCAGTGGGAACACAAAGCAAATCCGCAATCCATATAATGACAGAAGTCTGCCACGTCACAACCAATCCTGGTTATTTATGAGGGCTGAGAATATGGCAGCTGCATTGTACCCGTTTCATTAATGTTTAAATAAAGTTGTTTTATTATTTCTTCCTTACTGAGTACGCTTATTAGCCTGAGCTTTAGAACTGTATTGGAACTGCAGCTTTTTCCACCAGCTATTTTAGTTATGATTTTAAATACTGGAAAATGAACATGGGGCTAGAATTACTGAGGTTTTCCGAGAATAAAGATAATTGGAGAACATACATGAGCCAGCAGATCTGAAAAGGATTTTATTCAAATGTTTACTATGCGGCAAGGAATGACCTGACCAGTAGGGCCTAGGCTAGGGTTAAAAACCTTATCAATTGCAAATGGTCTTAAACAAATCCAGGCTAGATGTACTGTTGTGTAATGGTCTTCAGCCCAGAAAAAATATGGCATATCTGGTTAATTCTAGACCAGCAAAAGACTTTGGAGGACTAACAACAACATCTGTGAAAAGGTGGCCACTAATGATCCTATCTTTTTCATCCAGTTTTACCAAATCTATGTAGTATAAAGGTACATTGAGTGAATATATTGAATGGATAATTTAGGCAGTTCCCTTATATTACATATAAATGGTAAGATTGGATAAAAAAGATTGCATCATTAGTGGCCACCCAAAGACCTGTAATTCATTTGGGTGCATATTTAAAAAGCATAACAGATTCAAAATCTAATTTCAAAGCCCAAACTTTGCTACTAAGCCTCGTATTAAGTAGTAATGATGCTCATAGCTAGCACCATAGAAAGATTTTTTTTCTGCAGTAGCTTAAGGGCCAGGTCCTACTAGCAGTGCCTTTGACGTGCTTTGCTGATCGCCAGCGATTAGCCAGTGATCCTAAAAGTGATAGGACAGTAGAACCCTATGGGGTAGCTCCACTACAGTGTTGCAGTTTGTAATAAATCAAAAATGTGCTGCCTGCAGCCATTTTCTGAGCGAGTGCGCTTGAAGGAATGCTGCAAAATGACACATTCATTTAAAATCACTTGAAAAATCACTAAGCTCAAAAAATTATCATGGGGCTACCCTGCAGATTTGTGTTCATTTCCCTCCAGTTTCCCCTGCTTGACAGTGTAAGTGCAGAGGAGCTGTGTAGACATAGTTACTTGACTTGCTCTATGCTGCCCTTCTCTGGCTCCTGGTAATGTGTTGTGATTTTTTGTCACCCAGAACTCCTCCCACTCCATTCCAGATTACACAGCTGCCGGGAGCAGGAAGAGAGCATTGGGCTTCCTGCGCTTACTCTGCAAACTGAGCCCCCACGGGGGCCCAGGGAACATGGGAGCTATTGTTACAGTCCTGATGCCCTTTCAGAGGCCCTCCAGGTCACGTGATATGTACCATGATACAAATCCATAGTTAGTCTTCTATAAATAGCCTATCTGAAATCTCTGCTATGTGTAGCACTTTTAGAAAGATGTCAAGTAAAATTTTATCTGCACTCTGTAGCTTGGTGGGTATAGATTCTCTGATAACTTCCTTACTGTATGAAATGAATATCACAGACAGCGTTCTTCAAGAGACCCTGTTTTTATGTTTTTATGATATCTTGTCACAGTGGAGTAATGATTTACGGCCAGTGGCACAGCAGGGGTGTTTGGGCACTTCTCTGAACTTCTGCTATGGGATTTCTAATTACCTTTGCTTGAAAAGGTTCCTTAAAGAGGCACTGTCGCGAAAATCGTAACATTTAAAACACAAAAATAAGAAGTACATTTCTTCCAGAGTAAAATGAGCCATAAATTACTTTTCTCCTATGTTGCTGTCACTTACAGTAGGTAGTAGAAATCTGACATTACCGCCAGATTTTGGGCTAGTCCATCTCTCCATAGGGGATTCTCAGCATGGTCTTTATTTTTATAAAGACATGCCCTGAAAAATCTTTATACAAAGATGCTGGCCAGCCTCCCTGCTCACTGCACATAATTTTGGAAGTTGGACGGAGGAACTGCCATTCACTAAGTGCTTTTAAAAATAAAGAAAACCCTGAGAACCCTCCTATGGGCTAGTCCAAAATCTGTCGGTAATGTCAGATTTCTACTACCTACTGTAAATGACAGCAACATAGGAGAAAAGTAATTTATGGCTCCTTTTACTCAGGAAGAAATGTACTTCTTATTTGTATGTTTTTTAAATTTTAAGATTTTCACGACAGTTTCTCTTTAAATACTCCAGCCATTTGGTGAAGGAGAAACAAAGTTGATTAAAAATGTCATTTTTGTATTGCGATGGAATGTGTGCTTGTGACTCAAATGACGCATTCGATATGACATATTCCATATGACACATTAAAGGCGCCACAGCCATGCATCAAAATTTGGGCATGGTCATTGGGGAAACCAAATGTACTAATGCTGTTTAGATGGCCAGATGTGCCCCCTTCCCCATTTAGATAGCCAGATGTTCCTCCCTTTAGACAGCCAGATGTCCCCCCCTTTAGATATTCAGATAATAACAGCAAAAGACTCACTGGCTTCAACATTCCGGCGATTACATCATCTCTCCTCTGCAGCATGCCCAGCATCCTCTCCTTGGTAACAGCGGTGTCTCTTGTCACATGGCACCGTTGTTACCAAGGAGAGGATGCTGGGCATGCTGAACAAGAGAGGTGATGTCATTGCCAGAACATTGGTGCTGGTGAGTCTTCTGCTGTTATTAATGTTTGCACACTTTTCTGCAGAGGGAGGGAGAGTGGGAAGGAGAGAAGAGGGGCACTTCTGGCGGCCAGCGAACAGCCTGTCACGCACGTCAGGGTGTACGAGCGGATACTGCACAGGTGCAAACCCATTGGTGTAATCCCGAACATTTATACAGGGGGATTAAAAAGAAAAAAAAGATTAAAAAGGTGACAGCTGGCAGTGGGGGGCGGGGGGGTTGGTGTTTGCTCCAGACATTTCCCCCTACTGAGGTAAGTATCTAACTTTTTTATTTCTCAGATTACAGGTTCACTTCAGATTCTGCGTTCGTAAACCTTCACAATTGTTACAAAGCCGTAAATATTACATCACATCAGTTGAGAGTATCTTTGGGAAAATCTCTGCTGCTCTGACTACAGATTTTGTTTGTTTCCAACAATGCCCTGTCGAGAGTTTCTCAGAAAATGTTCTATTTATACAATGGGGAACCCCAGATTCACATTTATCGAATTAGCTTTATTGGTAACTGTCGGAATACATGTTGTGTATCCCTCACTGGGAGTCTTTAGAAATAATAGCAAATGTTGCTGGAAAATGTGAGGGGATAGTGGAGAATTCCAGGCCAGTGGAAATGCCTGTATCTTTCTTTGTTGTTGAGTGTTAAGATATTATTTAGTTAGTTTAACTGACACAGTAACAGCACTGACACAGTGACACAGTGACAGTGAAGCTCGGGAAAAAATGTGTTCACATTGATAAAAGTTTCTTTTTGCATAATCTAAGATAGTATTAATAATAGAGATTAATCCTCTGTGAAGACAATAATGATATGGTGACAGTAGAGATGGAAAAACATTGTTGAATTCTGCAGAAGTTTTGCCGTTGCTCTGCCTGCTTTAACATTGCAGTAAATGCAATTGAGTAAGCCACAGTCAAAGTAGATTTTAAAAACAATCCGTAAAACTGCAGTGATGCCTCTTTGCCTCATGTAGTTTAAAGTGTACTTGAGATGAGGGGGCATAAAAGTTGTTCATATACATCTGGGGCTTCCTCCAGCCCCCTCCCAGACATCGCTCCTTCGCTTTGGTCTAAAGGCTCCTAGAGTCTCCCATTGCAGCCTGTTCTCCGGCCAGTTGGGGCCAGTCTGCGTAGGCGCACTGTGGCCAAGCTCACTCCCCCGTCACTCCCGTGGCTGGTAGCATCCTGTGTCTGCGCAGTAGCACTGGGCCGCACAGTATGGGCCACGCAGTACATCTGACCATGAAGAACGGAGCTGCTAGACTGCAGCAAGGGAGCGATCTGCGCAGAGAGGCTGGAGGAAGTCCTAGGTATGTATAAAACTTTTGTGCCCCCTTTAAGGCCTGTATACACACTATATTAAAGTCGGCTGAGGCAGCCGATAACGGCCACCACTGCAGATAATCAGGTGTATGTACAGCATTCCCAACTGCCCGGCAAGCAATCCTCCAGGCAGATCAACTTGGCACATCGGTGGCTGATACCTTTGTGCTTGCCCCATCCGCCATGTGACGCCATGTCTGCACCACTTCGTCGGGCCTCCACGCATAGCAAAAAAATGCATCATCAGTCTAATTATGCGTCTGTACATTCTCGGCCCGGTGATGATACCAAAGGGATTGGGTCCTGATCCCTACTGAGCGACATCCATCCTTGAGTGACTATTGGCCTTTAGTTTAAATGCTGATAAATAACCCTGAGGATGAAAATCAATGCAAATGAAGATTTTACCCACAAACAGCTTATCTATTGCCTGTCCCATGGATGTGTGTCTCTGTCCCTCCATGCTTATGACCTCATCTGTGCATGTGTGTCCAGGAGACTATGCAAAGGGTTGTGTACACATATGCATGGGTTGTGAGCAATAGGGTGAGAGAATACACACTGTGGGTCACACGCACTGTGGATGAAAGTATATAGTCAGTAACAACCAGCTACCACTCTGCATATAGACCTTCACTCAATATAGTTGGTGTAAAACCATAAAATCTTATTGCACCATAATCTATCTCAGTCACGGTTAAACAAATATTTAAGTAAAAGTAATGATTTTAACTTACCTGGGGCTTCTTGCAGCCCCCTGGAGTCGTCCTGGACCCACGATGTCCTCTTTGTTCCTCCAGCCAGCAGCACAACCCCCACAAAGCTGGCCTGTGGTAGGCAGTCACCGGCGGCCCTGAGCCGTGCGCACCCTGATTGCACTCCCGACTTTGGCATACTGCACATAACGCTCCCTGCCACAGAAGCGTGATCAGGGTGTGCGCAGCTCAGGGCCACACATGCGCAGTATCCAGGGACTGGAGGCGATAGGCCAGCTTTGTGGGGGTTACCACTGCTGGCCACAGGGAACCAGGAGGATGTTGTGGGTCCAAGACGACTCCAGGGGGCAGAAGAAGGTAAGTCCTTTTTTTTATTTAATTATTCCTTTAATTAATGGAAAAGTGCCTGCAGCTACTTCAAGATGT